>NC_079189.1:507902237-508539737 GCF_029499605.1 Hyla sarda
ACCCCAGATCTGCTATTGGTCGGTCGCTTCTGACCAACCAATAGGAGGGGTGGCACCCCTGCCACCTAACTCCTATCCCTTCAGGGGCATCGTGGGTGTCTTGGACAGCCCCATTCCCCCTTATTTTCTGGGTCACCGGTGACCCGTATGACCCGATATCGCTGCAGATCGCTGATCTGAATGGACATGGGGATTAAGGGATTAAAAATGTTTGAGTAAAACCTACAGCTCACAGACCATCAGTTGTACTGTCTTCTATCTACAGATATCTCTACCCCAGCCAGTGTAATGTCCCAGTACTGTTCTATAAGGTAGAACTGCGCTTGGTTTTTCTACAGGTGGTTGCCACAGTGTAGCACCTGATGGATGTACCTGAGCAGCTGCAAGAGCTTCATTGACTTACTACTGCATCGGGTGGCAGATCAACATATCAAAGTGTGTCCAGCGGTTTTCTCATTCAGTAGAGCAGAGCCTGATGGATGCCAGCTAGGAGTCTGCTCCTGTTCCCTTGTGGTTCCAAGACTCTGCTGCTCTCCGAATTTCCATCCCCTTAGCAGAAGCAGCAAGAACATGTCTATAATACCATGCAGCATTGAGATTCTGGCTTTCAATGTAACTGGGACCCCTAACTGTGCTGTTGCCCATTCTTCCACTGCTGACAATATGCCATTTGATCCCTTTGGTTTATGTAGTTGTTTCTGGTCTATTTCTGCCATACCTGTTAGACCAGCAAGTCAACCCTTAAAGGGGTTATCCTGCAGTATAAAACTGTGCTCCTATTTCTTTTCTCTAAGGGTGCATTCCCACGTGTCGTATTTTGCTGCGTATTTGCTGCGTATTTGGTGCTGCATATTTTCCTACCCATTGACTTCAACAGAGATAATAAAATACGCAGCAGCAAATACGCCATGTGGGAATGTACCCTAAGCGTAGATATGCCCTATCTGCAAACTGTATTCTAGTAAAAAAGAAAATAGATAAATAAAATATCTATCCAGGATACTCAAATTTAAAGTTCCTAATCGAGAAAAACAAAAAAAAGTACAAAAACATAATAAAATTCACCCAATTTAGCACTTATATGGTAACCTTTATGATGATATTGTAGGTAAAATTATTATTTCACGTGACTCATTTAAGGAAAGTTACACTGTGCATACTGTAGCTACATGGTCACATGTGCTTTTTACAGTATTTGTCTTAAAGGAAATGAGTAGGTGGTTTCTGATGACAGCTTTATTATATTAAACAGAGTTATTAGTGCTTGTAACTAAGTATGGAAGAGAAGCACTAAAGATTGTGCAGTCTAGTGCTGGACTCCACATTTATGTTTAAACATAAAGAAATGGTAAAAACTGGTGAGGATTTGAAGCCCCTTCTCAGAAGAAGTGAAAACTTTCTACTACTAAATAATAATCTGTAAACTGTCAACTGTAGCTCTGTGGTCAGAGGCTTCTCTTATTTCATTAATAACGGAAATGGGGGGAAAAAAAACTACTGTAGCGGAGGAGATGAGCTCGAAGCAGACAAGTGCTGAGATCAACAGGTGTATTGAAAAGGACGAATCAGAAGTTATTGTGTGTATACTCTTGAGTACAAAAGGTATCCGATCGAATGTCCTTCATCTCTTTGCATCAGTTTTCTCCTCCCAGATCTCCCTTTGTCTATAGTGACTGAGATGCTTACCAATTAGAAAATCTATTCATGATGACCATAGAACTCAACCAACTTGAGGAACCTACAAATGGATCCTTCACCAATTCAGCATTTATCATATTCTATATATTTTCCATGAATATTTAATATTAGAATACTGTTAACGGTTTTCCTATGTTTCTATTGTTCCAGTGTAATGTGTTTTTTTAATCATTTTTTTTATTCGATCATATAAAATATGGGGATACACTGTGACTCAATTAGCCATAACTGTAAAGATACGGGACACAAACCCCACAGGGTAAGCAGGAGGATAGGAGGCGACATGTAGACTTTACAATGTCTCAGGGTTACACGAATCTCTGAATCAGTTAAAACAAGAAAATCATGGGATTTGCCAGCCGGTTGGTTGCCTTGACAACAATTCTCAAAGCCCCCTGTGACCACACTAATAATTTTAAAAGCTCACGGAACAGTAGGAAGGAACAGGTATGTTTATATGTATACAGGAAGGTTTTGTACTTGACTGGCAAAATATATTCTCACTTCATCCAGTAAAGTTTTTTTTCCCAGTATACAGAAATGGACTCTTATTGAAAATATTGAGTATAAAGTAAAAATCCTCATTATATAGTACTTATGTATGTTCAGTCTCCCACATAATCGCACATAACTTACTGATCCAAGAATATGATGTTCATGGCCAGGTTCACACCACACACTTTGGCGGTAGGACCACACAGATGTGCCCCCTATCCATAGAAAGAAAAAATGAACATGAGTCCAGAATTTGACTTAGTTCTACTGTGTGCATGGTGCAGCAGAATCCTGTTGAAGACGATGGAAGAATGCTGTACTGGAATTTCCGAGAAGAATTTTTGTGTAATGAACCTTCAGCCTTTACTTTAGACTCTTCTATTATGGGTCAGAGATGTACTTCAACTGCAAAATATAATAGAAGATGAAACTTAGTATGTTTAGATGTAACTTGTAGCTGCTTGTACCCACAGTCCCTGGTAAAAATGATGGAATCATGAATAGTCATCCCCTTTTTTTCTATGACATGACTGAAAACAATGTTTGTGCTATGGCAGAATATGCTGGCTTCATGAAGTAGACCTCGAACAAATGAAAGGGATTAGTGAATTATGAAGTAATAAAGATATAAATTATAGTTGTCATGGCAACCACCGTATATCCTTGTGGATCTGAGATGTCGCAGGGGCAGTAAGAAGAATTTCCAAGCTCCCTGAATAATGTGCCGGAATGAGGTTTGGAGGGCGCTGGACCTGTCTCAATATTGTAGCATGACCTGATATTGCTATAGGGTTCATACCTAAGTGGATAGTGATGTACAAAGACTTAACTGCAATCTCATGATTGCATGCCCAGGAAAGGTTGACAGTGGTCTTTCATGTGGGGACTTGGTAAATTCTTCCTGCAACTCAAGCAGTGCCCTTACCAGGCACCTAGCCTACCAGAAGGCAACTAATTGCTATCTATAGAGGAGATTTATCAAAACCTGTGTAGAGTAATAGTGGAGCAGCTGCCCATAGCAACCAATCAGATCGCTTCTTTCATTTTAAAAAAGGCCTCTGAAAATAAAATAAAAAACAATCTGATTGGTTGCTATGGGCAACTGATCAACTTTTCCTCTGCATAGATTTTGATAAGTCTCCCCCTAGTCATTTAACCGCAATTGAGCCTATAGTCATTACAGGTCTCAGAACAGAAAAACAGGCAGCAAACAGGCGAGCAACCAAGACACGTGTAGCCCTTACTATGATGTGGCATCCTGGTGTACTGCAAAGAGAGCCTGCTTAAAGGGGTTATCCAGGAATGGAAAAGCCAGTAATTACTCATCAGTAATTGTGTTTCCCCGAGCCATGACAGCACCAACTGAGATGGGGACTCCGCCCCTAAGGACAGGAAACCTAGAGGATAAAAGGCAAGGCCCTCCTTCCCAGCTTCAGTGAATTTCAGAGAATAGAAGGGCCTAATATTGGTTATTATACAAAAATATGCATAATATTACAAAAATAGGAAACCACTAAAATAATTCTTCCGAAACATAGGGTGGGAATGCCCCGATGCTGTCATGGCTCGGGGCAACACAATTTCCGGTGAGTAATTACCGGCTTTCCCTTTCGCCATGACAGCACCAACTGAGAGAAATAAGAGAAAACACCTAAGGGGGGGGGGGGGGGGAACTATGGCCTGTAGGACTTTCTGGCCAAAAGAAACAGCAGAGGAAGAATAGCCCACATCCACCCTGTAGTGCTTGAAAAAGGTAAGTGGAGATGACCAGATGGCCGCCTTGCAAATCTGGTCTATGGAAGCTCCTCTTCTCTGGACCCAAGAGTAGGCCACTGATCTAGTGGAATGAGCCCTAAGACCTGAGGGAGGGGAAGCTCCTGGAGCTACATAAGCAAGAGGTATAGCTTGTTTATTCCACCTAGCAATGGAGCTCCTGCTAGCTCGCATCACTTTATTTAGGCCAGAAAACTGAATAAATAAGGATGAGGACTTCCTAAAGGGCCAAGTTCTCTCTAGATATTTTAGGATGAACCTCCTCACATCTAAGTTATGGAAAAGTTTTTTTTTAAATAGAAGGGTCAGAACAGAAGGATGGCAAAACAATATTCCGTAAGACATGAAATTTGGACACTACTTTTGTTAAGTGAGAGGATCAGGGTAGAAGATGATTCTGCCATCTAGTATTTTAGTATAGGGCTCTACACTGGAAAGGGCCAACAGGTCCCCAACTCTCCTGGCGGATGTTATTGCTACTAGCAGTGCAGATTTAAGCACAAAATTTGAGAGGTATTGCATCTAGGGCCTCAACACTGAGAGATCCCAAGAAGGTGGCCTAGGAAAATCCCAAATGGTAAGTTTAACTGCCCTAAAAACCTAATGACCCAGGGGTGATCTGCTATCTTTTTGTCAAAAAGAGCTCCTAAAGCCGAGAGCTGGACTTTAAATCTGGCCAATTTAAGACCCTTATCCAAGAAACTCAAAATACAAGCCATGTCTGGGGAAAACAAATCTACAAGCGGCTTGTTTAAAAAATTTAAATAAGCCTTCCGGATTCTAAAGTAGATTTTAGATGTTACAGATTTTCTACTAGCCTGTAAAGTAGAGATTACTGCCTCTGAGAACCCTTTATTTTTTAGGATCAACCTTTTAAGGGCCAGGCAGTCAAATGAAGTTTTTTTTATTTTTTTTTTATTTTTTTTTTAACTTGAGAATGAACAATCGGCCCTTGAGATAGTAAATTCTCTACTTCTGGCAGCACCCATGGATCTGCCTTTGACATGGACCTCAGAGCCGAGAACCAGGCCCTCCGGGGCCAGTACGGGGCTATTAGAATTAGAAAATATTTTTTCCTCTTTGATTTTGCTTTTCACCCTTGGTAAAAGCTCTGTATTGGGGGGGGGGGGGGGTCCACTGCCCAAGGCCTTTCTGTTGGGTCTACGGAGCAGAGTTCATACTTGGCGGTTTTGTCTTGTGGCAAATAAGGCCACCTGTGGAACTTCCCATAGCTGTGTAATCTTTTGGAAGATGTCCGGGTTCAGTCTCCATTCTCCCTGGTGTAGACTGTGACGGCTGAGAAAATCCGCTTTTACGTTCAGACTTCCCTTTCAGGTGTACTGCTGTCAGAGACAAAAGATGATCTTCTGCAAAAGAAAAATTTGAGTAGCAATAGACATGAGATTTTTGTTTTTTGTGGTGCCTTGGTGATTTATTACTGCAACTACTGAGTTGTCTGACAGTATTTTGACATTTCTTTGTAACAGTCAAGGCCTGGCCTGATCTAGACTTTTTTGAATAACCAGTAACTCTTTGCAATTTGAAGAAAGGGAAGACTCTTCCTTTCCCCATTTTCCCTGAAAATTTGTGTTCAGAATGTGAGCCCCCCAGTTATAAGGACTGGCGTCTGTAGTTAGGAGAACTAGATGCTGTCTTCTCCCCTCCAGACCCTTTTGAAAGATTTGTGGTATCTAACCACCATAGGAGAGAGGCTAGGACAGTGTTGGACAATTTTAATGGACTGTCTAGACCTGTCCCAGGATGCCAGAACTTCCCACTGAAGCTTTCTTGTATGGAATTGTGCCCAATGGACTGCTTGGATGGTGGCTGTGTATAGACTCAGTAAAGACATTGGGGGACATTTATCAAGGGGTTTAGTCAGGTTTTGTTTACTATAATTGTTGCAAAATTGTCGCAACTGCGACTACGTGTGTGTTCGTGCGACAATTTGCGTGAAGAACAAGAAAAGCAAGAAAATTCAAACTTGCTTACGTAGTAAAATTTTCAAAATGGATTTTCTTTAGTCAGGTATTTATTAACTGCGACAGTCGCAGCTGCGCAATAAAAAGTCGCAACTGCCTTTAAAAATTGACTATATTTACTCCAGCTCCAACATGGAGCAGGAAAAGCTACTGCCGCCCGGGCTCCGACATACTTTCTCCCAGCTACCCTCACTGCGCTACAGGGACACTGCAGTGATTTACATCCGCCCCCTCTCACCTGCCAGCGCCACACAACTCCCATCTGTCTGCTAACTGTTGCAAGACTACAAGTCCCAGCATGCCCTTACAGTGAGGACATGCTGGTAGTTGTAGTCTTGTAGCAGTGGGAGCTGAGCGGTGTGGGCGGGAGACAAGGGGGGATGTATATCAGTGTCCCCATCATTATTAAGTGAGGGTAGAGGGGAGGCAGTATGAGGAGCCCGGGCGGCTGCACTGTAATGTCAGCCCGGGCTCCTTATAACATATACCGGCGCTGCAGACTCCTAAATCCCCTGCTGTCATTTCACATTTACCGCTGGGTCCTGTGATTGGCCAGGACCAGCAGCCAATCACAGGACCCGACCGAAACATTGACATAACATTAGGGGATATAGGAGCCTGTCGGGGGGTCCGTCAGCATACACCCCCCCCCCCCCCCCCCCGGCCTTCACCTGCACTGTGCCCATCCTCCGCCCCCACCAGTACCCCTCTACTCCCCCCAGCCCCCCGGCCTTCACCTGCACTGTGTCCGGCCTCCGCTCCCACGTCTTCGGTTGCACCGGCCTGACGTCCCTCCGTCAGTGACGTCACTCGCAGGGCGCCCAGAGAGAAGGAGCGCTTCGCTGGATGGGTGAGTGTGTGTGTCTGTCTCTGTCTCTATCTCTGTCTCTGTCTCTCTCTCTCTCTGTCTGTGTGTCTCTGTCTGTGTGTGACTGTCTGTGACTCTGTGTGTGTGTGCCCGGGCTCCCTTTGCAGGACTACAACTCCCAGCATGCCCTTACTGTAACGACATGCTCGGAGTTGTAGTTGTGCAGTGCAGGCAAATGACAAGCTTGTCCCCTGCCCCCAGCTGCAGGACTACAACTCTCAGCATGTCCTTACTGTAAGGGCATGCTGGGAGTTGTAGTCCTGCAGCTGGGGGCAGGGGACAAGCTTGTCACTTGCCCACACATCTCCTGCACCACACAACTACAACTCCCAGCATGTCCTTACTGTAAGGGCATGCTGGGAGTTGTAGTCGTGCGGGGCGGGAGATGTGCGAGCAGGTGATAATAAATGTACTAACCCATTTTTTTTCTTCTTTTTCTTCTCATTTCAGATCCGTGTATCCTGTGGACTACTTCGATGACCAGCGTTTTTCTTTGTTTGTTTGATTTTAATAAAATGGTTAATGAGGGCTTGTGGGGGAGTGTTTTTTGTAATAAATTTTTTTTAAACCTGTTGTGTTTTTTCCTTACTTTACTTGGCAGGCTTAGTAGTGGAAACTGTCTTATAGACGGAGTCCATTACTAAGCTGGGCTTAGCGTTAGCCACAAAAACAGCTAGCGCTAACCCCCAATTATTACCCCGGTACCCAACGCCACAGGGGTTCCGGGAAGAGCCGGTACCAACAGGCCCAGAGCGTCAAAAATGGCGCTCCTGGGCCTAGGCGGTAACAGGGTGGCATTATTTAGGCTGGGGAGGGCCAGTAACAATGGTCCTCGCCCACCCTGGTAACGTCAGGCTGTTACTGTTTCGTTGGTATTTGGCTGAGAATAAAAATAGGGGGGGACCCTATGCGTTTTTTTAAAATAAATAATTAAATAAAAAAACACATGGGGTCCCCCCTATTTTTATTCTCAGCCAAATACCAACCAAACAGTAACAGCCTGACGTTACCAGGGTGGGCGAGGACCATTGTTACTGGCCCTCCCCAGCCTAAATAATGCCAGCCTGTTACAGCCTAGGCCCAGGAGCGCCATTTTTGACACTCCGGGCCTGTTGGTACCAGCTCTTCCCGGCACCCCTGACGCTAAGCCCGGCTTAGTAATGGACTCCATCTGTAAGACAGCTTCCACTGCTAAGCCTGTCCAGTAAGTAAAAAAAAAAAAAAAAAAAAAAAAACACAACAGGTTTAAAAAAAAAAATATTACAAAAAAACACTCCCCCACAAGCCCTCATTAACCATTTTATTAACATCAAGCAAAGAAAAATGCTGGTCGTCGAAGTAGTCCACCGAATCCGAAGGAGTCCACAGGATACACGGATCTGTAGAAGAAGTAACAAAAAAAAAAGTACATTTAGGGAGAAAAAACTGTTAAAAAAATGTAATAGACACACATACACATTATATATATATATATATATATATATATATAGATATATAGATATATAGATATATAGATATATAGATATATAGATATATAGATATATATATAGATATACATACATACACACACACACACACACACACACACACAGACACACACAGACACACACATTATTATTTTTTTCAAAGCTCCATAGTGGTGTTCTGTAGTCATTATTTGGTTTTTGCTTGTGTGCTAAAAAAATATTTAACAGCGATTTCTTGTTTTTTAGTCATGTAAGCCAAATTTATCAACCCCCTGTGATAGTATGATAAATATGTCATACATAAGCAAAAAAATTACTACAGAACTTGCTTATCAAAGAAACGATGATAAATGTCCCCGATTGCCTTTCTTACTAGTATTGTTCGCGACCTCTCTGGTTAGGTCTTGTCATTTTTAGATCTTTTCCTAAGGAAGAAAACATTTTTGAAGATTGGAGTCTAGCACAATTCCAAGAAATACTTTCTCTCTTGCAGGGACTATGGATGACTTTCCCCAATTTATTATCCACTCTAACTTTTTTAGAATTAGTAAGGTTTGATTTAGGAAGCAATTTACCTGTTCTACCGAACGACCAATAAGCAGAAAATCGTCTAGATAGGTGACACAGGTGCCGACCCCTTCTCTGATATGGGCTACCATCTCTGAAATGACCTTTGTATATACCCTTAGGGCAACAGAGATACTGAAGGGCAGGGCCCGGAACTGGAGATGCCCTTCTTCTGAGTTTAATAACACTGCTATCCTCAGGTACTTCTAATAATCCTGGTGGATAGGGACATGTAGATAGGCATCTTTTAGGTCTAGAAAGACCATATAACAGTCTTTGGTTAATAGATTTACAGTGGACTTTATAGTTTCCATTTTGAATTTTTGATCAACCAGGAACTTGTTTAGAGGTTTCAGATTTATTATTGTTTGGTATGAACCATCTTTTTTTTTTTTTTTAAACTAGAAAAAGGGAGGAGTAAAACCCCTGCCCTCTTTCCTCCCTTGGGCCTGGAATCAGCACTTCTTCCTGTTCTAAAGGTGACTGACCTCCTTGATCCTGATTTTTTTGTGACTACCAGGCGGAGAGGAGGCAGACTGGGGAATTCCAACCACAGATCCTCTTTGATGGTACTGAGGACCCAGTTGCTGTTTGAGATTTTCTCCCATTCCGGAAAGAAATTCCGCAGTCTGCCTCCTACTCGCCCCAAAACATCATTGCTGGTTATATATATTTTTTTGTTTTACTTGTGGACTGGTTAAACATGTATTCTTTTAGTTTTCTTGGAAAAACGCCACTTTGAGGACTCCCCTTTATCACGCTCATGGCCCCTAGATTTTGTATTGAAACAGAGACTTATTAGGCCTTTAGGATTGAGAAAAAGGGAAAGCTTTTTTCCTATCTCCTGCTTTCTCTAGGATATCCGATAATACGGAACCAAACAATAACTGACCCTCACAAGGAATTGTACAAAGTTATTTTTTTTTTTTTAACCTATTTCTCCAGACCAGTTTTTTAGCCAGTGCCACATGGGCGGAATTGGCTGAAGCTGCTGACCTTCCAGACAATCTGAGGGCGTCAGAGGAGGCATCTGCAAAGAAAAGCTACAGACTTCCTAATTATAGGAAGAGAACTAAGAAGTTTCTCATTAGGTACATTATTTTGTATATTTTCCGCTAACTGATCAATCCAAAGTAACATTGATCTAGACACACATGTTGCAGCTACATGTGGTTTAAACGCTGCTATAGAAGCTTCCCAGATTTTTTTTAAAAAAATGCTTCGGATTTTTTTTGTCCATCGGATCTTTAAGAGAGCAGAGATCTTCAAAAAAGAGCACCCTTCTTTGACACTTTTGCAGTTGCTGCATCTATTTTAGGAGTCTTTCCCCAATTATCCACGTCTGTGTTATCAAACGGATATTTTCTCTTCAGTGCCCTAGGAAGGAACTCTTTCGTATCGGGACTCTCCCATTCTTTCTTAATGAGTGCAGGAATGCTTCTGTGCACTGGGAAAATTCTAGGCTACGTACATTCAAGCCCCAATATCCTGTATGGATTTTGGCTGTTTTTCTTCTACAGTGTTCATGGTCACTTTAACATGCTTGATTAAATTGTCAGTCTCTTCAGCAGAAAATAAAGGTTTTCCCAAAGCATCATCCTCAGAAGAGGAGTTTCCTTCGGATTCAGAGGAAGCTTCGATGACGCCATCTTCCTCAGAACCTAAATTTACCACTTGAAATGGTAGGTTTACAGAATCACTGGACATAGAGACAGACACCGATACCGGGGCTGCAACTGCACCTGATTGAGGTACCTGTGTAATTTTGAGAGCCTCACTGATCTCCTTTTTAATTATATCCTTCATGGATGTTAAGAAGGAGGATCTCTCTGCTGCCATTATATTAGCTATGCAGGCTTGACAGATGGACTTCTCATAATTAGGAGGCATCTTCCCCTTACAAGAACTACACTCCTTTTTATATTTATATATTTTTTTTTTTTGGCACATCATCTCACTAAAAAACAGAAAAAAACACACTACAATTAGAAACTCCCAGACGGAAAGAATACTCACTCAGGTATCCTGGATCTTTGCTAAGACCTCAGCGGAGTCCCACTTGGGGTCCTCCTTGGAGATCATGATGACCTTCTCCTTAGGAAAAAACGCTGCCCACACTGGGGGACAGGCTGGCTGACTCCTGCTGTGGAGGACGATGCATGTGCAGAGGGCCACCTAAATACCATCAGGCCACCCTCCGCACGGATCCCGGCGTCTTACGTCGTTTCCGCAGCACCCAACGTCCTCTCCGGAATCCCTACTGCCATGCCAGGCTTCCCGGCCTGTGCGCAATGTCCCTTCCACCGTCCCTGGCATCCTACGTCCCTTCTGGCCTCCTCCAGAATGGCCGTTGCAACGTGGAAGAGAGATGCAACCGCTCAGGGGAGATTCTTGTCTGTGCCGTGCGACCACCCGCAGCCGGAGGACAACGCCAGCTTCTGCCCACAATCAGCCTGGAGCGTATGCAGAGTTTCTGCCATCCAGGTAATCAGGAGCAGCCAGGGAGGTCTTCCCCAGACTAGGGGAGCCTGCTAGGAAATAGAACCCTGAGACTACAGGGTTTAGCTCCAGGAACTCCCATCCCACTAGGCTTCCCAAGGACAGGAAACCACTGAGGCTGGGGAGGAGAGACCTGCCTTTTATCCTCTAGGTCCCTCTCTCAGTTGGTAAAGAAAGGAATCCCAATACTCACTATTTTCTTCTGCCAACTGTGTGGCAAAATCGAGGCTTCTTTTTCTAGAATAACTTATAACCCCTATGTTCTGGTACACCCAGGAATGAGATGCTGCCTCTGTATCCTCTTCTTCAGCATTCTCTGAGATTTTTTTTTTTAGCATATGCCCAAACCTGTGCTCCAGTCTTAGTAGTTGGTGTGGCTAAAAAATCGGAGTTTTCAATGTATATGTATGGACCATGTATTAAGGTGTCTTATTTATGTTGGGTAAATACGTGTACTGTGCACCTTACTAAATACTGGCAAATGTTAGTAGATTTTATATATATTCTGATTAAATATGTTTGTATACAGAAAATAACAGGAAATGTAAAAGAATGATTGTGGTTAGATGGCAGTAATACTGTTTTACTAAAGAGAGGTTTTGTAGATTAATATTTTTATAGTTCAAGATGAGAATTTGGATAATCAACAGGGAAGAAAATATTTTAAGTGGTCTTGAGTAAAAATATATTTAAAAAAAATCCAGTTGTATAGAAGATTCCTGGACAATTCTCCCCATTTTTTAAGATTTTCTGTATGTTTACATGCTTCCCTGCCACTTTCTGGGTTAGGACACATGTGCAGTGTTTTTGCTGCGTATTTGCAGCTGCATATTTTCCTACCAGTTGAAGTCAATGGGTAGCAAAATCAGTTGCATATTTTGTTACCCATTGACTTCAATGGGTAAGAAAATGTGCAGCAGCAAAATACGCCAAGTGTGACCCTACCCGTTTCTTCTTTCATACTCAGCATGTTTAGGGGCTTGGCTCTAGTTCCCGCTCATAGATGTTCCCAGTACTGCTCTCTCCCTGCCCTAGAGGACTCCAAGTACACCTCCCACCCCTCCTCTACATGCAGACCTCTTTCTGGCTGCCCTCACACATCCTCCTCTACCCTTGCATACATCTATACATCTGTATATACATATATGTCTGCCTATCTTTACATTCACATGCTACTTTATAAGGTACACCTTGCTAGTACTGGTTTGGACCCACTCTTTTTTCAGAATTGCCATCATTCTTTGTGGTATACGGTCTACAAAGTGCTGAAAACATTCCTTTAGAGATTTTGGTCCATGTGGCCATGATACTGTCACGTAGTTGATTCAGATTTGTCGGCTGCACATCCCAGTCCAGCACACCCAATAGTGCACTTTTGGATTGTGAAATGGTCACTGTAAAGGCCATTGTTATGTTCATGAAACCAGTTTGAGATTATGTGAACTTTGTGACATGGTGCTTTATCCTTCTGGAAGTAGCCTTCAGAAGATGTGTACACTGTGATCATAAAAGGATGGACATGGGCAGCAAAATACTAAGGTAGGCTGTTGCATTTAAACAATACTCAGTTGGTACTTAGGGGCCCAAAGCGCCAGGAAAGTCTTCCTCACAACATTATATCACCACCACCAGTATGAGCCATTAATACAATGCAGGATGAATCCATACTTTCATGTTGTTTACGCCAAATTGTAACCCTGTCATGTAAATGTTGAACCTGTATTTAAGACTCCTCAAACCACGAACGTTCTTCCAGTCTGTCACTGTCTTTTCTTTTTGAGCCCTAAATTGTAGCCTCAATATTCTTTTCTTAGCTGACATTGACCCCCTATGTGGTCTTCTGTTGCTGTAGCCCATCTGCTTCAAGGTTTAATGTGTTGTGTGTTCAGACCTAGTGTACGTTGGTTGCTACTAGTGGTTATTTGAGTTGCTGTTGCCTCTCTGTCATCTCCAGCCAGTTTGCCCATTCTCCTCTAACCTCAGCAAGCCATTTTCTTCAACATACCTGCTCTCACTAAATATTTTCAGTTTTTGGACACTTCTCAATAAACCTAGAGATGTTTGTGCGCGAAAGTCCCAGTAGATCAGCAGTATCTAAAAATCCTCAGACAAGCCCGTTTGGCACCAAAAGCCATGCCACATTCAAAGTCCCTTAAATACTCTTTCTTCCCCATTCTGATGCTTAGTTTCAACTTGACCACTTCTGTGTGCCTATATGCATTGAGTTGGTGCCATGTGATCAGCTATTTGTGTTAACAAGCTGTCAAACAGGTGTAATCATAAACTGACCATTAAATGTATATCTAGTCATACAGTCATGGCCGTAAATTTTGGAACCCCAGAAATTTTTCAAGAAAATGAAGTATGTCTCTCAGAAAAGGATTGCAGTAACACATGTTTTGCTATACACATGTTTATTCCCTTTGTGTGTATTGGAACTAAACCAAAAAAAGGGAAGAAAAAAAGCAAATTGGACATAATGTCACACCAAATCGTTTGAATCACCCCCCTTTTCCCATAAAAAAAACCAAACAAACTGTGTAAATAAAAACATATGTGGTATCGCCGCGTGCGGAAATGTCTGAACTATAAAAATATATTGTTAATTAAACCGCACAGTCAATGGCATACGCGCGAAAAAATTCCAAAGTCCAAAATAGCGTATTTTTGGTCACTTTTTATATCATGAAAAAATAAATAAAAAGTGATCAAAAAGCCAATCCAATACAAAAATTGTACCGATAAAATCTCCAGAAAACTGCGCAAAAAATTAGTCCTCATATCGGCCCGTACGCGGAAAAATAAAGTTATAGGGGTTAGAAGATGAGAATTTTTACCGTATAAATTTTCCTGCATGTAGTTATGATTTTTTTTCCGAAGTACGACAATATCCAACCTATATAAGTAGGGTATCAATACAACCGTATGGACCTAGAGAATAAAGATAAGGTGCTATTTTTACCAAAAAATGCACTGCGTAGAAACGGAAGCCCCAAAAATTTACAAAATGACATTTTTTCTTCTTAAATTTTTTCGCACAATGAATTTTTTTTTCCGTTTCACCGTGGATTTTTTGGTAAAATGACTAATGTCACTGCAAAGTAGAATTGGCGGAGCAAAAAATAAGCCATCATATGGAATTTTATGTGCAAAATTGAAAGCGTTAGGATTTTTAGAAGGTGATGAGGAAAAAATGAAAATGCAAAAACTGAAAAACCCTGCGTCCTTAAGGGGTTAATATATAGTTATTCATTTTTATTTCTTTTTTATACACAATTTTATTTTAAAGTCAACACTATGTGCATGTAGATGGCCAGATTATAGTTAGTGAAGACCGCAGGGCAAAAAAAAAAAAATGGTAAACTGGTGGGGGCCCTCACAATTTTATACCAGGTAGTACCTGAAACCACTGCAGTATCTGTCAATCACTTATGTTATGATAAAAACTTTTCCCTGTATCTGTGCTGTATATTTTCGGCTGGGCTAAGTGGGCTGTCACTGAAGCCATCTTTGGGGTGTCGGGGGGCTGGATCGTGTCAATGTTGGGTAAGTAGCTGGCCCCCATACAGGAGATTGTGGGGGTCCTAGAGGTCAGAACTTCGCAATCAGAAGCTGAGCAGGGAATGTTTTATTTTATTTTTTTGACCCCCCCCCCCCCCCCCAGGTACCCCTTTAATGATCGCCAGTATTCTCAATAGTAGATGGAGGAAGTCTTTCATGTCTCTACAAATAGCTTGTCTTGGCATATTGTGAAAAATATCATGCTATTTATATGTTCCATGCATTTTAATTAGTAATAAGGCTATGAGTTTTGTAACACACTGTAAATTATCAATTAACTGTAGCACATAAACTGCTTGATTCAATCTGTTTTAACTGCCTTTTTATGCTTCATTTATTGTGCTCGCGTTTTATGACTCAATTAAGTTAAAAGTTACAAAATGTTACAAGTTTGAAGAATTGCGGTGACTAAAAGCCACGCCGATAGATTATCTGTCCTAATAACTAAAGCTTTTTATGGGAATTGGATTATTAGACCATGCGCCCGATGATTCAGTACTGCCTGAACATATGTTATATACTAATAAAGTAAAAACCTTATGCCCAGACATTTATGTCTGTTAATGTCTAGTGCCCACTTTTTGTGTGGTTTGGAGTTGGTTGGCTCTTTAAAGTTAACCTGTCTTCCCTTTCATGCTGCCTGAACCACACTGTAGATTTTTCTTACTCTGCTGACCTTAATTGATAGGGCTCTCTATATACCCAAAAAGTTAGAGATCTCTCAATCAAGGCTAATGGAGCAGGGATAAACTGCTAGAGACTGCACTGAAGACTCCTGGTTCAGACAGTATGAAAGTGATGGCAGTGTCACAGAGCAAGGGAAAGCTGAAGCCCTGCACTGGCCCACAAGCTCTTTGCCTTGTTAGATGACGGATCCACAACCACTAAGAAGGTCCCTGCCTATCTACATGCTGGGAGTTAAAGGGGTACTCCCCTGGTGCCAGAAAGTTAAACAGATTTGTAAATGGTGTGGTGCTGTTCGGCGTCCGTTGCTGCCGTGGCTGCGGGGGGGGGGGGGGGTGCGGCCCATGGACTGGTTTGAGTGGCATTGGGGCCGCTCTGCCAGTGGGTCGTTCCCCCCCCCCCCTTGTGGGCACTGGTGTCGCGGCGGTGGTGGTCGCCGCCCAGTGCTACGCCATTTTATGCTAGGGACGTTAGGGACCCACTCTAAATAGGTGGCCTTGACGTGGCGAGTGGGCTTGTACTTTTTGATCAAAAATGTATACTAACAACCTGTTTGCTTCTCAGCATAATATCAAAAACTAATCAAATCATTATACAAGATTGTAGATGTGCACCATGTCTGTTTTTCTACTTTTAGGGGCTATATACTACAGAGGAAATGCTTATCTTTTTAGATTTCTCTGATGTCATGACCACAGTGCTCTCTGCTGACCTCTGCTGTCCATTTTAGAAACTGTCCAGAGCAGGAGAAAATCCCCATAGCAAACATATGCTGCTCCCTGCCATAGACTTACATTGAGGGGCGGAGCGTGATGTCACATGGGGGTGGAGCCGTGACATCAAGATACTCCGTCCCCGTGATCGGCAGTCATCAGACCCGCAGCGATGTTTGCTCTGGGGCCTGATGAGAGCAGGGTGATGCGTGCGAGATCGCGGGGGTCCGCAGCGGCAACTTATACCCTATCCTTTAGATAGGGGATAATTTGTCAGCACGGTAGTACCTCTTTAAATAGCCATCTAAACAGGTGTGGATTTGGAGAGAACACTGCATTGGCTAGATGTCAACAGCTCCGGATTGGCTAGGGTGTAGCAACAGCAACCAGGACAAATCAGAACCTAAGAAAAATTAACCCCTTGGACCAGACTAGGACGAATCCTTACAGGCAAATTCCCTTTAAATACCATAACAGGACAGGCTGCTAAAAGGGGTTATCAAACAGCCCCCTTCTATAGACCTTAAATAATTCCTTTGAATGCCAAGGTTTTACTTAAAGTAGTTATCCAAGATAAGGTAAATTTAGTACTTACCTGCCGAAAAGTAATGGACATGCTTAGGAAAGATCGATGCTTGTCTTGGGCTAAATGGCTGTGATGTGAGTTCACCATAACGCTGCTTCTTGCTTTTTGTGAAATGGCTATTTCCTGTTGGTGTTCCCTCTCTCCAACTACAAACCCTCCTTCTTGCAAATCAACCACCCCACAGCTGTGCTCTTTTCTATGTGTGCGGTGCTTGAAACTACAATTGCCTGCAGCCCTATGGCGACTGGTCTCCCTCCCACCCAAGACTTGCAAGACGAGCCATCCAACACGTTACAGACACTGGAGAACTACATGAACTTTACAGCCCCTGTAGCGCAGTAAAAAAAAAAAAAAAAAAAAACAGAAAAAAACAGGAAAGACTAAATTTCCTTAGTAGTTTGGCAACAAAACAGTGAAAGGTCAGTGTTTTCCAAACAGTGTCCTTCCAGCTGTTGCAAAACTACAACTCCCAGCATGCTCAGACAGCCATAGGCTGTCTGGGCATGCTGGGAGTTGTAGTTTTGCAACCGGTGGAGGCACACAGGTTTGAAAACTCTGATCTAGAACAACCCCAATGTGGTTTCTCTGCAGTTATAATATGATGGCCCTTTTGTTCTTGAATAGCATATCCTCTGCCTCTCTCACAAACCACCAGTAATAGTGAGCCATGAAATTCATTTGCTCAGCCTCCTAAATACAATCTAATAAGTAAATGCATAAAGCGCTTTTAAAGTAAACCTACACCATCCATGCATATCCTCCCCTATATTTTTTTCCCTTTTTTTATTGATCCTATTTTGTCTCCTATTTTAATTAAAGTGAAACCTTTATGAAGAATCCATGTATATGCATGCCTCTCCTTGCCCCTAAGCTATGCTCCAGATGAATATGGAACTCCTCAGCAGTGGTTAAAGAAACCGGTCGTCACTTTTCATGCAGCCTGAACCATGAGTCGTTGAAGAGGACCGCAGCGACTTTTTCCTGCCCCACCAGCCTCAATTGATACATTTCTTAATGCACATGTATGGGGGAGAGATCTGCCAATCAAAGTTTGTGGGGTGGGGAGAAGTTGCTAGGGACCTTCCAGATTACTGTATTTCAGGCAGCATGAAAGAGATGACAAGGTTTCTTTTAACCCAACAGTCTCAATGCAGGAACAATCCCAGGAATGGTCTACAAAGGGGGCATAGATAATGCAAACCACACCTAAAGTAGGTGTTTTTGGTAGTGGGGCAGCACTTAAAAGTGGTTGTCCAGGATTAGAAAAGTGCTGCTGCTTTTTTTGCAAAAAAACAGTGCCACTCTTGTCCACAGGTTGTGTGTAGAACTACAGCTCAGTCGTATTCACTCTAGTGGATCTGCAATACTGTGGGCAGGATTGGCACTGTTTTTGCAAGAAAGAAGCATTGTTTTTCTATTCCTGAACAACCCCTTTAAATAAGCACTGTCATTTGAACAAACTTTGCATAGCGCAATCGAAAATAAGACACTCTACAATATATCTTTTTAGACAAAATGCTTCTTCTCCTGCTATCAAATGTTTTCCCTCTTACCCCCTCCTGCTGATCAAATCTTTTTCTGACGCTAGGTTCAGCTTTGTCCTATGTCTGCTAGACAAGCAATACAAGTCTATAGAGGGGGGAGAGGGAGCTGCGCCCACCAGCTCTGGGAGAACTTCAAATTCTAAACTAAGCCTGCAGTGCACAAAATGCCATTATACAAGTGAAATAATGACCAAAAATAGCACTGTTTCTCATATAGACATAGGACAGCTTATTTTAAACAGTCATCTTAAATGACAGGTACACTTTAAATGTTTCAGTTTTTGTAATTTAAATTGTTGTCAAGTATACTAAATATGGGAAAATGTCTGGGTTTTTGGCCCAGTATCTAGGTCTAAAACAAAGTCTCCAGATTCACATGCAGACAGACATGTATATACATGAAAATCTTTTGTTTTGTTTTATTATTTTTAATGAAATAATGAAAATGTTATTTGGACGACAACATGTTTATACTTGTGTATTTTTTTTATTCGTATAGGTGCAATTTAGCTCCTGTAGTTGAATTTGCTGACGACGTTGGTACCAAATCCGATTTCATTACCATGAACCCATCTGTGGTCCAAAAAGCATTTGGAGGATTTCGCAATGAAAGCGACCGGGCAAAATTTGTTCATAGACTCTCTATGCTTAATGACAGCGTTCTCTGGATACCAGCTTTCATGGTTAAGGGTGGAGAGAAGCATGTCGAATGGGTTAATGCTTTAATTCTCAAGAACAAACTCAGAGTAAGAACTGCCTATCCATCGCTAAGGCTCATTCATGCTGTCAGAGGGTAAGTACCTGAAAATGACTAGTCTCTCGTGCGACAATTGATTTCTCAAGTAAATTTTTATCTAAAGGAATGATTTATGGGAAGGCTTGAAAAGGAATATATAATTTGACTAGTGGTGTGTGTTCATTTTGTAGAGTATCTTTACATTGAGAACAATGCCATGTAATGATTTATGCTGAAAGCATGAACCCATGCTATAAAAGTGCATTCTACGGCGCATTTGTGTTTAACCTTTTATTATAGTTGCAGTTTTCTTAAGAAAGATGACCATAATACGAAAGATTTCAATATATTAAGGTGGATTCAACATAGGATGAGTAATTATTCTCTGTGGTATATCACAGCGTGCGAGACTGAACAGCTATTCATTATGTCTCGCTGAAATGTGAAAGACTGTGGCAGAGTGGAAATACGGAATACATCACATACACACATTATTTTATTGTCATGTGTCCTTATGTGTCCTTCATTTTTAACATTTTTCCTCCTAGTTTTCATGTCTCCCGTTACCTTCAGTACAATGTTGTTCCCTAGGTACGTGATTTATTATATCTATAAAGTACAAAATGTAGCCTTAGATACACTGCTTGTCTAAAACAATGTAACACTGAAAAATGAGCACAAATGGAAGACTAGGGGAGAATTGATCCAGGTTTTAGTTTTTTGTAATACAATACATTGTAAGTGGAAAAGTTGTCATATTCTAATTTACCTATAGAACAATTGTACTAATGTACTCATTTACCTATAAAAAATGTTGCTTGTATAGTGCAGCGAAGGGTAATATAAGTAAGGTTCTTGTGCATGCTTTGCACTTACCTGTTATAGCTGATATGACAGGCATGTGTTTGCAGCCATACTAATTGCACTGTACCTGGTTATTTAATTAATTCTGGAGTTTACCCAGGTGAACTGATTAGACTGGTTGTTGGCAGCTCACACTGTGCAGTTTTGATGTTTTTTTCTTATTCATAAACTTTGCATGCGATTTTGGGTAAATCATGTCAAAAACACAATAAATAAAAGCAATGTCTAAGCATAGTCTTGGGGGAAGGGTATAGCTACTTTATATCCTGATCCCATAGAGTTAGAGAGAGCTGGTAGGGGAGGAGTGGGGAAGGGATATGTTACAGGAGCAATGTAATAATAATGAGGTCATCCTTTAGTTCACAGGAAATTAACTGACCACTTCCTTTAACACATTTAACTCAGATTTTCTGTGGGTCAGAATGGTGATCACATAGCCTAGTTGCAGAAATGAAACGCATGTATACAGCTGTGCTTTCAGACACTTCCATCATTGTCTAGCAGGATATAACCTATTTACACAGGATGATGTGTGGCTAACTATCTGTGAACCCTGCTAAAACGATTCAATCCACTGAAGAAGCGCTGATCACTGGGCCTATTATACAGGGCAATCCTGTTGCATAATAGGACTCTAACTTGCACTCTGTGTTTATATGTGTTAGACACAACTGTTGGGTTGACAAGCTTGTGGTTTTCCTTTAAAAATAAAAAAATGTAAGGTGGACCTTGGCTCTAATACAAGCTGTAAGGATCAATGCAGATACCACTGTCATTTGAAAAATGACTGAGACCCCTAAAGATTATTAGAACAAACTGGGAGAAGCACTGAGCTTAGTGCTTCTCTCTTCTGTGTCTTTTTTCTCGCTGCAGGAGATAATCTATAGTTAGTCTCTGGAGCTTGTCTCCTCTAGCAAAAAGAGAGAAGGAAAGAAGCTTAACGTTGCTCCCTGCTCATGATCGGCAGGGGTCTCAGTACCAAGACCCCAACCGATCAAATGATTAGAGGTTTCTAGGACATATCAATTTTTTTTTGGAGGACAGTGGCGCTTTAACTAATGTCGATGAGTAAACCTGTAAAATTTATATTTAAATGTGAATATATTGTGCTATATTAGTCACTATACTAGAGACCAAAATCATAGCTGGTCTGATCAATGTTGGTATTATGTTATGTTTTAGGTTTTTACCCCTGCACTAGGCCAGCACTAGTCTCCTGTGTAGTATATCGCAGGAGCCTGGCTGCTACATGACAGTAGGGCTCCTGCTCTAACTACCAGGAACAGAGAAACCTTCTATTCTTGTAGTTAAATCACTTATATGCTGCAATAAGAATTTGGCACAAATTGGTTTCCATACCTCCAAATGAAGGCTCCTGGGTATGCCTACAGGCTGGATAGTTTACCTATTTGCTCTTATATTACACTGCACTACAATGGTTAACAATAGCTATCAGGAGATTGCATGTCAAAATCATGGGACTAACAAAGTAAAATGCGAAGTCTCAAAAAAAAAAAAAAAAATTATAAATAAATAACTCCCCCCCCCCCCCCTTTCGAAAAAAAAAAAAAATTAATTCGGATAAAACTAAAGAATACCCATTTGGTATCGCTACACCCATAACAACTAGATTTATAAAATGATCTTGTTTTTTATCCTGCCTGGTAAACACTATAAAACATTTTATTAAATAAACTGTGAAATAATTGCTAGATTTTGTCAACCTGCCTCCAAAATAAACAAAAAAAGTTAAAATTAAAGGGGTACTCCGCCCCTAGACATCTTATCCCTTATCCAAAGAGGATAAGATATATGATCACGAGGGTCCTGCAGCTGGGGACCCCCAACATCTCCCTGCTGCACCCGGCATTCATTTACAGTGTCAGGTGCAGCAGCGGAAGCTCGTGACGTCATGGCCACGCCCTCCTCGTGATGTTACGGCCACACCCCCTCAATGGCCATCACTCCCCCTTCCATAGACTTGCATTGAGGGGGCATGGCCATGACATCACGAGCCTCCGCCCTGCATTGCCAGTTATCTTGCACGGAGCGAAGTTTGCTCCTTGCATCTGATGTCTGGGGTGCCGCAGCCAAAATCGCAGGGTCCCCAGTGGCGGGATCCCCGTGATCAGATATCTTATCCCCTATCCCCTATCCCCTATCCATAAGATGTCTAGGGGTGGAGTACCCCTTTAAGTTATGGCGATAATGAAAAGTAAAATTGCTTGGGCATTAAAGGGTTAATGTGCAATAAGAAAGTGTTATATCCTAAATGACTGCTTTGATAAGTTGTATCTGCAGCGTTCTGATGCCTTTCATACTAGATAACACAAACGGAAAATATTATCGTGTTCTAAATCGGTCACGAGCTTCAGATGTTCATTGCATTTTTCATTCTCGTTACTAATGTATTTTTTACAGTGTTGTTAGTATGTAACTGTGTAGTCAAATATTTATTAATTTTCAGAACTGTATTTGCAGTATTACAACATAGCATTTGCCATCAGTCATCCTATTAAACAAAATGTAATATTGTACATTCAGAACCTAATAAAATATGACAACCCATGCTCCCCATTTGAAAACAGTAACTGCTCCCCTTTAAAATGCAATTATTGCTAAAAGGATTGGGTAAATCCGGCTATTTTTACAACTTCAACATGAGAACCAGTACAGTGTCTGTAAAAGAATATTATGTTACAATGAAAGAAGATTAAAAAAGGAAATGTGTTAAAGTAGGTCAATTTACTGCTACATAGCTATCTCTAAGGCTCTAGGATGACACCAAGTCAACTTGAGAGCTATCTGCCTATATTTATTAATAACAGCTTATTTTGCACCAATAAACTTTGTAAAGAGAAGTTGCCAAACTTAATTTAATAATAAAACTATTTTAAATAACATTTAAAATACCTGAACTGTTTGAATTTCTTTTCATGCCAACTATGAGTAACCATTTTGTGCCACAAATTTGGGCTCCTCACCATATACTGTTGCAGAAGATCACCTGTCAGACCACAACTGGAATACTGTGTACAGTACTGGGCACTAGTGTACAAATAGATATAGTGGAGCTGGAGAGTGTTCAGAGTAATAAGAAGAAAAGACATCTTAGGGGGTGACATAATAACAACTATGTATAAATATATAGGGGGGCAGCATAGAGATCTCTCCCATGATCTATTTATACCCAAATGGGGATTTGGTATATGATGTTGTTGTAGGCAAAAGCTTGGGATGTAGTGATCACCAGTCAGTGTGGTTTAATATAAGAAAGGTGAAGGAGTCATACCACACAAAAACAAAAGTTTTAGATTATAGAAAAAATCAGAGAGAGTAAATGAGATTAGTAATAAATGAGTCCCTATCAGACTGGAATGGATTACATGGAGTCCAGGAGAAATGTGACTACTTAAAGGGGTACTACGCCCCTAGACATCTTATCCCCTATCAAAAGGATAGGGGATAAGATGTCGGATCGCCGCGGTCCCGCTGCTGGGGAGCCCCGGGATCCCCGCTGCGGCACCCCGCTATGATTACAGCACAGAGCGAGTTCGCTCTGCACGTAATGACGGGCAATAGAGGGGCCGGAGCATAGTTATGTCACGGCTCTGCCCCTAGTGATGTCAAGGCCCGCCACTTTCAATACAAGTCTATGGGAGGGGGCGTGGCGGTCATCACGCCCCCTGCCATAGACTTGCATTAAGGGGACGGGCCGTGATGTCACGAGGGGCGGAGCCATGATGTCACGCTGCTCCGTCCCCTGTATTGCCCATCATTACGCACAGAGCGAACTCGCTCTGTGCTGTAATGATAGCGGGGTGCTGCAGCGGGACTGCGGCGATCTGACATCTTATCCCCTATCCTTTGGATAGGGGATAAGATGTCTCGGGGCGGAGTACCCCTTTAAAAGACTCATTATTGAAGGCAACAGAAAATTGCATTAGACTTGTCAGTAAAAGCAGAAAAAGGAAGAGACCACTGTGGTACTCAGCAGAAGTGACCAAAATCATAAAAAACTAAAAGCTAGCATTTAGTAATTATAAAACAACCCAGAGCAATGAAGATAGGAAAATCTACAAGATTAGGCAGAAAGAGGCCAAGAAAGTTATAAGAACTTCTGAAGCACAGGCAGAAGAAAAACTAGCTCAGTCTGTGAAAAAAGGGGATAAGATATTCTTCAGATATATAAATGAAAAAAGGAAATTAAAACAAGGAATAACTAAATTAAAAAACAAAGGGAGGAAGGTATGTAGAAGAGAATAAAGGGCTAGCCGATTGCCTTAAAGGGGTATTCCAGGAATTATTTTTTTTTCACTATGCTACAGGGGTTGTTAGTGTAGTTCATAATATAGTGTCTGTACCTGTGTGTGACAGTTTTCTCACAATTATTCTGTGATTTTCACTCCAATATTTAATTTTACCAGCATACAAAATGACTGTTGTCTCAGATTTTTCCCAGCTTGCAATGCGGCAGAGACCTGAGTCACTAGTCGGCTGATGACAGGGAGCCTGTCTGCTTCAATGGGTGGAGCGATCGCTTGGTGGGAGAGAGATAAATCTTCAACAGCTGTAGGTACCCTGATTGAAAACCACACTGATTTGAATGGATGCAGCTCATTTATGTTTCAAGGGGTGGGGTGCCTGATGTGTGGGAGGGAGGAAAATGGAATTGTGGGATTTGTAGTCAAAAAAGAAAAGTCTAACAGGAAATACCAGTTCACAAAAAGCTAGCCACAGTGTTAAGGTAATCTCACAACATAGCCATTTGGCTCCAACACAAGCGCAAATCCTTCCTAAGCATGTCCATTACTGTCTGCCAGGTACATACTAAAATCACCTTATGGTGGATAACCACTTTAATGAATACTTCTGTTCAGTTTTTACAAACGAAAAAAGGAAAAGGACCTTCATTAGGGAGGAAGACTAATGAATCATTTGATGCATGTGTCTTTACAGAGGAAGAGGTTCTATGTTTGCTGTCTAAAGTGATGACAAATAAGTCACATGGGCCTGATGGGATACACCCAAAATTATTAAAAGAGCTTAGTGGTGAGCTAGCAAAACCATGAACAGATTTATTTAACCAATCACTGGTAACAGGAGTCGCCCCGGAAGATTGGAAATTAGCAAATGTCGTGCCCATTCATAAGAAAGGTAGTATGGAGAAAACAAGCAACTATAGGCCAGTAAGTCTGACATAAATAGTGGGGAAATTAATGGAAACCCTACTAAAGGATAGGATTGTGGGACATCTAAAATTCCATGGATTGCAAGATAAAAAACAACATGGGTTTACTTCAGGGAGATCATGTCAAATAAATGTTTATTGATTTTTTTTTTTTTTTACCTGGGTTACTAAAATAATAGATGACTGAGGTGCAGTAGACATCGCATATCTAGATTTTAGTAAGGCTTTTGACACTGTCCCCCATAGAAGACTTATCAATAAATTGCAGTCATTGAGCTTGGACTCCCATATTGTTGAGTGGATTAGGCAGTGGCTGAGTGACAGACAACAGAGGGTTTGTAGTCAATGGAGAATATTCAGAACAAGGTCTTGCCACCAGTGGGGTACCTCAGGGATCTGTACTGGGACCAATTTTGTTTAATATCTTCATTAGTGATATCGCAAAAGGTCTCGATGGTAAGGTGTGTCTCTTTGCTGATGACACAAAGATATGTAACAGGGTTGATGTTCCTGGAGGAATCTGCCAAATGGAAAAGAATTTAGGGAAAACTAGAAGAATGGTCAGAACTCTGGCAACTAAAATTTAATGTGGATAACTGCTAGATAATGCACCTGGGGCATAAAAACCCTTGGGCAGAATATAGAATATTTGAAAAAAAGTCCTGACCTCAGTATCTGAGGAAAGGGATTTAGGAGTAATTATTTCATGCTTGGTTTTCAACTAACAAAAGGGGGGAGAAAAGGAGTGTATAAAGCATAAGTACTAATCAAGTATTTAGTATACCGTAATGTCCTCCTATGTAATATATGTGCTTTGTGACCTCCCAAATATAATATGCACAAAAAAGAAAAACTGGAGTCACTTGTTAATTTTATAAGAAATAGTACACAATTTTATTAATAATCACATTACATAAAAAAATAGAGAATGTCCACCCAGAGGGGGAAAAAGAATCAAACAAGTGTGTCACTCAAGTATCCTACAGAAAGTGCCTAGTGCATAGTACATAAGAAGACTAGCATGCAACATATACATAGCAGCAAAGGATTGTAAACGGTAATAAAACAGGCAATATTGGCACTACAATTCTGTTTACAATCCTTTGCTGCAATGTACATGTTGTATGCTAGTCTTCTTATGTATTATGCACTAGGCACTTTCTGTAGGATACTTGAGTGACACTCTTGTTAGATTCTCCCCTCCCCCCCCCCCCCCCCCCTCTGGGTGGACCTTCTCCTATTTTTTTTATGTAATGTTAATTTTATAAGAAATAGTACACAATTTTATTAATAATCACAAGTGACTCCAGTTTTTTCCTTTTTGTGAGTAATTATTTCAGAAGACTTAAAGGTAGGAAGACAATGTAATAGAGCAGCAGGAAAAGCTAGCAAAATGCTTGCATGTATAGGGAGAGGTATAAGCAGTAGAAAGAGAGAAGTGCTCATTCCGCTGTACAGAACACTGGTGAGACCTCACTTGGAGTATTGTGTGCAGTACTGGAGGCCGTATCTCCAGAAGGATATAGATACTCTAAGAGAGTTCAGAGAAGAGCTACTAAACTAGTACATGGATTGCAGGATGAAACTTACCAGGAAAGGTTAAAGGACCTTAACATGTATCGCTTGGAAGAAAGAAGAGACAGAGGGGATATGATAGAGACTTTTAAATACATGAAGGGAATAAACATGGTAAAGGAGGAGAGGATATTTAAAAGAAGAAAATCTACCACAAGAGGACATAGTTTTATATTAGAGGGGCAAAGGTTTCTGCAGTAATATCAGGAAGTATTACTTTACTGAGAGAGTAGTGGATGCATGGAATAGCCTTCCTGTAGAAGTGGTCTCTGCAAATACAGTGAGGGAGTTTAAACATGCATGGGATAAGCATAAGGCTATCCTTCATATAAGACAGGGCCAGGGACTATTCATAGGATTCAGATTATTGGGCAGACTAGCTGGGCCAAATGGTTTTTATCTGCTGACACATTCTATGTTTATCTATAACAAGGGGGCATCCCCAATATCTGGAGGAAAGAAGTTTTCTACACCAGCACTGATGAGGGTTTCTAACTGTAAGATCAGTGAGACTATAGAACTCTCTGCCAGAGGAAGTGGTCGTGGTAATATTACAGGTTATGGATATTAAGATCTTTAGGGACAGAATGATGATTCAGGGATTTATTCTAATTGCATATTTGGAGTCGGGACAACATTTTCCCCCTAGTATCTGGCAATTTGCATTAACCTCATAAGTGTTTCTTGCCTTTCTCTGGATCAACTCAGTAGGGACACAATAGGTTGACACTTGTCTTTTTTCAAGCTTATGAAAAATTTTACTATGTGTTGTCCACCCACACTTCCTGTATTTGGTCTCCTCACAGGGACACACAGACAATAGCTTCTGGGACAAAAATATACACTTTTTTTTTTTAACCAATGTATATTACAAATATACATATGTTATATTCCACATTATATATAAACTTTTTTCTAATGACGGGTACACTTAAAAAAAAAAAATAAATTAACTTACCTCCTGCCACTTCCAGTGCCTCTAGTATAATGTTCCTGTCTTCCAGTGCGGTCTTCTTTCTGGTTCTTGTATTCAACACTTCAGACTGCAGCTCAGCTAATCCTCGGCTGCAGTGATATTTCCCCTCGGGCAGTGATTGGCTGAGCAGCAGAGTGATGTTTTGATCCCTGGCAGCAGTATTCTTCCTGGTGTCAGGGCCTAATACATCACACTGCTGCTCAGCCTATGTGTGGCCCAGGCAGGACATCTGTGCAGCCAACGATTAGCTGAGCTGCAGTCTGACAAGAAACTGGAAGAATCCCACATCGGGTCAGGATACTGGAGACAACATGAAAGAAGCAATCTGATTGCTATGGCCAACTTTTCCTCTGCACAGGTTTTCATAAATCTCCCCTAAAAGTACATTTTACAGCTTTATCATGCTCACTTTTCTTGCCAGTGTTCTGTCATCTCCAAAAAATATGCAACTTTTAAGCTTGTTCGGTTTGTATTGTTTAGCAAAAATATAGAAGATTTAGCAGTGTGTGGACAATATTCCCTTGAAACATGTTGCTAAGTGTCTTAGCTCATGCAGGAAGTCACACACTTTAATCCTGTCTGGTCACTATTAGGGGCTTCCTCATATGACAGTGCAAAAGTAGGATTCATGAGGGCTTATCAGTCTAAGTGGTGACATTTGCAATCCAAGTAACAACATAAATGCTGCTTATCTCCTATTTTGTCACAAGGTAAAACTATACACCTGAATGACCCCTTATCCTTTTGAGATAGTGTCATATGAAAAGATGAGCCTGTAATTCCTAAATAATATTCCACAGTAAGAACTTCATTGTAGACGTTAGACATGGGAATATGGAAATTAGGTATTCCTTTACTTTCTCTAGATTTTGGCAAATTACTAATAGAAATATACAGTATTTTCTGCAACATAATAGACATTTTCTGTAGGATATGGTCTTCTGTCCAAAAGTTGGAACTGGACCCAATGTTGGCTTCAGGTTTACACAGACCCTTGGCCGACAGTCACAGTGGGTCCTTTTATGCTTCAACTTTCTCCTGCCCTGTATACTTTAGTCAATTGTAACAAAAAGTCAAACCAGCCCAACCATCTTGTAGATGTATCACCCGCTTGTGGTGTCTTGTCCTGGGACTGGGATCAGACCTCAATGGCATGTCAGCACAGTAAAGACAAGATTGCATCCAGCAATAGGATAGGGGATCATACAATAAATCTTCTATTCTTTTTTTAATCCCTAATAAAAGCAAGATAAAAATGTTTAGAGCCAGAACATCCATAACTTGCTTTATTTTTACATCATCATGGCTGCATGAAGTTCTGATTTTTGTAAGACAAGTTATAGTTTTCTAGGTGCCATCTTGCCATACACTTAAGTTTACCAATAATGTGTGAAGATATTGGTGGTAATACTGGATGTAATTTTGTATGATGAAGTAATGATTATTGTAATTGAAATATAAAGTAATAATTAAAAAATTTAAAAAAGTAAGCACTTAAAGGAAATCTGTCATCAGTTTCACTTGCACTAACCGGTCGGTGCTCTGGTTCTCCCGCTTTCTTCCTCCATAGCCTTTGTTTCAGTTCCAACTTGGAGCACTGGCAGAGCTTCCGAACATCACTGTTGCTGCTTCTCTACTGGGTCCCACGCTAACAAACGGCAGTGGTGACATCACAAAGCTCCACCCATGCTCAAAGTCTGCCTCTGAACTGAAGATATGGAGTAAGATAGCGGGAAGACCAGAACACAGAACAGGATCAGGTAAGTATGGTTGTCATCGATGTATTAGCATTACCTGTCTGTACCTAGAGGTTAGTGCAGGTGACACTGATGACAGATTTCCTTTAATTTATATTCACTTTTTATTAGGGGTTAAATGTTATAAAACAGCAGTTGCCATTTTATTATGCAATTTACATGCCAGATATGATATACAACATCTCAAGATATTTTTGTATGAATATTTTGTATTTTTGTGAAGAATACTATGAAAGATTTTATTCCGAGAATGTGACCCGTTTTTCAGGGATATGGTAACCCGCATTTGCCAGTTTTACATACTTTTCCAGCAGGAATAACGGAATTCTAAGAAAGGGTTTTTCAGCATAATTTTTTTCTATTAAAAATAGAAGTATTAATGTAAATAGACCCTTCGAGTGAGGTGAAGCACTGCATGACTGTTGTTAACCGTACCAACTAAACTTCATTTTACCTGCATATTAGCAGGGATCATATGCTTCCTGTTTACAATGCAGTAGATTTTTTCTCTTTCGGAAAGCATACCTTAGCATATGATAGGAACACTATACCCTATAGACATGCATGGGGAATACATAGAGAGCATGCACAAAAAATGTTACGCGGGCATAGACTAGCAGAGCTCGGCAGTATAGACACTGTAGTTTTTCAGTGTATTTGAAACACAAAGCTCATGTTCTTGTTCCCGGCCTCCGATTGTGGCAGTGAACTGTGTTCAGATTTGAATTTCATATTTGCTTCAGTGCATTCTTGGCCACTACTCATCTGTGTGTCTGCCAGCTGCTCTCTCTGATACCATAATACTGTACAAGTCATCAGGGGAGTACTTAGCATTACTACTGAACTTAGCTACAGCAATACTGAAACGCATGCATTCCTTCACTTCTACATGCAGAAGACCGGAGCATGATATGTCTTTGTTTGACCTTCTCTGTTAACTGTTTTTGTCCTACCAGGCGGAACAAGGTAGATCTGCTTGGAGGGGAACTCCTGCCAAAAAAAGTATCCCCGCAGGATAGGGGATAAGTAGCTGATCGCGGGGATCCGACCCCTGGGACCCACTGCAGTAGCCAGAACTTGACCTGGCTCTTAGTCCATTCATTTCTATGGTACTTCCGAAGACGACAGAGTACAGCACTCTGGCATCTCCAGTACTCCAATAGAAATGAATGGAGGACATGGTATCTATCGGTAGATTACACGCACTTCCTCACTGACAGCCGGGGTCCCGTTCCAGCGATCCTGAAGGGTCCGGCCGCTAGGATAGGGGATAAGTTAGTTTTGTCTGGAGTTCCCCTTTAAGTCAAAATTAGTATTATGAGAATTTTCTCAAAGGGGAAGTGTGTTGTATTATTAGGTGCTTTTCCAGTTGTTGAGAAATACATTTCTAACCCTTTTTTCTCTTTTTTTTTAATTCTGTTGTTGTAAATTGAAATGTACAGTATTAGATAAGTGTTTAGTCAGTGACTCAAATGAATGGAATTATTATTATTCTATATTTTAAGTAAGATAACTACTGGAACAGATGGGTCATAGTGCTCTTCTATGTGCCTTGCCCCCTTCATCTCAAAGTTGGATTTGATATCTCCAAACTGTTGTTTTGGGCTCTTGCCTGCATGGATGTTATATTGTCTAACTCTGTTTTCCAAACAATGTGCCTTCAGATGTTGCAAGACTACAACTCTGTCCAGGCATTGGCTGTCCAGGCATTCTGGGAATGGTAGTTTTGCAACATCTGGAGGCACTCTCTATGGAATACATTGGTCTAAAGGTGCATTTACACCAAGTTTGTGCAATACAACCGCCACACTCTATTCATGAGAATTGACTCCAGTTGGCTCATTTTCGAACCGTATCCGGTTTTGTTTCCAGACTGAAAACTGTGGTTGGCCATGATTTTTAGTCTGGCAATAAAATTAATGTGGTTAAAAAATGAGCCGACCGGAGTCACTATCTGAGTCCATTCGTCTCAAAAAAAATTCTAATAAATGGAGTGAGTCAGGGATACGACAGCAGCCGGTTTATAAATTCCCCCGCCAGATCAAACATCCGAAATTGCACAAACGAGGTGTGAATGCATCCTAACTTTATGCAGATCTACTTAGCTTTTACTGTTGTTTCTTATGGAAAAACTAAGTGCAGCAATAGCGGTGTCTTTGCACAACCTATTTAGAAATTGTACCTGGAATCAATAGATAAGAAGCAGTAGATATAAGGGAATAGATTTTGTATATCACAGAATTGTTGATAACATGAGATTAACATTTTTCCTAAAGGTAAATCTGAGATAAAAGGTGGCTTTTTGGTTACAGAGCAGGGAGCTATGATCAGTAAAAATCTATTAGTGATCAAACTAGCCTTTGCAGCACCTGTAGCATCTTTACTGCTGATCATTTCCAGTAGCTTAACACACACATATATATATAGTGGACAAATTTCCTGGTATGAAATGTTTAATGATTTGCCTGTAGCAAATATATACACCTATACCTGGCTTCAAATCGTCTGCTTCATTATTCAAAACTTTTGGCATGGAGCAGGACATGTCAAAAGTTTCAGTTCATCAGGGTATGCGTAACAGGGACATGTCAATGATTTTGATTGGTTGGCTGAGTGTTCATACTCCTACCAATATTTAGTTTTAGCTGAGTAAAGCACACAGTAACCAACTTTACTCCTCAGCTGGCCCATATTTCCGTTCATATATACTTATACGTATAACTGAGCCGTCTCCTGCAACTGGATGGAGATCACAACCAGCTGGTGGAGGGAAGTGCACTACTGTGTGCTTCCCCTGGCTATATCTAGAGGGGTAGGAACACTTAAACCCTAAGTCTGCAGTGCATGTATGGCAGGAACATTTTAAGGCTACTAGTACAGACAAGTATACATACATACATACATACATACATACATACATACATACATACATACTGTGGCATTAAGGCAGGTTTGAGGGCAATGAAAGGGTGTTTTTTCCAGTCCTTTATCCTAGCTGAGCTAGCAGAGAAGCTCATCGGGTGCCTAATTAAAGAGGCCAGCAGAAATGTGGGAAGTCTAGATATAAGGAAAGGAAAAAGAATAGTCTAGGCTCTCCCTGGGAAACAGCATGTCGCTGTAGGGGGAGACACTCTGGCCCTGTTGAGGAAGCACACAGCTGGCGCTGTGAGTGGCCCAAGTGACAGTGTGAACTGTGAGTAAAACAGGTTGCAGGGGCACATGTTTTATGCTGGCTGAGGGTAGCTCACAGTTAGTAGTCAAGGCATGCTTACATGTGTAGTCAGTGACCAGACGGTCTAGGACTTTGGTTTGTTCCTGAGTTATGTTTTGTTTTACCTGCAACCTGTGTAAATAAAGCTGGCGAGGTGCCAGACATGTATGCTGAACGGTTGTCTGGCGAGTTATTGCGAGGAAACTTGTCCCATGGCAAGTGACAAGGACGATCCCAGAGCTAATCCCCAAGGAGGAATCCTTACAATACATACATACATACATACATACATACATACATACATACATACATACATACAAACAAACAGACTCATACATTGGTTAGGGTAAAGAAAGTATAGCCATTGGATTTGTTGTAATGAAGGGGCCTACATAATATGGCCCAAATTTGCACCATAACCCGTCATCCAAACATTGGCATCATAAACTGTGTGAAATACAGTCTTTAAAAAAAAATAGTTACAGTCAGCCAGAGCTTGTCCTTAGAAACACGGTCACCCAGACTGTGCCACTATATAACGTTTCAGAAATTGCCAATTGTTGAACATGTACTCTAAAAACACTGAAAGATTTTAGAGAAATTCTGGTTTTAAATCTAGCCTAGAACAAGGAAAACTATTCAGCAGGGCAGTCCTAGGTGACTACTCCACGTCCCACTGGGTATGATTGACAGGCCTCTAGCTACAGTATTTGTGTTTTAGAGAGAGATCAGCAAACTCTGTAAGGGTGCTTTCACACCACGTTTTGTACTTACGGTTCCCGAATATGGCTGGGAGACGGGGGGCGGGGCTTAATCGCGGTGCCCACACTCAGCCGTATTAGGGAACCGTATTTAATGCATGTCTATGAGCCGACCGGAGTGAACTGCAGCCTCCGATCAGCTGCGTTTTCGGCCGTATGCGGTTTCCCGACCGTAGGCAAAAACGCGGTTGACCACGTTTTTGCCTACGGTCGGGAAACCGCATACGGCCGAAAACGCAGTCGACTGGAAGCTGCGGTTCACTCCGGTCGGCTCATAGACATGCATTAAATATGGTTCCCTAATACGGCTGAGTGCGGGCGCCGCAATTAAGCCCAGCCCCCCCTTCTCCCAGCCATATTCGGGAACCGTAAGTAGAAAACATGGTGTGAAAGCACCCTAAGATGGGAAGAAGTTTGCTGGACAGATCTGGTAGCTCGATGACACATTGGGGGAGATTTATCAAAATCTGTAAAGAGGAAAAGTTGCCCAGTTGCCTATAGCAACCAATTTGATTGCTTCTTTCATTTTTAACAAGGCCTCTGCAAAATGAAAGAAGCAATCTGATTGGTTGCTATGGGCAACTGGGCAACTTTTCCTTTGCACAGGTTTTGATAAATCTCCCCCATTGTGACAGTGTTTAAGCTGTTACTGAATGCTGCAGTGGAAGAAAGGTGGTTGTAATAAAGGATTGTGTGCCTATTTCATGCTGCCTACAGTTTAGGCAGCATAAAACGGCTTTCAGGTTCCCTTTTAAATTTTCTCATGTGTATGAGCAGTATAAAGCTTGCTGTTCTCTATTTGGCAGGGTGGTGGATATGTGTGGTTGGCATACACAGTGGTAACAGTGGTTTCAGTGCACAAGCTCTATGTGTTTGGTGCCAAGGGGGGTGCCAGCTAGCCACCTTGCCTTGTGCTATATAGATTTTGGCTTCACAGGTTTTTTTTTTTTTTCTCTCCCCTGATCAGCTGTCTCTATCGTCATCCAGCTCACACTTCCGGGATTACTGGTGGATGGGCTGGGATCAGAGGTAGGTCATTTGCTTCTGTGTCGGACAGCTCCCAATTGAATGGACTATGCTTATAGCTGCCAGACATGATGAATGGGCTAAGATAAGCCTGAACAGGGAGCCTGATGTGCGCTCAAAAGGTCCAGCTATGCTACACCTTGGAGTGACATCCCCACTGTTTCTGAAGCAGAGCAGCCTACCAGCAAACAAGAGGAATAGATAAGAAGTATTACACCGAAAAAGAAATACGCAATATAATGCACACCCACAGTTACTATAATCCCAAAATTATTATCTTTATTACACATAAGTATGACAAAACGCAGACAATACAATTAAAACCAATTAAAAAAGGCCCAAGTTGCCACTGCACAAACAAGGGGGGGGGGGACCCCCTAAAAAAGGGGGGAACCCCACCCAGGGCACTTGCCTCCACAAGTAAATAGGTTGTTAGCCTATCATGTAACCCCTGAGGAAGTTGCTGACGGGCAACGGAACACGTGGGGTCTCTAGAGGGGCACCTGCCGTTCTACTCCTCCATCTATTGTCCTCCATTGCTAGTCCCCTGTGTCATTTATGAAGGATACTCGGTTTGTATATACATTATCAGTGTTGTGGGGATAGGACTGTATTGATTTAACATTCTTGTTACATGATAGGCTAACAACCTATTTACTTGTGGAGGCAGGTGCCCTGGGTGGGGTTCCCCCCTTTTTTAGGGGGTCCCCCCCTTGTTTGTGCAGTGGCCACTTGGGCCTTTTTTAATTGGTTTTAATTGTATTGTCTGCGTTTTGTAATACTTATGTGTAATAAAGATAATAATTTTTGTATTATAGTAACTGTGGGTGTGCATTATATTGCATATTTCTTTTTCTTCTTTGGTGTAGCAATTGTTGTTTGGTACGCTTAATAGCACCCCTTTCTATATGATGCTGAGCCCGCCTGTCTCTTAAATGCATAGATAAGAAGTATGTCTACAATACCAAGTTTGCAAAATAAAGCCAATTGCAATGTTTATGCTGCCAAGCTCTAGACATAGAACCATGGTTAAAGAGGTTCTCCGCTCTAAAATCTTATCCCCTATTCAAAGGATAGGGTATAAGATATTAGATTGCGGGGGTCCCACTGCTGGGGATCCCCGCGATCTCTGGGCCGGCAACGGCTGCATCCGGAAGATGGAAGTTTGCAGCTCCCTCCATTCAGGTCTATGGGAGAGGGCATGATAGTTAGTACATAGCCGTCACACCCCCTCCCATACAGGTGAATGGAGGGGGCGTGGCTGCCGACATTGCCAGTCATTGGGCACGGAGCAGAGTTTGCTTTACTGGGGTGCCCCGGCAGAGATCGCGGGGGTCCCCAGCGGCAGGACTTCTGCAATCTAACATCTTATCTGCCTATCCTTTGGATAGGGGATAAGATGTTTATAGCAGAGTACCCCTTTAAGGTAGTGAGTAGAACACTTTTTAAGGGTATGGTCACACATAGCGTATACGATACGTACTTGACACTTCAGGAAATCCTCCAGGCAGTAGAAAATACGCAGCATATTTTGCCATGAGCAGACACTCATGGCTTCCCCACCGCAACCCTGTATGCGCAGTGAGGTTTGGAGGCAGGCCCGGGTGTCACGTGTGTTTAAAGTGTTCATATTTAGGTCAAAAAGTGTTACAAAAAGCTGATTCTCCTCGCTGCAGAAAATGGGCCTAGACTTTCTATAGAGTCCATGAGACCATCTTCTGCAGAGTGGAGAGAGTGGGGGGGGGGGGGATAACGATCAGCTTCTCTGCATTTTTCTAGCGATCTAGGTCTCTTTACCTAGACCACCACCAATAAAATGACATGGAAAAAGTTTCTTTTAAGCTTTAAAGCACCAAAATAAATATTGACGAAAGTAGCTACAGCTCGGGCTTGTAAACTATTTAGCTTAAAAAAAATAAAAATAAATAAAAAGCAGCAAAGATGTCAAACGTTGAGCAATGTCTGCACCTTTCTGGGTCAGTGCTGTGTGATGGCTCCACTCGTCTAAGTCATAATGAATTTATTTTAATTTCAAGCAATAAATAAAGGAATAGTAAGATGTATGTATTGTAAATTCTTATGAATGAAAGCTTAAACACCTTATGAAACAATCAAACATCTTTATGACCCCATTCATATTTTTGTAGCATTAGATATTGGGAGAATTATTACGGTTTATTGGTCAGGAGAAGGAAGTTAGCGCCTTTTCTATTGTTATTGAGCTGAGCGCTGGCAATTGCATGAGCTATTGTTCTGTAGCTTGGCGCTCATTATCATGCATCACTCTAAATCGCTTTTTTTCCTAGTTTTCATGTAAATGCAGATGTATTGACAAAGAAACAGATATGCCAGATAATCATTCTCATAATATAAAAGTTGAGACTGTAAGTAGAAATGAGGGCTGTAATGGATTAGAATAATTTGCCGCTTATTCTAGTTGTTGCCAGGAAGAATAATTACAAAGTAATTCCAGTAAGCGAGCCACAGAGCTTTAATGACCTTGAACTAATAGGGGAGAAGAAGATAAAAATCAGCTACTTTAAAGATGTTAGATCTGACCTGTGTCGCTTAATGTACAGGAGCAAAAGCCTTTCAAAGCATGAAATGCCATAGTTTATTAAATGTCATGTGAAGACTGTAAGTTTCTAAAGCTTGGGAGGAGCTATCGAAAAGTTCAGAGGCTCTCAATGACAATGGAAATCCCCTTTTAGCATGTCTGTTAATAGTAGATTAAAGTATAATATGCTAGATGAGGATATACAGCGGGTGAAATAAGGAGTGAACAAGTCACCATTTTTCCCTCTAAATGGATGACTATTGACGTGTTTTTTACCAGATAACCCAAGTCATCTATACATACAAGAAACCAAAACAAATAAGCTTGGAAATTAAGTTGTGTGTAATAATGTGAAATGATACTGGGAAAAAGTACTAAACCCACACTTACAAAGAAAAAGCAATCTAGCTCATCGTCAGTGAAAATTGATATTAGGGTGGGTTCACATCACGTTTTCCCCCATACGGGAGTGCATACGACAGGGGGAGCTAAAAACTTGTGCTCCCGTATCCCTGCTGTATGCGGCCGGTATGTAATTCATTTCAATGAGCCGACCGGAGTGAACCGGTTGGCTCATTTTTCCCCGTATGCAGTTTTCTACCGGACCTAAAACAGTGGTTAACTACAGTTTTAGGTCTGGTAGAAAGCCGCATACGGGGAAAAATTAGCTCTGGTCAGCTCATTGAAATGAAATTACATACCGGCCGCATACGGCAGGGATTTGGAGCGCAAGTTTTTAGCTCCCTGTGGTGTATGCGCTCCCGTATGGGGAAAAATGTGATGTGAACCCAGCCTTAGCTGGTCCAGTCTCAACTGATGGCTACAAAAAGGTCTAATTGCTAATGTGTCACACAAGACACCCCTCATGATGGGGAGAAGAAAAAAAAAGCCGTCTCAACACCTTTGCAACCTAATTGTCTTGCTGCTAGGTTTGAAAAATGTTATGACTGCCCCATTTTTACTATAAACTGTCTAGATTTACTAGCTATTCTATAAGCTGCCAGCCTTCATACAGTCTATACCGTCAGTAAGTGACCACATACAGATTCTATCCAGTTTTGCAGTACAGAAGTCAGGAACAGTTGACACAATCTTACTTATCTACAATAGCAATGTGCCCATACTTTTAAAAGCACATAAGATAAGCTGATACCTATACAGTATATTCCATTTTTTTTATGCTGCACTCTTAAACCCATGTAATATTAATAGCCAAAAAAAGACACATGGTCACTCTAGTCTTTCCATTTTATCTTTTAGATAACCTAGATATATGCTTTTCCCAGACATGTTTAAATTCTCTTACTGTTGATTTTCCAACCACATCTGCTGGAAGTTTGTTCCAAGTATACTGTATATATAGAATATACGAAGTGCAGAACACAGCTGTGAGAGGTTAGTTTTAGCTTGCACTTGTAAATTGCTTCAGTTTGAAATAATATGGTATAGATGTAATTGTTTTATTTTGACTACATATGAGCTTGAGGTTTTGTTTTTGCATTTTGATTAAAAATTTTAGTCTTAAACCTCCTCTAGGAGGTCCCAGCTTACTGGCCGCAGCAGCATGTAAAAATTGCTGGTAGGGATCGACCATTTATCGGTTTGGCCGATATCGGCCGATATTCACGATTTTCTAAGTTAATGGTATCGGCAATTACCTTGCCGATAATGCAGGTTCTTTAAATCAATGAACTGCAGCAGCTTTTGTGGGGCCAGAGACCACCGCCGCCGACCGCTTCTCTCCCCCTGCCTGTCCTGAGTTCAACCACCGCCCGATTGCCTTCCCCTTCCTATCCTTTGGCCAATGATCACCGCCGCTGCCCCATTGTCTCCCCATCCCCAGTTTTATAATTACCTGTTGCCGGGGTCAGCGCTACTTCTGGCTCCTGCGGCGTCCGGCGCTGTTGCTGTGCGCTGCACAATGACGAGTGATGTCCTCAATGCAACGTCAGTGGCCCAGCGCACAGTGACAGCTCAGGACGCCGCCGGAGCCAGAAGTAGCGCGGACCCCGGGAACAGGTAATTATAAAACCGGGGATGGAGGAGGCAATGGGGCAGCGGTGACTGTCTCTGGCCAGAGGATAGGAAGGGGGAGGCAATCAGGCAGGGGCGGTGGTTGGACTCAGGACCCCAGGACAGGCAGGGGGAGAGAAGCGGGCGGCGGTCTCTGGACCAGCAAAAGCCGCTGCAGTTCATTGATTTAAAGCGCCCACTTTAAATCATTGATCTGCAGCGGCTGCTGTGGGGCCAGAAACAGTTTATCAGGGTATACCCGCACACCCACATGCACCCTCATTTTTTTTGGGGGGGTGGGGGGGGGAATTAAAATGCACGGAATATCGGTATAAGTTATTGGCTATCGGCCTGAAAGTTCACATGTTATCGGTATCTGCTCTAAAAAATCTATATCTGTTAATCCTTAATTGCTGGTAAGGCCTTACATGGTTCTCCATACTCCATACAGAAGTTACAAGGCCACTAGCACAGATAGATCTGATGCAAATACAGTGCTAGCACTACTGTATAAAGCAACTATGAAAAGAGGTCACATGGCAGATGTAAGATTGGTGGTGGTAAAGTCTGATTGGCTAATCCACAACAACCTCAAGGTGACCGTGGTCCTTGAGGTGGAAGCTACTAGATCATAAAGATGGATGAGATTATTAAAACAAATAAAATAAAAATACATGTCAAGCCCTCTTAATTCTAGGTATTACTTAGTTTTCTTGCAGATGTTATACAGTAGTCCCTTAAAGGAGTACTCAGCCCCTAGACATCTCATTCCCTATCCAAAGGATAGGGGATAAGATGTCTGATCGGCTGCACCCCGCATTCGTTTAGAGGCTCGTGACATTATGGCCGCACCCCTCTTTTGATGTCACGTCCACGCCCCCTCAGTGCAAGTCTATGGGAAGGGGTGTGACTACTGTCACGCCCCCTCACATAGACTTGCATTGAGGGGGCATGACCGTAACATCACGAGCCTCCGCCCCGCATTGCCAGTCATCCAGCACGGAGCAAAGTTTGCTCCGTGCACCAGATGTCTAGGGTGCCACAACCAAGATCGCGGGGGTCCCCAACGGCGGGACCCCCGTGATCAGACATCTTATCCCCTATCCTTTGGATAGGGGATAGATGTCTAGGGATGGGGTACCCCTTTAAGGTATTTTCCGGACTACTGAAACTATGCTCGAGCAATGCCAGACAGTTTGGATCAGCAGTACATGTGAATGGTTTAAAGATCGGATCAGAGTTTTTTTTTTTTTTTTTTTTTTTACTTGTAAAACCCCTGTATTACTGCAGTGCCTGTAGTGAATAGCTGTCTTGTAGCACTTCTCTATAGTACAGTGCAGTACTACATGTCCAATACTACCCTTTACCTTTGCCAGCCCCAGCCTAGCTAGACATGTTAGGGTGGTACCATGTTGTCTTTCTGGTACAGTGTATGCATGGTAGGACCCTGGAAAAGTATCTCACCTCCTAAAGGAAAAACAACTGGAAGCTTTAAATCACTTTTACATTATCTTCATTTTTCTTATTTTGGGGGCTTTAGAACCAATTACTAGTTTTCCACAGAGCTATGGCCTTAAGATACAATATTTCCATCTTACAATGGGTGTCCAGTCGTATTGTTACTGCCATTTGAAGTGTTATTTACAAATAAGTAATTCACCGTATATGATTTGCTAGTCTACATAATTTGTGGCATAATAATGGGTTTGGATGGTGTAAATCTTAGCAGTAAACATTATATATAGTAACACGGTGTATGCCCTTTTGTCATGCTCTCAACACTGCAATCTATATTGTGTAAGTATATGCAATTTTATGTAAGTGATATACATCAGCCTGGGATATAGTTTGTCTCTGATTAAATTGTAGAGAGTCATTAAACAGGAAGAAAACACGTTATTGGGCAAACCAAATGGGCCAATTAATCTTTATTTCTTCATCACATTCTGTGTCTGTTGTACTAATGGTGTTTCATGTGTTATTATGTTATCAGGGCCTAGGGTGTAAACACAGGATAATGTGTTGCTCAAGGATGAGGAAGTAAGCACAGTATGCAGAATTTATCCAGTGATATTTACTGGCTGTGTACTGAGGTGATGATAGTTGCTTAGAGGCACGAAACAGTCTTAATGTACAGAACTGAGCCAAAACTGCAGTTCACACATCTTCTAGATCCAGGACGTGCTGTTTAGTCAAGACTTTTTATTTTTATATTGCTTGTAAGTAGGGGTTTTCAATTGGCTCTTCTAAAAGATTTTCCTGTTCTCCTCTTAAGCAGTAAAGGTTCAATACGCTTGGTGGTTGCAACACTCAAGCTTGCAAGTTGCAGTTCATTGTAGGTGGCAAATAGGAAACCTTATCTTTATGTAAACATAATGACAATCACACTGTTTAAAGTTTTAAAAACAGAAGTTGCATGTGCTAGGTGTGAGTCTGTGAACTTGGAGTGTTTGAATTTAGTCTAAAATAAGATTGGGTTTGTGCAGATAGTGCTACATCAAATTCAAGGTAAAACCACCTTGAATTTATTTTTCTTCCCTAGTCTCAGGTGTATAAAAGTAACTCTTAAAAGGGGTACTCCACTGCTCAGCGTTTGTAACAAACTGTTTGGAACACTGGAGCCGGGAGCTCGTGACGTCATAGCCCCGCCCCCTCATGTCATGCCCGTCCCCCCAATGCAAGTCATGCCGGGGCTATGACATCACGAGCTCCCGGCTCTAGTGTACTGAACAGTTTTTTCCAAACGCTGAGCAGCGGAGTACCACTTTAAACTCTGTAGAGCCCTGCCCTGGTTATGGACAGCAGGATTGGAGGTTTTCTTCAGTGCACAATGTGCCATATGTATGCACCTCTGGAGCAGCAGCTTTAGGGTGAATACCGCTGTGGCAGATGGGAACATGTTGCCCACCTGGAAGCTTTTATTAGAGATCTAGAGGAGCAAAATGTAACACTGAGGGCAATAGACAATCTTGAAAAGAGCATACAGCTTATAGAGAAAGCAGTTGGAGGTTGGAGAAATTAGCCAGGAGGTCCACGTAGGGAACTGGGTTAATGTAGTAAGAGGGACTGGAAAGGGGGCAAGCAAAAGGAAGGCCACTTCTGCTTCTGATCTCCCAAGCAAAATTGCCAAGTTCGGTGATGATGCGAGGGCCTCAGTATCAGAGATGGCAACCCTAGTTGATACTGGTCTCCCTAACAGCCGGGGAACCAGTCCAACTAGTAGTGTGGGGGATGGTAATGCAGTTAGGCCAAGATAGTTAGTGGTTGTAGGGGATTCTATAATCAGGAAGACGGATAGAATCATTTTTCGCCAAGAGCACCTCAATCGAATGGTTTGCTGTCTCTCTGGTGCCAGGGTTCGGCATGTGTTGGAATGGGTGGACAAATTACTTGGGAAGGCTGGGGATGACCCAGCGGTCGTGATCCACGTGGGAACCAACGACAGAATACATGGTAGGTGGAGGTCCTTTAAAGAATATTTATAAGGAACTAGGTGCCAAGCGGAAGGGAAGGACCTCTAAGGTGGATAACTACATGCACGAAAATTAATGCTTTTAAAAATGACCTCTTCTGACCCCTATAACTTTTTATTTTTCTGCATGCGAGGATGTATGAGTGATTTTACTAGTACCATTTTTATTTTGATCGGACTATTTGATCGCTTTTTATTCAATTTTTATGGTATAAAAAGTGACCAAAAATACGCTATTTTGGACTTCAGAATTTTTTTTACATGTACGCCATTGACCGTGCGGTTTAATTAATGATATATTTTTATAGTTCGGACATTTACGCATGCGATACCACATATGCTTATATTTATTTACGATTCATATGACCTTTATCAAGGTATGAAGAGACCTTTATCATAGGTACGAATAAATAACACTATTCGATATAGCACTGCCCCCTAAATTAAGCAAAAAGGAAAAATACACCTGTGAGCCAGCCGCTAACAGGCAGCCGCTAAATGCTCTTTTGGTTGTGTGTTAGCGGCTGGCTCAAATGTGTATTTATTAGACATGTGCAGAACCAAAAACTTTTTTTCGTTTTGTTTGTTTTCTTTTTTTAAAAATTTTCGGTTCTGTGAATATTCTGAATGCTGTGCATTCGTCATATTCGGTTTTCGGATGCATCCGCAAATTTTTTTTTTTCGTTTTTGGATGCATTTGTTTAAAAAACGGATGCATTCGTTAAAAACAACGAATGCATTCGTTAATTCTGATTTTTGGTTCTGCACAGGTCTAGTGATCCCTCACCATACGATGGTAATTCGTATGTTGAGGGATTCGTGCAATTTAAAAAAGTAAAGTCCTACTCACCTGTCCCCGCTGCTCCAGATGGTGTCCCCGGGCCTCCGCTGGGCTCTCCTAGTCCTCTTCAGTACTCTGCTGGGCTCTCCTGGTCTTCTCCGGTCCTCCGTTGTCTGCCACAAGGCCTTACTGGGCCATTGTAGCGACGTCATCATTCCTATTGCGCAACGGCATCATGACGACGTCAGAGGGAGACCCGTATGAAGGCCCCGGCCCAGCCCAGGACCCACCGGAGGAAAGCCTGGAGTATCGCGGAAAGGTGAGTGAACCTGCCCTGGCTGCTTCAACTGCTATCCGGCAGCAGCTTAAGCATTATGCGCTGCCTGATAGCAGTTGATGCATGGCCCCGACATTCGGTGTACTGATAATGAATGCATTCGTTGTTCGTTAACATACATATTCGTTATGCGTTAGTTAACTAATGCATTCGTTAACTGTATATCCGTATTCGTATGGTTTTTCAAGATTTAGTAATTTTTTTTTTCTGGGCATTCTTTTCATAATGAACATCCGAAAACGGGAAAATTAGTTTCGTTCAGTGTTCATTACGAAACAAATTGCACATGTCTAGTATTTTTCCTTTTGCTTAATTTAGGGGGCAGTGCTATATAGAGTAGTGTTGTTTATTCGTACCTAAGGTTCATTCTCTTCATACCTTGATAAAGGTCATACGAAACGCGTCAGGTGTTTTTATCTGCACTGCCTTTGTGATTTTATCGCTATGGATTACAACAAAGTGATTTTTATACTTTACTCCGGAGTGCTGGACTGATAGTTTTGGGATTTCCCACTGCTCTTCAGCTTATGCCCTCACTGCATACAGCCAAGTGCCTGCCCATGCACCTGGAGCTCAGACCGCTGGATACTTGCATCAGAGATTTGGTGAGCTGTATCTTTCATTCCTTTTTGCAGCCGGGAATGCTTTTTTTTTTTTTTTTTTTTTTTAACTTTTAGATGCAGCGATCAACTTTGATCACTGCGTCTAAAGGGTTAATACACCGCGATTGGTGATGTCCGGTATTCGCCCCGATTCCTGGCTACCGTTAACCGCTGGGACCAACCCGACATGATGCGGGGGGGGGATATATCGCAGGAGCAGGACGTACAGGTACACCCTGCATCCTTAAGAGGTTAATTTTATTTATTAATGATATAGTGGATGGGAATAACAGCTCAGTTTCCATCTTTGTACCATGTTACAAAGCTTGGTGTCATCTGCAGTCTATAGAGGATGTGCATAAGTTACAAGATGACTTGAATAGACAAAGTGTGTGGGCATTCACTTGGCAAATGAGATCATAGACTACAGAATAGCATGCAATGTCAGACAGCTGCTTCTAAGGCCAGCAGGATATTGTCATGTATCAGAAGAGGCATGGATAAATTAGTTAAAATTAACAGTAACCAACCCCTTTATGTGAAGAATGGAGTTTTTGTTTCAAGTCCCATGCAAGTATATGGGACTTCCGGTACCTTACTTCAAACTCCACACTGTATCTCCTGGTGAGTGCATCAGTCTGGCTTGCATGCCACACCCTCCCTGCATGCCACACCCAGTCTTGCAGAGCCACACCCACAATTTAAGCCACACTCCCTTTTATTTTCTACCTTTTTTTGTATATTGTCTGGCTTGCAAAACACGCCCACTCCCACAAAGCCACACCCCTTCTATTTTCTGCTTACAATATCTTCATCACAACCCAGCCCCACATGAGGGTGGAAGATGTGGATGGGATATGAGGTTTGGATAAGGGATATAAAGAAGAGATTTGGGGTCAGGATATGAGGACAAGTACTTTTCCTCGCCCACGAGGATTAGGTAGGAAAAACCGGGCAATGCAGTGTACTCAGCTAGTGTGTGTGTGTATGTGTGTGTATATATATATATATATATATATATATATATATATATATATATATATATATATATATATATTATAATATATATTCTTATTTATCAGTGTATAACTCGCATTAAAAAAAAAACTTTAAATAAATGACTTTTAGTATATTGTTCCTTATGTAATTTTACGACACTTTGCTATTTACTTGCTGTTAAAATTCTCAACCTTTTATGTCTTTAATGTGATTGAAAAAACAGCCACTAGGTGGCTCTTTTCTGTTCACTGTGCAAGTTAAATAGTTAGTTTGGTCTCCAATCGTACTTGTAGAAGTCCAAACTCAGGAAGTGCATGGAGAGACACAGATCTCGCAGGCTTCAGTGGCATCATGCCTGCTGGAAAATGCCCCCTTTCTCCTGCTGGGAGCTAACAGAGAGCTTTTTAAAGCTCGGAAACAATTTTTAAGGGCAGGAGGCGTGTTAGGAGTAGTTAGGGAATATAATCTGAGTTAGTTTAGAAAATATGGTTTGATGACAGGTACTCTTGAATGCCACATCACCCCCCCCCCCCCCACTCTGATTCCCCCCCTTTGCCACATCTTCAGTTTGATCCCCCTGTGCCTTATCTGTCCCTCCCCCTCAACATTTCCCCCTCTACATCAGTCTGATTTCTCCTGCTTTTTTTTTTTTTCTTCTTCTTATCTGCTCTCCAGCAGGCACAAGTTCAGGGGTCTTGAACCGTGCATCACTGATGAGTGACGTCATCTGCATGGCTTAGCGCGACGTCAGGGACATCACTAGTCAGTCCCGACAGCCGCTGCTGGTTACTGATAATATGGATACAGCGCTGCCAGTTTATGGATACAGCGCTGCCAGTTTGTTTAAGATCAGCCAGACAGTCACCAGCGGCAGCTGCCACCTGATGCGACACCTAGACTCCTTAGGCTTGATATCTGAACACAGCGATTGCTATGGGAACTACCATATTGTACACCCCCTGGGAGTTTAAAAAAAAAAAAAAAAAAAAAAAAAACAGAAAGCACCCACAAACAAAATCATTTATTGCCAAATAACACACATGTAGGGTTTCAGCTGCACTTTTTAGTTTTAAAAAGGTAGTGAGATATATATATATATGTGTATGTGTGTATATATATATATATATATATATATATATATATATATATATATATACACACATACACATATATATATATATCTCACTACCTTTTTATATATATATATATATGTATATGTGTGTGTGTGTGTGTGTGTGTGTGTGTATATATGTATATGTATATGTATATATATATATATATATATATATATATATATATATATATATATATATATATATATATATATATATATATATATAATGTGTGTATATATAAAAATAATGGTGTAACCTGACCAGTCTGCCTGTCCTGGCGTAGAAATGGTATTGGGCAGGTGTTAAGCAGTGGCTGGTTTGCTCCATACATGAGGCTTAGAGTCGAGGCCAAAAGTTTCGACGAGGGAATAATCTCTCTACAATCTCCCTACAGTCAGTCCTTTTTAGGTGTGTTTTTTTATTTTTTATTTTTATTTTTTTGCAAACTCCAGGTGGCTTTTATGTGTCTTTAACTAGGTAGAGGCTCTTTTTTTCTGCTCACTTTGACATAAAGCCCGAATTGGTTGACCTTATGGAGGTTTCTGTACCCAGGATCTTTGGAGCTTAACTAGAGGTTCTTGGTCACCTCTTACTAAGGCCCTTTTCCCTTATTGTTTAGTTTAGAGAAAAATTGGTAGTCCAGCATCATTAAGATGCAAAACAGGGACTTGTTGTTCGGATCAGTAAAAACATATCACTAGCAGGGGATAAACGCTGATGTGTTTCGGATCATGCAAGATTCTTAGTCATGGCAGAAAGACCACAAAGGTTGAATTTATAGCAATACTACAGGTCACATGATACATGACATCATAATGATAAAATCTAGTGGACACAAGTAAAATCTGGAGACTGGACTGGAAGCTACTAAAATATATGATCATACTCAAAGAAAGGAAAAACATCTATATAATCAAAATGAAAACAATATATTGCAAAAAATATGTGTGTATGTATATATAATATGCAATTATAGAAAATGGATAGATCAATATGTACATATTAGATCATGTCTGAGATTGATACCTTTTGGCTCTCTAGTCTCTAAGACAAAGATCCCATAAGATTCTCTATTAAAGTGTTTCCGTTTTAGATCACACCTCTAATAGGGTTTCAGTTTTTCAATAGTATTAACGCGCAGTGTGGACACATCCCAATTGTGAACATTTCTAAAATGTCTAGAAAGAGCCGACACATTAAACTGGTTATTACCTACCTACTGTAGGCAACATTCCACACATGAAGCCAAATAATTACCGAAGATGTGTTACATTTAATATAATTATTATTTTTTAAATAAACTGATGCCAGAAAGTTAAAAAGATTTGTAAATTACTTCTACTAAAAAATCTTAATTCTTCCAGTACTTATTAGCAGCTGTATACTACAGAGGAAATTCTTTTTCCTTTTGGATTTCTTTTTTGTCACAACCACAGTGCTCTCTGCTGACACCTCTGTCCATGTCAGGAACTGTCCAGAGCAGGAGAAAATCCCCATAGTAAACATATGCTGCTTTGGACAGTTCCTAAAATGGACAGAGGTGTCAGCAGAGACCCACGGCTAATGCCAGGCACTGCCTATTGGGTTGATGCCCAGCATTAACCCTTTAGACACCACAGTCAAAGTTGATCGCGGCATCTAAAATGAAAGTAAAAGAATCCCGGCAGCTCAGCGGAGCTGATTGGGACTATCGCAACAAAATCATGATGTCCTGATCAGCTTACCGGACGATGGAAGGGTCCTCACCTGCCTCTCCGTTGTCCAATTGGCGATCTACTGTTCCTTGCCTATGCAGCAGGCTAGAGCAGCAGATTGCCGGTTACACTGATCAGTGCTTTGCAATGGCATAGCATTGATCAGTGTATGCAATCAGAAGATTGCATGTTTTAGCCCCCTATCATTTTCTCTCTATTGAATCACGTGGCCAAGAATACTGTTGGCCAGTTCAGGCGTAGGTGTAGCAGCTTGGAGGGTGAGAGCTGACACTGCACTGCACTTATTGTTTAGTTTGATGGGACTGCCAGCTCAATGAAATATCCTAGTTTATCCAAACTTCTTCCATTTAGTAACATAGTTCATAAGGTTGAAAAAAGACCAGAGTACATCAAGTTCAACCTATAACCCTAATGAGTCCTTACTGAGTTGATCCAGAGGAAGGCAAAAAACCCTCATACTAGAGGTAAAAATTTCTTCCCGACTCCAAATATGGCATCAGAATAAATCCCTGGATCAACGTTCTGTCCCTATAAATCTAGTATCCATAACCAGCGATGTTGCACTCGGATCCCTTTTTAAATTCTTTTACAGAGTTCACCATGACCACCTCCTCAGGCAGAGAAGTCCACAGTATCACTGCTCTTACAGTAAAGAACCCCTGTCTGTGCTGGTGTAGAGACCTTCTTTCCTCTAAACGTAGAAGATGCCCCCTTGTTATAGATACAGTCCTGGGTATAAATAGATCATGGGAGAGATCTCTGTACTGTCCCCTGATATATTTATACATAGTTATTAGGTCTCCCCTAAGTCTTCTTTTTTCTAAACTAAATAACCCCTAAATAATTCTGCTAATCTTTCTGGGTACTGTAGTCCTCACATTCCCCGTATTACCCTGGTTGCCCATCTTTGAACCCTCTCCAGCTCCACTATATCTTTCTTGTACACTGGTGCCCCGTACTGTACACAGTATTCCAAGTATTTCCTTGTTGTGGGCATCTATGCCCCTATTGATGCACCCAATGATTTTATTTGCCTTGGCAGCAGCTGCCCGACACTGGTCACTACAGCTAAATTTACTGTTAACTAAGACTCCTAAATCCTTTTACATGTCAGTCGTCCCAAGTGTTCTCCCATTTAATACATAATCCCAGCCCAGATTTTTCCTCCCCATGTGCATTACCTTACATTTATCAGTGTTGAACCTCATCTGCCAGTTCCCAGCCCAAACCTCAAACCTATCCAGATCCATTTGTAACGGTGCACTGTCCTCTATAGTGTTTACCGCTTTACAGAGTTTAGTATCATCTGCAAAGATTTCTACTTAACTATTCAACCACTCTACAAGGTCATTTAATATATTAAATAGAACAGGACCCAAGACAGACCCCTGTGGTACCCCACTAGTAAGTCACACAATCAGAATAAGTACCATTAATAACCACCCTCTGTTTCCTATCATTGAGCCAGTTACTTACCCACTTGCACACATTCTCCCCCAGCCCCATCATTTTATGCACCAATCTTTTATGTGGAACCGTACCAAATGCTTTGGAAAAATCCAGATATACGACATCCAGCGATTGCCCCGGTCCAGTCTGGAGCTCACCTCCTCATAAAAGCTGATCAGGTTAGTTTGACAGGACAGATCCCTCATAAAGCCATGCTGATATGGGGTCATAGATTTATTTTTATTAAGATACACCAGAATTGCATCCCTTAGAAAACCCTCAAACAATTTACATACAATGGAGGTTAAACTAACAGGTCTATGATTCCCGGGGTTACCTTTTGATCCTTTTTTAAATATTTGTACCACATTTGCCATGCGCCAGTCCAGGGGAACAGTCCCTGTTACTATAGAGTCCCTGAATATAAAAAATAGGGGGTCTGTCTATCACATTACTTAATTCCTTTAGAACATGGGGTGAATGCCATCTGGACCTGGTGATTTTTCTATTTTGATTTTTTTTGTAAGCAGCACTGTACTTCTTCCTGGGTTAGACAGGTGACCTGTACTGGGGAGTTTACCTTATCTCGCAGTATTTCACCTGGCATTTCATTTTCCTCGGTGAATACAGTGGAGAAGAATTTGTTTAATATATTTGCTTTTTCCTGATCCCCGTTTATAATTTCTTCCTCATCATTTTTAAAAAGCCCACATTTTCATTTTTAACCTTTTTGCTATTTATATAATTAAAAAACATTTGGGGTTAGTTTTACTCTATTTGGCAATTAGTCTTTCTATCTCAATTTTTGCGGTTTTTGTCTTTTACATATTTAACATTTTTCTCTCTAGCTTTTTAATGCTTCTTCACTGCTGTCCTGTTTTAGTAGTTTAAATGCTTTATTTTTGTCATTTATTGCCCCCTTAACATTTTTGTTCATCCATATTGGTTTTCTTTTATTTCTGACCCTTTTATTCCCATAAGGTATATACATCGTACAGTGAGAATTTAAGATATTTTTATGTCTCCCATTTAGTGTCAGTATTCTTGTTTTTGAGGAAATATCCCATTTTATATTGTTAAGGGCTTCTCTGAGTTGATCAAACTTTATCTTCCTAAAGTTCATTGTTTTTGTGGCCCCTTGAGAGATTCCCTTATTGAAGAACAAGCTATAATGTATTATGTTATGATCACTATTTCCTAGGTGTCCTTCTACTTGCACATTAGTTACTCTGTCAGGTCTGTTGGTTAATATTAAGTCCAGTAGGGTGCCCCCTCTGGTCGGGCCCTGCACCATTTGGGACAGATAATTGTCTTTAGCTATAGTCAGAAACCTGTTTCCTTTATGAGATTCACAGGACTCAGTCTAACAGTTTATATCAGGATAGTTAAAGTCCCCCATTATTATCACGTCGTTTTGATTTGCTGCCTTGTTTATTTGCCTCAGTAATTGATCTTCTGGCTCTTCCATTATATTTGGTGGCTTATAGCAAACCCCAATCAGGATTTTTTTTTTATCTCCATATATTTCTACCCATAATGACTCCACATTATCGTTTTCCTCCCATATTTCCTCCCGCAGTGCAGCCTTCAGATTCAATTTCACATACAAACTCCTCTCCCTTTCTGTTTTGTCTGATCCTTCCTGAATAGACTATAACCCTGTATGTTGACCGCCCAGTCACAGCTATCATCCAACCAAGTCTCTGTTATACCCGCTAATTTTCTTCAGACATCAACCACTGCAGTTCGTCAGTCTAATTGGTCAGACTTCTGGCATTAGTCATCATGCAATTCAATGGTATATGTTTTTTCTTCCTATGAAGCCTATCCCCATTAACTATTCTAACCCCTCCCTCCGCTCCACCCCTAGGTACGTTGATTAGTCCCCCCTCTCCATCTACACTATCTTCCCCCTCTAGGTTATAGGTTCCCTCCCCCCTAGTCCCTAGTTTAAACACTCCTCCACCCTTCTGACCATCTTCTCCCCATTGAGGTGCAGCCCGTCCCTATGGTAGAGCTGGTAACAGACAGCGAAGTCTGCCCAGTTCTCAATGAACCCAAACCCCTCCTTCCTACACCAGCTTCTGAGCCACTTGCTTACCTCCCTAATCTCCTGCTGCCTCTCTGGTGTGGCTCGTGGTACAGGTAACATTTCAGAAAATATTACCTTTTGAGGTCATTGCCTTAAGCTTGCAGCCTAAGTCCCTGAAATAACTTTTTGGACACTCCACCTACCTTTTACTTTGTCATTGGTGTGACTATGTACCATGACTGATGGATCCTCTCCAGCCCCACCCATCAACCTGTCAACCCGATCCGCGATGTGCCGAACTCGAGCGCCAGGAAGACAACACACTGTTCGGCGATCCCAGTCTTTGTGACAGATCGCCCTGTCTGTCCCCCTAATTTAAAGTGGTATTACAGGTATTTTTTTTTTATTTGACTATGCTATAGGGGCTGTATAGTTAGTGTAGTTCATAATATAGTGTCTGCACCTGTGTGTGACTGTTTTCTCACAATTCTTATGTGATTTTCAACCCAATATATATTTTTGCCAGCATACAAAATGACTGTCTCAGATTTTTCCCATGTTGTAATGCGGCTGAGACCTGTCATCACTAGTCACCCGATGACAGGGAGCCTGTCTGCTTCAATGGGTGGAGGGATGGCTTGGTGGGAGAGAGAGATCAATCTGCAACTAATGCAACAGCTGTAGGCACCCTGATTGAAAACCACAGGTCTTTTGAATGGATACAGCTCATTTATGGGTGAAGTGGCTGATGTGTGGTAGAGAGGAAAATGGAATTATTGGATTTGTAGGCAAAATGCAAAACTCAAACAGGAAAAACCAGTTCACAAAAAAGCTAACCACAGTGTTATGGCGATCCCACAACATAGCCATTTAGCCCCAAGACAAGCGCAGATCCTTCCTAAGCATGTCCATTACTGTCTGGCAGGTACGTACTAAAATCCTCTTTATGGTGGATAACCCCTTTAAGAATTGTGAATTGTGAATTTAATGCAGCAACATTTTTTCTCTGAGGTTTCATTCCTCTGACTAGCAGACTGCAAACTATCTGGGTACCAAACTCTTTAGTACTGTCTGAAAACTAAACCACAGAGCCCCATGGAGAGCCAGGTCAGTGAACACTCGAACTGTCTAGCGCACTGCACCACTGGAAAGAAGTAGCACTAATCTAATGGAAATTAGAAGCCAGATCACAAAACCACTAGAGTCCTAGACATATACCAAGAAAATGTGCATACTTTAATGGAGGGCGGAACATTTTGCTGTCTTCTCTGGGTTCCAAAAGAGCTGTTTCTATCATTGCTCATATTAAATGTAGCTCTTTCTTAAAAAACACATCCATAGATAAAATAATGATTCGTCACACTTTATTCAGCTGCCAGTACAATATCACATAAATTCACTGTCTGCAGGCTATTTTAACTGTTCGTAAATGGCTCTTAGCCAGTAGAATCTAACATGTATTTTTAAACCTGATATCGAAAATGTATTTATTCAGAATCTGCAGAATTATCCCCCTATGCACTGGAGGATTATTAAATACCCAACCCCTTCCTTTACTGTACAAAAAAAGTGGTATTTGCTTAACATTCTTTCATAGGAAACGGTGTCAGATCATATATGCTATTCTTCTGTTACATTTGTTTTTGTCTCTTCATTTTTTTATTTAACCAAACCAAGGAGTTCAGTCTGTAGCTTTAATTTGAAGCACTGCACATTTCCTATAGCTGGGACTCTAGAGGAAACCCTAGACTTGTGCACATTTCCACTTCCTAAGATTCTCCTGACCTGAAGCAAAGACAGCGAACAACAGCAATAGAAACTTTGATTAATTAATTATAACTTCTACCTCTGCTCCTTAAAGGAGTATTCCTATCTCAGTCATTGCTTATTGCTGGGATATGTCATTATGTTGGGATCAGTGGGGGGCTGACCTCTTGGACCACCACCAGTCCTGTGAATCCTGCAGTGCTGATTCAGCAGTGTGGCCCTCTCCTACTTTGTGGGAGAACAAAAGTACCCTCCTTCCATTCCTTTGTTTTGATCCCTTAGATAGGGCAGCATTCCGACTCTACGAGCGTTATAGTCAACAACATCTGTGGTCCCATGCAAAAAGTATCAACCACATTTTCAAAGAGCTTTGTGCCACGGTTTACACTGTTCACGTCAGTTTTGTAAAAGTGGGCGTGTCCACGTATATTGTCTGCTTTAAATTATATTTTCAAAGAGGTGAGAGTCCAGTTTACATAAAAAAAAATTTCACACCAGCTTTTTGATCACAAAAATGGTAAAAAAAATAAAATAAAATTTCTTTGTGTTTTTGGGAATGTTGTTATTTAAGTAATTATTAAAAAAAAGAAATAATTATTGAAAAATGTTGTTTAAAAAAAAAATATATATATATCTTTTTTTCTTGGTCACTGCACCTGCACTCACATTTAAATGGTCACTCTCATTAAAAAAACTTTTGCTATTGCACTAAATAAAAAGATTTCTAATATGCTTAAAAAAGCTCAAATGCACATTTTCCCCCATCGTATACACAGACCTTGGACCGAAGCCCAAACACAGGAGGTGCAGCCTGGAGTGCTGAGGGGGGGGGGTGTCCAACCAACAGCATATGGCAGTTAAGTGTGAGAGGAGCCATGATTGGATGAGGCTGGACATGCCCCCCCCCCCCCTCAGCACTCCAGGCTGCACTTCCTGTGTTTGGGCTCCGGTCCAAAGTCTGTATGAGATGGGGGAAAATGTGCTCTTGAGCTATTTTAAACCCTTAAAGCGTACCTGTCAGATCCAACAAAATTTTTTTATTTAATATCACTCAGTATCTAATAGTCACCATGTACATCTAAAATACGCAACTTTGGACTTTTGAATTTTTTTGCGTGTACGCCATACACCGTGCAGTTTAAATCATGATATATTTTTATAATTTGGACATTTCCACATGCGGCGATACCACATATTTTATTTTTATTTACACTGTTTTTTTTTTAAATGGGAAAAGGGGGGTGATTCAAACTTTCTAGGGAAGGGGTTAAATGATCTTTATGAACTTTTTTTTTTTTTTTTTTTTTTTGCATTGTTATAGTTTCCATAGGGGCTAAAACACTGCACACACTGATCTTTTAGATTGATGAATGGTTTCTCATAGGAAACCATTGATCGAGGATTCTGCCGCTTGGCTGCTCATGCCTGGATCTCAGGCACTGAGCAGTCATTCGTCGATCGGACACAAGGAGGCAAGTAAGAGGACCCTCCTTGTGTCCTACAGCTGTTCGGGATGCCGCAATTTCACCGCGGCGGTCCCGAACAGCCCACTGAGCTAGCCGGGGTAGTTTTAGTTTCACTTAAGACACGGCAATCAACTCTGAACGCTGCGTCTAAGGGGTTAATAAAATGCGGCACCGCAATCAGTGCTGCACGCTATTAGCCATAGGTCCAGGCTGTTGTTAGAGGCAGGGCCCGACCAGCTATAGACAGGGAGCGGACTCGCGGCGTACAGGTATGTCCTTGGTCCTTTAAAAGGTTAAGCACAAAGTAGACATAGAAAACTTTTTTTTTTTTTTTAAACAAAGTATATTGGAAATATTTTGAGTGACCATTTAAGCTTAGAAATGTGTTATTTATACAGTTATTGCTTGTTTGGGCATTAGTAACCATGGAATATTTCGTGAGATGTTTCTGCCAGAATTTTCTGGGATGTAAAATTTGGCACAAAAATCAGCAATTTTGTCACTAAAAAATCCAATATGGCCTCAACAACAAAAAAAAATTGGCGTGGAAAAAAAAATGGCGGGAAAATGAATTTTCACATATTTTCATATTTTCAAAGCAGCACAAAAGCCCTTTGAAAATGTGAGTAAAAAAAAGGTGTGAATAATATCGCTGGAACAGAAATTACAATAGTTTTTGAGAATCTCCCCCCAATGATTTCAGCAAATATACACCCTTCTCGATCTATGACGTGTTTACACTGCTTATGCTTTGTTGTAAGTACAAGGGGCTGTAATTGTTCAGAAAATAGATGGACACAGCTGACATTCTGCTGGATTGGGGATAATCCCAGTCCCACCCATTCAGTGCTTTAAATAGTGGTTAGATATAATGGGAGAGCCACCCCATAGTTTTTTTTTTTGTTTTTTTTTTATCTCTGTAACCATGGAAAATGAAATATGAAAAAACAGAGACAAAAAAGCTCCCTTCACCAATCGGCTGTTTGAAGGGACCATTGCACTCAATCCAATGCTTTAGTGTCTTTCTTGTTTACATGTACTCATAGCGGCTATGTTAGATGACTTCAGACAGCTGAAAGCTACATTATGAGAGCAGTCAAGGACATGCGGTGACATGATCATATAACCATGAGTGCTCAGGTCCAGCACCCAGGGTTGGTTCTCCTACATTGTAAGTCTGGAGTGTGTGTGTGTGTGTATATATATATGTATGTATATATGTATGTATATATATATATATATATATATATATATATATATATATATATATACACACATACACACACATACACACACATACACACACATACACACATACACACATACACACATACACACACTCCAGACTTACAATGTAGGAGAACCAACCCTGGGTGCTGGACCTGAGCACTCATGGTTATATGATCATGTCACCGCATATATATATGAAGTAAGAGATGAACCTCCAGTGTCAACATTTTCCCTTCTGAATCCACTATCATTCCATACCATTGCCATATAAAAGTGTTGTTTTTGTATTGCATGGGTTAGAGTTTGGGTATCAAATGGTCAGGTCATGAAAACATCGAAGATGATTTTTACCCAGCTACAATGCAGGAATTATTATAATTCAATAAGCTACAGGTATGTAGTGATACACATATGGTGTACTAGATGTATAGCATGCACCATTCCCTGACCGAAAGGGTGTACCTATGCCTGGTTGTGTGATTAGATAAAGAAGCAATAACATTAAAAATAAAGATATGTGAATTTGGTAGTGTCCTATAGCACCAACATGTTATTTATATCAAACACTCCATGGCAAAAAAAAATAATAATTTAAAGGGGTATTCCAGCTTTAGACATTTTATCCCCTATCCGCATTATGTGCGGAGCTGCGTCTCCAGGCTCGGAAACCAGAAGTTTCCGGGACTGGAGATGCGATGTAATGCCACGCCCCCCCTTGTGATGTCACGCCCCCTCCCTTCATGTCTATGGGAGGGGGTGTAACGGCCCTCCGCAATCAGACAACTTATCTCCAATCCTTTGGATAGGGGATAAAATGTCTAAAGCCGGAATACCCCTTTAGGGTACGTTTACACATACACAGATTTGATGTGCAGGATTTTCTGCTGAAGATTTCAGTTCTAACTAAATGACTGAGCACAGCTTCTAATGGGCAGATACAAATCCTGTGCATCAAATCTGCGCAGAATCCTGTATGTGTGAACGTACTCTTAAGCAATTATATTATAGATGTGCCAAAATGATAAATACATTTCGAAAGGCAAGAATAAAAAATTAAAAACTCTGCCCTGGAGGCCCCAAATAGGCCAGTCATCAAATGGTTAAAGAAATCTCATAAATTTGATATTCTGACTGGATACGAAAGCTTCACTTTTTTGTATTGTTCACTGTAAGAATTAGAGCAATATACATTTGGTACTGGCGACTCCAATAGAATAGGAAACATTATCAGGAATAATTTACATTGAATTATTAGCCATTCAGAGCATTTTCAATAATATTTGCATAAAGCTTTGTTGTTGGCAGCAATATAATTGTAAATGGAAACTGATGGGCTCGTACTAAAGATCAATCCCTGTCAATGAGGCGTTTTAGCTTTTAGGTTAAATTATGCAGGCTCCAAGACTAGGAGACAGACATGATTAAAGGCTTCATGCAGTGATGAACATTTGCTAGAAATGCCTATATGTTGAATTTAAGAACTCCGGATACGAAATTAAAGGCAGCATTTGCAGCCCTCAAAAACTGGTGATTAGTAATAATAATAATGATAATGCATTCTTAATACATCAGGATATGATTGTATTGTCAGACAGTACAAATGAAGATTTATAGTAATTTGATTTATGACATTAGTGAGTGCAGCAGTGTTAGATGCCACCTGTGAATTCTCTCCTCAGTAACTGATCATTATTGAGCGATTTATACCGAAAAAAATTACAGTAACGCGTCCCTTTTCGAAAAGCCAATGCACAAGTGACAATCAGAATAGCAGCCCTTTCTATTTTGCAGAAAGTTCTACTGCCACAAAAACAGAAAAATGTCAATATCCATTCAGTAATAGAAAGAAATATAATTACCAAACTTTTCAGCTGCTTCAACTTCTAATCTACTGACTTTTTTAGTATAACTAAATGTAATTTATCCCTGATACCCCTCCCTGGTCCTGTGGCGACCCCACAGGAGCTTTCCATAGAGCCAAACAGTGCCTGCATTGGTAACCCACCTCTGCAAGTGATTGGCTGATGGGGTTCAACACATCACGTGAGCCAGAAAATGGCAGTGATGAGTGGGAAATCAGGAGGTGTTGGAGCTAATGGAAATTGGTGAATGCGTGTAAGACTCACGGCAGTAGGCTGTAGCACTGAACCTGTGTGGTAGATGACGTGGGCCATGCCAGGGACAGGAGTCCAAGGTGCTGCTGGTTTTCACCAGAGCCCGCCGCAAAGCGGGATGGTCTTGCTGCGGCAGGCGGCACCCAGGTCTCTACCCCTGGCACGACTCGACCACACAGGCAGCGGAAGAGGTTGAAGGCAAAGGTGGGATACAGCTAGTTGTGGTCAGAATAGCAGAACGACAGGGCTGGCGGCACTGGTGCGTGGATTGGAACGTGGCTCGAGGTCAAAGGCAGGCGGCACGGGAGCAAGGACAGGTAACGGAACAGAGGGGTCAGGAACAGGCAAGGCAAGACACAGGAAAGCTTTCACTAGGTCACAATGGCAACAGATCCTGCAGAGGTTTGTGGGAGGTGCTGGTATTTATAACAAAGGTGCAGATGTATGTCATAATAATGGGTGCACTGGCCATTTAAATAAGAGAGCTCTGGCACGCGCGCCCTAGGAGGTGGGGGCACGCATGCCACCACTGAGGGAGGACGGACAGGATAGCAGAGGTGAGTGACTGGCTGGGATTCACATGCGGGCGCGTCCCGTGATGCAAATCCCAGCCCTGCTGGCTGGGGAGGAAAGCTCTCTCGGCCAACAAGTCTGGCTGGAGCCCTGGATGTGCAATATGACTTATTTTTCATTTTTAAGATACTCCCATTTTGGCCCAGATTCCTGCCATAGATTTGTTTCTTTTTTGGGCAAGTCAAGTGTGTCTGGATGGCTAGTGACATCTCCAGCTCTATATACCCCCATATTCATTCTCCCTCTGTCGCTGTCTGCACTCTGCCTTTTATGTCATATAAGACAATACAATAGAACTAGAATTCTGTCATTAAAGGGGTACTCTGCTCCTAGATATCTTATCCCCTATCCAAAAGATAGAAGATAAGACATCTGATCCCGGTGGGTTCAGCCACTGGAACCTCCCGCAATCTCCGGCACAGTACCCTGGTGTTTTGAACATTTATGTTCAGAACACCAGTTTCAGGCGGCCATGGTTGTAGAACATGGATGCCCAAAAAATGGCATTCTGAACATAAATCTTCAAACTGCCGAGGTCCCCCCGCAATCAGACATCTTACTCCTTTTAATGCTGTGCCTACTGGGTAGAATGAAGTGACAGCATACACCTGCATACATTTTCATGAAAGCAATCACTACATACATATAGAGACCGCAGTAAGAAAATATATAAATGCTTGAGAACGTACTCTGTATCCATACTTCTTTGCATTTTATCCACTGACTGCTATTGGAAGTGTTATGTATTTTTCTTATCCACTTAAGCATATTGAGTGACATTTATCAAAACCTGTGCCGAGGAAAACTTGCCCAGTTGCCCATAGCAACCAATCAGCTCGCTGCTTTCATTTTTATGAAGGCCTGTGAAAAATGAAAGAAGCGATCTGATTGGTTGCTATGGGCAACTGGGCAAGTTTTCCTCTGCACGGGTTTTGATAAATCTCCCCCCTTGTGACTTCACACTTAATCTGCTATTTATTTTGTTGCAGAGTAGGAGTTGATTTGAATTACTGTAGTACTCTACTAACTCCCTACTGATATCCGCTTTGGATTGATGTAGAGAATGAGGTTTAACAGACTTCCTGGAGATATGGATCTACTCTGTTACTAACAGATTTGGAATAGGGCTTAACCATGGAGAAGAATCTAGGAGATGCTACCCTCAGTAGTCTCTGTTAGCAATGGGTGAGGTGTTAGTGGACATCAGTACACAGTACCAAGATGACAGGCAGGAATGAGGTAGACTGGCAGGGCAGACCAACGGACAAGGTCAATATTCAATTGGGTTAAGTAACGGGAAAAGTAGGCGGAACGGTCTCATATAAAACAGACAAGTTCTGGGGCGTGGCCTAGACGCACATGGCGGCGGACACATAGTCTGTGAGCTACGTTTGTCTGCGGCCTCCTAGCAGCACACACCGGCTTAATTTCACTCTACCTGCTTTCCCCGGTGCCTCGAGCTATGGCGAGAACCATTAGCTTTCCCTGCCTCGAGCTATGGCGAGAACCAAGAAAGGAAAGAAAAGCCTGCTTAAACTCACCCAGTTCTTTCCAGCTGCCGACTCTCAAGATAGCGCCGGCGGCCTGCCAGCCGTGGGCGTGGAAGAATCGCGGGCACCTGGTGGCTCACCAGCTTCCACGGGAGCTCTCTTGCATAGAGGAGCATCCTCTCCAAGTTCTGCTGGCTCTGTCTGCGGGCTCCCCTCAACCTTATCCTCCGATCTCTCCTGTGGACCCTCAATCTCCAGCATTTCAGCAGCCCACCTTGATTAAAGGTGGTTCACCAGCCGGTCCTTCTCCTGCACTTACAGAAGCCACCATAATGGCTGTGGCAGCGGAACTCCCCTCCACCATTCAAAAAGAGATTAGGTCTGCAGTGTCCAGCATTCAGCAGGAGCTACATTTACTTAGGACCCGCACTGCTCACATCGAAAACAAGATGGGCGAGTTAACTTCAGCCCACAACACTGTGGTAGATACAGTTAACACTATGTAGGATGAGATAGCAGTCCTTTAAAGCTAAACTGGCTGACATGGAACAACCTCCGGGTCCAGGGAATATCTGAAGAGATTAAAACTGAGGATCTTCTGGACTTTGTGACAAATTATTTTGCTACCTTGTTACCTTCTGCATCCACGCATGACCTTGTGCTGGATCGGGTGCACCGTCTTCCTAAACTGAAAACAGTTCCAGCCTCTTCTCCGTCGGATGTCATCATGCGAGTGCATTTTTACCACATAAAGGAGAAGATCATTTCAGCTGCTCGCCAATCAACTACCTTACCTGAAAGATTCCAGCACCTGTCCATCTTCGCTGATCTCTCTGCGGCTGCGATAGCACGTCAACGGAATTTCTCTAAAGGCACTAGCATACTTGGGCGCACAGTGCTCCCTACAAATGAGGATTGCCCACAAAGATTATCGCAAACCTACAATGGATCCAAGAATACTGCAGCCTCTCCAGAGGATTTACTGGCACTTTGTTCCACATGGCATCTCTCCCCTCCATTGTCTGCAGAACCTGAGGTCCCCATCCACCCTCCACGGAAGGTATCTGCTAACTGGACTGTGGTACAGTATGGAAAAAGAAAGTCTGTCTAACTTTTATGTTTATTAAGGGGTATAGCTTGTGTTTTGCTGGATAGGCACACGTTATGCTATGGGTTTCTGTTCTCCTGTATCCCCCCATAGGCGGCTCCATTCCTGGGTCACCATGATGTTCATTCTGTTGCTCTATTATTTTGTTTGGCATCCTGTTGATGCTCCTACTTGTTGCTGTTTATGTATTTTTCTGCACACTCTCTAGATTACTTACTGGTATGCAATTGGTGTGTCAGGCTGCTAAGGGCTGCTGCCTTGGCCTTGGGAATGTACTGTCACCACTGTTTTTCTCTACCTAGCAATGGTCATACAAATTCCTTCTATTAACGTTAGGGGCCTAAATGCTCCCTACAAACGTTCTATTAACGTTAGGGGTCTAAATGCTCCCTACAAACAAACACACCTGTCTGAATTGAATTCCATGTGACAGACATAAAAATTTCTCTCATATTTTCTTTGTTCACGCTTCTCAAAGGAAAAGGGGCGTAGCGTTGGCTATCAAGGACTCTGTTGCGATTTCTGATGTTGTGGTTGAGGCAGACAGCGGTGGCAGGTTTCTGATTGTTAATTGTTCTCTTAATGCTCTGCCGTACACTGTAGTAGTAGTTTATGCTCCTAACAGGAAGCAACATGCATTCGTTATATACGTCCTGTCTAGGGTAGCGGGATTCACTCCAGCAAGCCGCCTTATTGTGGTGGGCGACTTCAATTCTACTTTGTGGCCCTCTGTGGATTCCACCTCACCTTCCCATTGTCCGGAACCTACACCTATTTTTACAACTATTTCTAACCAGGAGCTCTATGACATTTGGAGAATCCAACATTGATTTCCTCTTGGCTAGTAGGCCCCTGTTACCCTTTATCTCTAAATCCACACTATCACCTGGTCAGACCACGCGCTCATTACTATCCGTATAGAGGAGAGATCTCCCAATCTGAAGTCCAGCTTGTTGAGTGCTAGCCCATATGTTCAGCACCCAACCTATAAACCCAAGCTACATGATGACATTTCTAGTGAAACAATGTTATGGTGTGCATTTAACCCCTTAAGGACCCAGCCATTTTTACACCTTAGGACCCAGATATTTTTTGAACATCTGACCACTGCTTTTAGTTATCATTCTGATTCTGAGATAGTTTTTTCGTGACATATTCTACTTTATTTTGGTGGTAAATTTTCGGCGTTACTTTCATCCTTTTTTGGTGAAAGATCCCAAAATTTCATGAAAATTTTGAAAATTTTGCATTTTTCTGAATTTGAAGCTCTATACATCATAAAATGGACATATTTTTGCTTTTTGAAAAATTAGAGGGCTTCAAAGTAGAGCAGCAATTTGCAAAAATGTCATGAAAATTGCTAAATCTGAAAGGACAGATGTTACAGAACTACAACTCCCAGCATGCCTGGGCAGTCTAGGCATGCTGAGAGTTGTAGTTTGGCAACATCTGGAGGGCTATCATTTGGGCACCACTGTAACAGTGGTCTCCAAACTGTGACCCTCCAGATGTTGCAAAACTACAACTCTCAGCATGCCCAGACAGCCTTTGGCAGCCAAAGTAAAGATCACTTTACTTTCACTTTCAATTCCATCCCCCCCCCCCCCCCCCCATCGCTTCCCTACCTGAGCAAGGATCCAGCAGTTTCCAGCGACGATCAGCTGTTCCCAGGCATCTTCAGGTAAGGTACCCGGCCTCCATCTTCCCACGATCCTCTCGACATCCAGGGGTGGCCAGAATGGGGGGTTGCCATGGCAACCCACTGTCCTGCTCTGCCATTGGTCAGAATCAATTCTGACTAATGGCAGGGGATAGGAGGAGATTGCAGCATTGCGACTTCACTCCTACCCTGCAAGATGATCAGGGTGGTCGGGTCACCAGAGACCCGATCAGCCTGGAATAGCAGAAAATCGCATTTCTGAATTGACATGCGATTTTCTGCGATCGCCGACATGGGGGGGTCCCGGGACCCCCCTCGGCATTTGCATGGCATGCCTGCTGAACGATTTCAGCAGGCATGCCATTCCGATCTCCGCCCGGTGAGCAGCAGAGACCGGAAAAAAGCGCCATGAAGTACTCATACGTCATGGGTCCTAGTGGTTAAAGCCACTGTAGATGGAATCCTCATTGGTCAGTCTACCCACCACAGTAGACAGGTGAGGGAAAAACGCCTTTCACTACAAGTGAATCGTGCTGCCCTACACAGACCAAACAAGGTATTGCCCTGATGTTCAAGCTCAAATTTCTGCCCTGACTACAGAGTTACCTTCACAAATTTGATCTTGCTCTTAGACGCTTGAAAATGAATTTGTATTTGTATGCCAACAAACCAGGGAAAATCTTGGCTAAACAGATTAAAGTTAGGGCGGCAAAAAGCGGCATACCTTATCTCGCTCTGCCAGATGGAACTAAAGCTTTTGACCCACAAGCTATTGCAAATGCTATGTTGACTTATTATTAGACACTGTACAACCTTTCTTCTTCGGATTCTTCCTCTCTGCCTACTCATCTCTCTATTTCCAATTTCCTTTCCCATGTCTCTCTCCCTTGTGGCTATTACATCCCTTTCTCTCCCCTTTTCCCCCTCAGAGGTATTTGATGCAATCTCAGCGTTGAAGGGATTCAAATCCCCGGGTCCTGATGGGATAGTGAATGAACTGTATAAGCCATGCAATCCTTTTAGCCCCCCACCTTACGGACCTTTTTAATGAGATTGCACGCACAGGCCAGATTCCAGCTGAAATGTTGTTACCCTACCTAAACCGGGAAAACAACCGACTGAACCCCTTAATTTCCATCCCATCTCCCTGTTGAACTCCGACCTTACATTATACTCGAAATTTTGGGCTAATCGCACTGCTGAAATTCTCCCATTACTGATACATGCTGATCAGGTTGGATTCGTTAAAGTCCGACAGTCGTCTGACGGCACTAGGGGTTTCCTTAAAGGGGTTCTCCGGTGCTTAAACATCTTTTCCCCTATCCAAAGGATAGGGGATAAGATGCCTGATCGCGGGAGTACCACCGCTGGGGACCCCCAGGATCTTGCACACGGCACCCCCAGCGGCGGGACTCCCGCGATCAGGCATCTTATCCCCTATCCTTTGGATAGAGGAAAAGATGTGTAAGCACCGGAGAACCCCTTTAACATCATTGTGGCTTCCCACTGGGGTTGGACACCTTCTCTACTCCTGTCCCTGGATGCAGAGAAAGCGTTCGACCGGGTACACTGGGATATTTATGAGCAGTCCTTTCTAATTTTGGTTTTCCGTCCCCAGTTATTATGGCTCTGATGATGCTTTACTCTTCCCCGTCCGCTACAATCTTCACTTCCAGTGCCTTATCATCCCCCTTTTCCATAACTAATGGGACAAGCAAGGTTGCCCCCCTCTCCCCCATCTTGTTCAACCTCGTTATGGAAACCTTTGCGGAACGCCTTAGGGGGTAATGGTGGGAGAGGAAGAGCACAAAATAGGGCTTTTTGCCGATGACTTTCTGATTGCGTTGACTTCTCCTGTACAATCCCTAGCTAATGTTCTACATCTTATTTCCCTCTTTAGTGCTGCTAGCTTCTACAAACTTAATACTTCTAAATCTACTATTCTCCCCTTATATTTAGACCAAAGCGACAAAGCCACTACTTCAGATTTACATCCCCTCCAATGGACCACTGATTGACTCACATATTTGGGTGTCTACCTCACTCCTCCTTCTGAACTAGTTTCCTCTAATCTATCTACTCTAACTTCCCAGCTTACCCGCAACACTTATCAATATTCTCATGTTCCACTTTCCTGGTTTGGACACATAGCTGTCGCAAAGATGTTGCTCTTACCAAGTATTCTATACATATTTTGCAACTTACCAGTTAAGATTCCGTTGGTGGCAATTAAAAGACTTAAATCACACATCATGCGTTTCATCTGGCAGGGAGGAAGGGTGAGAATATCGGCTAGGATCTTGTTCTTACCGACTAAATTAGGTTGCTTATGATGTCCGGATCTTCTTAACTATTGCAGGGCTGCATACCTGATAGGTCTTAAACAGTGGTGGAGGAGAAAATCTGACGCCTAGATGGTTGCCCATGGAAGCAGCTATTGCGGGAGTACCCTCCCTACAACATTTATTGTGGAAAGTGGCTATCTTTAACTCTCCTATATCTACCTTCAGCCCTACTATATCCGCTAGTCTCGATATATAGCTGTTTGTTAATTCTTCTCACCTCCTATCTCTTTTTCTTCTTCCCCCATCTCTATTCTACACTCCCTCTTACCTCATGTCAACTTCTCTAACTGGCAGGCATTGTTATCCTTTGACACAATTAGATCTAAATACTTTGTACCAGTGAATGACTTCTACAAGTTTCTCCAACTTGGACACTTTCTTTTGTCCCATCCCTGGCCATCTGGGGGGGGGGGGGGGGACATATTGTACACTTTTTACTTTACTAACAGAGTAGGAGTGAAAGGGGGAATTTCAGTCGCTTACCTTCGTTTATTGCAACTATTTGCACCTACTGTTTATCTGTTTAAAATGTCTTGGGAAAAGTATTAGGGTATCCCGATATGGGATGATCAATGGTCTTCTATATATACCTTACCTTTCCAACTATCCAAATGTACCAACCAGTACAAACCATATGGGATCATCTCGCAAACAGGTGGTACTATACTCCTGACTGCCTGTCAAAAATATATCCACAAACTAACCCTAAGTGCTTTAGGTGTGGCATCCAGGTGGGGACCTTCTACCATATCTGGTGGTCTTGCAATGTACTTGCTCAGTTGTGGGTCGAGGTTATCCACCTGCTTAACAAAGTTCTGGACGATCATATACCTTGGGGCCCGAGCATGGCACTACTCTCTTTGCATCTGCAAGACCTTCCTGTGGACGTTTCATATTCTCACAACAGCTCCCATTCTAATAGTGGCTCTTTGGAAGTCGCAGGATATTCCAGACATCTCAACATTAGTTGCCAAAGTGAATTTTTCATGCACAATGGAGAGACGCATGGCCCTTAAAATTGTCAAAGAGACTTCCTTCATAAGTGAAATAAATGGCTGTACCCTGGATTGGGCAGGAAAACTTGCAAAATAAAAAAAAGTTATTTTTTTTTTTTTTTTTTGAATAACTGTTTATTTTAAATTTTTCAAGATATTTTACAGGAATGGAAAATATGGACAATAGTAAGAACATAAAAGTTATGTATAACAAAAGTCTCCGGTAAATGTGGTGTCATAACACAAAGTTGGTCACAGAAGTTAGGCTAGAAAGGTAGCTCAATTATCTCCCCAACAAAATTGCATGAAGCTATCTACTAGCTATTAAAGAATATTGATTGAGAAGCAGTAACTCTATCCAGTCACAAAGCTGTCTTTTAAAGTTGTCTTTTAAAACGTTGTCTTTTAAAAAGTTGTCTTTTAAAACTATCTCTTTAGGATTTGCTGTTTCTGTTGTTGGAATTAACCGTTCCCAAACAGGGACTCTTCTCCTTCCATATTGGATTTCTAATACATATTGTCGGCCTCTGCGTTACCTGACAACTGTTTTTGTACTTTTATACTAGGTTCTTATATATACCTGTGATTGTACTATATCCATTGTTTTCAAAGAGGTGTGCTTTTGTTACCCCTTATGCCCCTCTTCCATTTGTATTGTCTTCCCTTTGGAGTTGTATCTCCCTTTGTATTCTCTGTATTAGTATGTTTAATGGTTTTTCCCTCTGTATTTATGGCATTTCTATGTCCTTCTGTGTGATTTCTTTATTATAAACTTTTCTAAATAAAGTTTGGGGGGAAAAAACAAGACAAGTTCTTGTCCCTATGGTCCTTGTATTGTGTACAGTGTCCAGTCATGCTGGAACAGAGAAGTGTCTTGTAAAAACTCTTCCCTCCAAAGTTGTTCAAAATGTCTTGGTGTACTTAAGGGTTTTCTTGGCTAATACAATTGATGGAATAGGTGATAGGTCATTGGTGACAGCGCATGTCTGCACAGTCCTAGCAACTAAAGATTTTTCGTAGTTCCATAGAGCTGCTGGAATCTCCTCCTGAACAATCGCTGGGGAGCAAATTGCATTGTGTGAATGTAGACTAAAGCTTGACAAATTCAAATGCATACAGACAGCTTCTGGTAGCATCTGTCTGGTTTGTATCATTAAACCTGAGCGAAATGGTAATTTAATTTAGTCTATCCCATAATGCTTTATTTCCCCTTTTATTCTTAATGATAGTCATTCAAGTGTAACTGTTAAGAAATTGAGTTCCTATACACTACAACTTCCCTGTTCTCGTTTGCGACAACTCGTCTATTAATACAATACGTAGCCTTTCCAGTATATGTATTTTTATTAACTATACCCCACAATTGTCTATCATGTGTATATTTACTCTAGAAGTTCCATATTCTTTCTTTTCCTCAAATGCTTCCTGCATAATTTTGATATGCTTGACAAAGTAAGGATCTCATGCCTGAAAGAGCAGAGAGACGAGTTTGCCTCTTAGAATTTCAAACATTGTTACAGACATTTGGACAACTTCAAAGCCTTCATCCCACTGAGAATATATTGGTATGCTCCTGCAATCACAGGCCATAGCTAGCCCTTTCAGCTGACAAAGCATGTTTTTGCCTTTTTAGCCGTTTTCTTTTATATACCGCAGACAACATTGCAGAATACATTGTTTCCAATGATAGTCTGATATTATTAGTCATAGCAGGGAATGCTGTGTCTATTTTTAAATGAGCATTTGGATTATCTGTATGTAATCATAGATCCACTTTTATTGTTGAACATCATCCAGGCTTTGGAATACATTCATGAATAAGTAGAAAATGTAGCACAAGACCGTGGCATAATAAATAGCTTTTAAAGAGCTTTACCAGTAATGTAGCCACACTATGAATATGCACAAAATAGGATTGTGGAGTAAATAGCTGTGTTTATTAAAAAGTGTCCTAGTTTTCTTTTTTCTTTTAAGATGTATTTATTTATTTTATACCCAACTCTACTTCCCCTTTTTTAAACGATATACCCTACACTGTGTATGTAGTTCCCTCTCAAGCTACCCAAACACCTCTAATCCATCAAGGCATGGACTCCGCTAAAAAGTGTCCTGTGGTATCTGCACCAGGACATTACCAACAAATCATTTAAAGGGAATCCGTCAGCTCTATATCCTGCTCAGAGCGGCAGACTTGGGCAGATAACTAATAAGGAGATAAAAAAAAATACTTATTTCTTAACTGTTTGCAAAGTTATAAAATTATGTTTTACTTCTAATCCTATGAGTTCTGAGATGCAGCATGCACATCTCCTCCTTCCCAGAACTCTCTTCTCTGCATGAATAAGGTACAGGGTTTGGTTTCTAGCACTGAGCTTTTTCACCCAGTTCAGGGAGGTAGGTGGTGTGCATGCTGCTGCTCAGTACAGCCTCTATGACACTTAAGCTTAGAAGTAAAATGTGATTTTATAATGTAGCTCAGACATTTAATGGCTGTTAGCAGTCTGTGGCTTTGCAGGTCTGAAGCTCTATATGTCTGCAGCTCTACAGGTCTGTAGCTCTGAGTATGATATAGAGCTATTCCAAAACACACCAGCTGACCCTACCAGCGTGAAAAAGTTGCTTAAAATATAACTTTTATTACTCCTTTAAAAGCTCAAAAAAAGTTTGTGTTTTAAAGTGTTGGTATGATGGCATTTGTTAAACAAACCTCACTACAAGCTGCTAAGTTATTATAATTATAACTATTGTCTATATGCACATCTTAGATCCCCAAATATAGCATCACAGATGTATAGATATATAATTTCCAACACATTTCTATTGCTTATTACAGCAACGTCATCAGGGGAATATTTTTGTTATCAAATACAGCTAGACAGAAGACATTCTCCAATTTTTAAGGGAGATAAAATAAGCAGCAGACAGGCAACCTGGCAAAAATGTCACCATTTACTTTTCCAGGTATATATAGCAGGACTTCTCCTCCAAGTGGGTCACTGATATAACCTGCAAGAGAAAATACATACAATAGTTCTAGAGCCTGCGGAGAGATAGAATACAACACTACAGCCCCATTATTCGTTTTCACTCACATGACCCCACAAGTTGGTGGTGACCTGCAAAGCAAAAGAACAGTACCATTCAGATCCTCTATACTGCATATTTGCCTGTAAAGGAAAATTCTTCCTCCTGATGTAGTTTTGCAATATACAATAATACACAGGTATTATACAAGTATGCAGATTTATTGGTTATAAGATTATACAAATAAATGAGTAACAAACACAATGATATATGCAAATTAATATGAATTAGATATTATTAAACATTATAAGCTTGTTAATTGACTACATATAGTAGTAGTACAATACATGTGAGTAGTAAGTAGCTTGTTACAATATAAAATGAGCTACTAGGTTAGGAATATCATAAGAAAACGGTTGCATATCACTGTGTCCAGAGGAAACCTTATGATATCAACATGGGCAATATCTAATCATAGACATATAAATATGGAATGCTAAATGCACTCCACCCCCTTCTAACCAACTACAAATCAAATGATTCCAGTAATTAGCAAATCCATCTAAGTATATAAACATGGAAGAACTTTAATATACTTCCACCCTATTCTGGACTATTTTCTATACATTACTTTGGTAAGATTATAAAGACAATTTAATAGCAATGATACATGATCTTGCTAGACTATATTTTAGGAGGGAGAACTTGAAGCAAGTTTCCTTTGTGCAAAATATACCTATAACACTTAGTTTGGCGAGTAGAAATTCTGTCCATATGTCTAAGCATTTATTTAATGCTTTGCTTATAGTTACATAGTTAGTACGGTTGAAAAAAGACATATGTCCATCAAGTTCAACCAGGGAATTAAGGGGTAGGGGTGTGGCGCGATATTGGGGAAGGGATGGGATTTTATATTTCTTCATAAGCATTAATGTTATTTTGTTCCAGGAATGTATCTAATCCTGTTTTAAAGCTGTTAATTGTTCCTGCTGTGACCAGTTCCTGAGGTAGACCGTTCCATAAATTCACAGTCCTCACGGTAAAGAAGGCGTGTCGCCCCCTGAGACTAAACTTTTTCTTCTCCAGACGGAGGGAGTGCCCCCTCGTCCTTTGGGGGGGTTTAACCTGGAACAGTTTTTCTCCATATTTTTTGTATGGGCCATTAATATACTTATATACGTTTATCATATCCCCCCTTAAACGTCTCTTCTCAAGACTAAACAATTGTATCTCCTTTAATCGCTCCTCATAGCTAAGATGATCCATGCCCCATATTAGTTTAGTCGCGCGTCTCTGCACCCTTTCCAACTCCGCAGTGTCCCTTTTATGGACAGGTGCCCAAAACTGAACAGCATATTCCAAGTGAGGCCGTACCAATGCTTTATAAAGGGGGAGTATTATGTCCCTGTCCCTTGAGTCCATGCCTCTTTTGATGCATGACAATATCCTGCCGGCTTTGGAAGCAGCAGCATGACATTGCATGCTATTCTGTAGTCTGTGATCTACAAGTACACCCAGATCCTTCTCTACCAGTGACTCTGCCAGTTTAATCCCCCCTAAGACATACGATGCATGCAGGTTATTAGTACCCAGATGCATAACTTTACATTTATCCACATTGAACCTCATTTGCCAAGTGGATGCCCAGACACTTAGTCTATCCAAGTCATCCTGTAACTTATGCACATCCTCTATAGACTGTACCGTGCTACAAAGCTTGCTGTCATCTGCAAAGATAGAAACAGAGCTGTTAATACCATCCTCTATATCATTGATAAATAAATTAAACAACAGCGGGCCCAGTACTGAACCTTGGGGTACACCACTAATAACCGGGGACCAATCAGAGTACGAATCATCGACCACCACTCTCTGGGTACGATCCATGAGCCAGTGTTCAATCCAGTTACAAACTAAAATTTCCAAACCCAAAGACCTTAACTTACCTGTCAGACGTCTATGAGGGACAGTATCAAATGCTTTAGCAAAATCCAGAAACACTATATCCACAGCCATTCCTCTGTCAAGGCTTCTACTCACCTCTTCATAAAAGCAAATTAGATTGGTTTGACAACTTCTATCCTTAGTAAACCCATGCTGGCTATCACTTATAATACAATTATCCCCTATGTATTCCTGTATGTAATCCCTTATAAGTCCTTCAAACAATTTACCCACAATGCACGTTAAACTTACCGGTCTATAGTTTCCTGGGGAAGACCTAGAGCCCTTTTTGAAGATTGGCACCACATTCGCCTTGCGCCAGTCCCTTGGCACAATACCAGACACCAGAGAATCTCTAAATATCATGAACTGGGGTACAGATATTACTGAACTTACCTCTCTAAGAACTCTTGGGTGTAGTCCATCTGGCCCTGGGGATTTGCTTACATTTATATCACTTAACTTACCTTGTACCATCTCTACATTAAGCCAGTTCAATACATTATATGATGTGTTACCAGCACTGACCTGGCCAATGTCAGCTCCTTTTTCCATAGTGTATACAGAACTAAAGAACCCATTCAGTAGCTCCGCCTTCTCTTGATCGCCCGTGACAACCTCCCCATTATCATTATTAAGGGGTCCTACATGCTCTGTCCTTGTTTTTTTTGCATTTATATATCTAAAAAAATATTTAGGATTAGTTTTGCTTTCTTTGGCCACCTGTCTCTCGTTTTGAATTTCTGCAGTTTTTATTACATTTTTACAGATTTTATTAAGCTCTTTGTACTGTTTAAATGTTATCGCTGACCCATCAGATTTGTATTTTTTGAAGGCAATTTTCTTGTTGTTTATTGCTCTTTTAACATCATTTATCAGCCATGTAGGATTTAGTTTTAATCGTTTATATTTGTTCCCCTTTGGTATATATTTAGCTGTATAGTTATTTAGAGTTGATTTAAAGATGTCCCATTTACCTTCTGTATCAGTATTTGAGAACACCTCCCCCCAGTCTATGTCCTGTAGTGCAGCCCTCAGCCCAGGGAAGTTTGCCTTTTTAAAGTTATATGTTTTTGCCTTCCCCGCCTGTCTTTGTTTTCTACATTTTAAGTCAAAAGTAACTATATTGTGGTCGCTATTACCAAGGTTTTCCCGCACAGTTACATTACCAACCAGCTCTGCGTTGTTGGAAATGATCAGATCCAACAAGGCATCACTTCTTGTTGGGTCCTCCACAAACTGGCCCATAAAATTATCCTGCAATAAATTTAGGAATTGACTCCCCTTTGTAGTTTTAGCCAACCCCGGACCCCAATCTATTTCTGGATAGTTAAAATCTCCGATTATTACTACTGTACCTGCCCGGGCGGCCCTCTCTATTTGTTTATGAAGCCGAACTTCTATCTCTTCAGTGATATTAGGGGGTCTGTAGATTACCCCAAATATTATTTTTTCAGTATTTCCCTCCTTTTGTAATTCTACCCACAGTGATTCCACCTCCTCAAACTCATCACACACTATGGCATCCTTCACACTGACTTTCATACCACTTCTTACATACAGACAGACTCCACCACCTTTTCTGTTCATTCTATCCTTGCGAAACAATGTAAACCCCTGCAGATTTACAGCCCAGTCATGCGAGGAGTCCAGCCATGTCTCAGTGACCCCAACTATATCAATATGTTCCTCCAGTATCAAGGCCTCAAGCTCCCCCATTTTATTTGCTAGGCTTCTGGCATTTGTGAACATACACTTTACATTTCCATCCTTTATGTAATTGGGGTTAATGGGATTCAAGGGTGTAAGTTTTATTTTCCTATGAAGCCTATTCCTATTAACTATTCTAACCCCTCCATCCGCTCCACCCCCAGGTACATTTATAATTCCCACCTCTCTATCTACACTATCTTCCCCCTCTTTGCTGTAGGTTCCCTCCCCCAAGTCCCTAGTTTAAACACTCCTCCACCCTTCTAGCTATCTTCTCCCCAAGCAAAGCTGCACCCTCCCCATTGAGGTGCAGCCCGTCCCTACGGTAGAGCCGGTAACAAACAGCAAAGTCAGCCCAGTTCTCCATGAACCCAAACCCTTCCTTCCTACACCAGCTTCTGAGCCACTTGTTTACCTCCCTGATCTCCCGCTGCCTCTCTGGTGTGGCTCGTGGTACTGGTAGTATTTCAGAAAATACTACCTTGGAGGTCCTTGCCTTAAGCTTGCGGCCTAAGTCCCTGAAATCATTTTTTAAGGACACTCCACCTACCTCTTACTTTGTCATTGGTGCCAATATGTACCATGACTGCTGGGTCCTCTCCAGCCCCGCCCAGCAACCTGTCAACCCGATCCGCGATGTGCTGAACTCGTGCGCCAGGCAGACAACACACTGTTCGGCCGGTCTTTGTGACAGATTGCCCTGTCTGTCCCTCTAATAATTGAGTCCCCCACCACTAGTACCTGTCTGGCCTGCCCTGTACTCCTCCCTCCCTCCTTACTGGAGTAGACACCCCCCTGGCGGTCAGAGGCAGTATCCTGCTGCAGTTCTGCTAGCTCTGTAATGGCATCCCCCTCATCTGCCAAGCGGGCAAACTTGTTGGGGTGTGCCAGTTCAGGACTAGCCTCCCTGACACTTTTTCCCCTACCCCTCTTTCTAACTGTAACCCAGCTAACTGCCTGACTGTCCTGCAACTCCGTCCCACTGTCCTCCCCCACCTCTATTCCCGAGAGTGCCTGCTCAGTGAGCACGAGACTCCTCTCCATGTTGTTAATGCTTCTCATTGTTGCCAGTCGCCCCTCTAGATGCAGGATCTGGGCTTCCAAACGGACAACTAGCACACATCTTGCACAACAATATGCACCCTCAAACTGTTGTTCAAGGATTGCATACATTGAACAGGATGTACATTGGACTGCATTTTCCAACATGGAGGCCATCTAGTTATGGGGATTTCACAAATGTATAGGAAAAAACAGACAGTCAAAATTACACTTAAAATTTTTTGTAGACCTTGTGGGTTCAGAAATTAACACTCACAGCGATCTCAACCTCCTGCTTTCAAACTCCTTTTTTTTGTAACTCCTCTTTCACGCCCCCTCTTACACAGCAACACTCAGAAGAGCAAGCTCTCAATAAGAGTCCCAAGCTAAGATTTATACACCTGTGCCCAATCTACTCCTCCTCCCCCTAGAGGTGGAACAGAGAAAAAAAAAATGCAAAAGGGTGTTTAAACTCTAACAGTTATCCCACTATGTGCAAAAGAGAAAGACTTACCCAAAATATGAATGTGGACTATAGGCAGTCGCACCCACTCCACAGATTCACTCCGCACAACAGATAATCACAGTTTTTGTAACTCCTCTTTCACGCCCCCTCTTACACAGCAACACTCAGAAGAGCAAGCTGAGTCTTGATTCTTCTGCAGGTAGAATCAAGTCTCACAATATCCTAAAACTATAATCTCAGTATGGAGCTAATTAATTATTTTATTTATTTATTTGCCAATCTAAATGGTATTATTCCATCCACATTATCCAAATTGGTCTTAATTAAATGGAATACCATTTTTGTAACTCTTAACAAGTCTATGTAAGAACCTCACTTCTGGTCCTAGGAAAGCTGAACGATCCATCTCATCGTCATGGATAGCCATTGGTCTGGTACCGTGTGATCAGTCCGGCTTGCTGGGATCTCACATGGCTTTTCCACCTTGTTGGACCCCTTTCCTGTGTGTGGGAGAGGGCTCTGTCTGTCTTTTTCCCTTGTCTCTCTTCCTTTGTGTATTTGTGTGTTCCCTACAGACTTTTTAATTAGTTAGACACACCCTCCTATATTGAAATTCCCCAATGAATGTAGGTTGGGCGTGTACATATGGTAATGCCTGACATCACAATAATACCCAGAATGCATTGAGCATATCACCCATAATGCCTTTCCTGTCGTTGTTATGTCAACCACCCATACACTAGGGGGTGCCTTTGCAAAGGCAATTGGCGTCATTACCATTAAGGGTTAACTCTCAATAACTGGTCTTAAACCAACCTTCCACACTTGAAGTATGGAGCCCTAAATTATAAATTCAAGGATTATTTTTGACATATATAAGTAATTAAAAGCTGGATTCTCATAGACCTCTTGCGGCCTACCTAGACATCCAAATTTATTAGAGAGATAAGAATAACATGGAGGTCTCTTTCACACATGTGTGCATCTCTGTGTGTTTGGTCAAATGGATAATTTAATTGTTAGTTACAATAACATGGGCACAAGGCTAGCACTGCTTAGAACAAGGTCACATGTGGAATGCTCACAGATGCTAATGAATGCAATGTTCTTCAGTAAAACGAAGATATTGTCTATACAGTATACACAATATGGCGGACATATACAAGATGTCTGATATCATACTATTAAATATAATGATTCCTTTTTGGGCCATATAATTAGCACGACAGGGCAGTGCGCTTCTGCAGTGGAAGTGAGGTCGGCTTTGTCTGCCTTGCGCGCTGCCAGAGAAGTCTGCGTCTGACCTCGTATCCCGTTCGGGAGTTTGCGTCACTGCCGGATATGCCCCCCCCCCCATGCTTCTCATTGGTAGTGTTCAGATACGGCTCAGCAGTTAACCCTATCCTCTCCCATTATAGACTATTATACAACCCTATACTCTCCCAATACAGATTATTTTATATGGAGAGTGGTCAGTTTCTTATGTGTGACAGCTGTTTCCAGGGATTAGGTATTTATATAACTGGCATAACCCTATATAGAAGCTTTTATTACCACAATTCGCATAATAATCTGTCAAGCTGGCCATTATCAAAATAATACTTACATTTTTTAGGTATACTGAAATTCCATATTATGGGATAATCAACCTTCCATTATTCCAGTGGCAACAGATGACAAATATACAGACTCTCAAATTCATGGGGTAATCCACCTACCATCATTCTAATAACGGCAAATATTTAATTAGAATATAGCTCCTCAGTTTTTTGGGGGGATAGGGACAGAGGAAATTCATGAGTAACAAATCAGCGATCCGAGGAAAAAAAACTCACTGGAGACTGGGTACTGGATACCCTAAACATATTTACATATCCACAGGTATTTGCTGAAGTCAGCCTGGAAATATCTTTAATTGCATGTTCCATAGGCTATTGGCTCCTGGTGGGACCATATCAGGGATAGCTCTATTTTATATATAGCAGGGAGGGAAGGGTTGACGTTGGAACTATGGGTGACTAAGGCCCTAATGTGCCCTATTAACATGCCCTAGACCTAAGTGGCTTCACCATTAGTGGTGGCCCCACTCTGGATACCTTCTGTATACCCTATCCTAATACTGGCAGCCTATTTGAGGTCTAGAATTAAGGACAGCTACGATCCACCCTAGTTACCCATCTCCTCCAACCTGTCCCCTCCAAGAATCAAAGCCTATAGGAAACATGAAAAGTTAAGTTTCTCATTTATCCCTTTTGGGGCACATGAGTCCAATCTATGTATCCAGCGACATTCCTTCTTTAATTAGACCCTGTCCAGGTCTCCCCTCCTAGGTGAGGGGTGCACTTTTCCAACTCCCCTGAACTTGATAGCATTAGGGTCTCCTCTATGAAATTGGTTTATATGTGTGGCAAGAGGTGTCTCTCGTTTGTTGAATTCCCTTATCGTTTTGCCTACATACAGGCGGGGACAAGAACATCGGGCCACATTTATAACCCCTTTCGTACTACAATTAATGAAGTCCCTAATACGCCACCTCTTTTCTTGGCTATCTATGGGCCATAGTGCTTTATCCATAAAACTGCAAGCCTTGCAGTGTCCACATTTGAGACCCTTCTTGTCGTGGAATGTTTCCCAGCCAACTACTGACAGTTTTTGCATTAGGTGCTAGATGACTTTTTACTACTATATCACCCATAACCACCTATATGTGCGCGAACAATAACCCCAAGATAATGTAGCAAACATTTTTTTTTTAAATAAATCGTTTTTTTAAATAAATATCTATTTTATTCAATACATGATTACAACAATATTATCCACATAGGGACAGAATAAAAAGAGGCATAAAAATACATAAAATAGATATGGTATTAAATGTCTATAAAAACTGCCAGGAGTAGGATAGGGAGTCCGTATGGTTAACTGGATGGCATGTGGCCAAATAATAGACCACTATTGCAAAAAGGGCTGCTGCATGTGTATCAGTGAAGAGGGAAGGGGATACCAGTGTGAGCACACAACCGTGGTAAATATAATTAATAGATTGTCAGCCAAAAATAACAGCTTGACTACCAACATGTGCCCCTCCTTGATAAAGCCCTCGAACGAAATGTGTTGGAGATACGGAGCGAGTCCTCCCTGTATGTATTACCTGACATTGGGTCATTGCTGCTATTTCCCCTGCACTAGCACTTTGGCTGTGTTTTCATCTTACACACTTGATTGTTTTTTGCACTTGAGCACTTCCTTTCCTTCATGATATTGTTTGCACATGTTGGTAGTCAATCTGTTATTTTTGGCTGACAATCTATTTATTATATTTACCACGGTTGTGTGCTCACACTGGTATCCCCTTCCCTCTTCACTGATTCAAATGCAGCAGCACTTTTTGCAATAGTGGTCTATTATTTGGCCACATGCCATCCAGTTAAAGGGGTACTCCCACGCTTAGACATCTTATCCCCTATCCAAAGGATAGGGGATAAGATGCTTGATCACGGGCGTCCCGCCGCTGGGGACCCCCGTGATCTTGCACGCAGCACCCCAGTTAAAATCAGTCCCTGGAGCATGTTCGCTCCGGGTCTGATTACCGGCGACCACAGGGCCGGCGGCGTGTGACGTCACGCCTCCGCCCCCGTGTGATGTCACGCTCCGCCCCTCAAGGTGAGCCTATGGACTGTCACGCCCCCTCCCATAGGCTTGCATTGAGGGGCGGAGCGTGATGTCACACGGGGGCGGAGGCGTGGTCGCCGGTAATCAGACCCGGAGCGAACATGCTCCAGGGACTGATTTTAACTGGGGTGCTGCGTGCAAGATCACGGGGGTCCCCAGCGGCGGGGCCACCGCGATCAGGCATCTTATCCCCTATCCAAAGGATAGGGGATAAGATGTCTAAGCACCGGAGTACCCCTTTAACCATACGGACTCCCCCTCCCACTCCTGGCAGTTTTATAGACCTTTAATACCATATCTATTTTATGTATTTTTATGCCGCTTTTTATTCTGCCCCTATGTGGATAATATTGTTGTAATCATGTATTGAATAAAATATATATTTATTTAAAAAAACAATTGATTTTTACATTTTTTGCTACATTATCTTGGGGTTATTGTTTGTGCACGTTGTGCACACATAAAGGTGGTTATTGTTGGTTTCCTAACCCCTCCCTTTTTATATCTATTGAGCTGAGTGCGGGTCGGGCTATTTTGGTCTCTCTACTATATCACCTATGCTGCGGCCCTTACGGTAGGTTATCTGGGGTTCTACACCTACGACCTCTCCAAGATCACGATCCAATCGGAGTATCCCAGGGCTTATTTAGGATTCCCCTCACTTGAGGGGCCAACTTGTCAAATGTACCAATTATATGTATGCCCCCTGATTGATCGGCCACCTTCTCCCTTGGTATCAGAAGGTGTTCTCTTGGAGTAGCCAACTCATTGTTAAATGCTCTTCTTAAGATGTAATCAGGGTATCCCCTGCTCCTAAATATTCTCCTCAGATTATCTGCCGGTCTCAGAAATTCCCTTCTGTCCGAGCAATTTCTCCTCAGGTGCAAATATTGCCCCTTGGGAATGCCCCTTTTTAAAAGGACTAGGATGATAACTTCCCTATCCGAGGAGATTGTTAGTAGCTGTCTGTTTCCTATTAATCGAGGTCTGTAGGTAGCCTTCCATATCTCTGTATATCTTAACATCCAGTTCCTGTTTCTGAACTTCAAATGTAAACTGTAGCCCAATGGAGTTAATGTTGAGCAATTAAAAAAAATCCTGTAAACTCCTCTGCACTTCCATCCCATAGTATAAACACATCATTGATAAATCTTGATCACAATAATCCAGGAACCTTTCTCTCTCTCCGACGAATCACAGGACATCTTACAGTAACCTCTTTTTCCCTTCCAGGCAAATATGCGGTATAGGGGATCTGAATGGTACTGTTCTTCTGCTTTGCAGGTCATTGCCAACTTGTGGGGTCATGTAAATGAAAACGAATAATGGGGCTGTGGTGTTGTACATCTATCTCTTCACAGGCTCTAGAAATGTAGTATGTATTTTCTCTTGCAGTTTGTATCAGTGACCCAGTTGAAGAAGTCCTGCTATATGTACCTGGCAAAGTAAATAGTGACTTTTATTGCCAGGTTGCCTGTCTGCTGCTTATTTTATCTCCCTGAAAAATTGGAGAATTTTATGTCTTATGTCTAGCCCCATTTGATAACTTAAAGGGGTATTCCAGGGAAAAACTTTTTTATATATATCAACTGGCTCCAGAAAGTTAAACAGATTTGTAAATTACTTCTATTAAAAAATCTTAATCCTTTCAGTACTTATGAGCTTCTGAAGTCAAGGTTGTTCTTTTCTGTCTAAATCCTCTCTGATGACACTTGTCTCGGGAAACGCCCAGTTTAGAAGAGGTTTGCTATGGAGATTTGCTTCTAAACTGGGCGTTTCCCGAGACAGGTGTCATCAGAGAGGACTTAGACAGAAAAGAACAACCTTAAATGGGCACTGTCACCAACGTTATTTTTTGATATGTTGTAGTACTTATGTACTACAACATATCTCTAATATACCTTTATTTTTATTTTTTTCATTAAAAAGGTTTAATTACATTTAAAAACCGGCTGCTGAAAAAGGACTGATTTTGGAGTGGCAATCAGTCCTTTTTCAGTTAGGCTGCACTCGCTCCCTGCCTGTCAATCAGACAGGCGGGAACGAGCGCATTGGCTCCCCGGCCACTGGCTGGGAGGCCACTCCTCCTGCACATCGCCGCCGCCTCGTTGCCGCCGTGGTCCCTGCACGCCCGCTGCCGGACTCTGCAGTAACCGCAAGTGTAATGCGGGAACGGGGTATGCGGGGCGGGGGGGGGGGGGGGTTAGGAGGGAACGGGCTAGTGCCGTAGCGGGGGGGGGGAACGGGCTAGCAAAAAAAAAGAAAATAGGATGGTGGGAGCTACCCTTTAACTTCAGAAGCTCACAAGTACTGAAAGGATTAAGACTTTTTAATAGAAGTAATTTACAAATCTGTTTAACTTTCTGTTTAATATCTGGTTGATATATAAAAAAAAAAATTTTCCTGGAATACCCCTTTAAAGATATTCCCCTGATTACGTAGCTGTAATAAACAATAGAAACGCATTGGGATTATATATATCTATACATCTATGATGCTACATTTGGGGATCTAAGATGTGCACATAGGCAATAGTGCACTCCAGATAATTATGATATATCTTAGCAGCTTGTAATAAGGTTTGCTTTACAGATACCATCATACCAACGCTTTAAAAACACTGAACTTTTTTTTGCGCTTTTAAAGGAATAATAAAAGTTATATTTTAAGCACCTTCTTCACGCTGGTAAGGTCAGCTGGTGTGTTTTGCATTTGTCATATACTGTAAGAAGACATATTATAAAGGTCGTATGCAGCACCAATAACTCTTGTTCATAAATTGTACTGCATGATATAGAACTGACAGATTCGCTTTAAGTCCTGTATGGGGCAAGATAAGGCCTCCATAGATTGGACTTGTCTTTTTAATTATTGCCCTCTTATAATATATAATAGTCTTATAATAGTCTCTGTAAATGAGCGCCAGTTTCAGAGATTGGTGATCACTTACTGCACATGTCCGGCACTCTTAAAAAAAAAAAAAAAAAAAAACTACAACTCAGTTGTTTACCTTGTAAGGATGAGGGAGTTCTGGTTTGAAGCTAGCTAGAAGTGAGTTTTAAATGGGCACTCTCATTAAAACAAATTTTTGCTATTGTACTCCCTATGGTAAATAAAAAAATATTTCTAATATACTTTGTTTAAAAGAAATGAAGTTTTATTTGTGCTTAAAAAAAGCTAAAGAGCACATTTTCCCCCATCTCATACACAGACTTTGGACCGAAGACCAAACACAGGAAGTGCAGCCTGGAGTGTGTAGGGGGTGTGTCCAACCAACAGCATATGGCAGTTAAGTGTGAGAGGAGCTGAACACACCCCCCTCAACACTCCAGACGGCACTTTCTGTGTTTGGACTTCAGATGTCATTTTTTTTAAGCAAAGTATATAAGAAATGTTTTTTATTTACCATAAGGAGTGCAATAGCAAAAACTAGTTTTAACCTCTTAAGGACCCAGGACGTATGGGTACGTCCTGGGTCCCGGTCCTGCGATATAATGCGGGGTCACACGGTGACCCCGCATCATATCGCGGCGGGCCCGGCGTCATAGTGAAGCCGGGACCCGCCTCTAATAGCGTGCGGCACTGATCGCGTTGCCGCTCGCTATTAACCCTTTAGCCACGTGCTCAAAGCTGAGCCGCGCGGCTAAAAACGAAAGTAAAAGTGCCCGGCTAGCTCAGGGAGCTGTTCGGGATCGCCGCGGTATAATCGCGGCATCCCGAACAGCTGTAGCACAGGAGGAGGTCTTCTTACCTTCTCCTGTGCTGTCCGATCGCCGAATGAATGCTTCAAGCCTGAGATCCAGGCTTGAAGCATTCAATTGCCGAAAACACTGATTGATCCATTCCTATTGAGATGGATCAATCAGTGTAAAAGATCAGTTAATGCAATGTTATAGCCCCCTATAGGAGCTATATTATTGCATAAGAAAAGTGTAAAAAAAAATCATTAACCCTTTCAATTATCCCTTCCCCTAATAAAAGTTTGAATCACCCGGCATTTCCAAGAATAAAAAAAACAGTGTATATAAAAATAAACATATGTGGTATTGCCGCATGCGTAAATGTCTGAATTATAAAAATATACCGCTTTTTAAACCGCACGTTCAATGGCATACGCGCATAAAAATTCCAAAGTCCAAAATAGCGCATTTATGATCACTTTTTATACCACAAAAAAGTGAATAAAAAGTGATCAAAAAGTCTGATCAGAACAAAAATGGTACTGCTAAAAACTTCAGATCACTGTGCAAAGAAGGAATCCTCATAGCGTCCTGAGCATAGAACAATAAAAAAGTTATAGGGCTCAGAAGATGACCATTTTAAACATGTATATACATTTTCCTGCATGTATTCATGATTTTTTTCTGAAGTGCTACAAAATCAAACCTATACAAGTAGGGTATCATTTTAACCGTATGGACCTACAGAATAAAGATAAGGTATCATTTTTGCCGAAAAATGTACTGCGTAAAAACGGAAGTCCCAAAAACTTACAAAATAGTGTTTTTACATCAATTTTGTCGCACATTGATTTTTTTTTTCCTTAGATTTTTGGGTAAAATGTCATTACAAAGTAGAATTAGGGACGCAAAAAATAAGCCATCATATAGAATTTTTGGTGAAAATTTTAAAGAGTTATGATTTTTTTAAAGTTCAGGAGGAAAAATTGAAAATGGAAAAAGCCCGGGTCCTTAAGGGGTCAATGAGAGTTACCCTTTAAGGTTATTGGCTTGAGTGTTGGATAGCATAAGGAGGGTGTTCATGGTAATTGGCATGGCATAGACACACGTTGCAGTAGAGAACTGATGGGTTTGCAGATACTCACACACCAATGTAAACTAGAACGAAGTATGTTTTCCATGTGCTGCATTTGGCTCACAAAGGCTTTCTACAGCTGCACTCAGAAGGGATTAGAGAGGAATAGTCATCTTTCTCATGATGCTGATGGGAACAGCACTCAGAAGAGCCCATTTGTCCATATTATGGTGAGTGTTTCAGTGCCCAGACCCTCATTAAAGGGGTACTCCAGTGGAAATAAATGTTTGTTAAATCAACTGGTGTCAGAAAGTTAAACGTGTGTGTACATTACTTCAATTTAAAAATCCTAATCCTTCCAGTACTTATCAGGTGCTGTATTTTCCAGAGGAAGTTGTTTTCAGCCTGACCACAGTGCTCTCTGTTGACACCTCTGTCCATGTCAGGAACTGTCCAGAGCAGGAGAGGTTTGCTATGGGGATTTTCTCCTGCTTTGAACAGTTACTGAAATGGAAAGAGGTGTCAGCAGAGAGCACTGTGGTCAGACAGAAAAGAAATTCAAAAAGAAACACAACTTCCTGTGTATCATACTGCAGCTGATAAGTACTGGAAGGATTAAGATTTTTAAAAAGAAGTCATTTACAAATCTTTTTAACTTTCTGGCACCAGTTGATTAAAAAAAAATGTTTCCACCGGAGTACTCCTTTAAAGGTAGAATGAGACCCGCACATGGCCACAGAGAAAAGACCACAGGGGGTCCAGCAGTCATGATGATAAATGCACTTTTTGGTTAGAACAGGTGAGGGAAATGTTGAACTTGGCAAGAGGTTGAGAGAGTGTGCATGTTAGATTCATAAAAGGAATATAGAAGCCAGTCTGGACTTTATCAACATCAATATTTTTTTTCTTGTGTGAAAATTATTGGCAGCTGGAAAACTGAGATAACTTTGTCCAAATATCCTATATAAGGATACCCTGGGTGAAAGGATGATCTTCCCGATGGTGCTATCTGCCGTCTCATCTTCTGAAGTGGCTAATGTTTTCAATTCGGTGTATTGCAGTGTGGATTATTCCTGGATTTACAGTTGTCTGTTTTCTTCCCACTTCAACTATGTAGCTTAAATTTCACCATACGACTGGAAGAAAAGACTCTGGGGTACAAAAGATGCTTTTTGTCTGTTATTACACCTTTTAGTAGACAAACGTATCATTTTCTCAGGGCATTTCATTAAATAAGCTTTCAAGATGGGGATGTTAGAAAAAAGTCAAGAATCTTTCTCTAGGCGGCAAGTAAATGAAATTCTTAAGATGATCTAGAAGAAATGAACTATAGTTGTGTTCATGTGTTAGTACAGATAACCGCATTAACTCCATATCAATGGATTGTGTAAAATGTTCCAGTTCATCAGTTCTGTTAATATTCATTTGGGTTTAATGGTCACAGGCGTTTTAATATTTTTCACTACATCTTTATTAACCGTTTTATGACTGGGTCTGTTTTGGACCTTCCTGTCTATAGAAAAATCACCTTCTGGAAAACTGTATAGGTATAGATTTTTTTTTTTCTTTCTTGGTTTACTTTCCAAATGTGTTGCTCCTTTTTCCTGCAGAACTTATAGGGCTTCTTTATTATTTAAAATTAGAGCAGTTATCAATTCATCTTGTAGTTTTATTTTTTCAAATTTTTTGCAAATTTTATTTTCTTAAAAAAAAAAGCTCTAAATCTTCCCATTCATAGCAATGTTATCTATGTTAACATTGAATAATCTGTTTAATCGATATAGCAGCATGAACAAAAACCCCTAAATTACCTTTAACCCCTTAAAGGGGTACTCCGCCCCTAGACATCTTATCCCCTATCCAAAGGATAGGGGATAAGATGTCAGATCGCCGCGGTCCCACTGCTGGGGAGCCCTGGGATCCCAGCTGCGGCACCCCGCTCTCATTACAGCACAGAGAGAGTTCGCTCTGTGCGTAATGACGGGCGATACGGGGGCCGGAGCAGCGTGACATCATGGCTTCGCCCCTCGTGACATCACAACCCGTCCCCTTAATGCAAGTCTATGGGAGGGGGCGTGACGGCCGCCACGCCCCCTCCCATAGACTTGTATTGAAAGGGGCGGGGCGTGACGTCACGAGGGGCGGAGCCGTGACATAGCGATGCTCCGGCCCCTGTACTGCCCGTCATTACGTGCAGAGCGAACTCGCTCTGCGCAGTAATGATAGCGTGGTGCCGCAGCGGGGATCCCAGGGCTCCCCAGCAGCGGGACAGCGGCGATCTGACATCTTATTCCCTATCCTTTGGATAGGGGATAAAATGTCTGTGGGGCGGAGTACCCCTTTAAGGACCAATACAAATAAACCTGTACGCCCCTGAAAGACCAGGCCTGTTTTTTTAAATCGGGGATGTCTGTCTTTATTAGAGAATAACTCTGGTAACGTTTTGCCAATCACAATAATTCTGACATTGTTTTTTTGTCACAAGTTGTCCTTCATGTACATAGTAAAAGTAAGTCGATATCATTTGTAGTTTTTTTTTTACAATGCAAAAAATCATGACATTTTTACAAAAAATTACGATTTTTTGCTATTTTAACACTAATAGGTTGCATATATTTATACTTACTGACCAAATAGTTTATGAAACTTATACTTTCAGATGTCTACTTTATTTTGACGTCATTTTTTTGTTTTTAATTAACATTTTAAATTAGTTAGAAGCCTAACAATTTAACATGAAATTTAGAAAATTTGAAAAGTACATCTTTTTTTATGTGCTATGCAAGGTTTGCAGGAATTTGAAGGTAGTAGACCATAGGAACACCCCCCCCCCCCCCCAAATGACCCCATTTTGAAAACTAGACCCCTCAAGGTATTCACTAGGGGGTACAGGGAGTATTTTAACACCATAGTTTTTTGGCAGAAATTATTACAAAGTCAGTGTTAAAAATTCGAAATTTGCAATTTTTCACAAATGCTTCATTTGGGAGGCATATTTTTTGTACATCACTTCTGATATTGAAAGAAATGCACCCTATATTTTATTTAACTGCTTGTCCCATGTTCAGAAATACCCCCTCTTAGGCCATATATGGTTCCTTGGCCGCTTGGTAGGACTCAGAAGGAGAGGAGCGCAATTTGGCTTTCAGGGCAGAACAGTACCCCCACCCCCACAAGTGACCCCATTTATATACTGCACCCCTACAAGTTATTGGCTGGACCAGGGACCTCTCTGATTGGTCCTTGGTCGGCTAGCAGTATAACGCATCTGTCTGTGACAGTTAAGGCTCCTGATGGATATATCCACCATATTGTGGGAATAAGCACTGGCTCATGGCGAATACCGTATTTATCGGCGTATAACACGCACTTTTTAGGCTAAAATTTTTAGCCTAAAGTCTATGTGCATGTTATACGCCGATACACCCCCAGGAAAGGCAGGGGGAGAGAGGCCGTCGCTGCCCGCTTCTCTCCCCCTGCCTTTCCTGGGGTCTAGAGCGCTGCTGTCGGCCCTTTTCACCCCCTGGTTATCGGCGCCGCTGCCCGTTCTGTCCCCCTGACTATCGGTGCCGGCGCCGATAGCCCGGGAGAGAGAAGCGGCGCCGACAGCCAGGGGGAGAGAAGGGGCAGCGGCACCCATTGCCGGCGCCGCTGCCCCGTTGCCTCCCCCCATCCCCGGTGGCATAATTACCTGAGTCGGGTCCGCGCTGCTCCAGGCCTCCGTCGTGCGTCCCCGGCGTCATTGCTATGCGCTGAACGGCGCGGCGCATGACGTCAGAGCGCAGCGCCGTGCATAGCAACGACGCTGGGGACGCACGACGGAGGCCTGGAGCAGCGCGGACCCGACTCAGGTAATTATGCCACCGGGGATGGGGGGGGGGCAGCGGCGCCGGCAATGGGTGCCGCTGCCCCTTCTCTCCCCCTGGCTGTCGGCGCCGCTTCTCTCCCCCTGGCTATCGGCGCCGGCACCGATAGTCAGGGGGACAGAACGGGCAGCGGCGCCGATAACCAGGGGGTGAAAAGGGCCGACAGCAGCGCTCTAGACCCCAGGAAAGGCAGGGGGAGAGAAGCGGGCAGCGACGGCCTCTCTCCCCCTGCCTTTCCTGGGGGTGTATCGGGGTATACATGCGCACACACGCACCCTCATTTTATCATGGATATTTGGGTAAAAAACTTTTTTTACCCAAATATCCTTGGTAAAATGAGGGTGCGTGTTATAGGCCGGTGCGTGGTATACCCCGATAAATACGGTATATCCATCACTGCTGCAGCTGGGTAGCTCAGTGTGTCCGCTCATGACTGCCAGCGGGAAATCCACCGCCATGAGTGGACACACAAAGCTACCCAGCCGCAGCAGGGAGCTCATTATCGTGACTGCTGCATAATGTGTAGGATCACATGGTGGACATCCGCAGCATATTACATGCTGTGGATGTCCGCCAATGCGATCCTACACATTATGCTTTTCTTTAATTAGATTCATTCAATGTATTTTTTATATTTTTATTTTTACACTTCTTTTACATTTTTATTTATTTTTACACTTTTATTTTATTTATTTATTTATTTATTTATTTTTACAGTTTTTAATGCTTTGGAATACTTAGTATTCCAAAGCATTGCAGTTATATGCTGCTTGACAGTTTTCACTAGCAGGCAGCATATTAGGACGTGCCTCTGGCACGTCCTTTCAGGCAATACCCAGGGCAGACCTGGGGGACTTTGTAGGACCCCCGGCTGCTCAGGTATGCAGCAGCACCCCGCGATGCTCCGGGGTGCTGCAGGAGAGACAGAGGGAGCCCCCTCCCTCTGTCAGAACTCCTTACAGTGCACGGTCACTTCTGACCGCGGCTGTAAGGGTTAAACTGTCGGGAGTGAAGTGAACTTCACTCCCGGCAGTGCGGCAGGCCCCGGCCAGCCGCGGCCACACACAGCACCCCGCGATCGCGATGCGGGGTGCTGCAGAGGAGACAGAGGGAGCCCCCTCCCTCTGTCATAACACTTACAGCCTGCGGTCACTTCCGACCGCGGCTGTAAGGGTTAAAACTGCCGGGACCAAAGTTTAATTCTTTCCCAGCAGTGCAGCAGGGTCCCGGTTGTGTGATACAGCCGAGTCCCTGCCGCGATCTCGTAGGTGCACTGGGCAGCACCCACGAGAATAATGGACAAGTATAGACATCCAGGTGCCGGAACGCCCGCCAAACTGGAAGTCTATAGTCATCCATGGTCGTTATCAGGTTAAATGTAGGTTCCCCCCTTAGCCTTAGCCACAGTCTCTATATATTAAATGGGCACTGTCAGATATAAAAAACCGTTTGTGTTGTAATTTTAATAAGAAAACTGCCTTTAAAAATCACTCCACTAGGGGTCTCCATACCTCCTGGGACACTTATGAGTCCCACAGCAGCATTAGCTTGTCCATGGACATGAGATGGCTGATGGACAAGGCTGCAGGAGGAACACTGCTGTAACAGGGTTTTATCAAACATGTGCCTCCAGCTGTTGCAAATCTACAAGCAAACATACCTGGACAGCCAAAGAATGTCTGGACATGCTGGGAGTTGTACTTTTGCAAAAGTTGTAGGCACACAGCTGAAGGCAACACTACTGTAAAAAACTGACAGACAACAGTGTGTGTTGCACAGAAAAGCATTTTTGCAGCAGCGGTTCACCCCCCAGTCACATCAGTGTTCTATTGCAGAGAGGGGGGGGGGACAGAGAGCAGTGTGTTGCACAGAAAAGCTTTTTTACAGCAGCGATTCACCTCAAGCCCAAATACAGATAGAAGCACTGATGGGAAAGGGAGTGAGATTTAGAGAGTGCAATTTTAGGTGTAGTACACAGCGACTGTGTGCTGCAGCACTGGTGTGTAACTGAAAAGCTAATAGTAGCCAGCCAGTTAGGGTGAGCACAGCACTAAAAGCATATTGTCCTCTATTAAGTCTAACCTGTGTGTACATCTAAGAGGTGTACCATTTCTTTCCTGTTAAAGCAGGGGTCTCAAACTCAAATTATCTGGGGGCCACTGGAGGTAGCAGCTGGGTGAGGCTGGGCCGCATGCCTTACATATAATGCCCCCATCATGTGCCCCTCATCATCCACCAGCAACACCCCCCACCAGCAGTAGCACCTCCATCATCCACCAGCAACCCCCCCCCCCCCCCCCATTCCCCCTACCCCATGTGGTAATAGAATGAGCTGAAGGATGATGGGGTGCTACTTCTGGGGGTTCCCCACCTTAGGTAAGCAACAAGTTCCCCACATTAGGTACCAGCAGGTTCCCCACATTAGGTAGTAGTAGGTCCCCCCCCCCCCCGACTCACACACAGAAACCCACACATGCACACACACATAGACACACTTACCTGTCCTGCGCTGCGCTTCTCCTCTCCAGCGGCAGCCTCAAGAGTGATGTCTCTGACGTCCTCTGCGGAGGGTTGTCACATGCGCGACGTCCCTCATCAGACTCTGGCCGGCCGGCCAACCAGAGACGCGGAGGGGGAAGGGTAAGTGAAGCCTTCCGGCATTAAGCACATTCTTGGTGCAGGCTACAAACTTTTGTTCCGCGGGCTGGGAGTTTGAGACCCCTGTGTGAGTCTTAAGGGCCTAGGTACTGTGAAAGACCAGGCAAAAGTACACACCTTCTGGTGTTGTAGACAAATACTGTCTTAAGCGTAGTGGAGCGTATTGTACTCCCCTCATATACGCAATAATTATGTCAGGCAGAGAAGTGCCAGGACATGCACAGAGGAGTGGCAGAGGCCTAAATTCATCAGGCTGCGGTTGCAGCAGACTAGGGGCGAGTGACAGCGAGAGGCCTGAGCTCCTGGTATCAGCTAGCGGTCGTGTCTTGAGCAGCAACCCAGCTGCCGTCATCAATTGGTTAACACGGTCATCCACTTCATCACAAGTAAAATCTGATACCCCCAGTCAACAGGTGGGTTCCTCAGAAAAACACTCAGTTGGCATGCCCAGTGAGCAGTCCCTGTCCTCCCATTGCCTCTGTCCTATGCTGTTCCCTCCCCCACAGACGTATCTTTTGCTGTGGGTTCAGCTCCACTATTTAGCTAGTACAATCTACTAGAGAACAGTCAGCAGCTACTGCCCAGCCAAGAAGTGTAGGAGACATCCACTGCTTCCTCTGCTAGGTGGGCAAGTAGTGATTAGGAGAGTGGCGTGGGAAGTGGTGTTTCGGGCGTTCAGGCTCCTGAAGCAGAAGCTGTTGAGGAACCTGAGGAGGACATCAGTGACGTGCAGACATAACTCGATGATGATGAAGCCGATCGCACTTGGGAGCCTGGTGCAGAAGGATCTTCATCAGGAGGAGAGGGTTGCAGGTTGCCGTGATGCAGCAGCTGAGCCAGAAACGTGGTAGCATGGTTGGCAGTCAGCATGGTGGCAGAAGTGGAAAGTCTGGAGCCAAACATGGCTGGGGTAGACCACCTGCTTCGCGGCAGCCTACCCTACCGGGAGGTAGTGTAACTGGGGTTCCTGTAGTCAGCAGCAGTAGCAGTCAATCAGTGTGGTGGGAAAAGCAGCTACTCAGCGGTTTGGACATTTTTCATCAAGGATGTTAACCTGGCCACATGCAAGATGTGTCTGCAAAAGGTGAAGCATGGCCAGGGTCCCAATGTTGCATGGCCCTGTGTCAACATATGCAGCGTCACCATAAAGCGGCCTGGGAGAACGTGGCTTTGATGTGGTGGTCCAGCCTGCTGCATCACCCAGTGGCACACCGCTCCCTGTTTCAGCCAGCCAAAGCTGTGTGTCATACCCATCTTCTGTCACTTCAGATGCTCCTGCTCCTCCCACGTCGAGTTAGTTATACCAGCCAGCAATCCATCGGCGAAGCAATGTCCAAGAGACAACAGTATGCGCCCACACATCCAACGGTGCAGAAGCTGAATGCGCTCCTGTCAAAGTTGCTGGTGCTGCAGTCCCTCCCTTTTCAAATTGTTAACTCTGCACCTGTCAGAGAGCTGATGGCTTGTGCCGAGCTAAGGTGGAGAGTCCCAAGCCGTAATTTCTTTGCAAATAAGGCAGTACCAACCCTGCACAATTTTGTGGAACAGAAGGTGGGCCAGTCCTTGAGCCTGTCGGTGTGTACCAAAGTGCATGGCAGCGCCGACGCATGGAGCTAGAACTACAGTCAGGGACAATACATGTTCTTTACAGCCCACTGGGTGAATGTGGTTCCTGCACTGCCACAACAGCAACTTGAACAGGTCACGCCGGTTCCGCCTCCACGCTTTCAGGCCATTGGTACTTTGACAGTGTGCGACTCTGCCTCCTCATCCTCCACCGTGTCCTCAGCCTCCACTGCATGAACAAGTCTCAGTGCCCCTCCAGCATACCATGTGTGCAGGGCATGGCGGTGTCACGCTGTTCTTCACATGGTTTGCCTTGAAGAGCGGAGTCACACTGGTGAGGAACTGCTAAAAGTCATTCATCAACAAATTGAATCATGGCTTACTCCACACAAACTGGAAAGGGGAAACATGGTGACCGTTAACTGGAAGAACATCTTGTATGCACTGTGACAAGGAAGCCTGAGCCATGCACCCTGCATGGCACACGTGTTCAATCTAGTTGTCAAGCAGTTCCTGAAGTGTCCCCCCCCCCCCCCATCTGCAATACATCTTAACAATGGGAAGGAAACTTTGCATGCGCTTCAGCCACTCGTACACTGCAAAGCGCACCATCCTTGAGCTGCAACGTCAGAACGGTATCCCCCAACATAATCTTATTTGCAACGTTTCCACACGTTGGAATTCCACCCTTCATATGTTGGACTGACTATACGAACAGAGAAAAGCCATCACCAATTTATTGATGATCCAAGCAGATAGGGGGACTCCCCTGTGTAACTTCAATGTCAACCAGTGGCAGATCGTGACACCTGCTGTTTGCTCAGGCTCTTTGAGAAAGCCACATTATTAGTCAGTCACAAGGATTATGGGATGAACGACGTCATTCCACTGCTTCATCTACTACAACATGTGTTGGAAACATAGGCTGGTCAGGGCACTGGAGACGTGATGCCTACATCTCATGGCCACTTGAGCCCTGTGGGGGCTGAACTGGAGGAGGGGGAGGGGCACAGTAGAGCACAATTTAGGTTTCACAAGATGGGCAGTTTATTCTAGTCATCTGACAGGAGAGGAGGAGCAGGAGCAGCTAGAGGGTTATGAGAGAGGCGAGACAGAGGACCCAGACACACCGTGGCAGTATGCAGTGGAGATGGAGGCAGGGAGTCCTCAAAGTCACTTGCACAAATGGCACGATGCATGCTCGCTTGCGTAGTGACCGCCGAATTGTCACCATTCGGCAGCGGGATAACTTCTGGCTCCACCTTATTGGACCCTTGCTACTGGCACAAAATGGGGGGCCTTTTTTACACCCACTGAGAGGGAGGACAAACTAACCTACTACAGAGACATCCTACGTAGTCAGTTGGCCGATGCTTATCTGTGCCATCATCCATCCTCTCGCAGGTCTGACTCTGGGGGGCCTTCTGCGCTCACCTTCCAATGCTATGACTGCTGGAGAGGGTTGGGGTGGTAGGAGCAATACCAGCTCAATCAGCAGCAGTCTGAGTCTACAGTCACTGATGAGTAGCTTTGTTCACCCGCATAGTGAAGCAACTCATCAGCAGCAGGTAGACCTGGAGCAGGACCTGAACCAGCGAGTGGTGGCATATCTTGACATGACCATGCCAACACATCTTGAAGATCCACTGGTCTTCTGGGCAGCCAAACTAGATTTGTGGCCGCAACTAGCAGAGTATGCCCTGGAAAAGCTGTCCTGCCCGGCCAGTAGTGCGCCATCAGAGCGGATGTTTAGTGCTGCAGGGGCCATAGTAACCCCAAGGAGATCTCGTCTGTTCACAAAAATTTTTGAGAGACTGACCATTGTGAAGATGAATCCGGCATGAATCAGCCAGGATTTCCTCCCACCAATGCCTGATGCATCAGAGTACATTGACCATGGTGCCCCACCAACACTTAACAAATATGGATAGTGCTAAATATATTTAAGGCGCTGCTCCCCAGTTACAGACATTCCTCCGCATCAGACCACAAGTAAGTATTGAGGATATTCATTATGTAAAACTTAACTTTTAATAATATTCTTGGGATAAAATGGATGGACACACATGTTTTTTTAAATCAAAAAGGAAAGGTGTGCAAAAAAACACCATGTGCCACCTACAACACCAAGTATTGATGTAATGCAAAGTCCTCTAAAAGGTGAAAGGGAACAACTTATGGTGAGGGTTAAAAACTCCCCCCTGTAAGGCCCTACTCTCGCATTATTAATTCCCTTCTTGGCACGTGTTACTCGCCCTAAAAAGGGCGGCCCCACACAGGAACCTCTCCCTATTTCCCCCTACAAACACTGCCATTTCCCAGGGTTTTTATGTGGAAATAGTTTCCTGTGTAATGCCGCCCTTTTTAGGGTGAGTAACACTTACCAAGAAGGGAATTAATAGGGCGAGAGTAGGGCCTTACAGGGGAAGTTTTTACCCCCACCGGTTACAATGGACCATACGTTGTTCCCTTCCACCTTTTCGAGGAAAGTGTAACTCTTCTTAAAAAGGGCAGCCCCACACAGGAACCAATCCCTATTTCCACCTAAAAACCCTGGGAAATGGCAGTGTTGGTAGGTGAAAATAGGGAAAGGTTCCTGTGTGGGCCCTCCCTTTGTAGGGTAGGAAAAGTAACACTTGCCAAGAAGGGAATTAATAATGCGAGAGTAGGGCCTTACAAGGGAATTTTTACCCCACCGGTTACAATGGATCATATGTTGTCCCCTTCCACCTTTTAAAGGTCTTTGCATCACATCAATACTTGGTGGTATAGGTGGCATATGGTGTTTTTGCACACCTTTACTTTTGTTTGATTTAAAACAGATGCCACACATCTGATGCCAAGTTCTCCTTTTTTCACCCACCTTCATCACCGGGTACTGGTAATGCCACCTATCGCACCACTCTGTCACTGGGTCACTTTCAGGACTCCTGATGCTGCTGCTGCCACCTCCAGGCTGTCTCATTCTGCCATCATATGTTCTCCTCGTGCTGATGCCACCTCCAGGCTGACCCATTCTGCCACCATATGTTTTCTTCATGCTGATGCCACCTCCAGGCTCTCTCATTTTGCCACCATATGTTCTCCTCATGCTGATGCCAGCTCAAAGCTGTCTCATACTGCCACATGTTCTCCTTATGCTGCCGCCACCTCCAGACTGGGTCATTCAGCCATTATATGGTCTCCTCATGCTGCCTCCAACTCCAGGCTGTGTTATTCATCCACTATATGCTGCCGCTAACTCCAGGCTGTGTCATTCAGCCACTGTATGGTCTCCTCATGCTGCCGCCAACTCCAGGCTTTGTCATTCATCCACTATATGGTCTCCTCATACTGATGCCGTCTCCAGGCTCTATCATTGTGCCCCTCTGCGACAGGGATTCTAATAGCGAAGCCTTTGATCTGCATGTCATACTGAATTACAGTATTATTTCACTAGCCCAGCACACCCCCTATGCGTGTTACAGCAAGGCAAAATGTTCTACACCCCTATTGACACTCTCTGTAGGCCAGAAATAGCCTTTTGTAATAGCGATTTGACTCAAAAAATTTGGACCCAAAAAATTTTGGGGGAGAATTCACCGAATCAAATTATTTTAAAAATGTGCTGATCTCTAAACAGGATTAGGTACTGAGTAACACATAAGTTTGGGTTTCTTTGTGGGATCTGACAGATACAGTTTATCGATTATCATCCGTGTACAGAAATGTGCAAAAGCAGATAGGGCCAGGGTAGAACTGACAAAAATTGGTCCCTGGAGATAATTACAGTGGGCCCTCAACATACGATGGTAATTTGTTTCAAATGAATAATCATTTGTTGAAACCTCATTTGAGGGATCAACATCTGAGAGGCCATCGTATGTTGAAATTATCGTATGTCGGGGCCATCGTAGGTCGGGGGGGCCACTGTACTCACATTATAAGAAATGTTCATTCTACCACACAGGAACATGTTAATACTTTAGCACCTGAAGGCTTTGCAAAATGTGGAAGGAATAGATCTTTTTTTAATTTTTTTTAATGTATTTGTAGTATGAGAACACAGGCTTGCAGGGAATATATCTGTGTGTTTCCTGCCTTCCCCATTTAAGGATTTTTATCAGAATGAGGTAATGGTAACAGTTCATTGGATCACTGTATGTACAGATCTTGCAGATCTCATCTATGACCTGCTCAGGGAATCCCTGCTACATAATTATTGATATCATGAGGTTCCCCAGCAACCACCCAAATGCAGAGGCTGCACAGTGGTCCCTTAAATTGCACTATTAATTGGTCCAAAGACAAACCTTGTTTTTAAAACCATTGTAACTTTAGACCATGAGGAAAAGCAGACAAGGGATCACTGCCACCAGCGCATCTTGCAAATAATGTGGGTTTTATTTCAATAAGCGTAGAGTTACATGCAATCTTTCTGCTGGCTCACACAGCCATTATTATGTAAAAATTACATAATTGGTTCCAAAGTCTCCAAAATGTCAACCCAAATTAAGATTAAAGAAAAATAAGATAACCAATACAAATAAAGCAAGTCCTTACATATAAAAGCCAGCCATAGCTGCCAGAAGCTATAAATCGCATTATACATAGAGGTTTGGTGCTTCTTCAAGATCCTGCACTGTAAATCTTAGATACAAAATGTAGCCACTTTCACCCGGTGTACAAAGGAAAATCTAGTCCTGGCAAAGGTAAAGAACAGTATAGTACCACACTATACTTTTATAGAGGCGCTACTAGGCAGCAAATTAGTACATGCACTTCAGTAATACAGGGGATTTACCAGTGAAACGCCTACTCAGATTGGTCAAATCTTAGGCTGCATTCACAACACGTTTTATTCATACAGTCTCCGGATCTGGCTGGCAAAATGTCAAAACTGGGCGCTCCCGTATCCCGGCCCGCATCTCAATCATTTAAATGAGCCGACTGGACTCAGATAGTGACTCTGGCTCATTTTTGCCCCGTATCCGGTTTTGTGGCTGGACTTAAAACCATAGCATACCACTGATCTGGTGACCATATAAAGAGAAAGCTGTGTGAATGCAGCCTTACATTCACAAGAGCCACAGATCCGGATTGTTTCTTGCACTGTATGTGAAGTATGGTTTCAAGTTACAATGGTGTTTCCTGTACCATTGTGTGTTAACAATATTGTAACCTGAGGCCACTTTAACATGAGGGATCGCTTTACAACTAGTAACAAATCACTCAATGTGATTTTTTTTTGGTTCAGGAGCTTGCTGTATTTTAGTTTCCCAACACAGTACAGCCATAGATTGCCATTGCAACAGCCCGATCCTGTAGATGGCACAGTATGGGTTAAACATGCAAAGCCATCTCGGCACTGAAATGAACATAGAGTGGTTAGAGTATTTGAAAGGAGACAGTGTGACAAGTTATTATTTTTACATGTCTGGTATTAACCCTTTAGACGCCGCAATCAAAGTTGAGAAAATACTGCTGGTTAGCTCAGCGGAGCTGTTCGCGACCACCGTGGTGAAATCGCAATGTCCCAAACAGCTGAGAGGACAGCGGGAGGTGCCTTACTGTGCTCCATGCTGTCCGATCATCGTTTGATTGCTCCAAGCCTGAGATCAAGGCTTGAGCAATCAGGTGCAGATAACACTAGTCAATGCTATGCTATGGCATAACATTGTTGAGTGTATGCAATCAAAGGATTGCATGTAATAGTCCCCTATGGGGGCTAAAAAAAGTGTTTAAAAAAGTGAATAAATGTGATTTAACCCCTTCCTGAATAAAAGTTTGAATCACCCCCTTTTTCCCATTTAAAATAAAAAATGTAAATAAAAATAAACATATGTAGTATTGCCGCGTGCGTAAATGTCCAAAATTGTGTATTTTTGGTCACTTTGTATACCCTAAAAAATGTATAAAAAGCGATCAAAAAGTCCCATCAAACCAATCATGGTACCACTAAAAACTTCCGATTACGGCGCAAAAAATTAGCCTTCATACAGTCCCATAAACAGAAAAATAAAAAAGTTATAGGGGTCAAAAGATGACAATTTTAATAATTTTTGGTGCATGTAGTTATAATTTTTTTAAGGTAGTAAAATAAAAAAAACTTATATAAATTGGGTATCATTGTAACCATATGGACCTACAGAATAAATATATGGTGTCATTTTTACAGAAAAGTGCAATGCGTAGAATCGGAAGCCCCCAAAATTTACAAAATAGCGTTATGTTTTTGTTTTGTTTTTTTCAATTTAGCCCCACAAATAATTTTTTTTCTGGTTTTGCCATTCATTTTTGGATGAAATGATTGATGTCATTACAATGTACATTTGGTGGCGCAAAATTCAAGCTCTCTTATGAGTCTGTAGGTGCAAAATTGAAAGCGTTCTGATTTTTAGAAGGTGAGGTGGAAAATACAAAAGTGCAGAAACAAAAAAAAACTGGTCTTTAAGGGGTTAAACCTCATTTTACAATCTGCATATAATTTTTGTGAATGCTGTATATATACATCAAATTGTACACATCAAATTAGGTAATACATTATAATGTAGTCTTATTAAGCTGGTTCCTGAGCTCTCGGGCTGTATGACCTGGCATGCCGCCCTCCTGCTGGTTCACTGTACAGCAGAACTGCTGCTGTGGTGCTTAGTAGGAGATGTATCGCTTATATGAAAGACTACACATTAGTAAGATGTAGAAAAAGCTTCGTTTGGATTTTAAGTTGTTCCTGTCGGCACATTGGTGACCTAGTATTCATTGCAGCAAATAAATATTCTAGTCTAAATTCATGCAGAGTTATACCTGAGCTCAGGGTGGCCCCAACCTATTACAGTAGTTCTACTCCAGAGAGACCCCACCGGGGCTCTGCTTTGTTGGAGGCAGGCCTAAGAGTACCGCACCAAGAACTGTCTCTTATTATATAAATTTGAATATAAAGGTGGCCATATGCTTTCAAGGGGTACTCTACTGGAAAACATTTTTTTTAATCAACTGGTGCCTGAAAGTTGAACAGATTTGTAAATGCTATTCAAAAATGTTAACCTTTCCAGTACGTATCAGCTGCTGTTTTTTAATTTATTTTCCGTCTGACCACAGCACTCTCTGCTGACACCTCTGTCCATTTTAGAAACTGTCCAGAGCAGGAGCAAATTCCCATAGGAAATCTATCCTACTCTGGACAGTTCCTAAAATGAACAGAGGTGTCAGAGAGCACTGCGGTCAGATAGAAAAGAAATGCAAAAAGAAAAGAACTTCCTCTGGAACATAAAACAGCTGATAAGTACTGGAAGGGTTGAGATTTATAAATGGAAGTAATTTACATATCTGTTTACCTTTCTGGCATCAGTTGATTGAAAAAAAATGTTTTCCAGGGAAGTACCCCTTTTAAATAACTCAGCAGAATTAAACAAATCTCTCTCAAACTTCCTCCATACACACACAAATGTTTGGCGGGGCTGCTTGCTGTATCTCTTACATCTGCATCTTTTATATTCTGCATTTGGATCACAATTGTTTCTTTTATCCTTAGATACTATAAAGGGAAGCTCCACTGTCACACTATGGGGGGCATTTATCAAAGTCAGTGTAGGTGCCGTAATGTTATACACAGGTTTTGATGGTTTAGGTGAAGTCTACGCGCAACAAATACTATAAATGGTGCAGGGCACGTGATAAATATGCGGCTGGTACATATGTTTTTGAAATTTCAGTTTACAGCGCCACTTTGTATGAGTCCTTCTCTGTGACTTTTCTGAGACTTTTTCCACTTATGTGCGACTTTCTGAAACTACAGACAGTTTTGCAAGCCAGGTCTGGGCTAATTGAGGGCTATGTGACTAATCTACGACTTTCTGAGAAAAGTCATACTTCATAAATCTCATACCAATGTAAATTTAAAAAAAAAAACTGTGTACTTAAATCATTTTAGACCACTTAGACCAAATCATTTTGGCAAAAAGTCGTACCCATTTTGTGCAAGTGCAACAAATCTGCAACAAATGTACACAAAAAAGCAGTGTAATAAGCTTGATAAATGTCTCCCTATGTGTTCACAATATCACACAATGTAAATGTATGCAAGATGTTGAATGTATTTGCAAATACTTTTGTATTTATGTGATTTAAAAAAAAAAAAGAAATCACCCAGACAGCAGTGAATTGTGGGAGCTCAGGAGGCAGCTACACAGTTCGAGCCGAGCTGTTAACTGACATGAATATCTGCAATGTAGTCAATTGTCGGTATTAAATATCTGCTTTCTGTTCTTCTTTCCAGATACTGGTTAACAAACAAGGTTCAAATCAAAAGACCCAGCACCGGCCTTCTGATGTACACACTGGCGACACGATTTTGTGAGGAAATTCATCTTTATGGATTTTGGCCTTTCCCCAAGGATGTTTATGGAAACCTAGTAAAATACCATTATTACGATGAGCTGAAATACAAATATTTTTCTAGTGCCGGGCCCCACAGGATGCCGCTCGAATTCAAGACATTGAATGTATTGCATAACAAAGGGGCACTAAAACTCACTACTGGAAAATGTGAACAGCAATAAGGTTTACTTAAATGCAATGAGTAAAGCATCTCCGTCGAGATATTTTTGGGATATGTTTAGAGCTGTGCTCTTTTTTTAATAGAAGAGAAATTGGCGTGACATTTTAGAAAACCAGCTCACAAGACGGGCTCTAGTCCATATGCTTGTTGCAAGGTGCTAAAAACCAGTATTATAGGAAGATGCTTGGTTCGGAGTAAGTGCCACTGAGTTGCAAACTCGAATGTTTTACTAGTGTTTACAAGACCCGAAAATACAATCACTTGGAAGAATGAAGACCAGTCTGTGCTGACCCGATGGAAGTGCAAGTGAAACATGATGGATTTAAAGAACTTAAGGCACCTAGTTTACATTCACGTCTCAATCAGTATTCATGTAGGTTCATTTAATGCTGTTAGATCCATTTGTTTTCATTGCCCTTGTATTATAGATTTGTAATTTTTCTAAACCTTTTTGTAGAGTAGAAACAAAAAGAATGTCACAAAGAGAAAGGGAGCCATGGTCACTTGACGTAAACTCTCTAGCATGGTTATATAGGTCGATACAAACCATATGAATGACTCTGCCTTGTGTAGAACATAGGATTCCGAACAACATGAGCAGAATTTGTAAACGGGAATGAGTGAACAATAGGTAGATGTGTGGTAGATGTAAATGCTTTATCAGTGATAAACTCCACATCTGACTGTAAGTAATAGATGTAGTGGATCTTTAAGCTTCGCAGACTGCATTGAAGACATTTTGTGGGCTAGACTAATGCACCATCAGTTCGCTGACATATTGAGGAACTTATGTCCAGTCTGTTACCTGCCCACATAATTCTGCATCCAGTGCGGGTGACTGGTCCACTATACAGACGTTTCTAGCTGTAATTGTACATTTCAGTGTTAGAAGGCTTCTCTGGAATACAGGAGGAATGTACTGGGATGAGCTTAAAGCCGTTCTAAAGTCATTAGTGCTGTCTGATCCTCAGACCAGCCGTGGTATTACTGTAGAGCAGCAAATACACTTCTAGGTTTCGTGTGATTTCAGAATGTTTTGTTACCAAACATAGGTGCCCTTAATTTTGGTACCAAAGATTTTAGTGATTTTGTATAAATATTTGTGTTCTTTTATTTTTATTAATGTACATTTAGTACTGCAAAGCTATGCTGCTGAAGTATATATATATGTATATCAGTTATGTTTATTATACATTTCTATTTTAAATTGAGTTTTATCACATTTTATGTATTTAAATGTTAGAGGAGCAATTGTTGTTGTAACCAATATTGTTCCACATAATACATATTTACAGAAGAATTTGCCATATATATATATATATATATATATATCAATTTTTTTTCTCCCCATAAACCCAACTGTTTCAGAAGTACACGACATCGCTAGGACCCACCGCTAGGACCCACTACAATCTCCTGGCCAGTAACCCTGGCTCTCCTCTGCACCTCCGCTCCATGCACGTAGAGCGATGACATTCACGTCTCTCTATGGGAGAGCCAAAGATACACGAATGCTGTATCTCCGGCTCTCCCATAGAAGTACATGATGGACTGTAATACATTAAAGGAGCAGCTGTTGCTCTGTGAATAAGAAGAGCCAGGGTGCCTGGCAGGAGATCGCAGGGGTCTGAGCACTGGGATCCTGTGCATAAGGGGTAGAACTTATGTACCCGAGTAACCTTTTAACAAGATTTATAAAAAATCTTATAATAATCTTATTGAACAAAATCAGCCCATTCTCATTAAGTTTCTGGGCACTAAGCTCTCAGCACTGCCTGCTAGTTCAGTTGTTGCATTCAGGGAGGTGGTTTCACTTAGTAGTAGTATACATATAAAAAAATTTAACAAAAATTGGTGCACTCAATGCTCTCCACCTTTTGGTCCCCAACTCAACACAAACCTTTGTCTTTTGCTCTTTCAATATTCACATTCAAAGCAAAAAAAAAAAAAAAATGCTCAGAAAGTATTCAGATCCTTTCACTTTTTTCACATTTTGTTTTGTTGTGACCTTATGCGAACAAAAAAAAATAGTTTTCCTCCATTATTCTGGATAAGAAAAAAACATTTCACTATTATGGGCTTTTTAAGAAATTATCAAAAATTTCTAACATTCTGTTTTCACTCTATCATTATGGGGTATTGAGCACAGAATGATGGGTTTGACGTCATTTTTTTTTTTTCATCAGGTTGTGCTCCATCCCATTCTGGGTCTGTTTGGCTCTGTTTTTTTTTTTTATGCTGAACAGCCCCAAAACTGGTCTGAGCACAACTGATTCCACAGGGTCAAGACGGATGACTGATACCGTTGACTTGAATGGGTCCGGTAGTACTGATGCCTTTTTTATTTATTTATTTTTTCTATACTAAACTCCCCTCATTATGACGGATGTGCCAATAGAGCTCCATATAGTGAAGCCTGACGGCAATGTGAACCTAACCTTAGCTCAAGGTTGCAACATTACAAAATGTTTTGGCAGCAAAACTTTATGGCAGCAGCGGGAAATACGCTGCGTATTCCTGGCTCACTATACACACAGGGCTTTCCGGCGGCAGCCCTATGTGTGCAGTGAGTTTTGGAGGCGGGGCCGTGTGCTGGCGTGTCTGTGACGCACGGCTCCGCCTCCAAAACTCACTACACGCATAGGGCTGCCGCCGGAAAGCCCTGTGTGTATAGTGAGCAAGGAATATGCAGTGTATTTCCTGCTACTGCCGTAAATTTTGCGCCGCGTCAAATACGCTGCATATACGCCCTGTGGGAACGCACCCTTAAAGCATGAAAAAAAAAAATGGCCAAAATTCCAATATGTGTCTCTGTCTTGGATAGAAGCCAATCACAGCTCAGCTTCCATTGCTCTGGAAAATGAGTTGTGATCGGTTGCTATCTGACTGAGACAAAAATCAGACACATTTTTGTCTCGGACAGATTGATAAATCTGGGCCACTGTGTCTGTTGACAAACTGTAAACCGGTTTCATTGTGAATGCAGCTCTGTGCTGTAATACATGCTGTGCTGTAACACATGCTGTGATTCAACAGGATATCAGACTCTGACTTCCTGTGAACTACAGGATGACATCATCACCTATTAGATCCCCTCCTAATAGCTGCCAGACACCTCCCCCACCCATCTCAGTGCCACCTACTATCTTTATGAGATCAGGATATATAGTAGTTACACATCTCTGCTGCTAATTAGCGGTATCCCAGTTAATATCTGTGTCGTGAATGACCAAAATGGTGGTTAAAAATGGCACATTTTAATAATAATTCATGGCAAAAACACATGTAGTAATTATCTGCGGTACCACTAATTAGCCGAAGCATGTGGACACATCCTATAAAAATGTATAACAAAATAAATAAAAAATGCAGTAAAAATTTGACATATGAACTCAGCTTAAAGATGTCAAATCTTCATAAAATGCCTCAATTGTGATTATAGATCACATCACTTTGACGATATTTCTCTCAAAAACGCAAGAAAATGCATCAGAACTGGATAATGTGAACTAACACCAACCCACTTGTGAGTCTGTGTTCACTGGTGTGATCTCCAGCACTAGCAGCCAAAAACTATTTGGACAGGAGTATTGTGTGAATCAAAATCACAATGGGGGAGGTTTTTTGCTTTCATTTTTCAGGGGCCTTTTTAATGAAATAAGCAATCTGGTTGCTAGTGGCAACTGGTCAACTTTTCCTCTGCACATGTTTTGATAACTCTCCCCCATTGTCCATAATATAAAGAGATTGTCTGGAATTAGAAAAGTGGGTTAGCGTTTTTACCAAAACCAGCTTATATCCATGGGTTGTGTCTAGTATTGCTGCTCTGTTCACTTGAATGGACTTGAGATGATGACCTGCAACCCCAGATACAGCCAATGGACATGAGCAGAGCTATTTCTTTAAAAATAAATAATATAAATATATATATATATATATATATATATATTTAATAGGGATTGAGAGGGGAAATGAGAGAGAATACTATTCTCATCCTCTTTGGTCACTCCTAGTCTAGAACAAACACTGCTCCGGAGTCCAAGATGGTAGTGCCCCATTAACCTCTTAAGGATGCAGGGATTTTATGGATTTTTCATTTTTTAACTCTCATTTGTCCTCCTATTCTTTTAATCATGTAACTCTAATTTTCCACCTACAGTCCCGAATGGAACTTATTACAAAGTATAGTTGGTGTCACAAAAAACATCACTTTATTGATCAGTTTATTTATTGATTACAGGCTGCAGAGGTTGTCTGCACTTTTGCAGCACTGACCAGACAGTAGCAGGTATGGACTTTCTTTCCCGCCACTTAGCTGATCTGGACCGCATGATTTTGCCGTAGTGGTCCCAATTAGCTTGTTTGAGCTACCAGAAAGTGATTTTCAGCACTTTTAGATGCCGCAATCAAAGTCTAAATGGTTAATGCTGGACACCTCCCTGATCGATGGTGTTCAGCATTAGCCGTGAGTTCTGACTGCTGATAGCAGCCAGGACCAACCAGCTATGAAGCGTGCTCAGCTCCATTTATGCCTCTAGGGGTTAATGTCACTTTATTATCTGTACAGGACCATTTCAGACAATCACTGGCATCAACGATCACATGCAAAAGGAGTGCACATGACCACTTAAGCCAATGCCAGCAGCATCCCATGTAGAGTAAATTTGATCGCACCAAGGCACTTTGAAGTGGTGTTGGTACTAGACCAGGAAAAACAGGAGTGAATATAATTTGTTTTCTTTTATTTCTTCTCCCAATCACTGACCCTGTAATTGGAAAACACCTATACCTAGCTATTGGCAGCAAGTGGGACTTAGGACTGGCAAATTCCTGTGAATCCTATAAACATGATGGTTAGGGGTTGATGAGGTGGAGGAGGAGAGTGTTCCTTCTACAATAAGAATGCATTTTCCATAATTACATTTTTGTCTTCATTGTATGGAATTCTAGGATTTATAAAATTACCCTAAAGGGCATTGGTATTCCTCTAAGAGTTTACACAGTTACTTTTCTCAACATTTTCTCTGTTGACCAGCTATAGCCTCTGTGATGTTTATGCAGAATATACAACCAATACCTGCATATTTAAAAATCTATTAAAGATTAGCAATAGGATTCAACTGCATTTTTGGGTTTATTCTCTTTGGCTTAGTTGACAGTGTATTTTTATAACAGCATAAAATGACTAACAATGTAGAAATCAGCAATACCCCTTCCCCCTCTTTTTTATTTTATTTACTGTCACAAAATAACTTGACCTGCCAGTTTTCTGTCTCAAGAATTACCTTACAGATCACGTTCAAATGATCTCTGTGAATTGAAATAAAAAAAAAATACAAAAAAAAGTACTTTACTTCATTAATGATATCATTCGTTGCTATCTGCATCTCTGCATTTTCTCTGGTTTTAAAAGAATAGGAAGCAATGACTCCCATCTTTAGTGTAATGTCGTGACTTTCCCAGGATGCATTACACTCCTACGATACTAGTTGACATTTCATGCATGTGGCTGTTTTTTATGAAAATTCATCAATAGTTTTGCATATGGCATGTAGAAGCACAGTAGAAATATTTGCATGGGAATTCAGTATTTCTTTAAAAATCATATGCTGCCTTAATATTAAGAAAATTACCCAAGATTAGAAATATGTTCATTCTCTCTGACAGTGAACCTTCCTCTCCCCGACATAATCATCTTTTGGGGGAGAGTTGAGTGGCCCCCATTTACTTTAGACCAGTGTTCTTGCTTCTGTTGCAAAACTACAATTCCCAGCATACCCGGACAGCCTTTAGACAACATGCTTTAGACAGTTGGCAGGTCCTGCCAGAGGCAGTGGGCACGACTCGTCTAAAGTATATGGGGAACTTCAGGCTGAGCTGTAATCCCAGACACAGCCCTTTGATGCCAATGGCCTTGTGTTTGGACAAAAAGAAAAAGCTGGTCTTGTTTCCTAATCGTGGGCAGTTTCTTTAAGAAGAGCATATTACATTACATTATAATAATAAAGAAATTATATAGAAAAATATTTGACAGATACTGGCTATAAAGACGTTCATATCTTGTAAAATAATCTAATAATGTAACCTTCAGGAAAGAAATACAATCATAAACTTACTAATCTGTGACCTGCTAACAGAGTTATCATTCTAAACATTGGAAATCGTACTAAACATTTACACCAATCTTCTTATAAGGATAGACGAATGACTAGAATTACCAGTTAGGAGCCTTATGTATGATGTATAATCCTTTATTACAGGGATATGATATTTGACTAAGTTATGTGATAGTGTGAATGTCTATAAAATAGCAGTGCTGTTTGCATATGACTGGGCAGAAATAAGAATGCATCATAGATATGATAGATGTAGGGTTAAAACAGATGATAATCTTTAACATGGTGTGGGAATTATCTTTGCTTTCATTTCTGAGCTTTACATGTTATTGGGTTTTATCTTCACCAAAGCACAATTTTTATTGTTTGTACTAGCTTTATATTTATATTTTATTGTTTGTACTTGCTTTATATTTTGTCATTGTTATTCCAATTACAAAGAATAACCAGAGGTATACGTTCTGTTCTGGATAATGCATTAGATTGCACTGCATTAAAGGGGTACTCTGGTTTACTAAATTTATTTTATCTTTGGATAAGGTATAATTGTCCAGTTGTGGGGGGGGGGGGTCCCACCGTTCTGACCCTCCGCGATCTCCTGCACAGTGCCCCGGCTCTTTGCAGGAAAAGAGCTGTATCGACCGGTATCGGTGGTCAACATGCCCCCTCCATGCATCTCTATGGGAGAGCCAGAGATACACGAACGCTGTATCTCTTAGGATGAGGAGAGAACTGTAGTTGCATAATAGCAAAATCATATATACAAAATGAGGAAGGGGGAAGTGCATTTAAATCATAACTTTTTATAGGGTAATTAAAAACTCACCAAGAATAATGTGACCCCCTTCTATCGTTAAAATATGAACTTGCCAACCACTGCTGGTCTTACCGGACAATATTTTGCACAAAATGTCATTAAGCCACATAGAGTTAAATCCATGCAGCAATGTCTGGACTAAAAGATCAGAGGAAGAGACCCTATATATTCCCCCAGACCTCCAGGTGTTTCTGCCACTATCTGTGGCATCCTCAGGGGGATGGGGTACTTATATTATAACTTGATTCAAGATATAGGGCAAAAGAATATATGTAAAGGTTGCAATGTATGGCAAAAGCTCAAAAAATATGCTAGCAGAGTATAAGCTAGGTGGACAATAGATATGGTGGGTTAGGAGTTTACTGTCCAAATGTATTACCACCTCCTAAATGCTAAAACTCCTCAGTGTGCATCAAGAGCATGTAAATTAAACAAAACAATGCTGTCTACAACACCAGATCCCTCTGCATCCAAATCTGCAATAAAAAATCCCTGTAGCTGGGCAACAGATGAGTGGAACAGCGGGGACTCCTCCGGGCAGTACTGCCCGGTGTCCAGTTCAGACGTGGAGAATGTTAGCGCACCTGCAGTGGCAGAAAGTCAGTCGGCTAAACAGCAATACCAGAGTAAACCAGAATACTTCTTTAAAGGGGTGTATGTGAAAAATAGATAACTTAAAAGGGTAATTGGGGGAATTAAAATGTTTTCAATAAGTTTAGGGTGGCTTAAATATGTAAAAAAATAAATAAGGGACACTTACCTGCCTGATGCCTTTTTAGAAGATGCCTGGGTCCCGCTGCTTCCTGGTGACTTCCTGACATGCAGGAAATGCCTGTTAGGCCAATCATTGGCAGAGGCCGTGCGCCACTGCAGTCAGTGATTGGTTCACTGGCCACTTCTGTATGTTCAGATGTCACCAGGAAGCATCGGCAGAAGATCAAGCAGGTATCTTTTACTTTTAAGCCATCCTGACTCTTTAACCACTTTAAAGTATAGTAAAAGTAGAACTTACTATACAAAAATAACTTTTGATGAAGACATTTTGATATATCCCATAGGCACTCATTTTCATCTCCCATTTAGCTTCCACTTCTAGTAGGAAGAGCCTTTTAACTTGAATGTACTGTTCTGCTGTACATAACTATAGTGCCAACCTACTGACAGATTCGAGTGATGTTCATTAGATACTTTAGGGTGGTTTAGACTCCTACTGAATTACCCTGTTATATTTTTTTCTTGCTCGTCCCTCACAGACTATTTCTGTATAATTGTAATTAAATGTGTCCTATGTACAATAAAAAAAACAATTGTAATGAACTCCGACTGTGAATGAAGTAAAAAGGACTGTATGCATGTTAGAATTATAAGTTGAGAGCAAACAAATGGTACCCTACCTAGAATACATGTGAACCTACCATATGTTCTCTGAAGAGATCTTTATCAATTGACATAAATGTTGTGTTAAGGGGTTCATGATGGTGTAAAGGAGTACTTCTTATGCATTTACTGTATCCAAAGGCTCCCAGTATTCATCAATCGATATAGAGGTGACTGTACTTGTGTGCCCCCCACCTATCCACTTAAGACTGACTGTTACGAAAAGAGCTGTGCTTATGCATCTCCTATTAAAATTTAAAGGGATTATCCAGGAATCTAATAACAGACCTATGTTCTTTCAAAGACCGCTCCCTCTCTGTCTCCACTTCGAGTTGGGTGTGATATTACAACCTGGCTCCATTCACTTCAATGGTACTGAGCTGCAGAACCACACCCATCCTGGAGACAGACAGGGAGAGGTCTTTGAAAGAAATTATCTCTGTTTTTTAATTCCTGGATAACCATTTTAAGGGAAACAAGGTCCCAAGATCCTCATTCTCCCAATAGCTGGGGGTCCTAGACATGGATCCTGTGCATATTCTATAAATGCTTAAGATTGGTATACCCCTTTAATGTAATGCAAGTAAAATAATGGAAATGTCACCAATATCTGTATTCCTCATTAAAGGGGTACTCCGGTGAAAATCTTTTTTCTTTTAACCCCTTAACGACGCAGGACGTATATTTACGTCCTGCGCCGGCTCCCGCGATATGAAGCGGGATCGCGCCGCGATCCCGCATCATATCGCGTGGGTCCCGGCGCTAATCAACGGCCTGGACCCGCGGCTAATACCACACATCGCCGATCGCGGCGATGTGCGGTATTAACCCTTTAGAAGCGGCGGTCAAAGCTGACCGCCGCTTCTAAAGTGAAACTGAAAGTATCCCGGCTGCTCAGTCGGGCTGTTCGGGACCGCCGCGGTGAAATCGCGGCGTCCCGAACAGCTGATCGGACACCGGGAGGGCTCTTACCTGCCTCCTCGGTGTCCGATCGACGAATGACTGCTCCGTGCCTGAGATCCAGGCAGGAGCAGTCAAGCGCCGATAATGCTGATCACAGGCGTTAACACGCCTGTGATCAGGATGAGAGATCAGTGTGTGCAGTGTTATAGGTCCCTATGGGACCTATAACACTGCAAAAAAAAAGTAAAAAAAAGTGTTAATAAAGGTCATTTAACCCCTTCCCTAATAAAAGTTTGAATCACCCCCCTTTTCCCATAAAAAAAATAACAGTGTAAAAAAAAAAAAAATAAACATATGTGGTATCGCCGCGTGCGTAAATGTCCGAACTATAAAAATATATAATTAATTAAGCCGTACGGTCAATGGCGTACGCGCAAAAAAATTCCAAAGTCCAAAAAAGCGTATTTTGGTAACTTTTTATAACATTAAAAAATGAATAAAAAGTGATCAAAAAGTCATATGAAAACAAAAATCCTACCAATAAAAACTTCAGAACACGGCCCAAAAAATGAGTCCTCATACCGCCCCGTACGTGGAAAAAAGTTATAGGGGTCAGAAGATGACATTTTTAAACGTAAAAATTTTCCTGCATGTAGTTATGATTTTTTCCAGAAGTGCGACAAAATCAAACCTATATAAGTAGGGTATCATTTTAATCGTATGGACCTACAGAATAATGATAAGGTGTAATTTTTACCGAAATATGCACTGCGTAGAAACGGAAGCCCCCAAAAGTTACAAAATGGCGGGTTTTTTTCGATTTTGTCGCACAATGATTTTTTTTCCGTTTCGCCGTGCATTTTTGGGTAAAATGACTAATGTCACTGCAAAGTAGAATTGGCGACGCAAAAAATAAGCCATAATATGGATTTTTAGGTGGAAAATTGAAAGGGTTATGATTTTTAAAAGGTAATGAGGAAAAAACGAAAGTGCAAAAACGGAAAAACCCTGAGTCCTTAAGGGGTTAAATCAACTGGTGGCAGAAAGTTAAACATATTTGTAAATTACTTCTATTAAAAAATCTTAATCCTTCCTGTACTTATTCGCTGCTGAATACTACAGAGGAAATTCTTTTCTTTTTGGAATGCTCTCTGATGACATCACGAGCACAGTTCTCTCGACTGACGTTATTATAATAAGAATGCTTTATTTATTGTTTTCCTTAGTGGGATTTGAACCCAAGTCCCCAGCACTGCAAGGCAGTAGTGCTAAGCACTGAGCCACCATGCTGCTCTTAGCATACATCTGCTATGCATGGTTGCTGAAAAGAACAGAGATGTCAGCAGAGAGCACTGTGCTCGTGATGTCATCAGTGTTCCAAAAAGAAAGGAATTTCCTCTGTAGCATTCAGCAGCTAATAAGTACTGGAAGGATTAAGATTCTTTAATAGAAGTAATTTACAAATATGTTTAACTTTCTGCCACCAGTTGATTTAAAAGAAAAAAGGTTTTCACCGGAGTACCCATTTAAAAAAGTAAATAAGTATTTTACTGTCAATAACAAGTAAGATTCTATTTCCCAGTAAAGCTATATTGTATTTTATGGCTTATGTAACCCCATAATATGAATATGTTCTTCTCAGTGTGCCCAAGCCACATACTACCTACTCAAATAAAAATCTCCAGGGCTGTGTTCGGACACCATGCTGTATATTAGAACCACACGATGATGGGGATTTTCCCCTAAATGCATGTACTACAGGTTGACAATTTAAATGCAAGACTATTTAAGGTACATGTTGCAGCAGCACAGATACACATATACAAGAATGACACATAGGCCAAGGTGCACACCTCCACAGACTGGAATCGATGTCCATATAGTCTGGAGGCAGCACATCCAAAAAGTGGTTGAAAACCAGATTGTTATAGCTTAGGCTATGTTCATATCTGAACAGAGCCTTATCACAGAGTCCCTTCCAGACACAACTGAGCTGGACGGCCAATTGCACATTGATTTTGAATGGGGTCCGTCGGGTTTCCATCTGGTGTCTGTTGTTTTATAGTAGTTGAGCAAAGGAAAAATTAAACCTATCTGCAGTATTTTTTTTCTCCGCTCAGTTTCTGTTATTTAAACATATTCAGCAAATAGAGCTTCCTTAACGGAGCTCCAACATTTATATAAAACGAGATCTCCACTGCCGTCATGCCCCCTTCCTTAGGCTTGCATTTAGGGGGTGTGACCATGATGTCACAAAGGGCGTGGCCGACCCCTGCAGCGAGAAAACAGTGTTTGGAACATTTACTTCTGAATGCTGGCCAGTGGAGTACCCCTTTTAAAGGCTTGCTTGAACAGACTTTTGTTAAAATGTTGCATCTGGGGTGAATAAACAACCACTTTTTGATGCGCTGCCTCCATTCTATACTTGGATTCTAGACTATGTTACAGACACTCTAGAAGTTGAATATTACAGGTAGCATACATTTTTATATCCATTCTAATGGTTTACCCTTTAAACTATGGGTTGACTTGTAGTATATCTGAATTACTATTGTACACTCTTAATATATTTCATTGTCATTCAGCCAGTTATTCATATTTAACTTCCTCCACTGACATTGAACATATTTTAGCATATAGCCTATAGTTTTCTCCATCAAGACTTCGCAAGTGGATTTTTTTTTATTTTTTACCTTTGAGAAATTATACTAATAATTCTGTTATCACTATGAAACAGTAACACATGTTTAGTAAATGTAATGTAAATTGTTGAATTCAGTTTGTGTGGAAATAGATTTTTTACTCTGGAAAAAAAATCAGATCTTTACCTTTATTAATAATAAATCTAATATGTAGCTAAGTTTAAGTTAATAGCAAATGGACGCAAACTGATAGCCTTTGAATAAGTGAAGAGCCTTTTTGCCTTTTTTTTAATTTTATAATATTTGCACATTTCTTGTGTACTGGTTATGTAGGTAAAAGCACAATTATTTCTATAGGGAATGCAGTTTACAGAGTATGATGTAAGCTGGTCAGTACTACTGAGTATTATGAATATTGTAGTTATTACAGCAAATTGTTTCTTTAAATATCATTGTACAATATGTGTTATTTGTGTACAGCTTTTTTATTGTTATTTTATCATTTGTACAATTCTGAAAATTTAATAAAACATCTTTTCTATGATGCTGTTAGATTGGATTTATTTTTCTGTATTTTTGATTAACAAAATAATGAGTTTAATAAACAATTTGTCAATACAAACCCAGTTACCATGACTAATTTAACTTATGCTGTATTATGCGCTGTAGCTTCCAGCTCTGCCACCAACATCCCTATAGAACTATATAGGATTGTTACCCTGCATGCAACGTAAACTGGGAGTCATTCTGTACCGATGCACATTGTAGGAGGCTGCACAACACCTTCGGGAGAAAGCATTTACAAAATGCTTGGGTAGAGGAATAGTATATGCGTAAACCAGCAGAAGCCAGAAAACAAGCCACATACGAGGTACTAGTAAAATAATTGAAGGGAAATACATTTTTTTAATGTGTTCAATATTTTACTTTCAGCTACTTTCCTGATTTTGGCATAAAAAAAAGTAGTTAGCAATGTTTAATGACAGCAGTCAGTTCCGACCAATGAAAATTTGCTCCATCAGTCAGAACCCCTATCTTTACATCCCCATAACTTTTCATTATGAGCCCAAATCATCATTATCACAATTTTTTACTTACCACCCTTCGCTTACTCGTAGCTCTGGTTTCTGGACACCTCTTCTCTGACCAGTCTCCACTGACAGTCTGCTTGCCGGAGCTGTAGACATTACAGTGCCATTCTGCCAATCACTGACTACAACAATGTCCTGCCTCAGCCAGTGATTGGCGATCGGCACTGTCATTTCCCCTGGCTATAGATGCTATGCAGCTCGGGGGGAAAGCAGAGTCACTGGCCACAGACAGGGAGCCGCCAACTATGAAAAGCCTGGTACTGCTATTTGTATAGCTACTTCCATTACAATAAAATTAAACATTATTCATTTAACATAATATAAAACAGCCTTAGGGTGGGTTCACACCACGTTTTTGCAATACAGTATTTTTTTTTCAGGTTTTTGATAAAAAAACGGATTCCTCAAAACCTGACTAAACTCTATCAAAACGTGTGTACAAAGTATTATCTGTATACGATTGAAAACCGTATATGGTTTGAAAAGTGATGTCCGGTTGCATCCGTTTTTTAAGAAACAAACCGCATACGTTTTGAACTTTTCACTCCATTATGAATAAAGTTTCACTTGTTTGATTGAAATTCCAAGAAAAAAAACTGCAAAGTCAAAAACCGTATGGTAAAAACTGGATGGAACTGTACACACATACAGTTCTGTACGGTTCCCATTGACTCCCATGTAAACAAAAAAAAACTTATACGGGTCAATACGGTTTTTCACCTGGACCACCTAGGCCATGGTTTTCTGTCCAGAAAAAAAAGTGAAAAACCTTGTGGTGTGACAAAACGGAGACAACCGTATGCAATATGGTGCATACGGTTTTGAATGGAAAGTCTATGGGAACGGTTTTCTGTACAGTTGCATACGTTTTTTTTTTTTTTTTTTTAAACCGTATCCAAAACTGTATAGAAAATCATGGTGTGAACCCACCCTTATATGGTGTTAAAGTTTACAGGATTCCAGTAAGAAAATACCATGACAATACTTCCTGCAGGTGAGTTCTGGCAATTAAATATGAGTGCAAACACTGAGCCTCATATGGTCTCCGATCACAACTTTCAGTTCAAATCGATTTGTTATATGTTGTCATGGAGTCACAAGCCACAAGGTTTTGGATAATTTGTTTTTGAACATTTCTTTTTTTTCTGTTGTGTTTTTTGTTTTTTAATACTCAAAGGATATCTTTACCCGCTCACTTTTTTTGTTTGTTTTTGTTTTATTGTCCTAAACTGCTATGTCTACGGCAGCCCCCACACATCCTTGCTATGGAAAACGAATACTACAACTAAAACATCAGGTACATAATTTAATGAAATAAAAAATGCCTTCAAATGACACCAAATTTATCAACACTGTATTGCACAAGAAATTTGTCAACACTCCCTTTTCTTATCCTTACACCACTTGACAGCTGTCGCACTTTACATTATTTTGCATCCTAATAAATGCACGCTATTAACTGTCCTGCAAACCGCTCTTTTGGTTTGCTTAGAAAAATTGTGATACTTTGTTGATTTGTTTACCATTTTGTTTGTTTCCAATATAACATGCTTTTCCTGAATATTGTATGTTTATTAAATATATGTTGTTCTTTCTGAACGAGACTTAAATTAGGGTGCATGCACACCACGTTTTTGTTATACACGGTTTCAAGTTAAAAACCGTATGGAACTGTATAGAAAACTGTATGCATTGACTTCAAATTGTAAACTGTATGTCAAATTCATCACCCGGTTTAGTCCGTTTTGCATCTCATACGGTTTTATCCAGTTTTTTACCCGTACCCAAAACTGTAGTCTACCACGTTTCTTGGTCCGGGTGAAAAACTGCATTAAACCATATACGTTTTTTTTTTAACATGGGAGTCAATGGGTACCGTACAGAACTGTATGTGCGTACAGTTCCATCCGGTTTGCACCATACGGTTTTTGACTTTGCACAGTTTTAGTTCTTGGAATTTCAATCAAACAAGTGAAACTTTTTTCAAAATGGAGTGAAAAGTTAAAAACGTATACTTTTTTTTCTTAAAAAACGGATGCAACCGGACATCATTTTTCAAACCGTATATGGTTTTCAACCGTATATGGGTTAAAATTTGCACACACTTTTTGATACAGTTTAGTCAGGTTTTGAGGAATCTGTTTTTCATCAAAAACCTGATACAGGAACTGTATTGCAAAAAGGTGGTGTGCATGTACCCTTAGCCTGATATCATTTCCTATTTCATGAACACTCCGGTGTTACTGAAATTAATGCAGTTTATAATTACCTGTGAAAATATACACTGAACATGGTAATATAAACCTCTGGAGAAGTAAAGAAAATGGTCCACATTTATGAAGCAAACAGTAGTTCAGGATGATCCTTTACAGATCAATTGGGTTATTACTGCCATGGAAAAAATGAATTAAGAAAAAAGCTTAACCCCTTAAGGACCAGGGGGGTTTCTGTTTTTGCATTTTAATTTTTTCCTCCTTACCTTTAAAAAATCATAACTCTTTAAATTTTGCACCTAAAAATCCATATGATGGCGTATTTTTGCGCCACCAATTCTACTTAGTAACGACATCAGTCATTTTACCCAAAAATCTATGGCGAAATGGGGAAAAAAATCGTGAGACAAAATTGAAAAAAAAATACCATTTTGTAAATTTTGGGGGCTTCTGTTTCTATGCAGTACATCTTTTTGCTAAAAATGACACTTTCTCTTTTTTCTGTAGGTCCATACGATTAAAATAATACCCTACTTATATAGGTTTGATTTTGTTGTACTTCTGAAAAAAATCATAACTGCATGCAGGAAAATGGATACGTTTAAAATTGTCATCTTCTGACCCCTATAACTTTTTATTTTTCTGCGTATGGGGGCTCTTTTTTGCACCGTGATCTGAAACTTTTAGCCTTACAATTTTTGTATTGATCGGACTTATTGATCGCTTTTTATTAATTTTTTCATGATCTAAAAAGAGACCAAAAATACACATATTTAGGACTTTGGAATTTTTTACGCGCACGCCATTGACCGTGTGGTTTAACCCCTTAAGGACGCAGCCCTTTTTCACCTTAAGGACTGAGCCCTTTTTCGCAATTCTGACCACCGTCGCTTTACGAATTAATAACTCAAACACTTTTACCGAATATTCTGATTCTGAGATTGTTTTTTCGTGACACATTCTACTTTATTTAGGTGGCAAATTTTTGGCATTAGTTTCATCCTTTTTTGGTGAAAAATCCCCAAATTTCATGAAAATTTAGAAAATTTTGAATTTTTCTAACTTTGAAGCTCTCTACTCATAAGGAAAATGGATATTCACAATACATTTTATTTTTATTCACAAATACAATATGTCCACTTTATGTTGGCATCATAAAATGGACATATTTTTGCTTTTTGAAAAAATTAGAGGGCTTCAAAGTAGAGCAGCAATTTTCAAAAATTTCACGAAAATTGCAAAATCTGAAGGGACAGATGTTACAGAACTACAACTCCCAGCATGCCTGGGCAGTCTAGGCATGCTGAGAGTTGTAGTTTGGCAACATCTGGAGGGCTACCGTTTGGGCACCACTGTAACAGGGGTCTCCAAACTGTGACCCTCCAGATGTTGCAAAACTACAACTCCCAGCATGCCCAGACAGCCTTTGGCTGTCTGGGCATGCTGGGAGTTGCAGTTTGGCCTTCCTAGTGGTTGCCACAGTAAAGATCACTTTATTTTCACTTTCATTACCCCCCCCCCCCCCCCCCCCCAACGTGGTTTCTCTACCTGCTCCTGTCTCAAGCGACGATCGTGGGTCCCCAGGCATCTTCTCCTCCAGGTACCGGCTTCCATCTTCTCCCCACAACGTCCAGGGGTGGGCAGAACGGGGGTTGCCATGGCAACCCACTGTCCTGCGCTGCCATTGGTCAGAATCAGTTCTGACCTATGGCAGGGGATAGGAGGAGATCGCAGCACTGCGACCTCGCTTCTAGCCCTCAGGATGATCGGGGCTGTCACTGACCACTCCGATCATCCCTATTTTCTGAGTGATCGGGTCACCAGAGACCCGATCAGCCCGTAATAGCAGAAAATCGCATGTCTGACCCCCCCCTGGGCGATGTGCTGGGATGCCTGCTGAATGATTTCAGCAGGCATCCCGGTCCGGTCCCCAACCGGCTAGCGGCGGGGACCGGAATTCCCACAGGCGTATGCATACGCCCCACATCCTTAAGGACTTGGGATGCAGTGCGTATGCATACGCCCTACGTCCTTAAGAGGTTGATTACTGATATATTTTTATTATTTGGACATTTACCACATATGTTTATTTTTATTTACACTTTTTTTTTATGGGAAAAGGGGAGTGATTCAAACTTTTATTAGGGGAGGGGTTAAATGATCTTTAACATTGCAAAAAAAAAGTGAATAAAGCCCCCTATGGGAGCAATAACACTGCACACACTGATCTTTTACATTGATCACTGGTTTCTCATAGGAAACCAGTGATCAATGATTCTGCTGCTTGACTGCTCATGCCTGGATCTCAGGCACTGAGCAGTCATTCGGCGATCAGACAGCATGGAGGCAGGTAGGGATCCTCTGGCTTTCTTGTAAGCTGTTCGGGATGCCGCGGCGATACCGAACAGCTCCCTGAGCTAACCAGTATTTTACTTTCACTTTAGACGCGGCGTTCAGCTTTGCGTGCTATTAGCCGCGGGCTATCACGGCGTGGCCCCACGTTATAGAAAGGGAAAGGACTCAGGATGTACCGGTACGTCCTTGGTCCTTGAGAGGTTAAAGGGGTACTCCGCCCCTAGCATCTTATCCCCTATCCAAAGGATAGGGGATAAGATGTCAGATCACGGGGGTCCCGCCACTGGGGACCCCCGGGATCTCCGCTGCAGCACCCCGCTATTATAACTGCACAGAGCAAACTCTCTCTGTGCGTAATGACCGGCGATAAAGGGGCCGGAGCATCGTGACATCACGAGGGGGCGGGCCGTCACAATGCTCCGGCCCCTTTATCGCCGGTCATTACGCACACAGCGAGTTTGCTCTGTGCAGTAATGATAGCGGGGTGCTGCAGCGGAGATCCCAGGGGTGCCCAGCTGCGGGATCCCAGTGATCAGACATCTTATCGCCTATCCTTTGGATAGGGGATAAGATACCAGGGGGCAGGGTACCCCTTTAAACCATTAAAATAAAAAAATAAAAAAAACACATCAGTATAGTGACAGCCACTGGAAACTTAGTGGTAAGCTAGTTAAATAACCTAAGCCGCTCCAGAATGAGTAACAAAACAATAATGCTATAAAAGTACAAAAATAATGACTAAAAGCGAACCTCTAAAACACAACTCTTAATGTGCTCATAAAAATACACAAAAATATGTAAAATGTTGGTCGCCATCATCCAGTCCACATACTCATATGTAGATATGTTACACAGAGGCCGCTCAGTCCATATACACACTGGGTATTTATCCTCTTATGAAATCACCAACAAATCCTTATATGCACCATTTGTCTCCTCTCTTCAAAAAGACGGTGACCTAACATTCTTCAAGGTGACATTCAAAACTTTGTCATGAGCTCCAGTCCATATAATATTGGCAAACATTGGTTAGGATGCATTAGGAGAATCTTTTATATTCTATGGATGGTAGCAATCGCTGGTTGGGATGTAGCACAAGATATTCAGTTGTGTCACAGTTCCCATATTATATATAGATGTATACGCAGTTAGTATATTCTGTCACAATTTACTGCAATATATCACTTTAAATCCAACAGTTCAAATCTCAGTTTTAGTTCAAGGCAAAAAAGTCTTGTGTTCGCGTAACAGATAACCCTATCAGTGATTCATAGTCCACCATTCACATTTGCAAGTATTGATATTGCGTTTTAAAACATATATACTCAGTGTGATGTTTGCAGTTGTGTATCGCCTTACTCCAGTGAGGATATAAAGCACATTATAGGTAGATGACTCGAGGACTATTCACAATCAAGGTGCTTTTATGCTTCAGTGACCGTTTCAGCACAGAGATGCTTGCACGATAATTCAACATAAAGTGATAGTCCGTTCCATAAGTCAGCAGTAATTTGGTGTAATTCACACTGGCAATGCGTTACTGTTTCCACAATTATATCAGCAAAAAAACACACTGCAGACCAGCACATAAATTAGTATGGCACACACGTTACTGTTTCCAAGGCTATACCGGCAAAACAATCTTGCATTAATTATTGGATGACTCCAGGACTAGTCACATTGTAAATGTCATTTTGCTTCAGTGACCGTTACAACACTGAGATATTTCACAGTAGTTAAAGGATTACTCCACTCCCCAGAGTCCGGAACATTGAGTTTCTAACGCTGTGTGCCGGCTTCCATGTTCACGCCCTCCCCCTCGTGATGTCACGCCCCGTCATGTGAGGTCACGTCCCGCCCCCTCAATGCAAGTCTATGGGAGGGGCGTGATGCCCCCTCCCATAGACTTGCATTGAGGGGACGGGGCGTGACGTCACGAGGGGGTGGGCATGAACACGGAAGTCCGCACACAGTGTTCGGAACTCAATGTTCTGGATGCTGGGTAGCAGAGTAAACCTTTAAAGGGGTACTCGGGCGCTTAGACATCTTATCCCCTATCCAAAGGATAGGGGATAAGATACCTGATCGCGGGGGTCCTGCCGCTGGGGACCCCCGTGATCTGTCACACTCCCTCCCATAGGCTTGCATTGAGGGGGGCGGAGTGTGACATCACACGGGGCGGAGCCTTGATGTCACAACGCTCCGGCCCCGTGATGGACAGTAATCGGACCCGGAGCAAACACGCTCCGGGGACTGATTTTAACGGGGTGCAGCGTGCAAGATCACGAAGGTCCCCAGTGGCGGGACCCCCGCGATCAGGCATCTTATCCCCTATCCTTTTGGATAGGGGATAAGATGTCTAAGGGCCGGAGTACCCCTTTAAACATGCAGTGATAGTCCAATCCACAAAAATCAGCAATTATTTGGTGTAGTTCACATTGGCAATGCGTTACTATTTCCACGATTGTATCGGCACAACAGTACTGCAGATCAGCCCATATATTCGTATGGCCCAAAGATTACTGTTATCAAGACTTTATCAGCAAAACAATCTTGCTTGTCGGCAGTATATATGTATTCACTTATGCTCTCCAGCATCCACTATAGTCCGTATTTCTATCCACTTTCTATCCATGTAGTTGCAGCAGGTGCATCCGGGTATTAGTGTATACAGCTCACAGACACTCCTCTGATATACAGACTGCAGTACTCTTAGGATGTAATCTTATGCTTCAGTGTCATCACTATTGTATCTATGCATTATCAATGTGACAAGTCCATATACAAGCATCCACATCCTGTAGTAATCTCTATATGCTGTGGTCACAGCTTTAATTCTTCCCAGTGCCGTCATCTGCGGCTTTTGGGGTCAGCGCTTCCAGTATGATGGCTCCATCTCTGAAGGGTCTAACGCATTTCATTAGCTCAATTCATCAGGGACCTGTTTTACAGCTTGGTCTCCAAATAAGTCTGACAGTGCAACGGCACTGATGGTGGCAGTCAGACCTATTAGGAAACTAAGAGTCATCTACCTATAATGTGCATTACTCACTGGAGTAAGGCGATACACAACTGCAAACAGCACACTGAGTATACATGTTTGAAACGCAATACCATTACTTGCAAATGTGAATGGTGGACTATGAATCACTGATAGGGTTATCTATTATGCGAACACAAGACTTTTTTTGCCTTGAACTAATCAACTGATATTTGAACTGTTGGATTTAAAGTGATATCTTGCAGTAAATTGTGACAAATCGTCCCTCAACATACGATGGTAATCCGTTCCAAATGAACCATCGTTTGTTGAAACCATCGTATGTTGAGGGATCCGTGCAATGTAAAGTATAGGAGGTAATACTCACCTGCCCCGCTGCTCCGGACCCATGACCGCTGCCCTAGATGTCGCCCTCCATCTCTGTCGCCGCATCCCCGGGGTGTCCCCGTCGCTCTGGAACGTCTCTGCTGCCCGGGATCCTCGCTCTCAGTCGCCGCCATCACGTTGCTATGCACGCCGCTCCTATTGGATGACGGGACAGTGTGCTTGACGACGCGATGACATTGAAGGAGAGTGCCGGCGTAGCAGGGGACCCAGAAGAGGACGTGCTGGACCCCCGAGGACATGTAAGTGATCGTCGGGGCACACGGCGCACCGTAAACGGCTATCCGGTGGCAGCTGAAGCTGTCTGCGCTGCCGGATAGCCGTTTATGCGATGGCTAATATAGATAAATGCAAAGATAATGCACCATGGGCATCAAAACACAAGGGTAGAGTATATAATTTGTGGTGGCTATCCCGCAGTGCTCTCACACTTACCCTCTGCTATGTGCACCAGGATCAGACAGTGCAGAGTTCAATGAGAGGTGATGTAATAGTTATTCCGCTGCTTTTACAGCAGCACTGCTTCAGTAAGGCTGCTGTATATGATTAGTGAGTGCTAAAAGAAGGCTAGACACATTTCGAAACCATCTAAAACCATATGTTTCTTTATTTTTCAAATCCAATTCTTTGAAAAAGAAACCTAGATGATTTTGAAACGCGTCTAGCCTTCTTTTAGGACTCCCTAATCATATACAGCAGCCTCACTGAAGCCGTGCTGCTGTAAAAGCAGCGGAATAACTATTACATCACCTCTCATTGAACTCTGCACTGTATGATCCTGGTGCACGAGCACGAGGACACTGCTTACAGCACAAGATTCAGATCCAGCACACAATGCCTAGTGCTGGCAAGTATATATATATATATATATATAATGTGTGTGTGTGCTTTGCCTCTAACAGGAACCCTGTTTAGATGATAAGCGGCATTGTATTTTGCAATCTATATATTTTTCAATGAGAACTTATATCACATCTGATATACCATAGTGCGTTTTATAGTAAGAAAGCATATACAAATGGTGACCTTATTCCTTTCGCTGCTATAGTGTGTATTATGTATATTTGAATTGCACTTTATTTATTTTATTTTTTTACTATTGTAACATTCTTTGAGAGTGACTGCAAGGACCCTGAAGTTGGCTCCATAACTATTTTATAGTAATCTTTTAACCCTATATAAATGGGAATCTAAATATATTCAGCAATTTAATAATAGTTTTATTTAAACTCTGTGATTGGACCTACATTCCATTATACCATCATACGATCACTCATGTTTCATTAGAGTCAGCAATAAGAAAACAATTAGATTGGTAAATTCCCCACTGTGGAAATCGAACAGGTCATAAGTTCACATAAACAGGATCATATCTTGAACCTCCAAGTGGAATGAACAGTGTACAAGAAAGAAAAGAGAGATCAGAAGGTATAATAACACTCGAAAGGGCCAAATGGTTCTTATCTGCTGACACATTCTATGTTTGAAAGATTTTCATGTACTAGTGTCACAGCAAAACCACTTCTCTTGTGGAATTTCTTATCCCCTCCACTACTGGCAGCAGAATTATCTACATTCTCATCCCTCCCTGATTTGACTGCAGCATTCTGTTCCTTCCCACACTTTCCCAACTAGCAGTTACATCAATGTGTACCTCCCTCCTTCACCGGCAGCATTATTTATTCCCTTGCCCTCAGACAGCAGTATTCTCTTCCTTCCCAGTTGCGCCCCACTGGCAACAGTGCAAGAATTATTACCCCTTCTCCCACGGCACATTTCCACTTGTGATTTTATCCCTAAATGACAGCAGCATTTTCATTTCACCCACATCTTCTTTACTAGCAACACATTTTCCGCCCAAGAACAGAGACTGCAGAAAGCAAAAATGGTGGTGATGGAGGTGAAGGGGAAAGTGTTTGGAGGGTTTATCTCACAGTCACATGTGCACTGACTCTGAAGTCGTCAGCCTGCCATTTTAGTAGAATCACACACTGGGTCCATGATCTCTACCCTCAATGTCATGTTACCCCCAATGTCACAGCTGATCTTCCACCCCTTCTATACATAGAACAGAATCCAGGGCTGGCATCACCTCCTACAGTCAAAGGTGTAAAGTGTCTGAAGTGCGCCCATGTTATTACTGATTGAGTCTATAACCATACAGCTATTTGGCTATACCTATACCCAGGTGATATGAATAATAACCATAACAAAGGAAAATAGGCAAGTGTAGGCATGGACTTGATTGACAGGTCCATCCCGATACATAAATAGGCTCCCTCATCAATGCACTATGGGTACTGCCTGTGTCTGCTTTATGGTGTTGGTGGTTCAGGTAGCATGAAACATTGATAGGTTCCCTTTAAAGGTGTTTTCTTGTCAAAGACAGCACCTATAATATGAAAGTTGAATAGCCATAAATATACTATCTGAGTTCCCTGGCAAACATTTTATTTTATTAGGAAAGGAGTAGCAGAGGGAATGTAGTATTGCACTCTGGACAATTAAAAGGGTACTCCGCCGCCCCAGCATTCGGAACATCTTTTTCCGAACGCTTGGAGCGTGCGGTGGGCTTTTGACGTCACGGGCACGCCACCGTGACATCAAACCACACCCCATCAATGAAATTCTATGGCAGCCCCTTTTTTTTTTTTTTTTTTTACCCATTTGTTCAAAAGAACATATCTGAGGTTGGACACTAGTATTGGACAGTTCTAGTTCATCCCAATGTTTAATGATATGAAGTTTCTTTGCCCATCAGTCAAATTGTTCTACCCCCAAACTCACCAACCATGCCTTTGTGCTGGAAAAAAAAGTGGCTTCCTCAAATTGTTCTGACATTGTTATCTTTGCGAAATACAGACCTAAGTAAGAAAATACCCTGCAAAGACAACTGCTGCCTAAGGAGAACTTATTTAATGTCCACATCAAAAATGAATAAAAAGCAGACATGTATGGATAAACGGATTTCCCTTTATGTCTTATGAGGTGGTTCCCTCTTCCTTGTTTTTGATTACAGAGAAAAGAGAACAGTTGGCCAACAAATCCCCACAAGCCTCAGACTATTTTCTTTCTTTTTTGTTGTTGTTGCACTTTTTGTTACCAGAGAAACCTTCATTAAAGGCTAAATATATTTCTGGAACTGATGTCATCTACTGCTGTTTGAAATTTTTCATTTTCATCATCCTCAAGAGCACTTCTGGAGAAAATGATTCTCTGGGGGGGGGGGGGGGGGAGAGGGGTCAAAGATACCAATAAAAACTCTTGAAGTGCATGGCATTTTTATGTGCATTTTAAAACGCAAAACATTGTGACTTGACGCACCATTCCCAAACGGCTTTAAAACTATGATTTCTATAAAAAAAATGCAGAGTGCTTCAAAGTAAGGGTGCATTCTCACTACATTTTGGGTATACAGCTGCTAGATCTGGCAAGGAGAATAAAAAAACGTCTGCTGCCGTATACCCGGCTGGACTGAAAACCAAGGCAGACCACTGTTTTTAGTCCGGCAACAAAACTGGATACAGTGCGGACACAGTGCAAAAATGAGCTGATCAGTGTCGCAATCTGACTCTGGCCGGCTCATTTAAATGAATGGGATGCGATGGGGATACGGCAGCGGATGGTTTTTAAATCCCCCCCCCCCCCCAAATCTGGCAACTGTATGCCCAAAATGTAGTGGGATTGTTGCCTTAAAGGGATACTCTGCCCCTAGACATCTTATCCCCTATCCAAAGTATAGGGGATAAGATGTCTGACCGTGGGGGTCCCACCACTGGGGACCCTCGCAATATCCCTGCTGCACCTGGCTTTTGTTTAGAGCGTTGGGTACAGTGCCAGAGGCTCGTGACGTCATGGCCCCGCTCGTGATGTCATGACCACACTCCCCTTAATGCAAGTCTATGGGAGGGAGCGTGACTGCCATCACGCCCCCTCCCATAGACTTGCATTGAGGGGACATGGCCATGACGTCATGAGCCTCCATCCAGCATCGCCAGTCATCCAACACAGAGTGAAGTTTGCTCTGTGCACCGGATGCCTGGGGTGGTGCAGCCAAGTTTCCGGGGGTCCCCAGCGGCGGGACCCCCATGATCAGACATTTTATCCTATCCTTTGGATAGAGGATAAGATGTCTAGGGGCGGGGTACCCTTTAATCATGGTTTATTAAAATAAAAGAGCCTGTCTCTGTTCCATGCCACTGTTGGTTCAGGCAACATGAAACAGGTTCCCCTTCATAATCTAAAAAAGTTTCATAACTTGTTATTCTTAAAGAAATTCTTTTACCTCTTTTCACCTTATCCTTGAAATGTCTAATCTTTAGATTCTGTGTAGAACCAAACCTACCCCTAGACTCCGTACTCCCACAGTACTTAAAAAGTGGGAAACTGAGGCCACTAATACCTCCATACGTTTCTTACAAATCTTATTAGAAGAAGAGAAAACCAATCTAGCTATAGCCGAAAATAAACTTAAAGATCAGAAAGATAAAGTATTAAAATTTAAGGACGATCCTGATTTTGCAGCCAAAGAAAGTATAGCTCAAGGAAACATAGAGAGATTCCAGTACCAGCTCAAAGAACGGAAACATTCCCAATTCGTCAGGGATCTGAACGAATTCAGGGAAAACCGGGCATATTCCGTTTTAGAAAAAAACTACACTACCAGAGATACAGAAACCGAGATTTCTTCCTCGGACACTGAGGCAGGTGAAAGTGACAGACCCCCAACTAGAGGAGGTAGAGGAAGAGGTCGAAGTAACTACAGAGGTAGGAGAAATAGGGGAGCAGGTAGAAACCGAGGTGACACCAGTAGGGGTCAATATAACAACACAGAATGGGCTCCAAATACCTCCTCTGTGCCACCCTCTTCTTCTTCCCCTTTTTTAGGGAACAGGGAGCCCTATCCGTTGCGACCAAAAGAGACACGACACAAATAGGATGCAATGAGAGAGGTGGCTCCCTTGAGGTCGTTAATTTATCCAAAGTGATACTTAGTGATACTCAGTTGAAGGTACTAAGTTGAGGTCTTTCCTATGTCCCAACTACTCCATTTGATGAATTTGTTTGGACAAAGGATTTACATCTATTTGTCAGGAAATTAAAATGGCACAAAATTTTCAAACAAAAAGATAGGAGGGAAGGCCTTGAGTTAGGTATTGGAATAGGCGAACTACCTGTGATTAGAGATCTTACTTCTCTTCTTGATGACAATGAACGTCCTCTGAATGAGGGTCCTTTCACTTCTCTCAAACCAAAAAGTAAACTATTTCCACCAGTATCAGACACATCTTGTATAGATGTATTTCTTGAGCTGACACTTCAGGAGCTAAGACATCTAAAAAATGATCCCCTTCCTTCCTCCACATTGAGGCACAATATGTCTAGGGTTGAAAGAACAGCTATTAAGCAACTACAGTCCAATGAGGAGCTTATTATTAAATGTGCTGATAAGGGGGGGAACATAGTATTGATGGATCGCCAACATTATATATCGATGTGCCGTCAATTATTGGATGATAAAACCACGTATGAGATTCTCTCTAGTGACCCTAATCAATACAAACAGGAACTTGTGCAGTTGATTATACAGGCAAAAAATGACAAACTTCTAGGTGAGGGTGAGGTTGAATTTCTAATTCCTAAGACACCGGTTTTGGCGACATTTTATGCCTTGCCGAAAATCCACAAAGGTACCACTCCCCTGAAGGGACGCCCTATAGTATCTGGGATAGGTAGTCTGGGACAAAACCTAGGTATATATGTGGATAAAATCTTACGGGAATTTGTACTAGCACTCCCCTCCTATACCAGAGACTCCATGGATCTACTACAAAAAATGGAGGGCATTACAATAGATGACACTACAACAATGACGAGTATAGACGTTGAAGCACTGTACTCATCTATCCCTCATCATGTAGGTCTACAGGCAGTAGAGTATTTTTTGTCTTTTCGGGGTACCCATATGGTGGCACATCATCGGCTGATTCTTAAACTCTTGGAATTCATACTCACAAGGAATTATTTTCTTTTCAATGGCAAGATCTTCCACCAGCTCAGGGGGACGGCAATGGGGAGCCCTTGTGCCCCCACATACGCCAATCTCCTCCTGGGCTGGTGGGAGACCACCATAGTTTTTGCCACTCCACGTGAAGAGTTCGGTGAGATGGCCCTTCTTTGGGCCAGATTCATCGACGATATCTTCATACTTTGGCAAGGGACCAAAGTAACCTTTGAGGCATTTGTGACATCTCTTAATTCCAACAATATCGGATTGCGTTTTACTTACGAGATTGGATTGAATCAACTGGCCTTTTTGGACATTTTGATTCGAAAAGAAACGGAAGGTACTTTAGCTACATCAATACATCGTAAGCCCACTTCCACCAATAGCCTCCTGAGGTGGGAAAGCTGCCACCCGGGCCCCCTTAAAAAGGGGATCCCGAGGGGGCAGTACCTCCGCCTCAGAAGGAATTGCTCAAGGCGAGATGAATTTGTAAGTGAGGCCAGGGACTTAAGGGCACGCTTCAGAGAGAGGGGATACCCCAATCATGTACTCAGCCATGCATACAAACAAGCTCTTGACACACCGAGGGAATCCCTTCTCACCCCGAGACCCCGAGAAATTGGACCAGACTGTACTAGAATTATAGCTACTTATGATCAATGTACAGACCAGATCAGAGGGATTCTTGATAAGTATTGGCCTATCCTCAAAATGGATCAAGACATTGGAATAACCTTCTCTGACAGACCACTTAGCACATTTAGAAGAGGACGTAACCTAGGTGATTTATTAATGCAAAGCCATCTGGGTCCCCCAAGGAGAATACAGCAGACCTGGTTGGGAAATATGTCTTAAATTCTTGGTAACTTCCCCTGTGGAAGATGCAAAGCCTGCCCACATCTACAAAAAAGTAATCAGTTCTACAACCCTATAACCTCCAAATGGATGAAAGTTCGTCATTTCATTAATTGTAATTCTAAATTTATCATCTACATGGCAACATGTGAATGCGACCTAACCTATATAGGCAAAACAAAGAGAGAACTGAAGAAGCGCATTCTTGAACATCTTGGTGACATCAGACACAAGCGAGACACTCCACTATCAAGACATGTCAATACGGTTCATGCAGGCAATACTAAGAATCTGAAATTTATTGGAATTGATAAGGTAATTCCTTCACCTAGAGGAGGGGACACTGATCGGTTATTGTTGCAGAGGGAGAGCCGTTGGATCCATCAGTTGAACACGGTATCCCCCTCTGGCCTCAATGAGCAACTAAATTTTGCTTGCTTCTTATAACCTGGCCTTATTCTGGTGACGGTTAGGTAGATAGTGGAGGTTGTAGCGGACCTCCTGAGGTAGTGTCACCACCCCTAGTTAGGGCATCTGTAGCCCCAGGAGGTTCGTGAGCGGGACCGCCCTTTTTAGGGCTGACCATTCCGCCTAGGAGTAGGGCTAAGAGCTAGAATAGGGTCGTATAGGTCCTTAGGCCCCGCTATCTCCACACTCATCTTCCCCTTTGGGACTCCCTCTTCACCACCCCTCACCTCAATATATATAGGGAGTCATCCCTATAGCCCTTTATCAGTGTCTCCTCCAGCTTGATTTCTTTGTCCCCTCTCCTCTGAGTGTGTCCTATTGAGAATTATCCTGTTCCTCATTTACTGACTAATAGAATATCTCCCTTGGGCAAAAGACTATCACTGATAGAAATATTTTAAGGATAAAATTTGGACAACCTCATCTGGTTATTATTTGCCACGATAAACAGTGGCCAAGTGTCCCATTTAGTGTAGGGATACGTTGCGATTCTAACCACCTCTTTGTATCCTTATATCAATACTTCTATTGGGCCCACTGAATAACTTTTTCCTCTTTGCTACCTAATTATTATTATTATTATTTATTTTTTCCAATCTGTATAAATCATCATATATACAATTTTTCTAACACCCTATCCACTTACCATTATGTTTATGACTGTGGGTTCGGTGCTTTGATACAATCAGATATGCTATGGGTGTTTCTAGTGACGGGACTCTATGTACTGAGTGCCAGAAATAACTGTTTTACTTTGCATCTTCTCTTGCTGGACCGAGTGCGGCTCGGAGCACAGAGCCACGCCCCTCCCTTACTGACGTCAGACGGGGGTGTGACCGCTCTGACGCGGCACAGCAAGGGAAGTGGATATTACATCAGACGCCGCTGACACGAGTTGACAGCGCTCTGAAGCCGAACAGTCCGGCTCCCTGCTAATGCAGGTACGCGCTGCACCGCATATGTGCCGAAAGATAGAGACCGTAAGTACCCCGCTGAGCGGTTTTCACCCCTATCCCTAGCCTTGCCTCCCCTACAGTAGGATCAATTGGCTGAATGGGATCTTTTTGCATTTTTTTTCCTTTTAGGTAATCTGACATGCCCATGGAAGGCTGTGAGTAAATGCATAAAATATGGGGAGGATTTTCTTTTGCAGGAACGAGTACTATGAAGTGCATACAATATATGTATCTTTCTTTTTCTCCTCTATAGGTTCCTGTGGTCTCGCGGCTGAAACATATATCCATCTGGCTGTTTTTTTTTTACCAAGATTTAAAAAGGCATGCCTGATATCATGGGCTGCCATCCCCCTTGGATATGCTATGATTGAGTAGTATTTTTCACATGTAATACTGAGTTCTTGGACCGAACATAAGTGTGCGGCTTTTTGCATTATAGCACCACACTAGTTCGGCCACTACATAAGCTTTACCCCTGATGACGTCACTACATTGTGACAGAAACGCGTTGGGAATTCTTATGTTGAGGTGTATAATTCTTGATACTATTTTTTAGAGTTATCAATGGCGAGGCTGGATCTATAGCCTCCGGATAACCATTGTCCACTAATTATATCCATGGAAGGACTGTTATAGCCTTCTTTTGAATATATTCGGCCATTTTAGACTTTGGTCTATACACTTGGTTACACTTGGTTTTGTTATTTGATTTTTTATCTATAATCAGTAAAAGCTAAGTTTTAGTCTCTCCCCATTCTTGCCTTATTATTAGTGCAAGACCTGTCTTTTCACTATTTTCTTTGGGAGTTTTGTTCACATTATTATTTTGGTCCTTACTGCTGGACCCATTATTGTAAAAGCAGCTATTAATATTATTCTACCCCCAAACTCACCAACCATGCCTTTGTGCTGGAAAAAAAAGTGGCTTCCTCAAATTGTTCTGACATTGTTATCTTTGCGAAATACAGACCTAAGTAAGAAAATACCCTGCAAAGACAACTGCTGCCTAAGGAGAACTTATTTAATGTCCACATCAAAAATGAATAAAAAGCAGACATGTATGGATAAACGGATTTCCCTTTATGTCTTACGAGGTGGTTCCCTCTTCCTTGTTTTTGATTACAGAGAAAAGAGAACAGTTGGCCAACAAATCCCCACAAGCCTCAGACTATTTTCTTTATTTTTTTTTTGTTGTTGCACTTTTTGTTACCAGAGAAACCATCATTAAAGGCTAAATATATTTCTGGAACTGATGTCATCTACTGCTGTTTGACATTTTTCAGTTTCATCATCCTCAAGAGCACTTCTGGAGAAAATTATTCTCTGGGGGGGGTGGGGGTCAAAGATACCAATAAAAACTCTTGAAGTGCATGGCATTTTTATGTGCATTTTAAAACGCAAAACATTGTGACTTGACGCACCATTCCCAAACGGCTTTAAAACTATGATTTCTATTAAAAAAAAATGCAGAGGTCTTCAAAGTAAGGGTGCATTCTCACTACATTTTGGGTATACAGCTGCTAGATCTGGCAAGGAGAATAAAAAAACGTCTGCTGCCGTATACCCGGCTGGACTGAAAACCAAGGCAGACCACTGTTTTTAGTCCGGCAACAAAACTGGATACAGTGCGGATACGGTGAAAAATGAGCTGATCAGTGTCGCAATCTGACTCTGGCCGGCTCATTTAAATGAATGGGATGCGATGGGGATACGGCAGCGGACGGTTTTTAAATCCCCCCCCCCCCCCAGATCTGGCAACTGTATGCCCAAAATGTAGTGGGATTGTTGCCTTAAAGGGATACTCTGCCCCTAGACATCTTATCCCCTATACAAAGTATAGGGGATAAAATGTCTGACCGTGGGGGTCCCACCACTGGGGACCCTCGCAATATCCCTGCTGCACCTGGCTTTTGTTTAGAGCGTTGGGTACAGTGCCAGAGGCTCGTGACGTCATGGCCCCGCTCGTGATGTCATGGCCCCGCTCATGACGTCATGACCACACTCCCCTTAATGCAAGTCTATGGGAGGGAGCGTGACTGCCATCATGCCCCCTCCCATAGACTTGCATTGAGGGGACATGGCCATGACGTCATGAGCCTCCATCCAGCATCGCCAGTCATCCAACACAGAGTGAAGTTTGCTCTGTGCACCGGATGCCTGGGGTGATGCAGCCTAGTTTCCGGGGGTCCCCAGCGACGGGACCCCCACGATCAGACATTTTATCCCCTATCCTTTGGATAGAGGATAAGATGTCTAGGGGCGGGGTACCCTTTAATCATGGTTTATTAAAATAAAAGAGCCTGTCTCTGTTCCATGCCACTGTTGGTTCAGGCAACATGAAACAGGTTCCCCTTCATAATCTAAAAAAGTTTCATAACTTGTTATTCTTAAAGGAATTATTTTACCTCTTTTCACCTTATCCTTGAAATGTCTAATCTTTAGATTCTATGTAGAACCAATCCTAATTCCCTCCCTGCTCAGAACTTATTTGGCTCATCTTCTCTGTGTAGCCATGTTGTTAGTTATCGGTTTCTTTTGCTGATGCAAATGTGACTTTAATTAAGATTTCAGTTAATTGAGCGTCCTTTGATCTAGGAGAATTCTATTTCTTCTCAAATAATGTCAATAAAGGAAATGAGCTGCAATAGAACTGTGTAATTTCTTGACAAAAGCCGTTGATACACTGTAGCTTATCTGCGGAGTTATTATCAATGAAAGACACTTGGCAGTATTTGTTTCTTCCCTTCAGACCGCTTGTTAAGACTACTTGTACTGTACTGTCTTTGTTGACATTTGATATTTGTGCAGTGTTCATTGATTGTAGAAAACAAGCCTTTTTCATCTGTCACTGCTTGCTGCGCCTTTTCAGATTTTCCTTTGAAAAAGGGAAACATTGATTACTTTAAGAAAGAAAAGCAAGTTGAGTGGTTCAAAATGTTTTTCGGTTTTCTTTGAAACTATTATATGTGTCACAATAAAAACCTAATGACGGAAAGAAATATATGACTTCTAGGAAAACGATCTGAGCAATAAAACCTTAATGAGTGTGTGATATTCTACAGAAATTGAAAAATGGCTAGCTTCATATTTGTCAATAGTATCCTCTGCTGGAATTTACATTATATATTGTATGAGACACCTTTAAAAAGAATCTTGATGACAAGATGACTTATGGTGTGTTCAGACAAGGTGGATGTCTTGTGGACCATCCAGAAAAATGTACAGATTGAAGAGCATAACATTTCCAAAGCAGCAATCTAATGTGGGTGAAAAGCTGCAGTTCTCATCATTTTCAGTGCAGCTTCAGGACTTTCTTCAATTACAATTCCCATGAGAAACTATCTCTCAAGAATCTGTCATATCCCTGCATTTCATTGATAAGGGATTAAAAGGGTATTCTAGGGTTCTAAACATGTTCAGATTCTGCAGGAATGATACAAATAAATGATAATTACCTACTTGGGTCCCTTGCAACTCCTGTTCCAGCTACTTCTAGTTCCTTGCTTTTAGCCTCTTTCTCCTGCTTGTGAGATGAGATGAGATGCAGGAGCAGGACCTGCTTGATCAACCAATTACAGACCAAAACGGGACTTTTCTGCAGCCTGTGATTGGCCCTGCTCATGCATCCCTACTAAGAAGTTTGAGCAAGGGAAGAGTAATAGAGAAACCGGAAAGGCACCAGAATGGGAGCTGTAGGGGACTGGGATAGGCAAGTATCACTTATTTTGCAGTGTCCTCAGCAGAGTATGAAAAAATGTATGACCCAAAATACCCCTTTAACCCTTTAAGGACTCAGCTCATTTTGGCCTTAAGGACTCAATTTAATTTTTACGTTTTCATTTTTTCCTCCTCGCCTTCTAAAAATCATAACTCTTTTATATTTTCATCCACAGACTAGTATGAGGGCTTGTTGTTTGCGTGACCAGTTGTCCTTTGTAATGACATCACTCATTATATCATAAAATGTATGACGCAACCAAAAAACACAATTTTTGTGGGGAAATTAAAACGAAAAACGCAATTTTGCTAATTTTGGAAGGTTTCGTTTTCACGCCGTACAATTTATGGTAAAAATGACGTGTGTTCTTTATTCTGAGGGTCAATACAATTAAAATGATACCATAATTACACTTTTTTTTTACTTTTACATTTTTTTACATTTTTTTTTACACTTGAATAGTCCCCATAGGGGACTATTCATAGCAATACCATGATTGCTAATACTGATCTGTTCTATGTATAGGACATAGAACAGATCAGTGTTTTCGGTGATCTTCTGCTCTGCTCTGCTCGATCACAGACCAGAGCAGGAGACGCCGGGAGCCGGACGGAGGAAGGAGAGGGGACCTCCGTGCGGCGTTATGAATGATCGGATCCCCGCAGATCGCGGGCGTCGGCCATTGCCGGCGGGTACCTGGCTGCGATCAGCAGCCGGGATCAGCCGCGCATGACACAGGCATCGCTCCGATGCCCGCGGTTATGCACAGGACGTAAATGTACTTCCTAGTGCGTTAAGTACCACCTCACCAGGACGTACATTTACGTCCTGCGTCCTTAAGGGGTTAAAGAGTACCTATCATCAACTAAACTTTCCCTAATCCCTCTCCCCATCTGTCCCTGACTCTAACTATCTCTATTCCTGTGATTATTTCTACTTAAAATCCCCTGTAAGTACCTTTTATTCCTCTATCTTCGGTAGCTCAGTTTTGAGCTGTGTACGAGGGGAGGAAGTGGGCGTGGCCTGGCAGGCGCTATGTCATCTGATGCCTGCCAGGGCCAGCTTCCACAATTCTTCCTGTATGCTGCGCTCCCTCTCAGGAGCGCGCATACAGGCTGAGTACAGGGCAGGGACAGCAGCTTCTGAGTCTCCTCCTCTCTGTTTGACTATACACGTGCCAAACAGAAAGGAGGAACGTTGGAGTACAGAGCTGCCGTGCCATGCAGGGATTTGCGCACAACGCTCACTCCCACCTGTATGTGATTTTGGACTCAGCAGCCAGGCCGGCGTGAGTCCAAAATCAATGAAACAGGGACTCCTAGGGAAACCCCTAGTGGCCAAAAGTTTAAAAAAAATAAAAAAACACATGAAAGGAATTTTTTTTATATACAATGCAATTACATAGTTAAAATATATATATATATATATATATATATAACTATAAAATATTTAAAAAAATTTTTTTGATGAGAGGTACTCTTTAAATTAGTGGTTCATTTCACATTATAATGGCACTGAAGAATAATAGGTTTCCCTGAAGACTGCAGCTGGGAGTCCAAGCAGCTAAGCAAACTGTGATCCTTGAATAATCATATATACATACAGTCATGGCCATAAATGTTGGCACCCCTGAATTTTTTCAAAAGGATTGCAGTAACACATGTTTTGCTATATACATGTTTATTCCTTTTGTGTGTATTGGAAGTAAACAAAAAAGGGAGGGAAAAAAAGGAAATTGGACATAATGTCACACCAAACTCCAAAAATGGGCTGGGCAAAATTATTGGCACACTTAACTTAATATTTGGTTGCACACTCTTTGGAAAAAATAATTGAAATCAGTTGCTTCCTATAACCATCAATAAGCTTCTTACACCTCTCAGCTGGAATGTTGGACCACTCTTCCTTTGCAAACTGCTCCAGGTCTCTCTTATTGGAAGGGCGCCTTTTCCCAACAGCAATTTTAAGATCTCTCCACAGGTGTTCAATGGGATTTATATCTGGACTCATTGCTGGCCACTTCAGAACTCTCCAGCGCTTTGTTGCCATCCATTTCTGGGTGCTTTTTGACATATGTTTAGGGTCATTGTCCTGCTGGAAGACCCAAGATCTCGGACGCAAACCCAGCTTTCTGACACTGGGCTGTACAGTGCAACCCAAAATCTATTGGTAATCCTCAGATTTCATGATGCCTTGCACACATTCAAGGCACCTAGTGCCAGAGTCAGCAAAAGAACCCCAAAACATCATTGAGCCTCCACCATATTTCACTGTAGGTACTGTGTTCTTTTCTTTGTAGGCCTCATTCTGTTTTCAGTAAACAGCAGAATGATGTGCTTTACCAAAAATCTCTATCTTGGTCTCATCTGTCCGCAAGCTGTTTTCTCAGAAGAATTTTGGCTTACTCAAGTTCATTTTGGCAAAATGTAGTCTTTCTTTTTTAGGTCTCTGTGTCAGCAGTGGGGGTTCTCCTGAGTCTCCTGCTATAACGTTTCATTTCATTTAAATGTCGACAAAGAGTTCGCGCTGACACTGATGCTCCCTGAGCCTGCAGGACAGCTTGAATATCTTTGGAACTTGTTTTGGGCTGCTTATCCACCATCCAGACTATCCTGCGTTGACACCTTTCATCAATTTTTCTCATCCATACAGTGCCGTGGGTTGCAAACTTCTTGATAATGCTGTGCACTGTGGACAAAGACAAATCTAGATCTCTGGAGATGGACTTGTAACCTTGAGATTTCTGATATTTTTTCAAAATTTTGGTTCTCAAGTCCTCAGACAGTTCTCTTCTCTTTCTGTTGTTCACAATGCAAAGACTAAGTAAACTTCCCTCCTTTTTATTTGCTTTTAGCTGTGATTTTTATATTGCCCACACCTGTTACTTTCCTCAGGTGAGTTTAAAGGAGCATCACATGCTTGAAACAATCTTATTTTTTCCCAATTTTGAAAGGGTGCCAACAATTTTGTCCAGCCCATTTTTGGAGTTTGGTATGACATTGTGTCCAATTTGCTTCTTTTGCTCCCTTTTTTGGTTTAGTTCTAACACACAATGGGAATAAACATGTGTATAGCAAAACATGTGTTACTACAATCCTTTTCTGTGAGAAATACTTAATTTTCTTGAAAAGTTTCAGGGGTGCCAACATTTACGGCCATGACTGTATATGTATATCGCAAAAGTAATAATTACTCCTTTGCATGCTGTTCCAAAGTTTCCACCACTAACAAAGAGTTGGGACACAGAAAATGTATAGTAAGATTTTTGTTCACATGGACACTTATTTAAACCAATGTATAACAGCCATCTTTTTCTAAAATTATGTCTGTTAAATACAGTGACCCCCCGACTTATGATGGCCCCGACATATGATCATTTCAACATATGATGGCCTCTCAGAGCCCATCGTATGTTGAAGGCAGCATCGACATATGATGCTGCTGTGTGTCAGGGCCATCGTACAAACAGCTATCTGACAGCACTGACAACTTCAGCAACTGACAGTTGTTTAATGTGCCCCGTGTGCCCCGTTCTGCCTCCTGTTACTCACATGCTGTCCTGCTAACTCACGCAGGCTTCCACTGTGAGCTCCGTGTAAGCCCCACCCCCCCAGTGCAGCCATAGCCAATAGCTGCAGCATCTTGCTGCAGGCATCCAATGAGCTGCTGGCTGCCCTCCCCTTCCTTTCCTATAGAGCTGTAGTCGGCAGGATCATAATGGAGGACATTCTGTCCCCCCTGAAGGTATTTAAAGAACTGTACAGTACTGTATGCGATGTCACACAACACATACAATACATATACACACTATACACCCCATACATCAATGTTTCCCTATCAGTGTGCCTCCAGCTGTTGCAAAACTATAACTCCCAGCATGCCCAGACAGTCAATGGCTGTACATGCATGCTCGGAGTTGTAGTTGTGCAACAGCTGGAGGCACCCTGGTTTGTTAAACACTCCCCATACACTCCACATACAATGGTCATCCCAGAACCAATTAGCAGTTTCCCATAGAGATATGTATTCAACATACAATGGTTCCAAGGCCCCAGAACCAATTACCATTTTTACATAGACATATGTACTCGACATATGATGGTTTCAACATATGATGGTTCTCCTGGAACCAATTAATATCATATTTTGAGGGACCACTGTAATACAATATGCACATTATCAGCAGTTTTTCTTAACTCAATAGCAGTTTCTTTTCACCTCTGTTTTTTTGTACTTTAAAACAGTCCAAAAATGTTGCTCTTGGTACAAAAGACAGCTGAAAAATGGTCTGTGAACATAGTCTTAGTGTTTTTTGTTATGGTGATTGATGGTAAATGATTAAGAAAATATACAGGCCTTGATTTGTCAATTCGTCCAAAACTTAAACTGGAGTGATTTGCCCACAGCAACCACATCAGAGCTACGGACTGTTCTCATAACTGTTTCAATATTACAAGCCTTTTCAAATTAATAAAAAAAATAAGGCATTTATAAAAATTGCATGTAGTATCTGATGCAGTGAAGAAAGCATACAAAATATATTTCATCTGGTATGTGAGAACACATTGTAAGTATACCAATTCTGACAGAATTTGAAACAATGGCCCAAAGCCTTAGTGGAAATTCACTTATTATGTATTTTATGTATGTATGCCCTTCTCTGACACACTCCAACAAATTGTTCAGTTGGCAGATAAAGGGTATGTTAGTTCAGAGTTAACACTACTGCAGCAATACACTGCGACTGACAACCAGGAGGGCATTTGCTCCAATAAGCAGGGGAGTAGGAGAGCAGGACAGGCCAGATAGTTGCTGATAGTGGGGTCTCAATTATTAGGGGGACAGACAGGGGGATCTTTCGCAAAGTTTGACATAATTGAACAGTGTCTTGTCTTCCTGGAGTTTGGCACATCGCGGATCGTGTGGAAAAATTACTGGGAGGGGCTGGAGATCATGGTGAACATTGGCACTGGCACTTAAGATGTAGGTGAAGTGTCCTTAAAACTTATTTCAGGGACTTGGGCAGCAAGCTAAAGCAAAGAACCTTCACGATAGTATTTTCCAAAATACTACCAGTTCCATACCAGAGGTAGCAGGGGATTAAGGAGATAAACAAGTGGCTCAGAAAATAGTGTAGAAAGAAAGCGTTTGGGTTCATGAAGAACTGGGCTGACTTCTCTGATGGATACCGGCTCTACAGAAGGGAGAGGCTGCACCTTAATGGGGAGGGTGCAGCTGTGCTTGGGGAGAAGATGGCCAAAAGGGTGGAGGAGTGTTTAAACTAGGGACTGGGTGAGACAAGACAGTGTAGATTGAGAACTGGGAATAAATGTACCTGGGGGTAATCGAGGAAGGGGGTTAGAATTGTTAGTTTTTGTGCTGAACAATGCCAGAAGCCTGACCAATAGAATTGACCAATTGGAGTTGATAATGTCTGAAAGAAATGATGACATAGAAATGACAGAGAATGGTTGGACGATAGCTATGATTAAGTGGTTAACTTACAGGGTTATAGTCTATTCAGGAAGAATCATAAAATTCATAAAGGGGAAGGAGTTTGCCTTTATGTGAAGTCCAGTCTGAAGGCCGCACTGTGGGAAGATGTGTGAGGCAAATTATAATGTGGAGCCATTATGGGTAGAAATATATGGGGAGAAAAATAATAAAACACTGATCTGTTTTTTTTTTTTATAAGTTACAAAATATAATGGAGACAGCAGAGAATCTGTTATTGAGGCAAATAAGGCAGCAAATCCTGATATAAACTGGGAAACTGGGAATCTCATAAAGGAAACTAATTTTTGTCTACAGCTAAAAATACATAAAAACTTGTCCTTCAATAAGGGAGCCTGAAAAGGAGCCAAAAGAACAATGAACTTTAGGAAGGCAAAGTTTGATCAGCTCAGAGAAGCATGGATCATGTCCTTAAAAACAGAAGAACAAACACTAAATGGAAGATGTTTTAAAATACCTTAAATTCTCACTGTGAGGGGTACATACAGTGGGGCAAAAAAGTATTTAGCCAGCCACCAAAATAGAGGCCTGAAATTTTCATCATAGGCAACTATGAGAGACATAATGAGAAAAAAAATCCATAAAACCACATTGTCTGATTTTTAAAGAAATTATTTGCAAATTATGGTGGAAAATAAGTATTTGGTCAATAACAAAAGTTCATCTCAATTCTTAGTTATATACCCTTTGTTGGCAATGACAGAGGTGAAACGTTTTCTGTAAGTCTTCACAAGGTTTTCACATACTGTTGTTGGTATTTTGGCACATTCCTTCATGCAGATCTCCTCTAGAGCATATTTTGGGGCAACACTGTCTTTCAACTCCCTCCAAAGGTTTTCTATGGGGTTGAGATGTGGAGACTGGCTAGGCAACTCCAGGGCCTTGAAATGCTTCTTACGAAGCCACTCCTTCGTTGCCCGGGCGGTGTGTTTGGGATCATTGTCATGCTGAAAGACCCAGCCACATTTCACCTTCAATGCCCTTGCTGATGGAAGGAGGTTTTCACTCAAAATCTCACGATACATGGTCCCATTCATTCTTTCCTTTTCATCTGACTATATGACATTCTCCCAATCCTATTCTGGATCATCCAAATGCTCTCTAGCAAACTTCAGATGGGCACAGACATGTACTGGCTTAAACAGGGGGACACGTCTGGCACTGCATGATTTGTTTCCCTGGAGGTGTAGTGTGTTACTGATTGTAGCCTTTGTTACTTTGGTCCCAGCTCTCTGCAGGTCCTATTACTAGGTCCCCCATGTGGTCCTGGGATTTTTGCTCACATTTTTTGTGATCATTTTGACACCACGGGGTGAGATCTTGCGTGTAGCCCCAGATCGAGGTAGATTATGAGTGGTCTTGTAAGTCTTCCATTTTCTAATAATTGCTCCCACGGTTGACTTCTTCACACAAATCTGCTTGCCTATTGCAGATTCAGTCTTCCCAGCCTGGTGCAGGGCTACAATTTTGTTTCTGGTGTCCTTCGACAGCTCTTTGGTCTTGACCATAGTAGAGTTTGTAGTGTGACTGTTTGAGGTTGTGGACAGGTGTCTTTTATACTGATAACAAGCTCAAACAGGTGTCATTAATACAGGTAACGAGGACAGAGGAGACTCTTAAAGAAGAAGTTACAGGTCTGTAAGAGCCAGAAATCTTGCATGTTTGTAGGTGACCAAATACTTATTTTCCACCATAATTTGCAAATAAATTTTCTCATTATGTCTCTCATAGTATACCTATGATGAAAATTGCAGGCCTATCTGATGTTTTTAAGTGGGAGTACTTGCAAAATTTGGTTTCTGACTAAATACTTATTTGCCCCACTATACCTTATGGGAATAAAAGGGACAGACATAGGAGAAAACCAATGTGGATTGATAAAAATGTAAAAGGACAATAAATGAAAAAAGAAAAGCATTTAACCATTTAAAGGAAATATGTCACCAGTGTCACTGCAGGTGACCAACAGGTAGTGCAGGTGACGTCACTAAGCTCTGCCTGTGCCCCAAGCCGGGCCTGAAGCTTAACCCCTTAAGGACTCAGCCCATTTTCACCTTAAGGACCTGGGTATTTTTTGCACATCTGACCGCTGTCACTTTAAGCATTAATAACTCTGGGATGTGTTTACTTTTCATTTTGATTCCGAGAATGTTTTTTCACAACATATTCTACTTTATATCAGTGGTAAATTTTTGTCGATACTTGCATAATTTCTTGGTAAAAAATTCCAACATTTGATGAAAATGGAAAAGGAAAATAGACATACCAAATAATTTATATATATTGATTCACATACAATATGTCTACTTTATGTTTGCAACATAAAGTTGCCATGTTTTTACTTTTGGAAGACATTAGAGGGCTTCAAAGTTCAGCATCAATTTTCCAATTTTTCTAAAATTTTCCAAATCGGAATTTTTCAGGGACCAGTTCAGTTTTGAAGTGGATTTGAAGGGCCTTCATATTAGAAATACCCCATAAATGACCCCATTATAAAAACTGCACCCCTCAAAGTATTCCAAATGGCAGTCAAAAAGTGTGTTAACCCTTTAGGTGTTTCACAGGAATAGCAGCAAAGTGAAGGAGAAAATGTACAATCTTATCTTAATTTTTTACACTCACGTGTTCTTGCAGATCCAGTTTTTGAAATTTCACAAGGGGTAAAAGGAGAAAATTCAATGTAATCCAATTTCTCATGAGTAAGGAAATACCTCAAATGTGTATGTAAAGTGTTCGGCGGGCGCAGGAGGGAAGGAGTGTCAATGGGATTTTGGAGAGTGAGTTTCTCTGAAATGGTTTTTGGGGGGCATGTCACATTTAGGAAGCCCCTATGATGCCGTTAAAGTCGGATGTGTAAATTAATTTTTTTTGTCACTAAAATGCTGGTGTTACTCCAAATTTGTCATTTTCACAAGGGGTAATAGGAGAAAAAAACTCCCAAAATGTGTAACCCCCTTTCTTCTGAGTATGGAAATACCCCTTATGTGGATGTAAAGTGCTCTGCGGGCGAACTTCAATGCTCAGAAGAGAAGCAGCGCCATTGAGCTTTTGGAGAGAGAATTTGGTTGGAATGGAAGTCACGGACCATGTGCGTTTACAAAGCCCCCCGTGGTGCCAGAACAGTGGACCCCCCACATGTGACCCCATTTTGGAAACTATACCCCTCACAGAATTTAATAAGGGGTGCAGTGAGCATTTACACCCTACTGGGGTTTGACAGATCTTTGAAACAGTGGGCTGTGCAAATGAGAAATTACATTTTTCATTTTCACTTATCACTGTTCCAAAATCTGTCAGACACCTGTGGGGTGTAAATGCTCACTGCACCCCTTATTTAATTCTATGAGGGGTGTAGTTTCCAAAATGGGGTCACATGTGGGGTCCACTGTTATGGCACTATGTGGGCTTTGTAAACACACATGGCCTTCAATTTTGAACACATTCTCTCTCCAAAAGCTCAATGGCGCTCTAGCATTGTAGTTCGCCCGCAGAGCACTTTACATCCACACATTAGGGTGTATGGGGTTGTATGGGGTTACAAATTTTGGGGGTCTTTTTTTCCTATTCTCCCTTGTGAAAATGAAAAATGTAGGGTAACACCAGCATTTTTGTAAAAAAAAACATATTTTTTTCTATTTTCAGATCCAACTTTTGGAAAATGTGTCAAACACCTGTGGGGTGTTAAGGCTCACTATACCCCTTGTCACATTCTGGGAGGTCTGTAGTTTCCAAAATGGGGTCACATGTGGGTATTTATTGTTTTTCGTTTATGTCAGAACCGCTGTAAAAATAGCCACCCCTGTGCAAATCAGCAATTTAGACCTCAAATGTACATGGTGTGCTCTCACAGCTGAGCCTTGTTGTGCGCCCGCAGAGCATTTTACGCCCACATATGGGGTATTTACGTACGTGGGGGTCTTTTTATGCTTTTACCGCTTGTGAAAATTAAAAGTATGGGGCAACACCATCATGATAGTGTAAAAAATAATTTTTTTTTACAATAACATGCTGGTGTAGACCCCAACTTTACCTTTTCATAAGGGGTAAAAGGAGAAAAAGCCCCCCAAAATTTGTAATGCAATTTCTCCCGAGTACGGAAATATCCCATATGTGGCACTAAACTGTTGCCACGCACATTTAAGGCCTATTTTGGGGATTTGCATCCGCCACCAAAATACCCTACAGCAGTGTTTCCCAAATAGGGTGCCTCCAGCTGTTGACTGCAACAGTCCCAGCATGCCTTGACAGTCAGTGTCTGCCCGGTAATACTGGGAGTTGTTGTTTTTCAACAGCTGGAGGCTCCGTTTTGGAAACAGTGCCGTGTAGTGTTTTACTTTTGTGAGTGTAGTTTGGTGTAGTGTGGTGTTTTAAGGGGACATTTACATGGGCGGGGGTTTACAGTGAGTCTCTCGCTGGGAGTTTGAGCTGCGGCGAAAAATTTGCCCCATCTCAAACTTGCTGCTGAAAACCAGCAGGGCAGTGATTAGTAGTGGCAGTGACTGATCAATCACGTGATCGTGAGGTGGCACTCCTGCTGGGTAAGGGTAAATGGGGCTGTATAAGGCAGCCGCCTTCACCCTTTTTTTCTGTGTCACCAAGTCACCTGAGACCCGATTGACCCAGAATTGTCGCAAATCTCCGGCTTGCGGCGATCACCGACAGCAGCCATCTTGGGCCAGTCCCCGCCCGGCGGTTGCCGAAATTCCCATGGGCGTACAGGTACGCCCTGGGTCCTTAAGTATTAGGGAGTGAGGTCGTACCTGTACGCCCTGGGTCCCTAAGTGATTAAGCTAACTGTAATGTCAGTTTATTTGTTTCTGTTTAAGTGTGTATTCACTCACTAGTTTGTTCAGAGCAGTTTGCTATTCTATCTTTATAGGGAATAGTTAATGCTCTGAATGAATAAGAGCTCGGGTGGAGTTATTTAACCAGAGTTCTCCTGCATTCTGGTGCTGGTTATTGAATGCAATACTACTATGTCTGTTTGTGCAATATTCTGACTATGTCTGCTTGAGCATTTACCTTGTATTTATCTTGTCATTTTATCTGGGTTTTTAGCTGTTGTTATATAGTAAGCTCCTTGTATTTTAGTCTGTGTTACAATAGTCAGTTTTAGGATTATGTTTGTTTGTTCTGCTCTCTGTGTTCACACTGTGTCTGAGCCTTGCTTGTACTCTGTGCTCTGTATTTTATATTCCTGTTTGGTATTCTGGAGTCTATTCAGACTCATCCGGTTATAGTGTTTCATGTATTATATTACTGTTTCCTACTGGGTCAGCATTTTGTCCAAACGGTGGAGTGTATCCGCTGGCCAGTAGCCTATTTGGCTTTATTATTAATGGCTACTCCTTTTATGGAGTAGGGTGTCCAGTTTGTTTGTTCTGTGTCCCAGTGTGAACAGTGTCCTATATTGTATCCTGTTTGGTTGATCTGATCTTTGTCCTTTGTACTTGTACCTGTTTGTGAACAGTTATTTTCCTTATCAGTTTGCCTGTTTATATTCTGCCTGGTTAGTATTTGTATCCTGTTTGGTATATCTGGTTGTCTAGTAGTTCTCTGTTCTGGCCTGTGACCGACTATGTATATTATGTCTTTTTACACCACTGCACTTTAGCGCAGGAAGGGATCGGCGCCCAGTTGTCGATCCATTGTTTAGGATGGATGGGCAAGTGGGCAGGGAGAGATGTTTTAGGGTCAGTTTAGGGCTCACTCTCCCTGTCCACCCAGTCCACACAAATGGAGAAGATTACAGAAGATCCACTGCACGGAACGGGGCAAGGTAAGTACCATTGTCATCAGTGTTACCTGCACTACCTGTAGGTACCGACAGGTTAGTGCAGGTAACACTGGTGACAGATTTTATTTAAAGAGAAACTGACAGCTAGTTCACCCACACTTTACACAATATACTTGTAAAGTGCGGGTGAATAGCTGTAAAAAGAGGGGTTATTCAGATATTTAGGTGCAGTATTTCCGGAGTTGTGCCTGTTTCTATTTCGTTAGCTATTGTACTACTCTGCTTATCGGAGACGGGGAGCTGGCACACAGACCTCCCTTGCATCCTCCATATTTACTGCCTGGCTCGCCTGAATATGCTAATATCTTCACTCTTACACCCGTGACGTGAGAGGCTGCAAGAGTGAAGGGGATGAACTCTCTGCTCTCTTTTGCTAGGAGGGGGACTCCTGTCAGCATGGTGATGAGAGTCCTGGCTCCTGTATAGTATAAAGTGGTGCACTGTGCACCTCTGTATACTATATTACCGGCGGATGTAAGCAGTGATGCATCATTATTTACCTCCTTACGCTCAGTAGGCCAAAAGCTCTGCACCGACCCATGGATAACTGCCACAGGGTAAAAAAAATTGGCATTTCCACACAAATAAAAAAAAAACGGCAGAAGAAAATGCAAACACTAGTGTTTCTGGTGTGTTCCTGTCTTCCTTCCTCTCTCTCTCTCTCTCTCTCTCTCTCTCTCTCTCTTTTTCCCTGTGTCTTTTTCTCACTCTCTTTTTCTACATAAAGAGAGAGATACTAACTACATACTAACTTTCTCATGAAAGTGTATCCTCAAGCAACCATTAATTACTATGCCAATATGTAGTCAATCGTTTTAAGCCAGATGTTACCCCGTCAGTCTTCCCTCATGTGAATGTTCATTTACATGAATAGTAATGAAGATGCATGCAGCAGTAGAACATGTATTATTTTTCCAGTCACATTATAATTCTGCATAGTAGAAATGACTATGGGAATTCTAAAAGTAATGTCAAATAACAAGGTTACAATGCACGCACTATATAACAGTATTGGAGTGGCGTCTTCACCTCCATCTCTCTGACTTTTGTGTTCCTTCATATTGGCTTGTATGGCTTACTGTCATGAATCCAATTGTCTCTAAACTTCAGGTTGCCATGCTCTGAATCTCTACACCTATGTGATAATTTGTAGACATTTCACATTGTAGTGGTTAGAGATGAGCGAATCTTTGAAAAATTATATTCGGCCGATTCCCCGAATTTTCCGAAATGTTTGCTTCGAATCGCTATTCAAAACCGGCTAATTCTGGCCTACAGAGAGGCTCAATCGGGGTGTATAACACTTTGCCTTGCCATAACACGCATATGGAGTATGCTGTGTTAGTGAAATAATACTGTTATTCAGTATGACATTCAGATTAGAGGCATTGTTATTAGAAATGTCGCTGTCGCAGAGTGGCACAATGACAGAGCCTGGAGGTGGCATCAGTATGAGGAGACCATATAGTGCCTGAATGACACAGCGTGGAGGTGTTGGCAGCATGAGGAGACCATATAGTGGCTGTATGACCCAGCCTGGAGGTGGAACAGCTTGACGAGACCATAGGGCCTCACAATTGAAAAGATTAAAGATATTTTTTTTAACATTTAAATTTCAAATAGATGAACCTAAAAAGTTTTATTTAATTTACCAGCAGCATGAGCGGACCACATGACGGCACAGTGACACAGCGTGAATCTGGCACCAGCATGAGGAGAACATATGGTGGCAGTATGAGACAGCCTGGAGCTAGCATCAACATGAGGAGAACATATGGTGGCTGAATGAGACAGCCTGGAGCTGGCATCATCATGAGGAGAACATATGGTGGCAGAATGAGACAGCCTGGAGGTGGCATTAGCATGAGGAGATCAAATGGTGGCAGTATGAGACAGCATGGAGCTGGCATCAGCATGAGGAGGACATTTGGTGGCAGAATGAGACAGCCTGGAGGTAGCCTCAGCATGAGGAGAACATATGGTGGCAGAATGAGACAGCCTGGAGGTGGCATCAGCAGCAATAGGAGTCCTGAAAGTGACCCGGAGACAGAATGGGGCAGTGGGTGGCAATATCAGTACCTGGTGGCGAAGGTGGGTAAAAAAAGGAGAACTTGGCATCAGATGTGTGGCATCAGGCGGGTGGCAGGATCAGAACAGTAGCTGAGGCAGGTAGGCAGAAGAAAATGGTCACTTTTTTAAAAAGTGTTAAATATGTTTTGCACTATCCATATTTGTGAAGTGTTGGGATGGCACCATGGTCAATCTACTCTGATGCATCAGGCATTGGTCGGTGGAAATCCTGGCTGATCCATGCAGTCTCTCCACAGATGAGTTCTCCTTGGCGTGATTATGGCCCCCACTGCACTAAACACCTGCTCTGATAGCACACTACTGGCCAGGAAGGGCAGCTTTTCCAGGGCAAACTCTGCTAGTTGCAGCCACAAATCAAGTTTGGTTGCCCAGAAGTCCAGCAGATTTTCATATTGAGTTGGCTAGTCATGTCAAGGTATGCCACCACCTGCTGGTTTAGGTCCTACTCCAGGTCTACCTGCTGCTGATGAGTTCCCTATGAGGGCAAAGAAAGCTACTCATCAGCGACTGTAGACTCAGGCTACTGCTGAGGGAGCTGGTACTGCTCCTGCCACCGCACCCCTCCCCAGCAGCCATGGCCGTGGAAGGTGAGCGCAGAGGGCCCCCCGGGTGAGACTTGCGAGAGGATGGACGATGGCGCAGATAGGCATAGGCCAATTGACTACGAAGGACGTCTCTGTAGTAGGTCAGTTTGTCCTCCCTCTCAGTGGGTGTAAAAATGGCCCCCATTTTTTGCCAGTAGCAAGGGTCCAATAAGATGGAGAGCCAGAAGTCATCCCGCTGCTGAATGGGGACAATTCGGCGGTCACTACGCAAGCAAGTGAGCATGCATCGTGCCATTTGTGCAAATGACTCAGAGGGACTCCCTGCCTTCATCTCCACTGCATACTGCCACGATGTGTCTGGGTCCTCTGTTCCTCATAACCCTCTAGCTCCTCTGGCTGCTCCTACTCCTCCTTTCCTGTCAGATGACTAAAAACCGCCCATTTCACAAAACCTAAACTGTGCTCCACTGTCCCGCTCCCCCTCCTCTTCCAGTTCAGCCCCCACAGGGCTCATGTGGCCGTGAGAGGTAGGTGCCACGTCTCCAGTGCCCTGACCAGCCATCGTTTCCATCATGTGTTGCAAGAAATGAAGCAGTGGAATGACGTTGTTCATCCTGTAATCCTGGCGACTGACTAATAATGTGGCTTCCTTAAAGGGCCTGAGCAAACGGCAGGTGTCAAGTATGAGCTGCCACTGGTTGACATTAAAGTTACACAGGGGAGTCCCCCTATCCGCTTGGATCATCAAGAAATCGGTGATGGCTTTTCTCTGTTCATATAGTTGGTAGAACATATGGAAGGTGGAATTCCAATGTGTGGAAATGCCGCAAATCAGACTATGTTGAGGGATGCCATTCTGACACTGCAGCTCAAGGAGGGTGTGTTTTTGTGGGGTACGAGTGGCTGAAGTGCATGCAAAGTTTCCTTCCCATTGTTAGGATGTCTTGCAGATGGGGGGAACACTTCAGGAACTGCTTGACAACCAGATTGATCATGTGTGCAATGCAGGGCACATGGCTCAGGCTTCATTGTCGCATGGCACAGACAAGTTGTTCTTTCCGTTGTTGGTTACCATGGTTCCCATTTCCAGTTTTCGTGGAGTAAGCCATGATTCGATTTCTTGATGAATGACTTTTAGCAGTTCCTCCCCTGTGTGACACCGCTGTGCCCTGCACACATGGTATGCTGGAGGGGCACTGAGAGTTGTTCGTGCAGTGGAGGCACACTGTCACCGGACCAACTGCTTGAGAGCATGGAGGCGGAAGCGGCACGAACTGTCCAAGTTGCTGTTGTGGCTGTGCAGGAACTGCATTTACCCAGTGGGCCCTAAAAAACATATATTGTCCCTGACCGTAGTTACAGCTCTACACTTCAGTGCTGCCTTGCACTTTGGTACACCAACAGGCTCAATGACTGGCCCACCTTCTCTTACACAAAATTGTGCAGGGCTGGTCCTGCCTTTTTCGCAAAGAAATTACAGCTTGGGACCCTCCACCTCAGCACAAGCCATCAGTTCTCTGAAAGGTGCAAAGTCCCCCTCTTGAAAAGAGAGGGACTGCAGCACCAGCAACTTGGGCAGGAGCACATTCAGCTTCTGCACCATTGGATGAGTGGGCGCATACTGTTGTCTCTTGGATATGGCTTCGCCGATGGATTTCTGGCGGAATGACTGACTCGAAGTAGGAGGAGCAGGAGCAGGAGCATCTGGAGCGACAGAAGATGGGTATGACACACAGCTCCCCTCGGCTGAGGTGGTGGAGCCTTGGCTGGCTGAAACAGGGAGCGGCATGCCACTGGGTGATGCAGCAGGCTGGACCACCACATAGGAGCCACGTTTCTCCCAAGCCGCTTTATGGTGACGCTGCATGTATTGACGCAGGGCCGTGGTGCCAACATTGGGACCCTGGCCACACTTCACCTTCTGCTGACACATCTTGCATGTGACCAGGTTGACATCCTCCGGATGCTTGATGAAAAACTGCCACACTGCAGAGTAGCTGGTTCCCCCCCCCCCCCCCAACTGATTGATTGCTACTGCCGCCGACTGCAGGAACCCCTGTTCCACTACCCCCATGGAAGGCAGGCTGCCGCAAAGCAGGTGGTCTACCCCAGGCACGTTTGGCTCCAGACTTCCCACTTCTGCCAACATGCTGACTGTCAACCATGCTACCACCTTGCTGGTTCAGCTGCTGCCTATGGGCAACCTGCAACCCTCTTCTCCTGATGATGATGTAGCCCCAAAGCAGGTGGTCTACCCCGGGAATGTTTGGCTTCAGACTTCTCACTTCTGCCACCATGCTGACTGCCAACCATGCTACCACCTTGCTGGCACAGTTGCTGCCTCATGGGCAACCTGCAACCCTCTTCTCCTGATGATGATGAAGCCCCTTCTGCACCCGGCTCCCAAGTGCGATCGGCTTCATCATCATCAAGTCTGAGAAACCCACCGACTGTTGACTGGGGTTGTCAGATGTCACTTGTGATGAAGTGGATGACAGAGTTAATCAATCGATGAGGGCAGATGGGTTGCTGGTGGAGACACAACCGCTAGCTGATACCGGGAGATCAGGCCTCTTGCTGCGACTCCTGCTGCCACTCGCCCATAGTCTGCTGCGACATCTGCCTGCACCTGATTAATTTAGGCCTCTGCCACTCCTCTGTGCACGTCCTGGCACTTCTCTGCCTGAGATAATTAGTGCGTATATGAGGTGAAGACAATACGCTCCACTACGCTTAAAACTGTATTTGTCTAGAACAGCAGCAGGTGTGTATTTTGGCTGGCCTTTCACAGTAACTAGGCCCTTAAAATTTTGACAGGAACAAAATGGTACACCATGTAGTACGTGGTATGCACTTGTGAAGGGAGTACAATAACTCCACTACACTTAAAACAGTATTTGTCTAGAACAGCAGCAGGTGTGTATTTTAGCTGGCCTTTCACAGTATCTAGGCTCTTAAATGGGCACTGTCAGATATAAAAACTTTTGATATGTGGTAAAGCATGCAAAAACAATAGGTTCTGCAATTGCTTTCAATAAAAAATGTCAGTATTTCATACTGAAAAAGCCAGTCAAAAAACTGCCTCTCTTCGTCCTGGGATACATACCAGCCTGGCTGTGTCCACTCGTCATCACCTATGTCATGGTCCCACTTCATGATTGCCAGGTCTGCAGATCAAAAGCTGCAGTGATCGGCCCCCTCACTGTCTGTGTTTACTTCACAGTCTCCTGTGTGAGGAGAAGGGGGGAGGGGAGGGAGTACACTGCTGCCTGTGAGCAGATGATGAAAGAAGCTGGTAACTGAAGATGGGGACTGAATGGAGGATTTTTTGTTTAAAAAGTAAGTGTCCCTACATGTATATATGTGTGTCTGGATATATATGTATGTGTGTAAATCTGTGTTGTCTAGGTAATGTGCATGTGTATGAATAAATTAAGTCAATGTGTGTGTGTGTATCTAATTCATGGGGACTACAATCATATGCCTCCAGCTGTTGCCAAACTACAACTCCCTGCATGCCTGCACAGCCAAATGATTTGTGGGCATGCTGAGAGTTGTAGTTTTGCAACAGTAGGAGGAACACAGCCTGCAGCAACACTGCTGTAAATCTGAGTTTTACCAATCATATGCCTCCAGCTGACGCATAACTACAACTCAAAGGATGTGTGGGCATGCTGGGAGTTGTAGTTTTGCAAAAGCTGAAAGCACACAGTGTGTTTATAGCATAAAACCAGAATCGAAAGGATTACAGATGCTCACTCTCCAGACCAGTGAGGAGAGTGAGGGAGAGGGAGTGGTTATTACCTGAGGAGAAGAAAGGGACCCGCCTCCTGCTTCTAGTCGACAACATTAAAGTAATTCAGAAATAAAGCTAATTCTGAGAGAAATATAGGTCATAGATACATAAAAATGATATGTACATGATCAGGATGAGATACTTAGCAACATATAACAGTTTTGTTTTTTTGGGTGATCTGACAGGTACGCTTTAAGACTTTAACAGGAAAAAAATGGTACACCACGTAGATGTAGGTACGTGGTATGCACTTATGAGGGTAGTACAATACGCTCCACTACGCTTAAAACAGTATTTGTCTACAATACCAGCAGGTGTGTACTTTTGCCTGGCCTTTCACTGTAACTAGGCCCTTAAGACTTTACCCGGGACTAAATGGTACACCGTGTAGATGTACGTACGTGGTATGCACTTATGAGGGGATTACAATATTCTCCACATTTATCTAGAACAGCAGCAGGTGTCTTTTTTTTTCTGGTTGGCCTTTCACAGTAACTAGGCCCTTAAGACTTTAACAGGAACAAAATCGTACACCACCTATGTATGCAAAGGTTACACTTAATAGAGGACAATATGCTCCGCTATGCAAGCTGTTTTACGCACTAATAGCAGGTGATTTTGACTTTTAGTGCTCTGCTCACCCTTACTGGCTGGCTACTATTAGCTTTTCAGTTGTTGTATACACCAGTGCTGCAGCACATAGTCACTGTGTAGTGCACCCAAAATTGTACTCTCTCTCAATCTCACTCCCTCCCTATCAGTGCTTCCTGGCTGGATTTGGGCTTGAGGGGAAACGCCGCTGTAAAAACATCACAGGGGTGGCTGCTTATAGGCTGCATGCTGGATGTGATTCAAGGTCATCCCGCCTACCCGTCCTCCTGCCTTTCCAGCATTCCTTTCCCCATGTGCTGACATGTGGAGCTGCCATCTTAGATGCCCTGGAGCCTGGACAGCACTAAAGGGAGTTTAATGAAGCAATTTGTGCGATCATTGGATTCGTTACAAAGCAAATTTTTTGGATTCATAGCAAAGCAAATTTTTCCTGAAATTTGTAAATAATTCGGATTCGATTCGTTCATCCCTTGTAGTGTTATATGTTTAGTATTTCTTCACATAAACTAAAGGTTCAGCGGAGTAGATACTCTGTGAAGGATTACTTCAGGCCTTGCTCTAGGTCAGTGGTTCTTAACCTTGTTGGAGGAACTGAACCCCACCAGTTTCATATGCGCATTCACCGAACCCCTCTTAATTGGACAAATAAAATATGATTTTTTTCAAATTCAAAACATAGGAGGTATATATTTAGGTATATATGTATACATAGGTGCACAAAATGAACAACACCATTAAGAACAAAGAACAAAACCATGAAAACATGATGTTCACACAAAAACATAATTAATATTTACTGCAAATCAGTGTGACTTCTGCTGTTGTCTTTCAGAGACCAGTTCAGAAATGCACGGCTTTACCTTGGCAGCTGCCACGTTGTCATTTTCGCAACAAAGTCTGTTCCTTTTCTTTGTTTTTATGTCCAGCACCCTGGAAAAGGATTGCTCGCAAAGATATGTTGTAACAAACGGTCTGAAAATCTCCAGCGCTTTCTTACCAATAATAGGGTACGTTAACATTTGTTGACACCAAAACGTTAGGCACAGGCAGTGTTCACCCACACATTAGGCCCTAATGCAGGGGTCCTCAAACTTTTTAAACAGGGGGCCAGTTCACGGTCCCTCAGACCGTTGGAGGGCCGGTCTATAGTTTAAAAAAAATATATGAACAAATTCCTATGCACACTTATATCTTATTAGTGGACTACCGCTTTAAGAACGCAGCACAGCTCCCCCCACATTAGGTAGGCAGCACAGTTCCCCCCACATTAGGTTGGCAGCATAGTTCCCCCCACATTAGGTTGGCAGTATAAATCCCCCACATTAGGTTGTAGTTCCCCCACATTAGGGTTGTCAGTATAGTTCCCCCACATTAGGTTGGCAGTATAGTTCCCCCACATTAGGTGCAATATAGTCCCACACATTAAGCTGGCAGTATGTTCCCCCACATTAGGTGCAATATAGTCCCCCACATTAGGTGTAATATAGTCCCCCACATTAAGCTGGCAGTATGTTCCTCCACATTAGGTTGGCAGTATAGTTCCCCCACATTAGCCCGGCAGTATGTTCCCCCCCACATTAGGTGCAATATAGTCCCCCCATATTAGGTGCAATATAGTACCCCACATTAAGCTGGCAGTATGTTCCCCCACATTAGGTGCAATATAGTCCCCCACATTAATCTGGCAGTATGTTCCCCCACATTAGGTGCAATATAGTCCCCCCACATTAGGCCGGCAGTATGTTCCCCCACATTAGGTGCAATATAGTCCCCCACATTAGGTGCAATATAGTCCCCCACATTAGGTGCAATATAGTCCCCCACATTAGGTGTAATATAGTCCCCCACATTAAGCTGGCAGTATGTTCCTCCACATTAGGTTGGCAGTATAGTTCCCCCACATTAGCCCGGCAGTATGTTCCCCCACATTAGGTGCAATATAGTCCCCCACATTAAGCTGGCAGTATGTTCCCTCACATTAGGTGCAATATAGTCCCCCCACATTAGGCCGGCAGTATGTTCCCCCACATTAGGTGCAATATAGTCCCCCACATTAGGTGCAATATAGTCAGTCCCCCACATTAGGCCGGCAGTATGTTCCCCCACATTAGGTGCAATATAGTCCCCCACATTAGGCTGGCAGTATGTTCCCCCACATTAGGTTGGCAGTATAGCCCCCCACATTAGGCCAGCAGTATGTTCCCCCACATTAGGTGCAATATTGTCCCCCACATTACGTTGGCAGTATAGTCCCCCACATTTGGTGCAGTATATTCCCCCACAGACATACAGCCTTCAGCCATACAGTATGGCTGGAGGCTGTATGCCTGTGTACTGCCCCACTTCAGTGTTCCGACCACCGCTCCGGCCATAGCAGGACCGGAGGATCGGTGGTCGGAACACCGAAGCTGACGCGCCACTGATAAACACTTACCAACTGCCAGTTCGCGTCCTTCTTGCTTCTTCTCCGGACTCCGTTGCCATGGGCGCACGCATGGATGTGAAGTCCCTGCGTGCGCTAGTTCCCTGCGTGCGCTAGTTCCATGGATGTGAAGTCCCTGCGTGTGCTAGTAAATGCGGGGCCGCAGGGACTTAACAGAGGCGTCCCTGTGTTCCGAAAGCATCTTTCGGAACACAGGGATGTCCCGAGGCAAAAACACCCGGTGGGCCTCCCCGCCAAACCCCAGAGACTGCCTCACCGAACCCCCGGTTCAGAACCACTGCTCTAGGTGGTCTGTACAGGAGGGATCATTCCTCAGAGGTGAGAGCTGGTTTGCATTCGTGCCTATACATGTTATAACTTATGTGTACAATATCTCACATTCCACCCTTACATTTTTGTAAGTATATTAGTATAGCTTTTCATGTAGCAACACTGAAGAAATGACCCTCTGCTACAATGTAAAGTAGCGAGTGCACAGCCTTTATAACAGTGTTTAATGTTGTGCCCTCTCAAAATAATTCAACACACAACCATTAATGTCTATACCTTGTCAAGAAAAGAGAGTACACCCCTAAGTGGAAATACGCCCCCGTTTCCGAGTCCTTAAGGACCGAGGACGTAGGAGTACGTCCTGTCCTTTCCCGGACCCCCGCCGCTAGCCGGAGGGGAGCCGGTGCCCGATGCCTGCTGAAATCGTTCAGCAGGCATTGCGGCATATCACCCAGGGGGGTCATGATGACCCCCCATGTCGGCGATGGCCGCAGATCGCTGGACAATTCAGCCCAGCGATCTGCAGCAATTTCGGGTCAATCGGGTCTCCAGTGATCTGGTCTCTGATGGCCCCAAACAGCCATAGCCAGCAGGGGTGAGGTGGCACTGGTGCCACCTCATGATCGCCCTGATTTGTCGGCCGGTTTACCGGCCGACCAATCAGGGCACCTGCTGCGGGTGTCACTCCTGCAACCCGCTCCGCCCCTCTTCCGGAGGACGTGAGCAGGTGCGGGAAGAAGACCCCGGGAGCTGGGGACCCCGATCCCCGGCGTCAATGTTGGGATCGGGGCCCCAGGAGCTGCGGTGGTGGCGGCGAGGGACTGACCTGTGTCCCGGAGCAGCAGTAGGAGGTGAGTGACAGCCTCCTGCTGTTGCTTAGAAACAGTTCCCAGCATGCAAAAAGGGCATGCTGGGAGCTGTAGTTATGCAACAGCAGGAGGCAGACCACCACAACTCCCAGCATTCCCTTATGGGCATGCTGGGACTTATAGTTTTGCAACAGCTGGAGGTACATTTTTTCTATGGAAAAGTGTACCTTCAGCTGTTGTATAACTACAACTCCCAGCTTGCACAATCAGCTAAAGTGCATGATGGGAGTTGTAGTGGTGCATCTTCTGGTTGCATAACCACAACTCCCAGCATGCCTGTTGGCTGTCGGTGACTGCTGAGAGTTGTAGTTTTGCAACAGCTGAAGGCATACTGGTTGTGAAACACTGAGATAAGTAGCAAACCAGTGTGTCTCCAGCTGTTGCATAACTACAATCCCCAGCATCCCCAGCCAAAGTAGTATGCCTCCAGCTGTTGCATAACTACAAGACCCAGCATGCCCTTCCGCTGTCCGTACATGCTGGGGGTTGTAGCTTTTGCAACAGCTGAAGGCACACTGGTTGAAAAACACTGAGTTTGTTACCAAACTCGGTGTTTCACAACCAGTGTGCCTCCAGCTGTTGCAAAACTACATCTCCCAGCAGGCACTTATAGACCGTACATGCTGGGAGTTGTAGTTTTGCAACAGCTGGATGTCCCCCCCCCCCAATGTGAACGTACAGGGTACACTCACATGGGCGGTGGTTTACAGTAAGTATCCGGCTGCCGCAGCTCAAACTGCCAGCGAGAAACTACTGTGAGCCCCCGCCCGTGCGACTGTACCCTAAAAACACTACACTACACTAACACAAAATAAAATAAAAAGTAAAAAACACTACATATACACATACCCCTACACAGCCCCCTTCCCCTCCCCAATAAAAATGAAAAACGTCTGGTACGCCACTGTTTCCAAAACGGAGCCTCCAGCTGTTGCAAAACAACTACTCCCAGTATTGCCAGATAGCCACTGACTGTCCAGGCATGCTGGGAGTTTTACAACAGCTGGAGGCACCCTGTTTGGGAATCACTGGTGTAGAATACTCCTATGTCCACCCCTATGCAAGTCCCTAATTTAGGCCTCAAATGCGCATGGCGCTCTCACTTTGGAGCCCTGTCGTATTTCAAGGCAACAGTTTAGGGCCACATATGGGGTATTGCCGTACTCGGGAGAAATTGTGTTACAAATTTTGGGGGGTATTTTCTGCTATTACCCTTTTTAAAAATGTAAAATTTTTGGGAAAGCAAGCATTTTAGGTAAAAAATTTTTTTTTTTTTTTTTACATATGCAAAAGTCGTGAAACACCTGTGGGGTGTAAAGGTTCACATTACCCCTTGTTACGTTCCACGAGGGGTCTAGTTTCCAAAATGGTATGCCATGTGTTTTTTTTTTGCTATTCTGGCCCCATAGGGGCTTCCTAAATGCGGCATGCCCCCAGAGCAAAATTTGCTTTCAAAAAGCCAAATGTGACTCCTTCTCTTCCGAGACCTGTAGTGCGCCAGCAGAGCAATTTTGACCCCCATATGGGGTGTTTTCTGAATCGGGAGAAATTGGGCTTCAAATTTTGGGGGGTATTTTCTGCTATTACCCTTTTTAAAAATGTAAAATTTTGGGGAAACCAAGCATTTTAGGTAAAATTATTATTTTTTTTTACATATGCAAAAGTCGTAAATCACCTGTGGGGTATTAGGGTTCACTTTACCCCTTGTTACGTTCCCCGAGGGGTCTAGTTTCCAAAATGGTATGCCATGTGTTTTTTTGCTGTCCTGGCACCATAGGGGCTTCCTAAAGGTGACATGCCCCTTAAAAACCATTTGTCGCTCCTTCCCTTCTGAGCCCTCTATTGTGCCCGCTGAACAATTAACATAGACATATGAGGTATGTCCTTACTCGAAAGAAATTGGGTTTCAAATACAAGTAAAAGTTTTCTCCTTTTTACCCCTTGCAAAAATTCAAAAATTGGGTCTACAAGAACATGCGAGTGTAAAAAATGAAGATTTTGAATTTTCTCCTTCACTTTGCTGCTATTCCTGTGAAACACCTAAAGGGTTAAAACACTTACTGAATGTCATTTTGAATACTTTGGGGGGTGCAGTTTTTATAATGGGGTCATTTATGGGGTATTTCTAAGATGAAGACCCTTCAAATCCACTTCAAAACCGAACTGGTCCCTGAAAAATAGGGAGTTTGAAAATTTTGTGAAAAATTTCAAAATTGCTGCTGAACTTTGAAGCCCTCTGGTGTCTTCCAAAAGTAAAAACTCATAAATTTTATGATTCAAACATAAAGTAGACATATTGTATATGTGAAACAAAAAAAATTATTTTGAATATCCATTTTCCTTACAAGCAGAGAGCTTCAAAGTTAGAAAAATGCTAAATTTTCATTTTTTTCATCAAATTTGGAGATTTTTCACCAAGAAAGGATGCAAGTTACCATAAAATTTTACCACTATGTTGAAGTAGAATATGTCACGAAAAAACATTCTCGGAATCAGAATGATAACTAAAAGCATTCCAGAGTTATTAATGTTTAAAGTGACAGTGGTCAGATTTGCAAAAAACGCTCTGGTCCTTAAGGTGTAAAATGGCCTGGTCCTTAAGGGGTTAAATTTGGCCCAAAGTGTCAATTTTTGGTGTGGCCATAATTATTTTCCACCATTGCCTTTAGTCTCTTGGACATGGAGTTCACCAGAACTTCACAGGTTGCCATTAGAGTCCTCTTCCATAACGACATTACGGAGTTGGTGGTTGTTAGAAACCTTGCATTCCCCCACCTTCCATTTGAGGATGCCCCAAAGTTACTCAATAGGATTTATATTTGGAGACATGTTTGGCCAGTCCATCACCTTTACCCTCAGCTTTTTTAACAAGGCAGTGGTCATCTTGGAGAAATGTTTGGGGTCTTGTTGGAATACTACCCTGCAGCCGATTCTCCTAAGGGAGGGGATCATGCTGTGCTTTAGTATCTCACAGTACTTGTTGGCATTTATGGTTCCATCAATGAACTGTAGCTCCCCAGTGCCAGTAGCACTTTTGCAGGCCAAGACCATGACTGTAGGCAAGACACATGTACTCCTCACCTGGTTGCCATCACACACACCTGACCATCTCAAGTTTATCATTCCAGTAATCCATGTCCTCAGTCTGCTTGTCTTTAGCAAACTGTTTGTTGTACTTTCTTGTACATCCTCTTTAGAAGAGGTCTGTTCTGAGTGAAATCTGTCCTGTGAAACCTCTGTATGGTCCTGCCCACCATGCTGCAGCTTAGTTTAATGGATTTGCAATCTTCTTATAGCCTAGACAATCTTTATGTAGAGCAACAATTCTTTTTTTCAGATCCTCAGAGAGTTCTTTGCCATGGGGTACCATGTTAAACTTCCAGTGACCTGTAATAGAGAGTGTAAGAGCGATAACACTAAATTTAAGATACTTGCTGCCATTCATACCTGAGACCTTGTTACACTAACGAGTCACTCAGTCACTCACTTCAGCAGCTCCCACCCCCTTAATGAAAGGAAAGGTATTCTGTACAGTCAATTCCTATGCTTGAAAAGAATTAATAGTGATACTGGGACATACTATTTGCAAGCACAGGGATTAAAGAATAGACTATATAAAGGAGCTTATCCCCTGCAGGTAATAGAAGAAAGCTTCCAAACGGCAGAAAGAAAAAAAGTAGCGAAGAACTGTTAATGGGCAGACATAAGAAAAAGATAGAAGTTTCACTTTTGTGTTTGCGAATAGTAACATAAATAGGGCTTATAATACTGTGATTAAATAGAATTAATATTGATAGAAGTTAGCTCATTGTTAAGAGATAGCAAAAAAGCAACTGTTAATTACACATTGCAGAAATAAAACCTGAGGCGATATGTTAAAAAGAAAAAATTATAAAATGAAATTTGTTGGCAGTAACTGGTTAACTGATAATATTCCCATTGGGTATTATCCTTGCAAAAACTATTCATTCTTTAAACATAATTTAGCCTCTAAAGTCATTAACATAGGAGGGGTAATGCATAAGGTACAACAATTTCTTACCTGCAAAATGATATTCGTAATGTACACAGTGTTTTGCCAATGTGGCTTCTTTTACATTAGGAAGACTGCTGTTTGTCCGGATATGTGAGCATTTTAGATATATTAGGACAGGAGTGAGAGAGACGATGGGAGCAGCACTTAGGCACTGAAGTTTGCTGGGCTTAAAAGAACAGAATTCCCAGTGAATGGCATAACATGTTGCTTTAATGTGAAGCACATTGAATAATAAGAACAAATTACTAGGTCCAATCGGTCTTAAAGGGGTACTACACTGAAAACGCCTTAAGATGTTATATCAGTGTGGACCCCCGCGATATCTGCGCCAGCAGCCGCGGCATCTGGAACACGGAAGCTTGTAGCTTTCACATTTGTGACATCACTCCACGCACAGTTCGCTCTGTGCACCGAATGACAGGGGTTCAGCAGCGGATATTGCGGGGGTCTTATCCCTGGGGACCCCTGCGATCCCAGTTGCGGCACCCCTGTCATGATAGGGGATAAGATGTTTTCAGCAGAGTACCCCTTCAATGACTGCAACAATCTGAGTCCATTTTTATAACGTTATAACAGTTTTAATGCATTTTGCTGGTTTTGTACAAGCTCTATATAGCTTGCACCAGAACGTAGTAGTGTGATCTGCCCACCCGAAGAAGTGCGTGATGATGCAAGAAGCGACTGTAGCTGTCAGGTCTGCTTTCAATTTCCCCAGCTGAACTTATATGCACTATTAGAAATAAAGTTATTACAATTTCTATGTTTTTTTTTTTTACCTTTTATCCTGGACCAAATAAACTGAAAAGTACAAGGAAGAACCCCCCCAAAAAAGGAGCAGTGTTTTCCACTTGCTATACCTAGTTTGGGTTTGAGGTAAGGCACTACCAAAACTAATATCTTCATGGCGGGATTGGACAATAAAGAGTAACATGACACTGGGAAGGGAAAAGGCCTAATTGGGCCAGATTGTACTCTTTATATGGTTTTTAATAAAATAATTTCATATCATTTTACAATATTTAGTGTTTTTCTACATACCATATAACAAATACAGAAAACCACTAGGAATTAGAAAAGTAAAGATTATACAGTCTTCAAATTTTACTTATTTGCGAATGACCTATATCCAGAAATAAGTATAGCTGAGATGTGTATTGTCTTTCAAAGTCATTTGTATTGCCTTCATTAAAGTCTTCTACTGTTAAAGGGGTATTCCGGGCAAAAAACATTTTATCCCCTATCCAAAGGATAGGGGATAAGATGTCTGATTGTGGGGGGCCCGCCACTGGGACCCCCCGTGATCTCCCTGCAGCACTTGCATTCTATGCAGGAGCTGCGTCTCCAGTTTCAGAAACCTCCGGGTTTCCAGGACTGGGGACGTGGCGTTACGCCACACCCCCTCCATTCATGTCTGAGTGGGGGCATGGCATACTTTTTAATAAAAAAAATTAATAAAAAGTAAAATATAAGCAAAAGTGGTACCAATAAAATCTACAGATAACGGCGCAAAATTTTAGCCCCCATATTGCCCCATATATGGAAAAATGAGAAAGTTATAAGTGGTCAAAATAGAGCAATTTCAAACATACTAATTTTGTCAAAATTATTTGAGATTTTTTTTAAAGCGGTATCATGGGGATTCTTTATTCTTTACCCACAGAATAAAGAAAACATTTAATTTTTACCATAAAGTGTACAGCTTGAAACAAAACCTTTAAAAATTTGCTAAATTGCGGTTTCCTTTTCAATTTTCCCACATAAATAATATTTGTTTGGTTGCACCATACATTTTATGGTTAAATAAGTGATGCCATTACAAAGTAAAATTGGTGACACAAAAAACAAGCCCTCATATGGGTCTGTGGATGGAAATATAAAAGAGTTATGATTTTAGAAGGCGAAAATAAAAATTGGCCTGGTCCTTAAGGCCAAAATGGACCTGGCCCTTAAGGAGTTAAGGTCTTTAGCATGGAAATTATGGGTTTTGGGTGGCCTGGGGCACTGTCCAGAAGCAATAACACATCTTGACTGCTGAATGTCATCTAAGATGTTTTTTCAGCATGTCTCCCTCTTAAGGACTCAGGGCGTACCTGTACGCCCTGAGCCCGGTCCCGGCTGCTAATCATAGCCGGGACCCTGGGCTAACAGCGTGCGGCATCGATCGTTGTGCGCGCGCTGTTAACCCTTCAGGCGCGGCGATCAAAGTTGACCGCCGCGTCTGAAAACGAAAGTAAACGCTTCCCGGCAGCTCATTCGGGCTGATCGGGACATCGCGATACGGCCACAGAAACGGCCCTAACCAAAGTCACTAACGATCTTCTGACGGCCAAATCAAATGGCAATTTCTCTTTACTGATTGTCTTGGACCTTTCTGCGGCTTTTGACACTGTGGATCACCAACTCCTCCTCAGTAGTCTCTGCTCCATTGGTCTCAAGGACTCTGCTCTCGCCTGGTTTTCCTCCTATCTCTCTGGCCGCTTTTTTAGCGTTTCATTTTCTGGCTCTACTTCTTCTCCTCTTCCCCTTGCTGTCGGGGTTCCCCAGGGATTGGTCCTGGGTCCTCTACTCTTTTCACTCTACACATCCCCCATTGGAAAAACAATCAGTAGATTTGGTTTCCAGTACCACCTCTACGCTGATGACACCCAACTCTATACCTCCTCCGCCAACATCACCCCTGCACTCCTACAGAATACCAGTGACGGTCTCTCTGCCATCGCAGACATCATGTCCTCTTTATATCTGAAACTAAATCTTTCTAAAACAGAACTTCTTGTCTTTTCTCCATCAACTGATACTGTACCTAACCCTGACATTTCCATCTCAGTATGTGGTACTACCATAACTCCCGGGCAGCAGGCTCGCTGTCTTGGAGTTATACTTCACTCTGATCTGTCTTTCACTCCCCATATTCAGTCTCTTTCACGTTCTTGTCACCTGCATCTCAAAAACATTTCAAGAATCCGCCCGTTTCTCACTACTGAAACTGCTAAAACTCTCATTATTGCTTTGATTCACTCCCGCCTCAACTACTGTAACTCTTTACTAATAGGCCTTCCTTTCTCCAAACTCTCTCCTCTCCAGTCCATCCTTAATGCCGCAGCCAGACTCATCTTCCTCTCCAGCCGTTACACCGACACCTCCTCCCTGTGCCAGTCACTACACTGGTTACCAATTCAGTCCAGAATACAGTACAAAATCCTCAGTCTCACACACAAAGCTCTCTACAATGCTGCACCTCCCTACATCTCCTCTCTCATCTCCGTCTACCATCCTACACGTTCTCTCCGATCTCTCTATAATCTGAACTTCTCACTCCCGTCTCCAAGATTTCACTCATGCTGCACCGGTTCTCTGGAATGCTATCCCTCAATCCCTCAGACTCAACAACAACATCCATAGTTTCAAACGTGGCCTAAAAACACATCTCTTCAGACAGGCCTACAACAGTCTCCAATTGGCCTCAACATATCCTCTACATATCCCCAACCTATCCCCAACATATCCTCAACATATCCCCAACATATCCCCAACATATCCCCAATATATCCCTACACCTCTTGTTTGAATAGTTATTGTGTAATTTTATGTCTGATACTTGTCTTTGTTTGTACCCCATAATTGTAAGCGCTGCGGAATCTGTAGGCGCTATATAAATAAATAAATAAATGTCTGCAGGCCTTCACATGATCTCTGCTGGCCTTTACGTGATGTCTGCTGGTCTTCTCATGATCTCTGCTGGCCTTCACGTAACGTCTGCTGGTCTTCACGTGATGTCTGCTGGCCTTCACGTGATGTCTGCTGGCCTTCACATGATGTCTGCTGGCCTTCACATGATGTCTGCTGGTCTTCACATGATGCCTATTGGTCTTCACATGATGTCTGCTGGCCTTCACATGATGTCTGCTGGTCTTCACATGATGCCTATTGGTCTTCACATGATGTCTGCTGGCCTTCACATGATGTCTGCTGGCCTTCACATGATATCTGCTGCTCTTCACATGATGTCTGCTGGCCTTCACATGATGTCTGCTGGTCTTCACATAATACCTGCTGGTCTTCACATGATGCCTATTGGTCTTCACATGATGTCTGCTGGCCTTCACATGATGTCTGCTGGTCTTCACATGATACCTGCTGGCCTTCACATGATGTCTGCTGGTCTTCACATGATACCTACTGGTCTTCATATGATGTCTGCTGGCCTTCACATGATGTCTGCTGGTCTTCACATGATGTCTGCTGGCCTTCACATGATGTCTGCTGGTCTTCACATGATGCCTATTGGTCTTCACTAGTGTTGAGCGGCATAGGCCATATTCGAATTCGCGAATATTCGCGAATATATGGACGAATATTCGTCATATATTCGCGAATATTCGCATATTCGTTATATTCTCGTTTTATTTTCGCGTATGCGAAAATACGCGCATGTGAAAATTATCATATGCGGAAATTCGCATATGCGAAAATTAGCATATGCGAATTTTCGCATATGCGAATTTTCGCACGCCAGTCTCACACAGTAGTATTACAGCCTTCTTTACACCACACAAGCTGGAAGCAGAGAGGGGTGATCACTGTGATGTGTACTGTGAAGAAAAAAAAAAAAAAAAAAAACGAATATTCGTAATTACGAATATATAGCGCTATATTCGCAAAATTCGCGAATTCGCGAATATGCGATATTCGCGAATAATATTCGAATTGCGAATATTCGCGAGCAACACTAGTCTTCACATGATGTCTGCTGGCCTTCACGTGATGTCTGCTGGTCTTCACATAATACCTGCTGGTCTTCACATGATTTCTGCTGGTCTTAACATGATGTCTGCTGGTCTTCACATGATGTCTGCTGCCCTTCATGTGTCATCTGCAGCTTCTGAAAAACTTCAAAGTAAATCCCTTATACCTTTCTTATACTGATATATCGAAGTTGGGATATGGAAGGGGTATGTATAAATTCAAGGAAAGGTAAGGGTGAACAAATCGGTTCAGTCTTAGTATATGTTTATAGTAGAGTCCAATTTTTATATACAAACCCCCTGAATAGACATTATATAGCAATATTCTTGCTGCCAGCCTATTCCACTAGCAGATGCTTAGTAGCATAATGTTTAGTATGCTTTCAGCATGCTTGTGACATTTCTCTCATACCATGTGGACAAATTTTTTTATTTTTTACAGTCACTAATTTTAATAATGGTCTATAACAGGGCCGGACTGGCCATTGGGCAGACTAGTGGGCTGGGCCGTCCGCCTGCCCTGTCGCGATACACCTGTTGTGACCTCCCTGAGGAAGTTGCTCATAGCAACGGTACGCGAGGGGTCTGGTGGAGCATGGATTCTTCAGAATATGTTTCATCCCTATCTTGTTATTGCCATTGGGATATCAGGTTTTTCCATATTTTGGACGCACTTTATTCACACTCTGCTAGTATCTGCTGATTACTAATTTATTACATAAAGATTCTATACCTATAGGCAGTTGGGGGATACTTTAGCGTTATGATTGTGTAGGGATTCATGTTTACAGTGTTGTGTTCCTTGACCTATGGCGAATTATATTTTTGTGTTTTTTGTACTGTTTTAATCCATGCTCCAGGAGGGAGAGCATCTGGCCCCCTCAAGTGTTTGTCTTGGTGTTCCTTTTTTAGGACATCTTTTATGTGATTTTAGATTGTTTCTGTTTATATGTGAAGATAAATTAATAAACTTGATATTTCTATGACATTATTGACTTCTATTTATTCTTTTTGGGTCTGCAGTACATTACAGTGGTAGCCTCTGTTTTCGTTTCTTTTTCACACCTGTTTTCTGCACTACATCGGCCACTGCTTTCAAAGTCTCGGCCACCTCTTTGAAAGTAGAGGCCAGTGTAGTGAAGAAAACAGCCCACTCTGCCTGCTCACTGACACAGCCTACCCCATACCCTAAAAGGGGCCTCCGGCCCCAAGTGCAGTGAGCCAGGGCAGGGACACTGCTGCTTTAAGAGCAGCAGACGTCCGTGCATAGCCACGCCCCTGACATCACGGGCATCCCTGCCCCGGCTGCTCTGCTCCGAGTCTGGGGGTGCAAAAAGGTTATGGAGGATGACTAAGGGGTCTGGGGCAGACAAATGTTAAGGAGGATGACTGGGGGGTCTTGGGAGGTTGAGTCTGGGGGGGCAGAAAAGTGTGAAGGAGGATGACTGAGGGGTCTTGGGGAGGATGAGTCTGGGGGCAGAAAAGTGTGAAGAAGGCTGACTGAGGGGTCTTGGGGGGGGGGGGTCTGGGGGGAGGTCAGAAAAGTGTTAAGGAGGATGACAGGGGGCAGAGGAGTCTGGGGGACTTAGCAGTCTAAAAGAAGAGGGGAAAGATGGGCTGCATAGTCTAATATGTCCGGGCCTCGTTTTGGTCCCAGTCCAGCCCTGGTCTACAAAATCTATTTTAAATTTAAATGGAAAAAAAAAGAAGATATCAAATAAACCAATTTATTCTTGTTGGAAAATCCCTCTCTAACCATTTGTATAGATTGGATGACAGTTAACAAAATAAACGTTCAAGGACTATTTACTTGATTTCTTTATGTTGCAGCTTTTGAAAAAGCAAAGCAGTTTAATAGTGAAAAATACTACAACTACAATAATTTAAAATGTATAAAAAAAAAAAGAAAAATTATTCAGCTTTGTCCTGTAAACCAGAGAGAAGAGAAGTCCCATTTCAGGTGAAAGTATTCAAATAGGTTATAAAATGCATAAGATAAAGGAGTCATTGAGGCTTTCAAAATGGTAATTAAAATAGTTGATGTGTGTCTAATGCATTTATTGAATACTGCCTGCAAGAGCTGAGTGGATGTTTGCAACTTTATTTTAGTAGTGTTATTGTTAAGAATGATTCCTAGAATTCGGGATGATGTGGGAGTTGTCAGTTTAATTGTGTGCCATGTCATTGACTAGGTAATATTTATATGCCGATTTAGTTATGCCAATAGAACTACGGCACATCTTTTTCTGCTCACCAACCACTGCTAAACATATTTCAACATTAAACAATGATCCATCTCAATTGTGGGACTGAGAAAGCTCCAGTAAAAAAATGATATTCACTTTACATACAAACTTGAGCCTGCACCAAAAGAAAGGATTTTCCAACCTCGGTAAAATGATCCCAGGAGCGGAGTAAAATTTTTTAAAACTATACTCGCCCTTCTGCACCCTGTCAGTTTAAAGGGGTACTCCACTGCCCCATCGTTCAAATCATTTTGTTAAAAATGCTGGGTGCGGGCGGCGAGGGTTGTGATGTCATGGCCACACCCCTCGTTACATCATGCCATGCCCCCTCAATGCAAGTCCAAATGCTGGGGCAGTGGAGTACCCCTTTAATGCTGCTACACCGGAGTCCCCTATGGAAGTGTTTTGTACTGACATCCCTGTACACTGAGTGTAGGGTGCGACAGCCTTGGTATCCCATGTTCAGTGTACAAGGATATCATCACAGCACTTATGCTAGGGACTCGTAGCAATGCTGAAGTGGTGTGTGTGTGTGTGTGTGGGGGGGGGGGTTAAGTTGATGAGCAATTTTGTTTTGATCACCATTCACTGCCTCTCAGTTTTTTTAAGGCTTTACCCAAGTGCAGGATCGTAGAGGGTCCCAGAGGTTGTATCTCCTGCAATCAGACATTTATCCCCTATCCTGTGGGCCCTGGGGATACATTTTTTCAAATGCTGGTGTAACCTTTTTTAACAGATAAGAAAAAAAAAATGAAGAATAAAATCCACCATACAAATTTACAATGGTGCATTATTAACCCGTTAAGGCGTTATCTATTATCAATTATCTACCTAAAAATCCATATTATGGCTTATATTTTGCGCCAAAAATTAAACTTTGCAGTGACATTAGTAATTTTACCCAAACATCCATGGCGAAACGGAAATAAAAAATCATTGTGCGACAAAATTGAAGAAAAAATGCAACTTTGTAACTTTTGGGGGCTTCCGTTTCTATGCAGTGCATTTGTTTGTAAAAATGACACCTTAACATTATTCTGTAGGTCCATACGGTTAAAATGATACCCTACTTATATAGCTTTGATTTTGTCCTTCTTCGGGAAAAAATTATAACTACATGCGGGAAAATGTATATGTTTAAAAATGTCCTCTTCTGACCTCTATAACATTTTTATTTTTCTGCATATGGGGATGTATGAGGGCAAATTTTTTGCGCCATGATCTAAAGTTTTTATTGGTACCATTTTTGTTTTGAGCGGACTTTTTGATCACTTTTTATTAATTTTTTAATGGTACAAAAAGGGACCAAAAATACGTTATTTTGGAGTTTTGATTTTTTTTTACATGTGCGCCATTGACCGTGCGGTTTAATTAACGATATAGTTTGGACATTTACGCATGCGGCGATACCACATGTTTATATTTATTTTTATTTACATTTATTAATTTTTTTTATGCTAAAAGGGGGGTGATTCTGACTTTTATTAAGGAAGGGGTTAAATCACGTTTATTAACACTTTTTTTTCCACTTTCTTTTTGCAATGTTATAGCTCCCATAGGGGACTATGACATTGCACACACAGATTTCCTACACTGATCACTGCCATGCATTAACATGGCATTGATCAGTGTTAATGCTGCTCGACTGCTCCTGCCTGGATCTCAGGCACGGAGCAGTCATTCAGTGATCAGACATGTAGGAGGCAGGTAGGGATCCTCCTGGTGTCCTGCAAGCTGTTGGAGATGCCACAATTTCACTGCGGAGGTCCCAAACAGCCTGACTGAGCTGCCGGGATGCTTTCGGTTTCACTTCAGAGGAGGCAGTCAACTTTGATCGCCACGTCTGAAGGGTTAATACCGGGCATTACCATGATGTCCGCAAAGAATAGTAAATGAGGAAAAAAACACATGGATTATTAACCTGTTAAGGACCATGGGTATACCCGGCCTCTAACAACGGCCAGGACCCGTTGCTAATAGCACGCGGCACTGATTGCAGTGCTGCTAGTTATTAACCCTTTAGACGCGGCGTTCAAAGTTGATCGCTGCATCTAAGGTGAAACAAAACTACCCCGGGTTAGCTCAGTGGGCTGTTCGGGACCGCCGTGGTGAAATCGCAGCATTCCGAACAGCTGTACGACACGAGGAGGGTCCCCTTACCTTCCTCCTGGTGTCCGATCGCCAAATGACTGCTCAGTGCCTGAGATCCAGGCATGAGCAGTCAAGTGGCAGAATCATCGATCAATGGTTTCCTATGAAACAACATTGGAAAAAAAGTGGAAAAAAAAGTTAATAAATGTGATTTAATCCCTTCCCTAATAAAAATCTGAATCACCCCCTTTTCCCATTTACAAAAAAAAGTGTAAATAAAAATAAACATATGAGGTATCTGCACCTGTGTAAATGTCCAAATTATAAAAATATATTGTTAATTAAACTGCACGGTCAATGTCGTACGCGCAAACAAATTTCAAAGTCATAAATAGTGTATTTTTGGTTACTTTTTATATAATGAAAACATTTATAAAAAGCAATCAAAGAGTCCGATCAATAAATGAAACTGCTAAAAACTTCAAAAATGAGCCCTCATACTGCCTCGTACGGGGAAAAATAAAAAGTTATAGGGGTCAGAAGATGACAATTTTAAACGTACAAACTTTCCTGCATGTAGTTATGATTTTTTCCAGAAGTACGAAAAAATCAAACCTATATAAGTAGGGTGTCATTTTAATCATATGGACCTACAGAATAAAGATAAGGTGTCATTTTTTTTTTACCAGAATTGTAATGCGTAGAAACGGAAGCCCCAAAAGTTACAAAATTGTGTTTTTTCTTCAATTTTGTTGCACCATGATTTTTTTTCCTGTTTTTTCGTAGCTTTTTGGGTAAAATTACTGATGTCATTACAAAGCAGAATTGGTGGCACAAAAAATAAGCCATCATATGGATTTTAAGGTGCAAAATTGAAAGAGTTATGATTTTTTAAAGGTAAAGGAAAAAATGAAAGTGCAAAAATGGAAAAAACCCTGGTCCTTAAGGGGTTAAACCTACAACAAATACAAGAGTATTCTGGATTGCCTGGTGAAAAGCCTGTCACCTAGGCAAAGGGGTAATTGCTCTTCATTTCTGATGTGGGGAGATTCAAAGGCCATTAACACTCCACTGGCATTCTGGGAAAAGGAATACGCAAAGCAGCTTGTATCTATATATATATTTCTTATGATTTCTTATGATTCCCTTTACTGACTCGTGGATCATATGGCACTGGAAGGCATGACCTGATGCAGAGGGAAATGGGGGTGGGGGGCTTGTCCAGGGTCCAATCAAAATTAAAGATTGTTCTCTGTCTGCAGTGGAAAACAGAGCTGATCCTAATTAGTGTTGCTCGCGAATATTCGCAATACGAATTTTATTGGCGAATATCGCATATTCACGAATATTCGTGCATATAGTGCTATATATTCGTAATTACGAATATTCGTATTTTTTTTTTCACAGTACACATCACAGTGATCACCCCTCTCTGCTTCCAGCTTGTGTGGTATAAAGAAGGCTCTAATACTACTGTGTGAGACTGCGAATTTCCATTTATGTTAATTTTTGTATATGCAAATTTTAGCATATGTAAATTTTCGCATGCGCGAATGTTCGCATATGCGAAAATAAAACGAGAATATTACGAATATGCGAATATTCGCGAATATATGACGAATATTCGCAAATTCGAATATGGCCTATGCCGCTCAACACTAATCCTAATCTGACATTATTGGCTCTTCTATGACACTTCCCTGCTCCACCATCTAAACGCTTCCCGCTCATACAGGGAGATTTATATAGTAGATGTTAGGGAATGGCATTTACAGTAAAATCTCTCCAAAAGACCACCTCTTTGAGAAGACAATCCACTTTTTTGAACCAGATTTTACATACATACACACACACACACACACACACATTTGGGGACATTTATCATTATTTGCTTTGGTAAGCCAGTTCTGTAGGCATTTTTTTTTGCTTTAGTTTTGCTTATGTGTGACTTATTTATCATACTATCACAGGGGGTTGATAAATTTGGCTCACATAAGCAAAAAACAATAAATCACTTTTGAATACCATTTATTTAGCACACATAAGTGATGACTGCAAAATAACACTTTGTAACACTACCTCCTCTCCTCTATGACTTTTCTGCTCTAAAATCGCAGTTGTGAAAAAAATTTGCTAAATATAAATATTTTTAACCCCTTTTGAACACAGCTTTTTTTTTATTTTTGCATTTTCTTTTTTTTCTCCTCACCTTCTAAAAATAATAACAATTTCAATTTTCCACCTTACATATAAAGCCTTGTTTTTTGCACCACCAATTTTACTTTGCAATGACATTAATAATTTCACCACAAGATCTACGTCAAAACAAAAAATATATATTTGTGGGACAAAATTGGGCAAAAAAAAGCGCCATTTTAGTAACTTTTAGGACCTTTTGTTTCTACCCAGTGCACTTTTCTGTAAAAATGACACACTGGCCCTCATTTACTTAGAAAATCGGGTTGTAAGTTTATCTTGCTTTCTTACCCGACTGCTTTTTTCCCCTGGTATTTATTATTATGTTGCATCCTGTTTCTCGCACGTAGGTTTTTTAGGTTTTGGTTTCCAACTCCTCTGAGTTGTCGGGAAAAAATCCACACCAATTCAACAAATTCGGGTTGGAAACCTTTATAAATATGTGGGAAAGCTCAGAAATGTCGGGTTACGCCCCTTTTTTGGGTTTGGGAGAATACACATCGGGTCCGTAGGGAAAAAATGTTGCATCGTGTCGCAGACTGGCGCACGATGTCTGCGACATGTCGCAGACAAAGATGCACCAAAAAACCCCGACAAAACAAGTCTGGTTTAGAATAGTAAATGAGGGCCATTCTGTGTATTCTGTAGGTCCATACAATTGAAATGATATCCAACTAGGCTTCTTTCACACTGCCTTTGTGACACGGCAGTGTGACGTCTGCCGGGGAGCCCGGGGAGAATAGCGGGGGGAAAAATATATCATGCAATGTTTTTTCCTCCCGCTACTCCCATCAAAAAACAACATTGCCTGACAGACCCCATAATAGTGAATGGCATCTGTCAGGACCCATTGTTTCCTGTTGAGGCCGGAAAAAAATTATGTCCATTAAGGCCCCAAAAAAAAGTGCCTGACGGATGTTTGTGGCAGTGTGAAAGGGGCCTTATATAGGTTTATTTTTAATTTTTAATTTTTTTCAAAAAATTATATCTATATGAAAATTAGCATGTTTAACCCCTTAAGGATGCAGCTCTTTTTCACCTTAAGGACTGAGCCCTTTTTCGCAATTCCGACAACCATCGCTTTACAAATTAATAATGCGAAAACGCTTTTACCAAATATTCTGATTCTGAGAGAGTTTTTTCATGACATATTCTACTTAATTTTGGTGGTAAATTTTCGGCGTTACTTGCATCTTTTTTTGGTGAAAAATCCCACAATTTCCTGAAAATTTAGAAAATTTTGCATTTTTCTAACTTTGAAGCTCTCTACTTGTAAGGAAAATGGATATTCCCAATAAATTTTATTTTTATTCACAAATACAATATGTCCACTTTATGTTGGCATCATAAAATGGACATATTTTTGCTTTTTGAAAAAATTTGAGGGCTTCAAAGTAGAGCAGCAATTTCCAAAAATTCTATGAAAATTGCTAAATCTGAAGGGACAGATATTACAGAACTACAACTCCCAGCATGCCTGGGCAGTCTAGGCATGCTGAGAGTTGTAGTTTGGCAACATCTGGAGGGCTACCATTTGGGCACCACTGTAACAGTGGTCTCCAAACTGTGACCCTCCAGATGTTGCAAAACTACAACTTCCAGCATGCCCAGACAGCCTTTAGTTGTCTGGGCATGCTGGTAGTTGCAGTTTGGCCTTCCTAGTGGTTGCCAAGGTAAAGATCATTTTACTTTCACTTTCATCCCCCCCCCCACCCCACACCGTCATTTCCCCACCTGAGCCAGGATCTTCGCAGTCTCCAGCGATGATCAGCGGTTCCCAAGCATCTTCTCCTCCAGGTACCGGCCTCCATCTTCTACCCATGTTCCCCTCGACATCCAGGGGTGGGCAACCCACTGTCCTGCTCTGCCATTGGTCAGAATCAGTTCTGACCAATGGCAGGGGATAGGAGGAGATCGCAGCACTGCGACCTCACTCCTAGCCCTCAGGATGATCGGGGCTGTCACTGACAGCTCCGATCATCCCTATTTTCCGGGTGATCGGGTCACCAGAGACCCGATCAGCCCGGAATAGCAGAAAATCGCATGTCTGAACTGACATGCGATTTTCTGCGATCGCCGACATGGGGGGTCTCAGGCGATGTGCCGGGATGCCTGCTGAATGGATTCCGTCTATAAGACAGCTTCCACTACTAAGCCTGTAAAGTAAATTTAAACTAAAAAAAACCACAACACTTTTTAAAAACTTTTATTCCAAAAAACACTCCCCCACAAGCCCTCGGTAGCCATTTTATTAATACTAAATAAAAAAACATTGGACAACGACGTAGTCCACCAAATCCAAAGAAGTCCTCTGCATATACGGATCTGAAATGATAAGAAAAAAACATGAAAAAATAGGTTAGTACATTTATAGTGCCCTCCCTTACAGATAACGCCCATAAACCAGCATTTCCTAACAGGGAGCCTCCAGCTGTTGCTAAACTACAACCCCATCATTTCCAGACAGCCTTTGGTTGTCTAGGAAAGATATAAGTTATATCTTAGTAACAGCTGGAGTCTCGCTGTTTCTAAACTACAACTCCCGTCATGGAGTTCTTAACTGACGAACAAAGAATACGTTTTGAGAAACTAAAGCAGTTGGAAGGAGTTATTTTTAAACCGGCTGATAAAGGCGGAAATATTGTTGTGTGGCCAAGAGATATTTACAAGGCTGAAGCACGTGGACAGGTACATGATAATACATGTTATAAAAATGTAACATTTAACTCATTGATTTCCTAATCAATAATAGCAATAGCAATAATACAAAAATAGCCTGGAAAAAATCCTTGAACAAGCAGAATCTGAACTCATCATTTCACTCAAACTTCATTGTCCTTTGACTGTACCACATCCCAGAATACCAACACTGTATTTATTACCAAAGGTGCACAAGAACGTCACTAAACCACCCGGAAGACCAATCATCTCAGGTAATGGCAACCTAACAGAAAATATCTCAAGGTTTATTGATCAAAAATTAAAACTATTAGTTGAATGCCTTCCCTCCTTTGTGAGGGATACAAATGATTTATCGGGTCGCATTGAGGGACTCCATCTTGGATAACACACACTACTGATGGCAATTGATACCGAATCTTTATATATGTGTATATGACATGATGATGGACTGGCTGCAACAGAGTTTTTCCTGAGAAGAAGTGACATCAAACCTAATATGTCTATTTTTTTTGTGCCAACTACTCAAATTTGTGTTAACGCATAATTTTTTCATCTTTCATGGATCCCTCTACCTGCAGCTCCAGGGCATGGCCTTGTGCGCCCTCATATGCCAATCTGTTCCTGGGGCTGTGGGAGAGGGATCTATTCCTGTCAGATCATAGGGACATCTTAATGGAACGTATCTTTTTTTGGGCACGATACATCGATGGCGTCCTCATGATCTGGCAGGGAACGGCTGTTGAAGTGGAGACCTTCATGTCTAAATCAAATCATAATAACAAAAACATTAAAGTCACATTCATTTGACAAATTCTCCATTCCATTTTTATGTCACTCTGTTCAGGGATCAAGATGGATTTATTCAAACCATTGTTCACCGTAAACCTACAGTCACCAATACTGACCTTTATACGACATTAGCCCACCCAAAACATGTGATAAATGCAGTCCCTATTGGAATTGAGAATTCGAAGGATCTGTTCTTCGTACGAGATGTTTGAAAAGCAGGCAAAAATTCTGCAAAGAAGATTCAGGGAAAGGGGGTATAGCCAAAGATGCCTGAAGAAAGCATATAAACGTGCAAAAGAAACATCAAGACACCAACTTCTACACAGGAAAAATGAAAAAAACAAAAAACAAACAGATAACACTGTGAGATATATTTCGGATTATAATGCCCATTGGGATGACATCAGCAAGTGCATTGAAAAACATCTTCCCATTCTGAAGACTGACCCTATCCTTCAACACTACGTACCATCCAGACTACAGATGACAGCAAGACGATCAAGAAATTTTAAGGATATCTTGGTAAAAAAATTTTGTACACTACTTCTACTACCACTAATGTTTTTGGTTCTGTTGGCCCTAAAAATGGCTGCTTCCTTTGCAGGAAATGATGTAGTAATTTGCATTGAAAGATGTAGTAATTTTGTGGACTCTACTTGACAAAAAACTTTTGAAATTAGAGTGCAATTTTAAAGCAGTTATATATTATTTATTGTCCATGTCCGAAGATTTATATCAGTTATCATCAAGAGCCCTAAAAATCAGAGTTCGGGAACAAATGCGAGACATTGGACAAGCTTCCACATGTCTGAACACTGACGAATTAAAACCGATTGCCCGACACTTTTTGACTGAACAGGGATGTGACCCCAAATTTTTGAAAGTGAAGGGCATTGATCAAGGGGATTTGTGGGGATATGTGGATATATTTGGGGATATGTGGAGGAGATGTATCAAAAGTTCTTGCTCAACATGAAAGTAGATGGATATGGCGGCTTCATACGTTACAACCTCATGGACTTAATGAGGTATTACCATTCGCCTCATTTCTCTGATCACCTGACATTTTTTCAGCAGCTTTGCTTTTTCTGTCGTTTATATTGCTTTTAATCTCTATGTATATTAATGTATTTCTCTGTAGTTTTTGCTTCATAGAACCAGACTGTGCCCTTCTTGTATCTCCCTTGGATTGACAGCTTATATCCAGATCTTGGAGTGAGAGACTTCTCAATAATTTGACCACTATTATCTAAAGTATAGGATCGACTGTTACCTGGTGGCTAATTATACTCGCTTTTTCCCTACCTCTCCCTCCCATCTTTTCCTGCCCCCATTTGCCTTTCCTCCTGTGTTTCCCTTTCCCTGTTCTCCTCCCCCTTCCTCCCTCCCCTCCCTTCCCCCCCTTCATTTCCAGAGTTTGTTTTCCAACACTATTTATCATTATCCACATAGTTAATCATTTGCACATATAATATAAATTTTCCCATAATAATCACATATGTTTTTGTGTTTTCTTACGCATTTTTTTAAATATGTATATATATATATATATATATATATATATTTTTTTTTTTCCCCCATATAAATCACACATTTGCACCTTATTTAGCACATTTTATTCTTGAGTATATAAATGTTTGCATAATAATCTCATGAATTGCACATTTTTACTTATTTATATTTATTCATTATCTTGTATCAGCACTTTTTTTTTAATTAGGTTGCACTTTATATACACACAATGAATTATATTTATAGGTAAACACTATCATATGTATACATATAAAACAATCCACTACACATACATATAATATATGATGGGTTATGAATATTATTGAGTATATATATGAAATGGGTTATTACACATGCACATAGTAATCATTGGTCCATGAATTATTATTAATAAAATCACCCCAGGTTCACTCAATAATTTTATATGCACTACTTTGTTTTTTAAACAAATTGCTATCATGTTATTTTCCATTTAATAATGTGTTTCTATTGGCGGTTCCTGGCCAAAAGCTCAATGGAGTCCTGAAGTTCGCCCGCAGAGCACTTTACATCCACATAGGGGATTTTTTTTTATGCTAACATGCTGGTGTAGACCCCAACATTACCCTTTCATAAGGGGTAAAAGAAAAAAAATCCGCCAAAAATTTGTAACTCAATTTCTCCCGAGTACGGAATACCTGTTGCCTTGAAATAGTTCATAAAGTTGAAGAAAGACCAGAGTCCATCAAGTTCAACCTATTACCCTAATGAGTTCCTACGGAGTTGATTCAGAGGAAGGCAAAAAAAAAAAAAACATACTGGAGGTAAAAATTCCTTCCCGACTCCAAATATGGCAGTCAGAATAAATCCTGTGATCAACGTTCGGTCCCTATAAATCTAGTATACATAACCAGCAATGTAATTATTCTCCAAAAATGCATCCAGACCCCTTTTAAATTATTTTACAGAGTTCACCATGACCACATCCTCAGGCAGAGAATTCCACAGTCTCACTGCTCTTACAGTAAAGAACCCCCGTCTGTGCTTGTGTAGAAACCTTCTTCCCTCTAAACGTAGAGGATGCCCCCTTGTTATAGATACAGTCCTGGGTATAAATAGATCATCTGTACGGTCCCCTGATATATTTATACATAGTTATTAGGTCACCCCTAAGCCTTCTTTTTTGGAAACTAAATAACCCCAAATTCTGATAATCTTTCTGGGTACTGTAGTCCTCCTATTACTTTGGTTGCCCCTCTTTGAACCCTCTCCAGCTCCACTATATATTTCTTGTACACTGGTGCCCAGTACTGTACACAGTATTCTATGTGTGGTCTGACTAGTGATTTGTACAGCGGTAGAATTATTTCCTTGTCGTGGGCATCTATGCTCCTATTGAGTCACCCCATAATTTTATTTGCCTTGGCAGCAGCTGCCCGATATTGCACACAATACTCCAATTGAGGTCTCACCAGTGTTCTGTACAGCGGCATGAGCACTTCTCTCTTTCTTCTGCTTATACCTCTCCCTATACATCCAAGTATTCTGCTAGCGTTCCCTGCTGCTCTATTACATTGTCTTCCTACCTTTAAGTCTTCTGAAATAATTACTCCTAAATCCCTCTCCTTGGATACTGAGGTCAGGGCTGTGTCAAATAATCTATATTCTGCCTGAGGGTTTTTATGCCCCAGTTGCATTATCTTGCACTTATCCACATTAAATTTCAGTTGCCAGAGTTTTGACCATTCTTCTAGTTTGCCTAAATCCTTTTCCATTTGGCGGATCCCTCCAGGAACATCAACCCTGTTACATATCTTTGTGTCATCTGCAAAAAGACATACCTTACCATCGAGACCTTCTGTAATATCGCTAATGAAGATATTAAACAATATTGGTCCCAGTACAGATCCCTGAGGTATCCCACTGGTGACAAGACCTTGCTCTGAATATTCTCCATTCACTACAACCCTCTGTTGTCTGTTACTCAGTCACTGCCTAATCCACTCAACAATATTGGAGTCCAAGCTCAATGACTTTATTGATAAGTCTATGTGGGACAGTGTCAAAAGCCTTACTAAAATCTAGATAAGCGATGTCTACTGCCCCTCCGCCATCTATTATTTTAGTCACCCAGTTAAAAAAAAATCAATAAGATTTGTTTGACATGATCTCCCTGAAGTAAACCCATGTTGTTTTTCATCTTGCAATCCATGGGATTTTAGATGTTCCACAATCCTTTACTTTAGTAGGGTTTCCATTAATTTCCCCACTATTGATGTCAGACTTACTGGCCTATAGTTGCTTGATTCCTCCTTACTACCTTTCTTGTGAATGGGCACAACATTTGCTAATTTCCAATCTTCCGGGACGGCTTTTGTTACCATTGATTGGTTAAATAAATCTGTTAACGTTTTTGCTAGCTCACCACTAAACTCTTTTAATAATTTTGGGTGTATCCCATCAGGCCCCTGTGATTTATTTGTCTTCACTTTAGAAAGCAAACGTAGAACCTCTTCCTCTGTAAAGACACATGCATCAAATGATTCCTTAGTTTTCCTCTCTAATGGAGGTCCTTTTCCTTCTTTTTCTTCTGTAAAAACTGAACAGAAGTATTCATTAAGGCAGTCGGCTAGCCCCTTATCCTCTTCTACATACCTTCCTTCCTTTGTTTTTAATTTAGATATTCCTTGTTTTGATTTCCTTTTTTCATTTATATATCTGAAGAATGTCTTATCCCCTTTTTTCACAGACTGAGCTAGTTTTTCTTCTGCCTGTGCTTTAGAAGTTCTTATAACTTGCTTGGCCTCTTTCTGCCTAGTCTTGTAGATTTCCCTTTCTTCATTGCTCTGGGTTGTTTTATAATTACTAAATGCTAGTTTTTTGTTTTTAATGATTTTGGCCACTTCTGCTGAGTACTACAGTGGTCTCTTCCTTTTTCTGCTTTTACTGACAAGCCTAGTGCAATTTTCTGTTGACTTCAATAAAGCGTCTTTTAAGTAGTCCCATTTCTCCTGAACTCCATGTAATTTGTACCAGTCTGATAGGGACTAATTTATGACTAATCTCATTTTTGAAAAGTCTGTTTTTCTAAAATCTAAAACTTTAGTTTTTTTGTGGTGTGACTCCTTCACTGTTCTTATATTAAACCACACTGACTTTTGCCTACAATAACATCATATACCAAATCCCCATTAGTGAATACCAAATTCAAAATGGCTTCCTTCCACGTTGGCTCCTCAACCACTTGTTGTAGAGATAATCCCAGTAGGGAATTTAGAATATCTGTACTCCTGGCTGAACTTGCTATTTTGGTTTTCCAGTTTATATCCGGAAGATTGAAGTCTCCCATAATGATAACTTCTCCTTTCATTGTCATTTTAGATATTTCTTCAACTAGTAGATCATCTACTTCTTTAACTTGGCCAGGTGGTCTATATATCACACCTACATGAGTTACTGCATGATTACCAAACTGCAACGTAACCCAAACTGACTCTGTGGTTGCCTCACTAACTTGTATTAGGTTAGATTTTATGCTATCTTTCACATATAGGGCCACTCCTCCTCCTTTATTGCCTTCTCTGTCTCTTCTGTATAAAGAGTACCCTGGTATGGATATGTCCCAGTCATTCCTTTCATTAAACCATGTCTCAGTAACTAAATCTACATTCTCAGATGCCATTATTGACCCAAGTTAATAGATTTTATTACCTAGACTGCGGGCATTTGTAGACAGGACTCTGAGCTTGTCATTTCTTAACCTCTGGGCTACTGACATGTTCTGGCACTGTTTCTGGGGGCAATTGGACTCATGGATTTTCACTTTTTGCTCCCCCCCCCTTCCTAGTTTAAATACTCCTTAGCAAATTCTTGGAATTGTTCACTGAGTACATTTGTTCCTTTGAGAGAAAGATGCAAACCATCTATTTTGTACAGTTCCTTTCTATTCCAAGTAGAGCTATCATGAGACACTAAGCCAAATCCTTGCTCTTGACACCATTTACTAAGCCATAAGTTGAACTCTTTAATGTACTGGAGGCCGTATCTCAAGAAGGATATAGATACTCTAGAGAGAGTTCAAAGAAGAGCTACTAAACTAGTACATGGATTGCAGGATAAAACTTGCCAGGAAAGGTTAAAGGACCTTAACATGTATAGCTTGGAAGAAAGAAGAGACAGAGGGGATATGATAGAGACTTTTAAATACATAAAGGGAATCAACACGGTAAAGGAGGAGAGCAGATTTAAAAGAAGAAAAACTACCACAAGAGGACATAGTTTTATATTAGGGGGGCAAAGGTTTAAAAGTAATATCAGGAAGTATTACTTTACTGAGAGAGTAGTGGATGCATGGAATAGCCTTCCTGCAGAAGTGGTCGCTGCAAATACAGTGAAGGAGTTTAGCCCCTTAAGGACGCAGGACGTAAATGTACGTCCTGGTGTGGTGGTACTTAACGCACCAGGACGTACATTTACGTCCTAAGCATAACCGCGGGCATCCGAGCGATGCCCGTGTCATGCGCGGCTGATCCCGGCTGCTGATCACAGCCAGGGACCCGCCGGCAATGGCCGACGCCCGCGATCTCGCGGGCGTCCGCCATTAACCCCTCAGGTGCCGGGATCAATACAGATCCCGGCATCTGCGGCAGTGCGCGATTTGAATGAATGATCGGATCGCCCGCAGCGCTGCTGCGGAGATCCGATCATTCATAACGCCGCACGGAGGTCCCCTCTCCTTCCTCCGGGCGGCTCCCGGCGTCTCCTGCTCTGGTCTGTGATCGAGCAGACCAGAGCAGAAGATGACCGATAACACTGATCTGTTCTATGTCCTATACATAGAACAGATCAGTATTAGCAATCATGGTATTGCTATGAATAGTCCCTATGGGGACTATTCAAGTGTAAAAAAAAAGTAAAAAAATGTAAAAGTAAAAGTAAAAAAAAAGTGAAAAATCCCCTCCCCCAATAAAAAAGTAAAACGTCCGTTTTTTCCTATTTTACCCCCAAAAAGCGTAAAAAATTTTTTTGATAGACATATTTGGTATCGCCGCGTGCGTAAATGTCCGAAATATTAAAATAAAATGTTAATGATCCCGTACGGTTAACGGCGTGAACGGAAAAAGAAAATCCAAAATTCCTACTTTTTTAATACATTTTATTTAAAAAAAAAATTATAAAAAATGTATTAAAAGTTTTTTATATGCAAATGTGGTATCAAAAAAGTACAGATCATGGCGCAAAAAATGAGCTCCCATACCGCCGCTTATACGGAAAAATAAAAAAGTTATAGGTCATCAAAATAAAGGGATTATAAACGTACTAATTTGGTTAAAAAGTTTGTGATTTTTTTTTAAGCGCAACAATAATATAAAAGTATGTAATAATGGTTATCATTTTAATCGTATTGACCCTCAGAATAAAGAACACGTCATTTTTACCATAAATTGTACGACGTGAAAACGAAACCTTCCAAAATTAGCAAAATTGCGTTTTTCGTTTTAATTTCCCCACAAAAATAGTGTTTTTTGGTTGCGCCATACATTTTATGATATAATGAGTGATGTCATTACAAAGGACAACTGGTCGCGCAAAAAACAAGCCCTCATACTAGTCTGTGGATGAAAATATAAAAGAGTTATGATTTTTAGAAGGCGAGGAGGAAAAAATGAAAACGTAAAAATTAAATTGTCTGAGTCCTTAAGGCCAAAATGGGCTGAGTCCTTAAGGGGTTAAACATGCATGGGATAAGCATAAGGCTATCCTTCATATAAGATAGGGCCAGGGACTATTCATAGTGTTCAGATTATTGGGCAGACTAGATGGGCCAAATGGTTCTTATCTGCCGACACTTTCTATGTTTCTATGTTTCACTAGAGCTAAATTTACTATTAACTAAGACTCCCAAATCCTTTTCCACCTCAGTCATCCCAAGTGTTCTCCCATATCATACATAATCCCAGCCCAGATTTTTCTTCCCCATGTGCATTACCTTATATTTATCAGTGTTGAACCTCATCGCCATTTCCCAGCCCAAACCTCCAACCTATCCAGATCCATTTGTAACAGTGCACTATCCTCTATTGTGCTTACCGCTTTACAGAGTTTAGTATCGTTTGCAAAGATTGCCACTTTTACTATTCAACCCCTCTACAAGGTCATTAATAAATATATTAAATAGGAAAGGACCCAAGGTGGACCCCTGTGGTACCCCACTAGTAACCGTCACCCAATCAGAATAAGTACCATTAATAACAACCCTCTGTTTCCTATCACTGACCTAGTTACTTACCCACTTACACACATTCTCCCCCAGCCCCATAATTCTCATTTTATACACCAACCTTTTATGTGGAACTGTATCAAATGCTTTGGAAAAATCCAGATATACGACATCCAGCAATTGCCCCTGGTCCAGTCTGGAGCTCACCTCCTCATAAAAGCTGATCAGGTTAGTTTGACAGGACCGATCCTTCCTAAAGCCATGCTGATATGGGGTCATACATTTATTTTGATCAAAATACTCCAAAATAGTATCCCTTGGAAAACACTCAAACAAATTACTTACAACAGAGGTTAAACTAACAGGTCTATAATTCCCAGGGTCACCTTTTGACCCCTTTTTAAATATTGGCACCACATTTGCCATGCGCCAGTCCTGGGGAACAGTCCCTGTCACTATAGAGTCCCTGAATATTAAATAGGGGTCTGTCTATTGCATTACTTAATTACTTTAGAACACGGGGGGTGAATGCCATCTGGACCTGGTGATTTGTCTATTTTGATTTTTTGTAGGCGGCACTGTACTTCTTCCTGGGTTCCTGGGCTTTTATCTGTTTTTTATTTTATTTATTTTTTTACATACTTTACATTTTTCTCTGCCGTCCTTTTTTAGTAGTATTGGGTGGTAGTTTTATATACAGTGTGTGGTAGTATTATATTCAGAGGGTACAGTGTGTGCTAGTATTATATTCAAAGAGCGCAGTGTGTGACAGTATTATATTATTTGACTACAGTGTAGCATAATTATATTCAGAGGGTACGGTGTCTGGCAATATTTTATTAATTATTGTTTTCATATAGAGGATCAGAATGCGCTGAAAAAGTGAGGAGCCATCTGGGCGTCAAGTTCTGCAGTCTGAGAGAAGATTTACGGTAGCTGGGGCAAGTCCTGGCAATATGTGACATCTGAATTAGATAAGGAAAGACTATAGGGAAGATGTCACCTGTAGTCACTGATATCATTGTGTATTCTCCTCACTATGTCCTATTAGAGCTGGAGTCACTTGTAAGTTCTGCAGTTATGATGGATGAAACAACTCCCAGCATCCTGTTACCACTGCTAAGGTCATACAGGGAGCTGTAGTTTTACTTGGTAAAAACATCTTTAGCACTTTCCCTTTATGGGCAATTGGTATATTTGATTATTATACTGGAAATAATTTTCTGCAACACACTACACCACTGGTGTCCATCACAACAGGCTATAAAATTGCTTTGGGAGGGTTGTATGGGGTAACACCATTTTCTATCGCACCGGGTGACATCAACCCTAGCATCATCACTGAATAGATGTCCTACAAACTACACCGCTCCAAAGTATGCTACCAAACAAAAAATCCTACTGAAAAAATAGGAAGACTTCCCAACAACAGTCTAAAAAAAAAAAAATACATGATTTTATTAAATACTCATAAACAAAACATAAAATGCACAGGAAAAACAACAGAAAATCCCAAAGGGCAGTGGTTGAATAATCTGATGCTAAGAGGTGTAACTTGTAGCTTCTGGACCCTAATGCAAAATCTACGACAGGACCCCATGTGTCAATTATAATACTGGTCACTTATGGGGCAGATGTGCTCTGGGGCCCCCTTAGGCAGCAGGGCTCTGGTAGGACTTTGCACCCCCTATAACTTTGCCTTTGCTGGTGCTAAGTAAAAATGTTTTGCTCTGAAAAAAAAAAAAAAAAGTATTATGGGGAAGAAAACCACCCAGATCTATACACTGGCAATAATTTTACAAGGCTTAAACCAGCATAAACATAATCATAACATGATAAAACAAAGTGAGCCAAGAAAAGTACAACTTGTCTCGCAAAAAAATAAGCCCTAATACAACTTTGTCATTAGAATGTGAGGAGGAAAAAAGCATGAGTCAAAAAAAATTGTTGGGTCATTGAGGGGTTAAAATTCCCTTTCTTTCCCATTCTAATGCTCGGTTTGAAGTTCTCTTGACCACATCTACATGCCTAAATGCATTGAGTTGCTGCCAGGTAATTGACCGATTAGATATTTGTGCTAAAGGTGATACCAGATCTTCTAGGTATGAGGTCTTTTAAATAGGAGTCCTTCATGAAGGATGTACCAATAGTTGAGGAAGACTTTTCTGAGAGTTTTGCAGGGATTAAGTACTGTGTTAGACAGACCCTTATTCCTTATATTTAAAGCATTACTAACAACTTTTTTCATTTAATACTTCCTAAAAAATTAAGCAATTTCTAAATATACTTCATAAAAAAAAAAATTATAATATTGCTAAAGATGTGAAAAAAGGGTTTAAAAAATGACCACTAGGGTGTCTCTGTAATTTTTAAACAAACCCTGGTATCCTGGGCTCTTTGGTCTTGACTACTACCAAGAAAAGGACCAATATTCTGGAGGGAGGGGAGTGGGGGTGTGGTTTTCTCTCCTCTGCTCACTCAGTACAGTGTATAATCCTGTTTTCAACTGTGAGGAGAACACCTCTGTGATCCAGACAGCTTGCAGCCTCTTCTGATGAGAAGCATTCACAGCAAGCATGAACAGTGACAAGCAATACAAGGTGCTAAACTATTATTTATATGCAAAATGGTTTTTCTTTGGTCATTTTATTTCTTGTGTATTTCCACCATATAGGTTCAGGGCTGGGCTGCTGTTGGGTTATAAAAAGCATGTACCTTGGTTAAAAATCTGTGAAAATGTAAAAATCTAAATTTTTGGGCACAAAATGCTGTTTTGTTTTCTGTCCTTGCACCATATAGTTTCACATAGCTGCATTAGAGTTATATAGAGCATTCATTTAGGCAGAAAGCTGTGCAAATGTAAAAATGTTTTTCCAGACCTCATGACAGGGGAGGGGAGGAGGCGGGAAGGGGGGGAGGAGCTCATCATACTCCAGGGTAAATGCCCCCAGCCTCTGAGAGAAATTCAGAAAAACTGATCACAGTAATACATAGATCAAAAGGTATTTCACATATTAACACATTAATATTATTATGCATACAGGTCTTAGGGCACATTAGTACACTGATTTAAGCATTTCTTTTAAATTTTCTTATTAATGACAGTGATGCTTTAAAGATTCTATATAGACTAGAAAGTATTGTTCCAAAGGACTGGCACATGTGGTACCAATATTCAAAAAGGGTCAAGAAGGATTGTGGAAACTATAGGCCTTTAAGTTGAACATCTGCTGAGGGTAAGATTTTTGAGTTTTTTTTTAGAGATGCTATTCTGGGGTATATTAATGAAAATTACCTAATAACAAAGCAACAACATATGTTTATGCATGATTGGTCCTGTCAGACTAATCTGATCAGCTTCTATGAGGAGGTCAGTTATACAGTGGGGCAAAAAAAGTATTTAGTCAACCAACAATTGTCCCATAGAAAACCTTTGGGGGGAGTTGAAAGTCCGTGTTGCCCAACTACAGCCCCAAAACATCGCTGCTCTAGAGGAGATCTGCATGGAGGAATGGGCCAAAATACCAGCAAGTGTGTGAAAACCTTGTGAAGACTTACAGAAAACGTTTGACCTCTGTCATTGCCAACAAAGGGTATATAACAAAATATTTAGATGAACTTTTGTTATTGACCAAATACTTATTTTTCACCATAATTTGCAAATAAATTCTTTAAAAATCAGACAATGTGATTTTATGGATTTTTTTTGCATAGTTGAGGAAAACTGGGACTAGGGGAGGATATAAGTAAATGGGTTAGCAATTAGTTCAGTGATAGGAAGCAGTGGGTGGATATCAATGGAACGTACTCTGGTGTGGTGACAGTTAAAAGTGGGGTACCACAGGGGTCACTACATGGAAAATTTTATTTATAGTGGATAAATGTATGGGGATGCGCTTAGGCTATAAAAACAACATGTACAATTATGTGCTAAATAATAAAACATTAGATAAAATTTCTACCCCAAAAAATGTGGGGGTACTGGTTGACAGTACTTTAGTGACCATTGCCAGGCAGGTGCTGCCTAGGCTAATAAAGTAATGGGATATATCAAGAAAGGTATAGAGGCTTGAGACAAGGACATAGTTTTGCTTCTGTTTAAATCATTAGTCAGACCACATATTGAATATTGTGTCCAGTTTTGGGCACCTGTGTATATATAGGAGGGAAATGGCTGAATTGGAGAGGGTGCAGAGGAGAGTGATAAAGATAATTATTGGTATGGGAGGATTATAGGACCAAGACAGGTTATCAAGCTCGGGGTTATTTCATTTAGAGAAAATACATCTTAGGGGCGATTTGATCACAATGTCCAAATATTTGAATGGACAGTCCAGAGATCTTTCTAGTGATCTTTTTATACCTAGGCTGGTAACCATGATAAGGTGGCATCCTCTACGTCTAGAGGAAAGAAGGTTTCACCATCACAGACAGAGATTCTTTACTGTAAGAGCAGTGAGACTATGGAACTCTCTGCCACATGATGTTGTGATGTCTGATTCAATAAATAAGTTCAAGGGACTCTGGATGTTTCTTGGAAAATTATAATATTACAGGTTATGGATAGTAGATTTATGTGGATAGAATGTTGATCCAGGGATCCAGCGAGTCAGGAAGGAATTTTTACTCTCATGGGGCAGTTAGCATCAGCCTCATGTTTATTTTTAATTTTTTTTGCCTTCTTCTGGATCAACACAGCAGGGCTTTAATTTGAACTTGATGGACTCTTGTCTTTTTTCAACCTTATAAACCTTATATAACTATGTATTCTGATTGGTGGGAGTTACAATTTCTTTACATATCCCCTAAACCCCCATTTAGGGATCCTGCTCATTTGTAAGGATCTCACTTTATGCTTTCTTCCTGTTCCTACTACCTTGAACCTCCTCCCTTTCCTGACTAGCAGCAGCAATATACAACTTACAGGCCATTATGACCTTGTGTAATATGGCCAGCAATCAGCCAACGCAAGTCAATGAGAGGGGATATGACGGCCTTCATGTCCCCTCCCATAGACTTGCATTGAGGGGGCACGGCTGTGACGTCACGAGCCTATGGCGTTGCACCCGATGTTCTAAACGAACGCTGGGTGCAGCAGGGGTGTCGTGGGGGGTCTGCGCCAGGGTTAGCTGCTCCTGTGGACACCATGTGGGGGCGGCTCCATTTTACTTTTTTAGGGCACTGTGACCGAGCGGGGCATGCCCGTGATGTCACAAACCTCCACCCCGCATCACCAGTCATCCGGTGAAGTTCACTCCGTGCACCGGATGTCTGGGTTGCTGCAGCCGAGATCGCGACATCCTTTGGATAGGGGATAAGATGTCTAGGGGCAGAGTACCCCTTTAAGGACTAGGAGTCTATAGACTATTACGAACAACACATGCCTGTGACATCATTGAGGACAATTAGCTAACCCAGGATTGGTTACAACTGAGAGGGTGTGTCTGCTATATCAGAAAAATGTTTTCAAAACCTTTAGTACTCACAAAGCCTTGATGTAAAAAGACACAGAGTTACAGCAAAACATGTTGGTAGGCTAGTGCTTACTGTGACTTCTCTGGTCACCATAAAATATTGTCATCTATCATTATTGACCAATTCAAATTAATAACATATAAATAGCAAGAGAGTTACAAATCATATATAGACTGATACTGCTGTCATGTTTTTATCGGTGCCATCATCTCACTCAATAATAATTTAAATGTGTGTAATAAAGTTTAATTTTAAGGGTAGGAAACATAAAGTGTGTTTGTTGCCTATAGAATACTGGAATTGATTGTTAGTTACCTTGCATTCATCTAGAGGCAATTTGTAAGTGCAATGTATAAATGGAACTCCAAATCTGTTATAGGAAGACAACACAATGACCACCTATGTCGTGACAAGGGAGTTATATGAGCTCCTACCCCCCAGGGACAGTACATTAGGTACACCAAAATGCATATGTATAGTGTTTCATTACTGATTCTTACATAAGCAAAATAAGTATAGTCTCATCATTTACGTCTGCTAAATCTATTCATTTATTCCCCTCTTGAGAATGCTTTGGCAGATTGTTTACAACATTCTAATAAACCATTTAAGCTGTTCCCCAATTAAAAAAAAAATCTTTCTTGATATTTTTGAAACATATCACTTCCTTTCTTATAACAAAAGAACAGCAAGAATTGTATTTTAGGGCTGGAGAAAAAGGGACACAATGTTTAGCTTACTAGAAGATAAAGGTTAGGTTTGATTATAGAAGTCACAGAGGGATTATTTGTCGGCATTGACTGATAACTAAATGTTTGCCCTAGCAGCAGCAAGGGAATTGTTTAAGGTGTCACCAAGATATTCATAGATGTCAAGGTGGTCAAAACTAGGAAAAAAAACAAAAAAAACAGCTCATCGAATATGTCTTGTTGAATGGGATAAGCTTCGTAGCAGGGAGCAGTGGAGGAAATGCTGAGCCATATTCTCAGTTGAAACAGCAGGTAACGATGCAGGGTACTCCAGCTCCACAAAATGTAGTTAAAATGTATATATTTATTAAGGTTTCATCTTAAAATCCCAAAAATAGTGACAGGTGCAGTAAAAGACCTAACGCCAACGTGTTTCAAACCCTTAGTGTTCTTCATCATCGCTCAAATGCTACTGCTATACAGGACACTTATGAACAAATGAAAAGCTTCTTGGACTTCAACTTAAGCTCCATCCCTCACACCGGAAACAAAATCAATCATGGAGGACTGGGAAAAGAACTACCAGGTGGCTAATGCAATGGGTGTTGGCTGAAAACCTGGACACATAAAAAAAAGCAAATTGAACACTCTCATATGGTGCCATGATGGTGTATACACAAGATTACATCAATTAAGGAGCGATCTATATTGACATATATAAAATGTTAATATACAATATTCATTTAATAAATAAATGATAGGACGCTCTATAATTCATGCCCACCGGATAGCGGGTATCAAGGCACAGAATCTATAACGCCTCCCTCAGAAAGAGGGCATGAGACCAATCCCCTCCTCTTTGTGGTGGATGCACACGTTCAATCCCAATTACTTCAATGTTAGGAGCATCACTATCATGCAGCTCCTTAATGTGTCTTGTCAAGCCGGAAACAGAACGAGAAGAAACAAACGCACTGAATGATGCAAGTGCTCGTGGATCAGTCTTTTCAATTTTAGGGGGGTGCACTCAATATATTGGATATCAAATGTTTTGCAAGTTGCAAGATATATTACGTGAATAGTATCACAGTTAATAAAAGATTTAATGGAAAAACTTTTATGGTTAACAGAAGATTCAAATGTGCTAGTTTTTGCCATTAATGTACATTAGTTGCACCTCGATCTAGAGCACTTATACCATCCTATAGTTATAACCACATGTCCTTTTTGCATTCTTTCTGGAAGTCACTTGGGGATAGCTTATTACGTAACGATTGTTCCTTTCTACAATATTGATGACATCATGTAGTATGTCATTTAGGATTTTGTTTTCATATAAAACTGGAAGGTGTTTTTTTATGATTGACTTGATTTGTGTGAATTCCAGACAATATGCAGTGGAAAATTCGACTTTTGAAAATCTACCATTATAATTATCTTTAGATGTATGCTCATTAAGGAGAATTTTACGATGCTTTGAATCAACAATATTCTTGGCCCTGTTTAAAAATTGATTAGAATAGCCTCTACTACGTAATCTCTTATCAATATCCAATACAGTATTATTGTGCATTACATTGTTCGAAGAGGCTCTTTTTGCTCTTATGTATTTACCAATGGCGAGATTCCGTACAACATGGACAGGATGACAGATGTCAGCACATAATATTGTGGTGTCCCGGAACAGGACCTTGTCCTGTCCCTGTCTAAAGTCCCCTCAGCTAGAGCTCCTCCATTTCCATAGGTCTCTTCTGCAGGGCTTACCCCTGGTCGCCTCATATAAATTATGTGAATATATTATTTGATGTATAGGAAATATAAATGTATAGGACCTTCCCAGGTCATGTGATCCACCCATTGTGAAGGTACATATGTTCAAGGACCTTTCTGGGTCATGTGATGTACCCAGAGTTCACAGGGTTCAGGACTTACAGGTTTGCTGGCCAATGAGCTTTGTCCAGCCCCCTTTTATATAAGGGCTATAGTCACTAAATTTTCTCTCTTAGTTCCTGCTCTTGTTCCTGCACTCTCTCTTGAGACCTGGACACTAAAGATCAACTTCTTACCGATGGAAATTTTCTTTAACGTTGTGCCCCCCTCAGAATAACTCAACACACAGCCATTAATGTCTAATCCCTGGGAATAAAGGTAAGTAGATCCCTAAATGGGCCCTTTTAGCCATTTTCCCTGCCTGGTGTCGTGTTACTCATTAGTATTACAAAGTCTTAGGTGAGAATGGGAAGCAGTTGTCTTAAACTTTGCGTTATCACTCTCACACACTCTAATACTGGTCACTGGAAGTTGAACATGAACATAGCAAGAACTGTCTGAGGATCAGAAAAAAAGAATTCAATAATAAAAGGAGCACTACCCGTGAGTAAAGAACATAATAAAGGTACATCAATCATGGCAATGGTGCATTGCTGGGAATTATACAGTTTATAGTTCAGGGATGCACTTTGCAGGAAGTAGGTGATTCAGGGCTCTGAAAGTCTTCATCAGTATAGCTCCCCAAATACTATACAGAGGTTCATACAGAGTCTGACACAGAATCTGCTAGCGCAGGCCATACTTTATTTTCTATTAAGAATAATTTCCTAATACAGCTTTTAAAGGGGTATTCCGGCCTTATACATCTTATCCCCATCCAAAGAATAGATAAGATGTATGATCGCAGCTGTTGAAAAACTACGGCCTTTGGTTGTCTGGGCATTGTAGTTTTGCAACAGCTGGAGGCACGCTGGTTTGGAAAACCTATTTAATGAACAAGCCCATTCCATTCATTTTTTAGCCGTCGTACACTGAAAAATAGGAGCTGAGGATTGTTGCATTATAGAGAAAATAAATGACCTGGATTTGCAGTAATAATATATTGGAAGTATTTCACACTTAATTGGCTTTATTTCTGCCTCATTTAGTAGGTGAGCACATACTTCACCTCAAACAAAATAAAACACAGCGGATAGCACAAAAGTACCTCATTTTACTTATAATAAAATGCAGTGAGCTGAGAAACACATGTCTTTTCTCCCCAGAATAAATAGCACAATAAAAACAAGCAATTAATATGTGCACTAAAACCAACTATGCTATTAAATAAACCATCTTACTGCCACAAATATTCCCATTCGCTTGTAAGCATGCTTAGTAACCTGACATAATGACTGCTAAGTGCACAATACTTTACAGGGAAATTATGTATTAACACAATGGCACAATGGTTGGTAGTGTTGGCAAGCACCATGGGGCAGCATCTGTGTGGGTTGCATTTTTCCCCTGTATTTTGTAAATTATGAAACCAGCATAGTGCAAGGCACCTCTGGCACTTCTTCTGCCAGACAGGTGGTGTGTGCAGAGCCACAGATTCCAGCTATCGAGGAGATGCCCCAACTCTCTGCTAAATCTTATGCACAGGTACTACTGCAGGACCACAGCTTGGTAATAGAGCCCTGCATGGGACTGTTTTTTTTTTTTTTTTTAAATCCTGCCCGCTCTCTATGAATTTCTGACCATTCCCACCAGCTCCCGCAAGGTGTTTTTTTCCACTCATGCCCACTCCCACCACAACATGTGTGTCCGCTTCATGCAGGGGTCAACGCACTCCATTCCCAGGAAATTTGGGGCACAGAAGATCGTGGGGGATCCCTAGCAATCTAAAACTTATCCCCTATGCTGAGGATAGGGGATACATTTTTGGGCATGATGCTTCTCCTTTAAAGGGGTATTCTGGCTTTAAAGGGGTATTCCGGATGTATAATGCCGGAATACCCTCAAAACTAAGGCCCAGATTTTGTTTTTCAAATGCGCCAAAAGAGTGTCTTACATAACTCACATCGCATCTATTGTAAATTTCAGACACATTTTAGACGCTTTTTCACTGTGAAAAGGTGTGACATCAGTAAAAGAGGTGTGGCCTACATATGCCAAAATTTTGTTGCACAATTCTGGTTTAAAGTAAGCCAAATATTAGTTGGCCTAAACTTAGCCTAGACAGTCTTCAGATTTGTCAAATTTATTTATCCGCCTTATACAATTTGAGGAACTTGAAAACTGTCACACTAAGCTAGAACGTTTTAGTTTAAAAAAAAAAAAACAATAAACAAAAACTACATAGATATAAAAGTGAAATTATTTTATTAGATGTATATTATGCATGTCAGGTAAACACAGTTTTTCATCATATATTTATGATAAATTCTTGCACTAATTGGGCACATAGGCAGGGTTATCTCTGATGAGTAATACCTATTTGAATACCATCACAATAAACCAATGAAGAACCAGAAGAAAAGTAAAAAGATATTCTACTTACAATAAAGAATTGTAGGATATTTTTGTGAATATTTTATCCTTCTCTTTATTTCAGAAGGTACTTTAAATGTATTTTTATACAGCTTTTGGTTCACATTCCATGCCTAAATCCATGTAAAATAGAAAATATAAAAAATAAATTAGTAGTGTGTCGCTTACTGAAATGCGGATTCTAGAAAAGTTTGTCAGGATGCACATTAAATTCATTGTTTGGGTCCAATGTAGTGGTCCCCAACCATTTTTTTTTTTTCCCCAAGTACCACTTGGAGAATTTTTTTTTACCTCCATATAGTTGTACGGCCACATACCTCCCCATATAGTTGTAGGCCCCCATACTGTTGAATGCCCCTCTGTGTCCCCATATAGTTGCAGGCCCCTACGCTGCCACCATACATATATGTAGTCCCACACACTGCCCCAATATAGTTGTAAGCTCCCACACTACCCTCATATAACTTCCCCTCTGGTCCAGCGACCTACTGCTATGTCCCATAGCAGTAGATCCCTGGTCTGGAGGAGCAGTCAGTGGAGCGCTGAAGCTGACACTGGCGTTACCGTCCACAGAAGCCCGTACTTCTCTGTTGTCCTCCTGCTCTGCTCCTCAGGGCAGCGGTGCTAGATAGTAACAGAAGCCACAGCTCATTTCTCTTACAAGCGGCCCTTTTTTCAAATCAGACAGCATGGGTCCCAGCCACTTTAGAAGCAGTGACCAGTGGCTGCAGCCACCATTACATTTTCTATGTATGATTATACTGTATGATATATTTTTTTTAACCTCTAAATAAAACTCCTACAGCTACTAAATAATAGCAGTTTGGGAAAAATATCGCCACATTGTTAATGACCAAGCCAGAGTAATTGATTGCGAACCCAACAGGGAGCTGCTTTGGTATTCTATTAGTAAGGAGCCTCTCAATGACTTCAGCCTAGTGGATGACCTTGTCTTATTGGCACAATGCTTTGCTGACATGCAGAAAAAGATTGGTGACCTTGCCAGCCACTCCACAGAAGTAGTTCTATTCATCAAATAAGCCAAATATCTATAAAAATCAACATGGATAATCCCCCCATCTTTATTGTAGCAGGTAAACCAGTTGAGAAAGGTAAAACTTTCCAGTGTCTTGGAACTCAAATTGCGCTAGATGGTGGTTCTAAAACTGATATATCTACCAGCATCTCAAAGGCAAGGGGCACTTTTGCAAAACATTTGGTAATCAAACCAGCTATGCAAGTGTACCAACTTGAACATAAAATTTGTCTTCCTCTACGGGAGAAAGAAGTAATACATATCAGCTGAAAGTACACAAACTAACAAAAAAAGTCCAACCACTGCTTGCTCTACATAATCTGAACCTGGCGGCCGAACTGCACCTGCTTTACAGGCAGTGAAAAAGAGAATACCAGATTTGTGAGGACAAATGTAGATGGATCAGATACACCCTGAGATTTGCAGACAGGATTGTTTTACTGACCAAATCTATTATACCAAGACAAACATTACCAATAATACCAGTATACTATGGCCAAATAATAAAGCCACACGAGGACCACAACATCCTACTAGCATATGGTTACTGAACAAAAATCAGTATATCAAAGCTAACATTACCAATAATACCAGTATGAAAAGGACAAAACCCTCCACACAAAGCTTCTGGTTTGATAATCTGGGGACCCATCACATACAACAGTCGGTTACCCCTAGTAGTAAGGATCTCCCATCCTTACTACTAGGGGTAACCGACTGTTGTATGTGATGGGTCCCCAGATTATAGCTCAGTGATATGTGTAGGACATTCTGTAGCCATATGTTACCTCTCATGGAAGCTTTCAAGTGGTATTATTCAGAAGGATAATGCTCGGACACACACAGCAAGGGTATCCCAAGAATGTCTCTGCCAGATTGCAAAACAAGGATCTACAGGCTCAGCTACAACATTTGTAGGTAAATGTGCTGCAGGGTGTCATAGGAATCTGTATGCCTCCATGCCCAATTGTATCTCATCTTTTATCCAAGTTAGCATCGGCACAACAGGGTACTAGAGCCTACTTTCCATTATACAGTTTTCCCCAGTTAACTTGTCCTATAATATTGTTGTATTATTGTAATCACTTACATATCCCACCATCACATTCACACATAAAGTTAAATTGGATCCCAACAACTCCTCTTTGGTGCATTATTTTTTTTTTGCCAGTTTGAGTTTGAGTTTACATGAGTAGTGATGGTTATTCCGGTAACAGGTTAATAACATAAGCCTGAAATTTACACAAATAAAAAAATACCCACATAAAGTTCTGCAATGTCTAAGGTCTATTCCATTCCTGTGCTAGGAAACTATATAAAATGCAAATATACATCTACCATCCAAAGTTGTAAAAGGTTATTATAAGCAGAAAAAAAAACACAGATTCCGTATATTCTCTCATACTAGAGAAATATTGTACTTGAGTTTTATGTGCAGGGTACAATATTTTTAGCAGAGCGACAACACAGAATATGTTATTTCCTGTGTTTTTTCATCCAAATGGTATCAGCTATGGCCAAGAACAGGATTGAATGTTCCAGAGACATATGGTTCAGCACTAATAGGGTTATTTAAACAGGTGCTCAAGCATTTAGCCAAAGAATAGGTTGAAAGTCAGCTACAAGAAAGATGTTCAAAGAGAACATTGGCCAGATTAATCTGACATACATATGGTAACTTTAACAACTTTAATTATATTAATGGACAAATATTTTCTTCTATCATGAAAAATCACACCATTTTTCTAAGAAGCCAGTATACATTTGCCATTTGTCATTTATTGCCTGAATTGGCCATTAATAAACTTTCATGGCTTACTAAAAGCCAATACTACCTATTTTTGATTGACCCCCAGTGCATTTAGTTCTATATACATAAAGAAAAGGGAGATACAAATTATTAAAGTAAAAGTAGAGCTCTAGGGTGGGTTTGATTAGTTGTAGAAGCTGTCAGTGAATGGTGGTAGTATGGAAAATAAAAGGGGCAGTCTTTCTGATACTATGGCATGGTGTAAACCTACAATCTTAGGTGGCATAAGGCTTGGTGGAAAAGACAGGTTTCCAATGATCTATATCAAGGAGCCTGTGGATTATTGAAAATGGCAAATTTGGTTTTGAGATAGCAAGATATAGTTAGAATGGTCACCGTTTAAAAAGAGTTGTCTTAGAAAACTTTGGGGCTTATCAGTCCATGCAAATGCATCCCGAAACAGATGTCGGTTTTCTTATACAAAGTTCCAAATACTCAAGGAAGTCAATGATCTTCCTCCATACTGTTTAATGTGAAAACAGTGGGTAGAAAACCTTGAGCCTCCTGCATTGATACTAATAGAGTATTGTAATCGTGTCTCTCTTACTTCAATAAAGATATAGGAAGACACTAGTGCGGGATTTTATACTATTTAAATAAAAATTATACTCAAGGGTGGATACAAGTAAAAGGAATCTTTCTGTTATGTTGATTAGTTTATGCAACCAAACCTGAATATTCATTAATAAGCCTTTCTAAGATTCAGGGTCATTGCATTTTGTGCGAATTAAAGCATTTGCAATGTTTGCATTGGTCGAAGTGTTTCTAGTATCACTCTAACTCCAAATTCTTGACCTAGTTCCTTGTCTATTTCTTAATTACTGTTTGTGTTATCCTGACATTTGTATTTAGAAGGTATTGTATTCTGGTTCAATGTGTTTACTGTGCTTTCCTCAAGTGTTTTAGGAGTCTTAGTACCTTCTTGTTTTCAAGGCACAGTTTTAGTCTAGAACTATTGACAGCATTTGCAGAGGTAAAGGTAGTGAAATTTATTTATTTATTTATTTTTATTGTATTATTTTCTAATTTAGGGTACAATCTTGGAAAAGATTAGGGAGTGTTAGTCCTTGTTATGTCCTGTTCTATTCCATTACTGGCTAGTGTTATATCATTGGTTGAGATTATGGGAAAGGTGAACCCAGTTTTGCAGCCTTGTGGACAGTTGTTACATTTATTTTTTATAAGTTAATAATTACAACAAAATCTAGATAATGAATTGTGCAGTTTACTGGTGTGGAGATTACATAATCCACTGCATATCAAGTATATATATATATATATATATATATATATATACATATATATTTATACGTCAAAGAGGGAAGACAGCACTAGTCCCTGCTCTTATGCCCGTGACCATCCGGATAACCAGTCCAGATACAGAACATCCAAATGGTATAGGTCACAGCAAAAAGTATGCAGACTCCAAATTTCAAAAAGGCTGTGGTCTTTATTTAGGTCATCAGCAGTGCAACGTTTCGGCTATAGTGTAGCCTTTATCAAGCATGATAAAGGCTACACTATTGCCGAAACGTTGCACTGCTGATGACCTAAATAAAGACCCCAACCTTTTTGAAATTGGGAGTCTGCATACTTTTTGCTGTGACCTATACCATTTGGATATATATATATATATATATATATATATTTATTTATATATACCCTGACTTTAACAATAACCCATAAATCTTGAATTTGGGATTATTCATTTGTTTCCTTAAAAATCCATGAACCACTGTCTTTTGCTGTTCCATAATGTACCTGTTTGTCATGGAGATCTCATGGGGGCTATAAGTATACCTGAAAGTTTTAGTAGCAGGACTGGAGCTGTATTAGACAGCCTTCTGCTGATAAAACTGCCTGTACCTGGGTTATCTACAAAATGAATGGGGCATCTTGGTGACTAGATACAGGAACAGGGCTTTCTCTGTCATACCATTGACAACGTGACCCCTGGGTGCTGAAAGTGACTTATAGGCGTTTTCCCACACAGGACACTCATTACCTATCTGCATGATAGGTGTGCAGTCTCCAACTAATGGGGGTCCCAGCATTGTGACACCCAGTGATCACAAGAACAAAGATCATGTGTCCCCCTGGGTGAATGAAGCAACAGTTGGACATACGCGCTGCCACTCTATTCAACTCTGGCCAAGAAAGCTAAGCAAAATGCTTATCTTTCTTTGTCAACCTCATGTAGCTGAGGGGAGTGGAAATTTGCATGTCTGACCACTGCTCCATTCAAATGGGGGAACAAAAAATCCTCATCATAATCGGTGGGGGTTCCAGCAGTCATACCCACACCAAAAAGACACCCATCTCTTATCATGTTAAAGGGGTACTCCTGTGGAAAACTTTTTTTTTTCTTTAAATCAACTGGTGCCAGAAAGTTGAACAGATTTGTAAATTACCTCTATTAAAATGATATGAAATGATATGAATCCCTCCAGTACTTATTAGCTGCTGAATACTACTGAGGAAATCCTTTTCTTTTTGGAACACAGTGTTCTCTGCTGACATCACGAGCATAGTGCTCTCTGCTGACATATCTGTCCATTTTAGGAACTGTCCAGAGCAGCATATGTTTGTTATGGGGATTTTCTCCTACTCTGGACAGTTCTTAAAATGGACAGATATGTCAGCAGAGAGCACTGTGCTCGTGATTCAGCAGAGAGCTCTGTGTTCCAAAAAGAAAATAATTTCCTCTATAGCATTCAGCAGCTAATAAGTACTGGGAGGATTAAGATTTTTTAATAGAAGTAATTTACAAATCTAATTAAAAAAAAGCGCACCCGGCACTGCCCGGCTCAAGCACCTATGCTCTTAAGACGCTCACCTTATAGCAGATCTTAATAAAGTTTCGCTGGTTTTGCTCACTGCAGTATAGTCACCGACATATATACAACTTCATCCACAACGAGGAAAGAAGTGCAGGGCACTCACCATTTGATGCTTAAGTGTTCTTTATTCAGTAGATCTTATTACATCAGTGCGGTCAGACACTCAACAGGGGTTTATTTCGGGGCTACGGTCCGTTTCTCACGATAATTGCGCTTCAACAGACCAACGTCATCACGCTTGCTAGCACGTCTTAAATAGTCTCACCCGACGTTGCCATGGGAACCCCACAACAAACGGTACAAAAGTGATTTAAAACATTCTAAAAACAAATGTGATTCGAAGGGAAATTGTTACAATAATGCATTAAGTTCGGTCTTATCATTAAGACCTATACAGCCTATAGCTTCCAGACGGAGAATCCATCTGGTTTCTTTTCTTATCAGCAGATCGTCTTTGTTCCAGCCTTCTTTGCATACTCCACCCTTTCAATCCCGGTAAACATGAATGGCTCTGTTTCTCCACTATGTGCTTCATTGATGTGTTCAATGAAGCGCAGAGCTCCTGTGCTGGTTTTCAAAGAGCGGGCATGCTCGCGAATGCGATGGAACAAAGGTCTTTTTGTTTTACCGATATAAAATTGGTTACATTTACAGGTTAACGCATACACAATAAATGGAGACCTACAAGTTATCAATAGTTTCACTTGCACATTGTATCCGTTCAGATTTATGTTCTTTGCCCTCGAATTAAGGTGGCAAAATGAACAGGAGCCGCAGGCATAATTGCCCTTTGGCCTCTGTTCAGACAGCCAATCCCTATTTTTTTCAAATGTCTTTTGTTTTTGTTTTTTCAATAACCCACCAATAGTTTGATTCTTCTTATATGTTATTAATGGTCTTTCTTTAGTGAATTTAGCTAGATCCTCATCATTTTGCATGAAATGGTGAGTGCCCTGCACTTCTTTTCTCGTTGTGGATGAAGTTGTATATATGCCGGTGACTATATTGCAGTGAGCACAACCACAAGAAACATGGACTTTGTCCGTGAATGGAATGAATTACACATCCAACACTTGCTAAACATACAGAAATTGGTTCTGGACAGAAACACTAAGGAATATGAAATGGTGACCGAAGAGTTATGTAAAACGAAACACGAATTGCGAACAAGGTTATCTGAAACTCGGTATAATAAATTTCTGCAAAATATGGAGAAAAAAATAACAACTTTGCAAGATTCCATAAAGACAGTAAAGAGAGATAAATTCGCCAGAGATAGAAAGGATTTTGAAATGAATCAAGTTTTTTCGTGGGGAAAGAAAGGTGAAGGAAACTATAGAAAAAAAAAAACCTGCTAACATTAACAGAAAAAATCCCCAGAAAAGAAAAGCCAAAAGTACAGATTTCATGACCACAGAGTTGGACTCTACAAGATCATCTGAGTCTGAACTGGGACCAATGAGAGCAGGAATACCTAGTGGCCCTTTAGGAAGAGAATCAGGAGAGGAGGGGGGAGGGAAAAGAACAGCAAAGAAAAAGAACCCAAAAAGGAAGAATGTGACTTGGAACCAGTGAATAACATTATAGTAAATTTAACAGACTTAATACTGCATGAAGAGACAATTTCACTCCTTAATAAGGGACTAAATTTTAGACTTGTTGAGAAATTTGATTATACTAGGTTTCAATAGGATTGGGGGAAGGGCATGCACAAACTTAATTTGAAAAAGCATTTTTCGAAAAATACAAATAAAAATGTTGGTGTAAGCAGTGTAAATATGAGAGATGGAGAATCTGCATGTAAAATTAGTTCTATTGGTTTTAATATCCCAGAAGAATTTGACAATAGGGATATAGAAAGCTTATTTGATCTTTGTGAGTTGGCAGAAATACAAATAACCCCTGCGCCAGGAGAGGATAGGGATGTATTTATGGGTGGCAATCCGTCCACCTTTAACCCCCCAATAGCGCCAGGAAGTGTGTTAGATGTATTTAGTAAAACAGTATTAAAAGACATCAAAGCTTTGATCTACCCTCTGCCAAACCTCAACCTGTCTGACGGAGAGAGGAAAGCATTGGATAGATTGAAGAATCGGGAAGATTTAATTGTTACCAAAGCCGACAAGGGCGGAGCAATTTTTCTCTGGCCCAAAAAAGACCACGATATTGAAGCATTGAACCAATTAGGAAATATAAACGTGTAAGAGAAATTAAAGGCAGATCCCACCAAAAAAATTCTTGACAGATTAAGAACTTTTTTTTACGCAAATATGTAGAGAAGGGGTTGATATCAGAAAAAAACGGCTGAACGGTTGTTCCCTAAAAAACCTAAGCAGCCATTCTGGTATATATTGCCCAAGATTCATGAGGCGGAGAGCCAACCCCCGGGACGTTCTATCGTCTCGGGGATTGGCTCTCCTACCCAATTTCTGTCAAGTTATGTCGAATGGTTAATTTCTCCTCTGTAAAACAGCATCCCGTCATTCTTAAAGGACACTGGGGAATTAATTAAAATTCTCAGTGACTTTCAATGGCAACCTACTTATAGTCTTGCGGCAATAGACGTTGAGAGTCTCTATACCCGCATCCCACATGATGCGGGTATAGAGGCAATCCGTCTATTCCTGTCCCAATCTGAAAAATCATCTGAGTTCATTTAGTTTGTCTCTGAAGCTATTCTTTTCATTTTGTCCAATAATTCTTTCCAGTATGGCGAGGATTGGTATAAGCAGATACTTGGCACGGCCATGGGGTCACTGACCTCATGTGCCTATGCAAATATTTTCCTCGCCATACTGGAAAGAAAATATATTTTCTCATCCCAAAATCCCTTCATAGGAAAATTGAAATTATATCTATGATTTGTAGATGATTTGTTTATCATCTGGGATGGTACAGAAGCAGAATTTGATAAATTCGTGGAATTCATGAACAACAGTAATGATATGAATATGTGCTTCACATCTCAGTATGGTGACAAACATCTGGAATTTTTAGATGTACAGATAGATATCCAAGAAGAGAAAATTATAACATCGGGGTTCAGGAAAAGTATTTCAAGAAATTCATTGCTCCATTATAAGTCCTCCCATCCTCCCCATGTAAAATTATATAACACAAGTTGACGAATTAGAAAAATGTTTTTTACAGAGGGGCTACCCGGGGAAGCTATTAGCACAAGCAAGAGAAAAAGCTAACAAAATTCCAAGATATGAGTTATTAAAAGAGAAACAAAAGAATAAAATAAAAAAATGAAAGATTAGTGTTTTTCTTTGAAAATTCACCCCTAATAAAAAACACCATCCTGAATAATTGGAATTTATTGCAAAATGATGAGGATCTGGCTAAATTCACTAAAGAAAGACCATTAATAACATATAAGAAGAATCAAACTCTTGGTGGGTTATTGAAAAAACAAATACAAAAGAAATTTGAAAAAAATAGGGATCGGCTATCTGAACAGAGGCCAAAGGGCAATTATGCCTGCGGCTCCTGTTCATTTTGCCACCTTAATTCGAGGGCAAAGAACATAAATCTGAACGGATACAATGAGCAAGTGAAACTATTGATAACTTGTAGGTCTCCATTTATTGTGTATGCGTTAACCTGTAAATGTAACCGATTTTATATCGGTAAAACAAAAAGACCTTTGTTCCATCGCATTTGCGAGCATGCCCGCTCTTTGAAAACCGGCACAGGAGCTCTGCGCTTCATTGAACACATCAATGAAGCACATAGTGAAGAAACAGAGCCATTCAAGTTTACCGGGATTGAAAGGGTGGAGTATGCAAACAAAGGCTGGAACAAAGACGATCTCCTGTTAAGAAAAGAAACCAGGTGGATTCTTCGTCTGGAAGCTATGGGCTGTATAAGTCTTAATGATAAGACCGAACTTAATGCATTAATGTAACAATTTCCATTTGAATCACATTTGTTTTTAGAATGTTTTAAATCACTTTTATACTGTTTGCTGTGGGGTTCCCATGGCAACATCGGGTGGGACTATTTAAGACATGCTAGCAAGCGTGATGACGTGGGCCTGTTGAAGCGCAATTATCGCGAGAAACGGACCGTAGCCCCAAAATACACCCCTGTTGAGCGTCTGACCGCACTGATGTAATAAGATCTACTGAATAAAGAACACTTAAGCATCAAATGGTGAGTGCCCTGCACTTCTTTTCTCGTGGATGAAGTAATTTACAAATCTGCTTAACTTTCTGGCACCAGTTGATTTAACAAAAAAAAAAAGTTTTCCACCAGAGTACCCTTTAGCAGGTGATATTTCCTTAAGAAAACTTCTCTTTAAAAAAAATATATACATACATAACTGATATCACTGTGTCAGTAACAACTGTGATGACTCGCCCTTGCAAATAGGTGCGGTTGCAGTATAGAGGCAAGGAAGCAGTATTTTCCAAATCAAAGTTTAGTGTTTTATTCACAGAACAAAGGAAAACGTAAAAAAAAGTCCACCTGTATTCCTTAGGTGCTTGTTCACACTTCAGAACATGCCATACGACATCAAGCAAGTCTTTTTTAGGCCTCCAGGCAGGCTGCTCACCAGCTTCCAACCTTGGAGCAGACGTAGGGAAGAACTCCACTCTCAGCTCTCTTTGGCAGTGTGAGCTGCAACTAGCAAATCCCCCTCAGCTGGTGAAACAGGTTGCCTTTAAGGCCAACAAAAGGTGGCCTGGATTGTGGGGAATGACCCCCACCCTACACTTGGTCATTCCCAGTAAGAGCCATCCCAGATTGGCCTTCCAGCCATACTACGGCCATAGTGTCAGTCTGCATCGCAGCACAGACACTGAATGAATACCGGCTCTTACTTCCCCAAAGCCAGGAGCTTTGGTGACTAGGGATCAACCGATTATTGGTTTGGCCGATATTATCCGCCGATATTCATGATTTTCTAAGTTATCGGTATCAGCAATTACCTTGCCGATAATGCCGATAATGCGGGCACTTTAAATCAATGAACTGCAGTGGCTTCTGCGGGGCCAGAGACTGCCGCCACCCGCTTCTCTCCCCTGCCTGTCCTGAGTCCAACCACCCCCACTGCCCGATTGCCTCCCTCTGCCTATCCTCTGGCCAGAGATCGCCGCCGCCACCCCATTGCCTCCCCCATGCTCAGTTTTATAATTACCTGTTCCCGGGGTCCGCGCTACTTCTGGCTCCTGTGGCGTCCTGCTCTGTTGCTGTGCACTGCGCAATGATGAGTGACGTCCTCAAGCGACGTCACCGTCAGTGGCCCGGCGCACAGTGACAGCTCAGGACGCCGCCGGAGTCAGAAGTAGCGCGGACCCCAGGAACAGGTAATTATAAAACCGGGGATGGGGGAGGCAATGGGGCAGCAGTGGCGGTCTCTGGACAGAGGATAGGCAGGGGGAGGCAACCGGAAACAGCGGTGGTTAGACTCAGGACCCAAGGACAGGCATGGGGAGAGAAGCAAGTGGCGGCGGCGGCCTCTAGCCCCGCAAAAGCCGCTGCAGTTCATTTATTTAAAGCGCCCGCTTTAAATCATTGATCTGCAGCGGCTTCTGCGGGGGCAGAAACAGTTTATCAGGGTATACCCGCACACACACACTCATTTTACCAAGGATATTTTTTTTTGGGGGGGGGGGGGGGGGGGAATTAAAATGCACAGAATATTGGTATTAGTTGTCGACTATTGGCCTGAAAGTTCACAGGTTATCGGTATCGGCTCTAAAAAATCAATATCGGTTGATCCCTATTGGTGACACATATCGCCCATCCACCACGATACCTTTCACCTTCTCACACAACCCAAACTCTAAATTTATCACATTATCCATCTGTGCAATTAATTCCTCATCTCTTAGAAAAAACTTCAAGCAATGCCAGAATTTTAGTTTTTTGGTCACCATGGAATTAAAAAGTTGTCTGTACTGCAGAAAGGTATCAATGAAAACAGCAACTAATCCAGTAAAAAACAAGCCTTTAAGCATTTTGAAAAAAAATTTTTACTCTATAATATGGTGACACAAAATCAAATGCTTTTTTACTATTAAAGTTTTTAATAAGCAGAAAGGGTAAAACATAAAAAATATAAACTACTAAAAAAGTTAAGACATCATTTTACTGCACTGTGAAAATGATCAAAATGTTTTTCTTTAATTCCCCACCAAAAACAATAAAACATAATCAACAAATCAGGTTCACCCAAACAACAAGTCCCCCCCAAACCCCCCCCCCCCCCCGACCCCCACCAAAAAATAAATAAAAATTCCCGATACAGCTGCAGTGGTGGAAAAATTAAAGAGATAAGGCTCTTGGAATGTGTGGCTGAAAACATTTTAAAATGTTCTTATGCGGGTACTTCTCCCCTAGACACCTTATCCCCTATCCAAAGGATAGGGGATAAGATGTCTAATCGGCCCGGCACTTGAACATTTCAAAACGTCGGCTGTGATAGACTTTGGCCAGACATGGTCATCACAGCCCATTCATTAATGTCATTTGAAGATATATGGACAGGGCGTGACAGCTGTGGTCACTCATAATCTGGCACAAAGGGGAATTTGCTCCATGCATGCGGATTACTAGAGTGCCAGGCTGGAGATCATGGGGGTCCCAGCAGTCGGACCCCTGGGACCAGACATCTTATCCCTTTTCCAAAGGACATGAGATGTCTAAGGGCAGAGCACCCTTTTAACACCCAAACGAGGTGGGGTGTAAAAGAGTTGAACAAGTCAATAGGTATCATGTTCAGTGGTAGTGTTCTGGAGAGTTTATAGAAAAATTTATACTTTTCCTCCCTTTAGGATTTACTCCTGGATTTAAAATAAATTTGAAATAATTTAGAAAAATCTTGAAAATGGTTTTATGGAGCCGAGATTAGCCTTTAGGTTTCAATAGTGTTTTCAATTATGCACCAAGTTACTAGCACAAGATAGACTGCTCTCAGAATAATTCTTCTGTATGTTTATGCTGTAAGTCGCTGGTTATTTGTAGACTTAATTTGTAGAGCAATCATAAAGACGTATAAATTTGTATCTTAATGGTACATTTCATTTTTACAGCTTCTACTTGTGTCCTTATAAAACTGAATTAATGACATTGATATCTCCCTGAAAAAATATCTAGAGTTTATTCAAGTTTTGATCCATCTGGCAACATTTCAGCTACAAACTCCACCATGAATTACTGTAATTTAACATTTTATCCTATCTTGTTTACTTTTACTTTTTTTTTTTTGCATTCAACGCTGCACAAGAAAGACTAAAAAATCCTTTTTATGTATATTCATTTGAACTCTGCAAAATGCAAAGTCTAACTTGAATCTTAAATCCTTGAGTTGTAGAATATTATTTGCTAACATATTCTAGGTAAGTAATCAGCCATTCTTTATAAATAAATGATAGTTGAACACAGAATCACGTATTATACAACATCTGCTCAAAAATCTTTATCCTTTTCATTACAGAATTTAATATTGACTATAAATTATTCCATCTGCCTGATGTTAGTAGCAAATAAAATTTTAGTTTATTTGATATATTTGGTATGGATAAGACAAATGTGCTTTAGAATTTTACTTTATGTATACACTTTTAAATCTGAAGTCACTTGTAACACCTGTATTACTACCTCTGCCTACATTTATTAGTTTATATTTAATGTTACACAATTCAGCATACAGTATGTCAACCTGTGAATATTTTACAGTTTCTCCATATAAATATTACAGTATATAAAATAAATGTTAATTCAGGACAAGGATTGTAAAAATTTTACATCTGTCATGCATATCTGTATAACATAGGAAAACAGTAGTTACAGTAATGAGTCTTTTTGAGTCACATTGACTAGCAGTAAAGCCCATTTAGTATTAAAGTAAAAACAAATATTATTCCCTTAAAGGGGTACTCCAGCGCTAAGACATCTTATCCCCTATCCAAAGGATAGGGGATAAGATGCCTGATCGTGGGGGTCCCACTGCTGGGGACCCCCGTGATCTTCCACGCTGAACCCCGTTAGAATCAGCCCCTGGAGGGTGCTCACTCCGGGTCTAATTACTGGCGATCACGGGGACGGAGCATAGTGATGTCATGGCTCATCCCCAGTGTGATGTCCCACTCTGCTCCCTCAATGCAAGCCTATGGGAGGGGGCGTGACAGCTGTCACGCCCCCTCCATAGGCTTGCATTGAAGGGGCGGAGCGTGACATCACACGGGGCGGAGCCGCGACGTCACTATGCTCCGTCCCCGTGATCGCCAGTAATCAGACCCTGAGGGAGCACGCTCCGGAGGCTGATTCTAACGGGGTGTGGCGTGGAAGATCACGGGGGTCCCCAGCGGCGGGACACCCGCGATCAGACATCTTATCCCGTATTCTTTGGATAGGGGATAAGATGTCTTAGCGCCGGAGTACCCCTTTAAGCTAGGTTTCCACTTATTTATTTATTTTTTGGCCTTTTTTTGTTAAAAATGCCAGAAAAACACCACACAAAAACTGCCACTAGATTTTTCTGCATCTCCATGTTTTTGGGGGCGTTTTTACCTTTGTGTGGAAATTGCATTTTAGGCCCCTTTGGCAGTTTCACTGCGGGCATCTTTTCCGAATTTTGTTGGGCACAAAAAAAAAATACAATAATAATAATAATAATACAATGGGCATGGGAGAATTTGTAGGGAACAATTTTTTTTCTTATCAAATGTTTTTTTTATTTTCCGAAGCGAGGCTACATGCCGGCACTGTTACAACTCTCAGCGGCAAATGTGAATCAGTGATGTGAAGTTCTATTCAGAGGGATGCGAAGCGGTGCGGCATGCTGCCCGCTTCTCAGGATTATAAGTTCCGATCACAATAGGTCTCAAGAGTGAGACCCAGGACGATATGTCCCTTAACGATATGTCCCAGAATCTCAACATGCTGCAATTTTGAAAAACTGGAGGAGCAGGAAAACACCAAAGAAGAGTGAAAAAATACCAAGAAGAAAAACGCCCAGTGGAAATAGCATTTTGCATTTTCCTATTGATTTACAACTAATATCTGGACACTGCATTTTTTTCACTGAAAAAATGCTGTGCGGAAGATTTGGCGTTTTTATTGGCATTTTTTGCAACAAAAAAAAACCCTAGCCTTAAAGTTATCTTAATTTATTACAACTATTAAATGCAAAATAATTAAATTCAATATTTATCACACCACCATTACCATATAACATTTGAAACATGAGATAAAATGAAAACACAGTTATCGTGTTTACATATTGCAGACTTCCATAGTGGTTTGGTGTAGAAGTAATGTCACTTTCCCTTGTTGTGTAGGCCAATGGAGAGCTTAAAGGGATTATCCGGCCAAAGACATCTTATCCCCTATACAAAGGAGAGTGGATATGATGTCTGATCACGGGGGGGCCATCACGCCCACTCCCATAGACATGAATGGAGGGGGCTTGGCGTGACGTCACGAGGGGCGTGGGGTTACGTCACGTCTCCTGTCCCAGAAACACAAAGCTTTCCTGAGACTGGAAACACAAAGCTTTCCGAGACTGCTCTTTCACTGGATAACTCCTTTAATACATTTATCCCTTGTGGTCTAGGCTAGTAGGGTCCTTGGTAGTCTATAGTAGTGGAGGATTTCAGGCCTATTTCACTGTTGGTCTAGCTTGGTCTAGAGGATAAAATGACTTTTCAAAGACTTTAATGGTCTATAGTTGAATAGGAACTCAGAGAACTGCAGTACCAAAAACAAAATGAACAGCGTTATCCCTAATGAACAATGAAGGACCACTGCTATCACTGGAGTGATGCAGTTCCTTCAGTTAGTTGATCAGGGGGTTCTGAGTGTCATATGGGCCATCATCAGCAAAGTCCTGATGATCATTCATGTTTACTTGGTGGTCTAGGGGATTAATGCTTGTGTACATAGTGGTCTAAGTTAGTGGAGAGGTTTAATATATGTATACATGCTGATCTAGGGTAGTTGAGGGATTACATTTATGTATACATGCTGATCTAGGGTAGTTGAGGTGTTCATATCTGCTGTTCAATAGTTTATTCCTGGGCTAATGTGATGTCTCCTGTGCCCCCTCTGACAGCCACTTCAACGTGATGCACTTATTGAGTGTAGCTTCCCTTTTCTGCCCTTCACTGCTCAAGCAGATGGTTAAGGTCTTTCAGGAAAAAGTATGAAGGGTCAATCACAACTTTCATAGGATATGCGTAAATGTAGATGCTGGTTCCACCAATGGGATCCACACCTATGTTGGCTGTTTCTGAGAATTCCATATACGTAAATAAAGAAACCTGTGCACATGCACAACAGGGTCACAGGAAGGGACCTTTATTCTCCACAAAGGTGCGGGTCTCAGAGTTGGATATTCCCTGAGATAGGAATAACCCTTTAAAGGGGTACTCCGGCCCGCCACGCCCCCTCTCATAGACTTGCATAGCAGGGGCGGGGGGTGACATCACAGGGGGGCGGAGTCGTGACGTCACGATACTCCGGCCCCGTGGTTGCCACCCAGCTGTTTGTGAGCTGGCACCGTGGCGTGCAGCTCAAACAGGTTGGTGGTGAATACAAGATTGCGAGAGTCCCCAGCGGCGGGACACCTGCGGTGAGACATCTTATCCCCTATCCTTTTGATAGGGGATAAGATGTCTCAGGGCCGGAGTACCCCTTAAGGACCCTTGACGTACGCCTACGTCAGGGGACCCTGGTAGTTAAGGACCCATGACGTACGCGTACGTCCTTGGGAATTCCGGTACCCTCCGCACGCCAGGCGGGGATCGGACCGGGATGCCTGCTGAAGTCATTCAGCAGGCATCCCGTGCAAATGCCCAGGGCGATTTGTGGCGATTCCGGTGATGCACGTCACATGTGACCCGGAGATACATGGTGATTGTGGGTGTCGGATACACCCCCAATCCCCCACTGTATCTATGGGCCGCAGCGCTCCCCCCCCCCCCCATACAGTTACAGTCACACCAACCACACACACTACATACTCCCCCACACACACAAACAAACCCTCCCCACCACCCCCACCCCCCCACCCCGCCACTGTAGAAAAAAGGCGATGGCCCGCCGGGCATTTTCAGCAGCAGAGGCATACGTTTTACTTGCCTCCAAATCTGCCAGTGAGGACAAGGAAGATCCTACATTCCTGTGTTCTTCCTCATCCTCCTCATCATCTAGTACTGATGATGAGCCCCCTGCTAGGCCGCGAGGCGACGCCCTGTACCCCCCATGAAAGTGACCCAGTTGCCGGCACTAGTACGAGTGACAATGCCACTCGTACTAGGAGTCCGACCCCCCAGACAAGTGTACCGGAGCCCCCTTCCGGTGAACCTGTCTGGAGACCCCCAGAGGCTTATCAGCCACGGATTACGGAGTTTGTTGGCGACTCCGGAATGCTGAATGACACAGCCGGGTTCACTGAATTTGACTATTTCTGTTATTTTTTCAGTGACGGCTTTGTTAATCACATGGTGGAGCAGACAAATCTGTATGCCCAGCAGTTCATCGCCCACCACCCTGATTCTTTATTGGTAAGGTCCAATGAATGGTACGCCATTGATGCAGCAGAAATGAGGACATTTTGGGGCCTCTTGCTGCATATGGGCCTGGTCAAAAAGCCAAGTGTCAGGCAGTACTGGAGTAGGGACATCCTATACCAGACCCCGCTTTACAGTATGGCCATGACACGGAAGTGGTTCGAGGCCATTTGGAAATGCCTCCATCATGCAGATAATGAGGCATGTCCACCCCGAGGTGAACCCGCCTATGACCGGCTTTACAAAGTGAGGCCGGTCATCAATCACTTTGGGGCCAAATCTTTGGAGGCCTATGTACCGCTCAGGGAGCTCTCGGTAGATGAATCTCTTATCAGTTTTAAGGGGAGACTCAGATTCCGCCAGTATATTCCCTCAAAGCGGGCACAGTATGGCGTGAAGCTCTATAAACTTTGTGAGAGTACCTCCGGGTACACTTACAAGTAGAGATGTGCGAACTTTTAAAAAATTCGATTCAGCCGATTCGCCGAATTTTCCGAAAAAGTTTGTTTTGATCCGAATTTGTTCGTGGCGAATCGATGTTAAAAAACGCTATTTCTATCCTACATACAGCCTCTATAGGGGTATAGAACACTTTGCTGTGTCCTAAAACGCATATGGAGTGTGCTGGGGTAGTGAAATAATATTGTTATTCAGAATAGCATGTAGATTACCGGCATCGCTCTTAGAATCACTGCCGCACAGCAGCACACTGACAGAGCCTGGTGGTGGCATCAGTGTCAGGAGACCATATAGTGACTGAATGACATAGCGTGGAGGTGTTGGCAGCATGAGGACACCATGTAGTGGCAGAATGACACAGCGTGGAGGTGTTGGCAGCATGAGGAGACCATATAGTGGCTGAATGGCACAGCGTGGAGGTGTTGGCAGCATGAGGACACCATATAGTGGCAGAATGGCACAGCGTGGAGGTGTTGGCAGCATGAGAACACCCTATAGTGGCTGAATGGCACAGCGTGGAGTTGTTGGCAGCATGAGGACACCATATAGTGCCAGAATGGCCCAGCGTGGAGGTGTTGGCAGCATGAGGACACCATATAGTGGCTGAATGGAACAGCATGGAGGTGTTGGCAGCATGAGGGCACCATATAGTGGCTGAATGGCACAGCATGGAGGTGTTGGCAGCATGAGGACAACATATAGTGGCTGAATGACACAGCGTGGACATGTTGGCAGCAAGAGGAGACCATTTAGTGGCTGAATGGCACAGCGTGGAGTTGGCTGATGCACTAGTACACTACACACCAGGGCTTCACAATCCCCCCCCCCCCCCAAAAAAAAAAAAGAAAAACACAATATGAGAAGTTTTTGACAAAGATTTCTCATAGGTAGCACCCGCTATCCAAAAATTTGAAATTCCCAGACCCAGGCCCCACCTCTGCGGCATCAGTAACCCATATATTGCCTGAAGGACACAGCCTGGAGTTGGCTGATGCACCAGTAAACACCAGGGTTTCACAATCCCCCCCAAAAAACAAGACATTGATACATTTTTCACAAAGATTTCTCATAGGTAGCACCCGCTATCCAAAATTTTTAAATTAACAGACCCAGGCCCCACCTCTGCGGCATCAGTAACCCATATATTGCCTGAAGGACACAGCCTGGAGTTGGCTGATGCAAGAGTACACACCAGGGATTCACAATCCCCACCAAAAAACAACACAATGAGAAATTTATGACAAAGATTTCTCATAGGTAGCACCCGCTATCCCAAAAAATTGAAATTCACAGACCCAGGCCCCACCACAGCGGCATCAGTAACCCATATATTGCCTAAAGGACACAGACTGGAGTTGACTGATGCAACAGTACACACCCATCACCCGGGCTTCACAATACCCCCCCCCCCCCCAAATCAACAAAATTGAATAATAAAAAAAAAAAAATGTATAATATACAACAGTTCAGAAGACTCTATAATGCAGGACGGTGGACCACCCAAAGTCACTCTTCTCAAAAATAATAAACCACACAATGTTTGAAATTTATTTAAAAAAATGATTACATATGTGTGTAAGCGCATTTGTCTCCAAAAGATCACGAAAAGATTTTTTTCGCAAAAAATGATTAAGCAGAGTTAATCCCTCTCTGTATTAAATTTTCATTAAAAAAATCACACGCAACAAGTGTTCCGTTGTGTAACGGTTAGCATTCTTCAAAATTCAATTTTATTACTGATAAAATTATCACTAAATTTAAAAATAACACTACCCAAGAGTGTTTAATTACCCCATACATTGCACCAAAAACAGTCAGGAGTAGGCCTCAGCAGTAGCCAAGAGGCTTTAATAACCCCTTACATTGCACGATCAATTGCGAGATCGAGCAATAACAGGTGTGTTATGCCCTCAGATGTCCGGGCCGCAAAAGCGCTCCACTGAACGGACTAGCGTGTCTCTATCTTTCACCGACAGGTGCGGGTAACCCACTACCTCACTGAAAGGTAAGCTGCCTCGAAGCAGGTGGTCTCCCCCGGGCACGTTTGTCTACTGAATTTCCACTACTGCCACACCACGCTGCTGCCAACCGTGCTAACGCCTTGCTGACTCAAGGGCAACCTGCAACTCTCTTCTCCTGATGATGATTAAGCCCCTTCTGCACCCGCCTCCCGTTCGCGATAGGGATCATTTTTGCCACCCCTCCCCTCCCCAGCAGCCGTGGCAGTGGAAAGTGAGCGCAGAGGGCCCCCCGAGTCAGACCTGCGAGTGGATGGACCATGTGGCCGATAGGCATCGGCCAACCGACTACGTAGAAGCTCTCTGTAGTAGGTCAGTTTGTCCTCCCTCTCAATGGGTGTAAAAAAGGCCCCCATTCTGGGCCATTAGCGAGGGTCTAATAAGGTGGAGATCCAGAAGTCATCACACTGACGAATTTTGACAATTCGGGGGTCACTACGCAAGCAACTGAGCATGCATCGTGCCATTTGTGCCAGTGACTCGCTGGGACTACCTGCCTCCATCTCCACTGCATACTGCCACGGTGTGTCTGGGTCCTCTGTCTCGCCTCCCTCGTAATAACCCTCCAGCTCCTCTGGCTGCTCCTGCTCCTCCTCTCCTGTCCAATGACTAGAAACACCGGCCATCTCATCCACCGTAAACTGTGCTCCGCTCTGCCCCTCATCATCCTCCTCCTCCAGTTCATCCCCCACAGAACTCATGTAGCCTTCTGATGTAGGCGCAACGTCTCCATTGCCGTGACCAGCCATGTTTTCAATCACTTTTTGGAGTAAATGTAGGAGTATAATTACGTCGTTCATGGCATAATTCGAGCGACTAACAAAAAATGTGGCTTCCTCAAAGGGCCTCAGCAAATGGCAGGTGTCACGTATGAGCTGCCACTCGTTCACATTTAAGTTACACAGGGGAGTACTCCAATCTGCTTGGATCATCAAGAAATCGATGATGGCTTTTCTTTGTTAGTATAGTCTGTCCAACATATGGAGGGTGGAATTCCAACGTGTGGCAACGTCACAAATGAGACTATGTTGTGGGATACCGTTCTGACGATGCAGCTCAAGCAAAGCGTGCTTGGCGGTGTACGAGTGGCTGAAGTGCATGCACAGTTTCCTTGCCATTGTCAGGATGTCTTGCAAATGGGGTGAAGACTTGATGAACTTCTTGACAGCCAGATTCAACACGTGTGCTATGCAGGGCGAATGGTTCACACTTCCTTGTTGCAGCACGGCCACGATGTTCTTCCCATTGTCGGTCACCATGGTTCCCATTTCCAGATTTCGTGGAGTAAGCCATACTCGGATTTCTTCACGAATGAACTTTAGCAGTTCCTCCCCTGTGTGACTCCGTTCGCCAAGGCAAACCATGTGAAGGACGGCTTGACACCGCTCTGCCCTACACACATGGTACGATGAAGGGCCATCGAGATTTGGACGTGCAGTGGAGGCCAAGGACAGGGGGGAAGAGGAGGAGGAGGAGGCGCACACTGTAAAAGGACCAACTGCCTGGGAGCGAGAGCATGGAGGAGGAAGCGGTGTGACCTGCTCAAGTTGCTGTTGTGGCTGTGCAGGAACAACATTTACCCAGTGGGCCATAAAAGACATGTATTGTCCCTGACCGTAGTTACAGCTCCACACGTCGGCGCTTCCGTGCACTTTTGAACACACCGACATGCTCAAGGACTGGCCCACCTTCTCTTGTACAAACTTATGCAGGGCTGGTACTGCCTTCTTCGCAAAGAAATGACGGCTTGGGACTCTCCACCTCGGCTCGGCACAAGCCATCAATTCCCTGAAAACTGCAGAGTCCACCAGTTGAAACACCAGCAACTTGGACAGGAGCACATTCAACTTCTGCGCCATTGGATGAGTGGGTGCATACTGTTGTCTCTTGGACATGGCTTCGCCGATCGATTGTTGGCGGAATGGCTGACTAAAAGCAGAAGAAGCCGAAGCGCCTGAAGGAGGATTTGACACAATGCTCCCTTCGGCTTAAGTGGTGGAGCCTTGGCTGGATGACGGAGGGAGCGGATGGCCACTGGGTGATGCGGCAGGCTGGACCACTACATCGGAGCCACGGTTATCCCAGGCCGCTTTATGGTGGCAAATCATGTGTTGACGCAGGGCCGTGGTGCCCACATTGGGACCCTGGCCACGCTTCACTTTCTGCCGACAGATCTTGCATGTGGCTACGCTAAGGTCCTCCGGATTCTTTATGAAGAACAACCACACCGCAGAGTAGCTGATTTTCCCACCCGCAGTCCGCACTATTTCACTGCTATTGGCGCCGTCTCCAGGAACCCCTGTCCCACTACCTCCCAGAATGGTAGGTTGCCGCGAAGCAGGTGGTCTCCCTCTGGCACGTCTGGCTCCTGAATTTCCACTACTGCCACCACCACGCTGACTGCCAACCGTGCTACCGCCTTGCTGCCTCATTGGCAAACAGCAAATCCCTTCTCCTGATGAAGCCCCGGCTTCTGCACCCGGCTCCCAATTGCGATCGGCTTCATCATCATCAAAAGATGTGTGCATGTCACTGATGCCCTCCTCAGGTTCCACAACAGTGTCTGCTTCAGGACCTGAACAATTGCAACACCGCCTCCCATGTCACTCTCCGCATCACTACTTGGCCGCCATGCGGAGCAAGCGCCGCATGTCTCCTCACATTCTTGGCTGCCCAGTAGCTGCTGACTGTCCTCGATTACATCGTTCTCACTAAATAGTGGAGCTGAACCCAAAGCATGAGATACTTCTTTGGGAGAGGGAACTGCTCCTGGGACATGCCAACTGAGGGTTGTGTCTGAGGAACCCATCGATTCTTGACTGGGGTTGTCAGATGTCGCTTGTGATGATGGGGATGAGTGTGCAAACCAATTGACGAGGAGAGATGGGTCGACGACACGACCGCTGGGTGTTAACGGGAGCTCAGGCCTATTGCTGCGACTCCTGCTGCCACATGCCCCAAGTCTGCTGCCAACTCTGCCTGACGTATGTAGGCCTCTTCCCCTTCTCTGTGCACGTCCTGGCACTTCCCTGCCTGACATACTTAGTGCATTTATGAGGGTATTACAATACGCCCCACTACTCTTTAAACAGTTGTTGTATAGAACAGCAGCAGGCGATTACTTACAGCTGTCCTTTCACAGTATGTAGGCCCTAGACAGAATAACAGGTACTAAATAGTACACTACTTGGTTCTATGTATGCCCTTTACAATGATGAGCGCACTGGTATGCGTATTTATACGCAGAAAAAACTATTTTTTTTGTTGTATACACCAGCCGATGCATACTAATGTGTGGAATAGCACTGAATTTAGCACAGAGACAGAAATAAAGGTAGTATATACTACACTATTTGGTTGTATGTACGCCCTTTGCAATGATGAGGGGACTGTTAAGCGTATTTCTAGGCAGAAAAAAACTTTTTTTTTTCTTTCATACACCAGCAGGTGTATACTGTTTGGTATAGCACTGAATTGAGCACAGAGGCAGAAAAAAAGGTAGTATATAGTACACTACTCTGTTATATGTATGCCCTTTGCAATGATAAGGGCACTGTTAAGCGTATTTCTACGCAGAATTTTTTTTTTCTTTCATACACCGGCAGGTGTATACTGTGTGGCATAGCACTGAATTTAGCACAGAGACAGAAAAAAATGTAGTATATAGTACACTATTTGGTTGTATGTAGGCCCTTTGCAATGATGAGGGGACTGTTAAGCGTATTTCTACGCAGAAAAAACTTTTTTTTTTCTTTCATACACCAGCAGGTGTATACTGTTTGGTATAGTGGTGTGGATACTGGATGACCTCGGCAAGGTGCTTATCCAGTCCTGGTGAAAAAACGGCGATGCTTCTCTGGGGCGCCTCCGGATGCGTAGATGGTTCAGCTCCCAACCCAGGTGGGGGTTGAGGAAGGAGGAAGATACGGGAGCGATTTGAAAGTTTTAAAAGCTTTATTCAGACGACGCGTTTCGCAAGGGGTCCCTTGCTTCATCAGGTCATAGATAACAGGGGTACAGACAGTCTTTATATACAGTGTGTACTTCAAAAAGTGCGGGAGTTTGTGACAGGTGTGGTGCGTCACCTGGGTGCCGGATGTGACGTGCCGGCTGAGAACGGGAGTATTCATTCATAAAATGTGCTGTTTGTATACAATGTACCGAGTGTAACTTTGTGGTTGGATGTAGAGAGAGCTGCTGGGTGTATCATGTTCGGCTTAGAGGATGTTCTCAATGTGTTGGTAAGTGGGAAACTGCGATTTGGTTCGCTTGAGGAAAAAATGTCAGTAGACTGCGGGAATACTAGGAAGTATTTTTAGGAAATATTTTACTAATATATTGGAATATAATACATTATAATATTGTGAGTAGAATATTCCATAAATTATGTTTCTGTGTAATGAATCTCGTATATCAATTGTAATTGATGAAGATACCAGGTGATTACTGGTGTATTAGTGTGTAAAAAAGATTATTTTATTTCTTTTACACTAAAAGTTATGCTGCTGCATACTATGAGATTGTGTCTATCGTATGGGACGATATGTACATTATGATAATAATAATCTTTATGGTTAAGCTTGCTATTCAGATATAATCGTGTTAATGAAAAGGGTTTTTGTTTATATTTATATATATACTTATTGTCATATTATGTTTTTTGGTTATTGACAAATGTATATTGGATACACAGAAAAATGCTGGTATCAGCCTATTTATTTAGTAATTGGTGGTTAATATTTGTTGGTTCGTGCGCTTTTGGCTGTCTATAGATGAGTACGGAGGTACAAGGCGGAAAAATGCCTTGGATGGAGAGTGTATGGATGTAGGATAGGTGCAAAATGATTGGTAGTGATTGTCACACTGTGGTGAGATCTCATAATTATGTGTATAGTATATTGAGATCACAGTATTCCGCTGTCTTTCTCATGGGTGGTGAACATATAATATCACAGTTGGCAGAATAATCAATAATACATGGATGCAAACATATAGGTGGGGAAAAGAACATATAAAAAACCATGTATAAAACCATGTATAACAATTATATATATAAAAACATACACATGTGGGAGTGACCTATAGAGGTACACTCTAAAATTGGACATATGATACTTGATAAAAACAATAATAAAAATATTGAGGTGTATGTATAAAAAAGTAATGGTGTAGAGGACACAAATTGAAATGCGTCATTTGGATGGTGATTTGATGTAAGTATACTTATGGAAATAATGGTGGTGGACCCTGTGGATGTTGGATGTATTGGATGGAATAAGCCTAAAGTTGTTAACGTATAAGTTCCACTGCTTCATTCAGACCTCTTGGGACTAAGGTGCCAAGGCGGAATATCCAGAACATCTCTCGTTTGGATAGTTCTTCGAATCTATTGTGGACAGTATCTTCAATGTGATCTATTGGATATATACAGATCGGATTTTTGATCAGAGGGTGTTTTTCCCGACAGTGACGGGAGACACTATGTAGGGTATATCCTTTCTTGATATTTGTTCTATGGTTATTTAACCTAAGGTGTAATTCTTGTGTCGTGCGGCCCACGTATTGTTGTCCACAGCAGCATTCGATTACATAGATTACATAGTTGGAACAACAGTTCAAACGGTGTTTCATGGTGAATATTTCACCGGAGGTGAAGCTCGTATGTGTTTTTATGTCTGCTTTGAGGGTGTTGCAGCACAGGCACCGTTTTTTGTGACACCTATATGCCCCATATTCATATCTTGGGTCTTTGTTCTTATTGTTCCGTTTGTTTTGCTGTCTTAATTTACTTGGGGCTAAGATGGATTTCAAGGTTGGTGCTCTCCTAAAAGTGACATTCGGTGCTATTGGTATAGTTTCTTTCAGAATCTGATCGGTTTGTAGGATATGCCAGTGTCTCTTGAGTATGGATTTGATATGACCATGTGCATGATTATATGTGGTGATAAAATTTAATCTAATTGGTTCTTTTTCAGTATCTGATGATTTCTTTTTTGCAATTAGACATTCCTCTTGGGATAGTTGGTTTGCCTTATTGAATGCCTCCTTGATCAATTTGTTAGGATATCCTTTTGCTTGGAACCGTTTTTTTAGAAGTGATGCTTGTTGGTGGAATGTACGTGTTTGAGTGCAATTTTTCCGGATCCTTTTGAACTGGCTGAATGGAATATTTGTCTTCCATTTTTTGAAATGAGCGCTATTGAAGGAGAGGTAGCTATTGGCGTCTACTCTTTTAAAATATGTGGCGGTATGGATACTGGATTGGTCATGTGAGATAATGAGATCCAGATATTCGATTTTTTCTGATGATGATTGTGCAGTGAGAGTGAGTCCCCAAGGATTGCTGTTGATGTTTTCCAAGAATTCAGGAATATATTCTTGCGGTCCCTTCCAGACTAAGAAAAGGTCATCAATATACCTCTTATATATGATGACATAGTCCTTGAACAATTTTTGTGAGGTGATGAAGAGGTCTTCATCACCTCACAAAAATTGTTCAAGGACTATGTCATCATATATAAGAGGTATATTGATGACCTTTTCTTAGTCTGGAAGGGACCGCAAGAATATATTCCTGAATTCTTGGAAAACATCAACAGCAATCCTTGGGGACTCACTCTCACTGCACAATCATCATCAGAAAAAATCGAATATCTGGATCTCATTATCTCACATGACCAATCCAGTATCCATACCGCCACATATTTTAAAAGAGTAGACGCCAATAGCTACCTCTCCTTCAATAGCGCTCATTTCAAAAAATGGAAGACAAATATTCCATTCAGCCAGTTCAAAAGGATCCGGAAAAATTGCACTCAAACACGTACATTCCACCAACAAGCATCACTTCTAAAAAAACGGTTCCAAGCAAAAGGATATCCTAACAAATTGATCAAGGAGGCATTCAATAAGGCAAACCAACTATCCCAAGAGGAATGTCTAATTGCAAAAAAGAAATCATCAGATACTGAAAAAGAACCAATTAGATTAAATTTTATCACCACATATAATCATGCACATGGTCATATCAAATCCATACTCAAGAGACACTGGCATATCCTACAAACCGATCAGATTCTGAAAGAAACTATACCAATAGCACCGAATGTCACTTTTAGGAGAGCACCAACCTTGAAATCCATCTTAGCCCCAAGTAAATTAAGACAGCAAAACAAACGGAACAATAAGAACAAAGACCCAAGATATGAATATGGGGTATATAGGTGTCACAAAAAACGGTGCCTGTGCTGCAACACCCTCAAAGCAGACATAAAAACACATACGAGCTTCACCTCCGGTGAAATATTCACCATAAAACACCGTTTGAACTGTTGTTCCAACTATGTAATCTATGTAATCGAATGCTGCTGTGGACAACAATACGTGGGCCGCACGACACAAGAATTACACCTTAGGTTAAATAACCATAGAACAAATATCAAGAAAGGATATACCCTACATAGTGTCTCCCGTCACTGTCGGGAAAAACACCCTCTGATCAAAAATCCGATCTGTATATATCCAATAGATCACATTGAAGATACTGTCCACAATAGATTCGAAGAACTATCCAAACGAGAGATGTTCTGGATATTCCGCCTTGGCACCTTAGTCCCAAGAGGTCTGAATGAAGCAGTGGAACTTATACGTTAACAACTTTAGGCTTATTCCATCCAATACATCCAACATCCACAGGGTCCACCACCATTATTTCCATAAGTATACTTACATCAAATCACCATCCAAATGACGCATTTCAATTTGTGTCCTCTACACCATTACTTTTTTATACATACACCTCAATATTTTTATTATTGTTTTTATCAAGTATCATATGTCCAATTTTAGAGTGTACCTCTATAGGTCACTCCCACATGTGTATGTTTTTATATATATAATTGTTATACATGGTTTTATACATGGTTTTTTATATGTTCTTTTCCCCACCTATATGTTTGCATCCATGTATTATTGATTATTCTGCCAACTGTGATATTATATGTTCACCACCCATGAGAAAGACAGCGGAATACTGTGATCTCAATATACTATACACATAATTATGAGATCTCACCACAGTGTGACAATCACTACCAATCATTTTGCACCTATCCTACATCCATACACTCTCCATCCAAGGCATTTTTCCGCCTTGTACCTCCGTACTCATCTATAGACAGCCAAAAGCGCACGAACCAACAAATATTAACCACCAATTACTAAATAAATAGGCTGATACCAGCATTTTTCTGTGTATCCAATATACATTTGTCAATAACCAAAAAACATAATATGACAATAAGTATATATATAAATATAAACAAAAACCCTTTTCATTAACACGATTATATCTGAATAGCAAGCTTAACCATAAAGATTATTATTATCATAATGTACATATCGTCCCATACGATAGACACAATCTCATAGTATGCAGCAGCATAACTTTTAGTGTAAAAGAAATAAAATAATCTTTTTTACACACTAATACACCAGTAATCACCTGGTATCTTCATCAATTACAATTGATATACGAGATTCATTACACAGAAACATAATTTATGGAATATTCTACTCACAATATTATAATGTATTATATTCCAATATATTAGTAAAATATTTCCTAAAAATACTTCCTAGTATTCCCGCAGTCTACTGACATTTTTTCCTCAAGCGAACCAAATCGCAGTTTCCCACTTACCAACACATTGAGAACATCCTCTAAGCCGAACATGATACACCCAGCAGCTCTCTCTACATCCAACCACAAAGTTACACTCGGTACATTGTATACAAACAGCACATTTTATGAATGAATACTCCCGTTCTCAGCCGGCACGTCACATCCGGCACCCAGGTGACGCACCACACCTGTCACAAACTCCCGCACTTTTTGAAGTACACACTGTATATAAAGACTGTCTGTACCCCTGTTATCTATGACCTGATGAAGCAAGGGACCCCTTGCGAAACGCGTCGTCTGAATAAAGCTTTTAAAACTTTCAAATCGCTCCCGTATCTTCCTCCTTCCTCAACCCCCACCTGGGTTGGGAGCTGAACCATCTACGCATCCGGAGGCGCCCCAGAGAAGCATCGCCGTTTTTTCACCAGGACTGGATAAGCACCTTGCCGAGGTCATCCAGTATCCACACCACTATCCGCCAGACCGACACCACGGAGTATCGGGATAGATGCTTGGCAGCCCGGAGGAGAACGTCTAGAGTGCATGCACTCAGAAAGCCTACATCAGTGTTGTGCCTGAGCTTGCACAACACTAGAAGGTGAGTGTGTTAACACACACTTTAATTTGGCTCCACTATTCCTGTATGCGCTAATTTTCAACCTTTGCGATTACCACCATTTACGGCACTTAGATAGCGCCCCCTTTGTTTCCTTTCTTCCTTTTTCCCTTTTCTGCACTGTTTGGTATAGCACTGAATTTAGCACAGAGACAGAAAAAAAGGTAGTATATAGTACACTATTTGGTTCTATGTATGCTCTTTGCAATGATTTTTTTTCTTTCATACACCAGCAGGTGTAAACAAATGTGTTAAATAGCACTGAATTTAGCACAGAGACAGATTAACAGGTGAAAAATGGTAAAAAGGCACTAAAGTCCACACACATATGACTTATTTCTGAACAGCAGCAGGACCCAACTGGGCAGCACCACATAAATTTGTTTTTTTACAGGGATTAAACCCTAAATTGAATTCTGTCACACAATTGTGAGAATCAGATTTGTGGAGCAGCAGAAAAAACTCAATTGGGCTAAAAAAAGAGGAGACAAAGAGAAATCTATGACGCAGGTGACTGCTATGGAGCACCTCTCTGCTTGCTATATTGAGTAACGAGAATACGAGGTTTTGCTAGAATCAATGATCCTTCTCGGTCAGAACTGCAGAAACACTGTGCCCTGTGTCTTTCCCTAATGCTGATGTCACCGCTACTCGTAGCGGTCGGATGTTGTATAACGCCGTTGTATGCGATCAGTACACAGACGTGCAGTCACTTCCTTTCCCTATCTCATGCATAGAAGAAATGAACATAGGGAAGATGGCCTCTGATTATATAGGGCTGTGACATCACAGTGGTCAGTGAACACTGATAGGCAGCATCCGACATGTGATTCAGGATCAGCCCGCCTACCTTGATTCCCGCGCCAGCTTCCCGCCCTCCCATGGTGCCTTGCCCCATGTACTGTGGAGCCACCATCTTAGGTCTAAAACAGCCTAGAACGCAGGAAAATGGAGTTTAATGAAGCGATTCGTGCGATCGAATCGCGGCGAAATTCGTATTCGATCAGAATCAAATTTTTCCTGAAATTCGTAACTAATTCGGGTTCGTCAGATTCGATTCGCTCATCTCCACTTACAAGTTTAGAGTTCATGAGGGACGAGATTCCCGTATTGAACCTCCAGATTGTTATCCCACTCTGGGTGTTAGCGGGAAACTCGTTTGGGACCTTGTGCACCCATTGCTGGTTAAGGGTTACCACGTGTACGTGGACAACTTTTATACCAGCATCCCTCTGTTCACATCCCTTGCCGCCAGATCCATGTCCGCTTGTGGGACCGTGCGGAAAAACCAGAGAGGCCTCCCTCTAAATTTTATCCCGACACCTATTCCCAAGGGTGAGTCCCGTGCCCTTACCCATGAAAACCTGTTGTTGGTCAAGTGTAAGGATAAGAGGGATGTCCTTATGCTGACCACAATTCATGGTAATGGAAGCTCACCTGTCCCTGTGCGAGGTACCACAACACCGGTCCTCAAGCCCAATTGTATTCTGGACTACCATTGGTATATGGGGGGAGTTGATCTTTCTGATCAAGTCCTCAAGCCATACATGGCCATGCGGAAAACACGGGTATGGTACAAATAAGTTGCGGTCTACATGGTGCAGGTTGCCATGTACAACTCTTTTGTACTGTCCCAGTACGCTGGCAACACAGGGACATTCCTCCAGTTCCAAGAAGAAGTCCTAAAGGCCCTGATCTTTGGCGACCGGGAAAGATCAGGCCGGACTTCCCAAGGAACTGAAGTTATAGAAGCCATGATCACTTTCCAGGTGAGGTCCCCAACACTGGAAAGAAGGGACAAACCCAGAAAAGATGCAGCATGTGTTACAAGAGGGGGATACGGAAGGATACCAACTCTCAATGTGACACTTGCCACGATCATGCGGGCCTCTGCATTAAAAACAGCTTCAGGGAGTATCACACTTCCATGGAGTACTACATTTTCCCTTCTCATTAAAATTTTTCATAATTTGAACCCAATGTACCAAGTCCAGAGTACATTCCAAGTTTTAACCCCATAAACCACTAAATTGCCCCAAAAAATGTTTCATAAAAAAAAAAAGAATTTATAAGACCTCTGGGGGTATTTTTTCCAAAAATGGGTCATGGGTCACTGAGTCACTATCATCGGGGACTTTTTATGTTGCCTCAAATGCGCAGCGCATCCACCTGCATTTGAGGCAACAGGTTAGGGACGGCCACACACATCACATTCCCAGAATGATGATTCAGAGCATAGGGTTTGGGGCGGGCATATTTTTTTATTTTGGCTATGCTCTGGGTCATCATTCTGGGAACATAACTTGTTTTATAATTTTATGTCCCACTGTACCCCATTTTAGTTATTTAGTGTACCCCAGTTATTTACCCCATGTAATGCCCCTTGAGGGGGGTCCCGCTCTTCTGGCTCCATAGGCAGCAATGCAGAAGCTCAAGGCCCAGATATGAGGTATGTCCTTACTCCAAAGAAATGTATTTACAAATTTACAATGACATTTTCTCCTAATACCACTTGTGAAAATGAAAAATTTGGGGTAACCCCGAATTTTTGTGTAAAAAAATCAAATTTTTCCTTTTCACATCCCACTTAATTGTCAGGAACCGGACTGATATGCGGATAGTGGAACCTCTGTGTCAGTGAGGCGATGATGTGGGCCATACCAGGGGAACGGTTCTAAGAAGCTACTGGTTTTCACCAGAGCCCGCCGCAAGCCGGGATGGACTTACCGCGGCGGTAACTCCCAGGTCATATCCTCTGATAGCAACTCGACCTCACTGACAGCTGAGACAGGTGTGGTACACAAGGATAAGGCGAAGGCAAGGTCGGACGTAGCAAAAGGTCAAGGCAGGCGGCAATGGTTCGTAGTCAGGGGTAACGGCAAGGGTCTGGATACACAGGCTAGGGATACACACAAAATGCTTTCTCAGGGCACTAGGGCAACAATATCCGGCAAGGATAGGAAGGGGAAGTGGGTTTATATGTGTAGGGAGTAGTGTTGAGCAGCATAGGCCATATTCGATTTTGCAATATTTCGCGAATATATGGACGAATATTCATAATATTCACGTTTTATTTTCGCATATGGGAAAATCGCGTATGCGAAAAATATCATATAAAAAATTACCATAAGCAAAAATTCGCATATGCAAAAATTAACATATGCAAATTTTCGCATATGCAAATTTTCGCATGTGCGAAAATTCGCTCGCCAGTCTCACAGAGCCTTCTTTACACCACACAAGCTGGAAGCAGAGAGGGACGATCACTGTGATGTGTACTGTGAAAAAATAACTAAAAACGAATATTCGTAATTACGAATTTATAGTGCTATATTCGCGAATATTCGACCCTTGATGTCCTAACATGGGGTATTTCCATACTCAGAAGAGATGGGAAACAGATTAGATCAGCTCACTCCCTCCTTCTGAGCACACCTGTGCCACGGACCCGCCGGCACCGCCCCGGCTTCACTGATACAATCCAGGTAAAAATGCAATGTCCGGCACCAGGAGTTCAGATGAAAAACTTTCGTTTATTAAAGACAAGACATACAGTCGCAATAGTCACTCTGACGCATTTCGCGCCTACAGCGCTTTGACAAAGCGCAGCACAGCGCGAAACACGTCAGAGTGACTATTGCGACTGTATGTCTTGTCTTTAATAAACGCAAGTTTTTCATCTGAACTCCTGGTGCCGGACATTGCATTTTTACCCAGAAGAGATGGGGTTACAAATTTTGTGGGGAATTTTCTCCTATTACCCCTTGTAAAAATTACAAATTTGGGGGAAAACTAGCATTTAATTAAAAAAATAAAAAATAATTTACACATCCAACTTTTACGAAAAGTTGTCAAACACCTGTGGGGTGTTAAGGCTCACTGTACCCCTTGTTACATTCCTTGAGGGGTGTAGTTTCCAAAACAGTATGCCATGTGTTTTTAATTCTGTTCTGGCACCATAGGGGCTTCCTAAATGCGACATACCCCCCAAAAACCATTTCAGAAAAACTCATTCTCCAAAATCCCACTGTCGCTCCTTCCCTTCTGAGCCCTCTTGTGCACCCACAGAGCACTTGACATCCACATATGTGGTATTTCCTTACTCGAGAGAAATTGGGTTACACATTTTAGGAAGATTTCTCTCCTTTTACCCCTTGTAAAAATTCAAAAACTGGGTCTACAAGAACATGCTAGTGTAAAAAATGAAGATTTTGGATTTTCTCCTAAAATTTGCTGCTATTTCTGTGATTTTGAATACTTTGAGGGGTGCAGTTTTTATAATGGGGTCATTTATGGGGTATTTCTAATATGAAGGCCCTTCAAATTCACTTCAAAACTGAACTGGTCCCTAAAAAATTCCGATTTTGAAAATTTGGTGAAAAATTTGAAAATTGCTGCTATACTTTGAAGCCCTCTGATGTCTTCCAAAAGTAAAAACATGTCAACTTTATGATGCAAACATAAAGTAGACATATTGTATTTGTGAATCAATATATAATTTATCTGGAATGTCTATTTTCCTTACAAGCAGAGCGCTTCAAAGTAAAAAAAAATGCTAAATTTTCAATTTTTTCATCAAATTTTGGAATTTTTCACCAAGAAATGATGCAAGTATCGACAACATTTTACCACTAATATAAAGTAGAATATGTCATGAAAAAACAATCTCGGAATCAGAATGAAAGGTAAAAGCATCCCAGAGTTATTCATGCTTAACCCCTTAAGGACCGGGGGGTTTTCCGTTTTTGCATTTTCGTTTTTTGCTCCTTGCCTTTAAAAAATCATAACTCTTTCAATTTTGCACCTAAAAATCCATGTGATGGCTTATTTTTTGCGCCACCAATTCTACTTTGTAATGACGTCAGTCATTTTGCCCAACAATCTACGGTAAAATGGAGAAAAAAATCATTGTGCGACAAAATTGAAAAAAAAAACGCTGTTTTGTAATTTTGAGGGCTTCCGTTTCTACGTAATACATTTTTTGGTAAAAATGACACCTTATCTTTATTCTGTAGGTCCATACGATTAAAATGATAACCTACTTATATAGGTTTGATTTTGTCAGACTTCTGGAAAAAATCATAACTACATGCAGGAAAATTAATACGTTTAAATTGTCATCTTCTGACCCCTATAACTTTTTTATTTTTCCGTGTATGGGGTGGTATGAGGGCTAATTTTTTGCGCCGTGATCTGAAGTTTTTAACTGTACAATTTTTGCATTGATAGGACTTATTGATCGCTTTTTATTCATTTTTAAATTATATAAAAATTGACCAAAAATGCACTATTTTTTGCGCGCACGCCATTGACCGAGCGGTTTAATTAATGATATATTTTTATAATTTGGACATTTCTGCATGCGGTGATACCATATATGTTTATTTTTATTTTTATTTACACTGTGTTTTTTTTTTTATTGGAAAAGGGGGGTGATTCAAACTTTTAATAGGGGAGGAGTTAAATGATCTTTATTCACTTTTTTTTCCCACTTTTTTCTTGCAGTGTTATAGGTCCCATAGGGACCTATAACACTGCACACACTGATCTTTATCATTGATCACTGGTTTCTCATAGGAAACCAGTGATCGACGATTCTGCCGCGAGCAGGCACTGAGCAGTCATTTGGCGATTGGACAGCGAGGAGGCAGGTAGGGGCCCTCCCGCTGTCCTGTAAGCTGTTCAGGATGCCGCGATTTCTCTGCGGCTATCCGGAACAGCCCACTGAGCTAGCCGGCAACTTTCGCTTTTAGCCTCAGCTCTGAGCGCGCGGCGCCGCGATCAGCGCTGCACGCTATTAGAGGCGGGTCCCGGCTTCACTGTGACGCCGGGCCCGCCGTGATATGATGCGGGGTTACTGTGTAACCCCGCGTTATATCAGGAGAGCAGGACCAAGGACGTACCGGTACGTCCTTGGTCCTTAAGGGGTTAAAGTGACAGTGGTCAGATGGGCAAAAAATGGCCAGGCCCTACATTGAAAATTGGCTGGGTCCTTAATGGGTTAAGGTTAATTCTATAGAATGGCAAGTAACCTCAGCTGATCTATGGATTCTTTTAAACCTAGCTAGACAGGTTTAGTTTGTTGCAAAATATAAAAATTTGTGATAAGCAGCTACAGTACATCAGCAAACGTATCATCTTCTTTCATCAATTACTTCAGGAAGTTTAGCATATTGTTATTTATTAGATGTAGAGCGCTAACTATACAGCTCTTCTAGAAGTCAGTTTTTAAGAAAAGGTTAAGATAATTTAAACATTTCAACTAGGAATTTTATTAAACATATTATAACTAGAGATGAGCGAACTTTTCAAAACTTCGATTCGGCCGATTCGCCAAATTTTCCGAAAAAGTTTGTTTTGATCCGAATTTTTTCGCAGTGAATCTATATTAAAAAAAGGCTATTTCTAGCCTACATACAGCCTCTATAGGGGTATAGAACACTTTGCTGTGTCCTAAAACGCATATGGAGTGTGCTGGGGTAGTGAAATAATACTGTTATTCAGAATAACATGCAGATTACCGGCATCACTTTTAGAATCACTGCGCACAGCAGCACAATGACAGAGCCTGGTGGTGGCATCAGTGTCAAGAGACCATATAGTGACTGAATAACATAGCGTGGAGGTGTTGGCAGCATGAGGAGACCATTTAGTGGCTGAATGGCACAGCGTGGAGGTGTTGGCAGCATGAGGACACCATATAGTGGCTGAATGACACAGAATGGAGCTGTTGGCAGCATGAGGACACCATATAGTGGCTGAATGACACAGAATGGAGGTGTTGGCAGCATGAGGACACCATATAGTGGCTGAATGGCACAGTGTGGAGGTGTTGGCAGCATGAGGACACCATATAGTGGCTGAATGACACAGCTTGGATGAAGCTGAAGCATGAGGACACCATATAGTGGCTGAATGACACCGCATGGAGGTGTTGGAAGCATGAGGACACTATATAGTGGCTGAATGGCACAGTGTGGAGGTGTTGGCAGCATGAGGACACCATATAGTGGCTGAATGACACAGCTTGGATGAAGCTAAAGCATGAGGACACCATATAGTGGCTGAATGACACAGCTTGGAGGTGTTGGCAGCATGAGGACACCTTATAGTGGCTGAATGACACAGCATGGACATGTTGTCAGCATGAGGAGACCATATAGTGGCTGAATGACACAGAATGAAGGTGTTGGCAGCATGAGGACACCATATAGTGGCTGAATGGCACAGCGTGGAGGTGTTGGCAGCATGAAGACACCATATAGTCGCTGAATGACACAGCATGGACATGTTGTCAGCATGAGGACACCATATAGTGCCTAGAAGACACCGAAAGACCAGCGCTGGAGCCGGAGGGCACCCCGGAGCATCGTGGAGGGGTAAGTAATACTCACCGCACCACACGGGGAACATTAAGCTGCCATCCGGCAGCAGCTTAAGCATTTTGCGCTGCCGGATAGCACTTAATGCGATGGCCCCGACATAAAAAAGCATCGTATGTCGATGCCGACATCGACATGCGATGGCCTCTGAGAGGCCATCTTATGTCGATTTGATCATATGTCGGGGCCATCGTAGGTCGGGGGGTCACTGTATTGCCTGAATGACCAACCTGTAGTTGGCTGATGCACGAGTACACACCAGGGCTTCACAATCCTCCCCCAAAAAACACCACAATTTTAGAAATTTTTGGAAAAGATTTTGGATAGCAGGTGCTACCGATGAGAAAATTTGAAATTACCAGACCCAGGCCCCACAGCGGCATCAGTAACCCATATATTGCCTGAATGACACAGCCTGGAGTTGGCTGATGCACGAGTTCACACCAGGGCTTCACAATCCCCCCCAAAAAACACCACAATTTTAGAAATTTTTGGAAAAGATTTTGGATAGCAGGTGCTACCTATGAGAAAATTTGAAATGACCAGACCCAGGCCCCACAGCGGCATCAGTAACCCATATATTGCCTGAATGACACAGCTTGGAGTTAGCTGATGCACGAGTACACACCAGGGCTTCACAATCCCCCCCAAAAAACACCACAATTTTAGAAATTTTTGAAAAAGATTTTGGATAGCGGGTGCTACCTATGAGAAAATTTGAAATTACCAGACCAAGGGCCCACAGCGGCATCAGTAACCCATATATTTCCTGAATGACACAGCCTGGAGTTGGCTGATGCACGAGTTCACACCAGGGCTTCACAATCCCCCCCAAAAAACACCACAATTTTAGAATTTTTTTAAAAAGATTTTGGTAGAGTGGATGCTACCTATGAGAAAATTTGAAATTCCCAGACCCAGGCCCAGCAGCGCCATCATTTTTGGATTCAAAATTTAAAACAACCTTTGCATGTCCCGGACCCCAGCGTGTGGGTACGAAGGACCAAATCCAACAAGCCCCCACAGGGCTCATGTGGCCATGAGATTTAGGCGAAACATCTCAATTGCCCTGACCGGCCATTGTTTCCAAGACTTCTCGCCAAGGCAAACCATGTGAAGAACAGCGTGACACCGCCGTGACCTGCACACATGGAAGGGCCACTGAGACTTGTCCGGGCAGTGGAGGCTTAAGACACAGAGGAGGATGTGGAGGCGGAGTAGCACACTGTCGCAGGACCAACGGGCTGACAGAGTGTAGCAGGAAGCAGCATTGAGTACACACCAGGGCTTCAGAATCCCAAAGGAAAAACAACCATTTTTTAAAATAATTTTAAGAATATTTAGGACAGCGGGTGCTACCTATATGTTGCATGAATGACACACCCTGGAGTTGGCTGATGCATGAGTACACACTAGGGCTCCCAATCCCTCCCAAAAAAACACAACAATTGTAGAAATTTATGAAGAAAACTTATGGATAGCGGGTGCTACCTATGAGAAAATTTGAAATTCCCAGACCCAGGCCCAGCAGCTCCATCAGTAAACCATATATTGCCTGAATGACACAGGCTAGTGTTGGCTGATGCATGAGTACGCACCAAAGCTTCACAATCCCTAATAAAAAAGACAAACATTGTTGATGAAAATTTTTTAAGAAAATTTAGGACAGTGAGTGCTCTCTATATATTGCCAGAATGACGCAGCCTGGAGTTGCTGAAGCATGAGGAGACCATTGAAATGTGTGATTTTTGTATTTGAAATTTAAATCAAAATTTGTGTCCCGAACCCCACCGTGTGGGTACAAAGGACCTAATCTCACAAGCACCCACAGGGCTCATGTGGCCGTAAGATGTAGGCGCAACGTCTCCATAGCCCTGACTGGCCATTTTGGTTCTTGTACCTTTGTTTAAGAACAAGCGCATTTCCAAGAGTCCAGAAGACTCTATAATGCAGGATGGTGTACCACCAAATGGCATTCTTCTATAAAATAATTTTTTATGAAATAAAGAAGCAGAGTTCATCCCTCTGCGTATTTTTTTTTTAAATGTTACTTAAAAAATCAGATGCAACAATCGTTCAATGGTGTAATGGTTATTATTGTGGAAAATTCACGTTTATTACTGTGATAATTATCAGAAAATTTGAAAAAAACACTACCCATACATTGCACCATAAATGTTGAAATTTAAGTTAAGCATGTATGTATGTATGTATTTCAAAAATCCTAAAATTAAAGGCCCAAGCACAGAAGCATCATGAAGTCAAGCAGTTCCTGAAAGACACAGGAGCAGTCAGGAGTAGGCATCAGCAGTACCCAAGAGGCTTTAATAACCCCTTACATTGCACGATCACTCGCGAGATCGAGCAATAACAGGTGTGTCTGCCCTCAGATGTCCGGGGCTGCACGTGCGCTACACTGAACGGACCAGCGTGTGTCTATCTTTCACCGACAGGTGCTAGTTACCCGCTGAACCCCCTTCGCAATAGGGATCAGGGATTGCAATTATTTGCCAGGAAAGAAGAATGACAACTAAGCGCCGGTCATAAGCTCAGGTTCATTAAGTCCCTGCCTTTTGTACACACCGCATGTCTCTACTACCGATTGGATGGTTTAATGAGGTCCTCGGATCGGCCCCGGAGGAGTAGGAGAAGGCCCTTAAAGATCATTGTTGAAATTAGCATTAATCATGTATTAGCTACTGCTAAACTTCCAAAAATTTAAGGCCCAAGGCCTGAGGCATCAGGGAGGCAATTATTTCCTGAAAGACACAGAATGAGTCAGGAGCAGTCATTTGCAGTACCCAAGAGGGTTTCATAACCAACCCCTTACATTTAAAGATCAATGTTGAAATTTGCATTAAGCATGTATTTAGTTACTGCTAAACATCCAAAAATTGAAGGCCCAATGCCTGAGGGCAGGGAGGCAAGTAGTTCCTGAAAGACACAGAATGAGTATGGAGCAGGCATTCGCAGTACCCAAGAGGGTTTCATAACCTCTTACATTAAAAGATCAATTATACCAAAAGAAAGCAAAATGGCTAACAGCCACAGCTGGTCCACATTACATATATCCACCAACAAAGCAGAACCAGACTGTGTTTAATATATGAATACAATTTATTAACATATATGCAAAAGATGACATACATTTAAAATGAGATACCAAAAGAAAAAATTCCCACACAGTAGGTCCTACGCCACAAGACATAGATTAAATTCAAAAAGAAAAAGGCGTTAAACAGGACATAAATATCACAAAGTATACTTTATTAACATGAATCCAAAATGACAAGACATTTAAAATAATTTAAAAGAATACATATATAGTAGTAAACATGAATCCAAAAAGTGCTGAGAGAAAAACGGGGGCTATGCTTGTCTGCCAGGGAAAGGGTTAAATAAATAGTGCACAATAAGTATTGACTCCCGTGGATTAATGAGGGAGGCTACTGCTCATAGGTTGTGGATTAAATATGAGAGTCGGATCCAGCAAATATGCTCGGATCGCAAGTAGGTACAAAAAATCAAAGAGCAGATGAGGAAGCCTCAGGGGATCAATAACACATTATGGGTAGGGCAAAACCTGAACTAGACAGAAATAACGAAATACTTTACCAAGTGGAGCAAGGAGTACAGCGCTACAGCCACCCGCCACCCAACGTTTCACCAATGAAGGCTTCTTCCGGGGTGTGGTCAATAGAGTGTGGGGTATGTATATATGCAGAGACTTAGCCAATTAAAACCAGGGACTAAAACACGTGGTATAATTAGAGCATCATAGTCGCCCATAGATCACTGCTACCAAGCCTCGCACTCATAGCGAGGTCCGGGAGCAGATACACCTGTCAGCGCGCATCACGTGACATCGGGAAGCCGCGCCAGAGGGCTCCACAGCGTCACGAAACAACCAAGCCTCGCTTCCAGAGCGAGGCTCGGATGCAAGGGCCAATCGTATACCAGAGTTGTCCCACTATCAGGTAGAGGGCCAAGCCTCGCTATCAAAGCGAGGCCTGGAGGTAACTCAAGTGCGGAAATCCCGACTATTGCGGGAGTTCGTAATGCTAGATAGTTAGTTATAGTTATATACAGGCACGGTTTATAAATCAATTCAAACATAAATATAATATATTCATTTCTATATCAAATCACCATATTATAAATTACGTATCGGGGACTAAATACAATAAATCATAATGGGTACACATTTGAGGTAAATACATAATAACTGCACAATTGAGGTAAGTACATATATTGCCCATACTAGGGTCACATGTTATGTAGATGCAAGTGCATATTTTAAGATATTCATGCTGCTGCACTGCACAATGGCAGTACAACAACATGAAAATCAAAAGTAAAATGCATAACGTGCAGAAGAAAAAGGAAAAGGGGGAGGGGAAGGGGGAGGGAGAAAGGAAAGGAGAGGAAGGGGAGGGGGGGGGGGAAGGAAAAGGGGGAGGGGGGGGGGGAAAGGGAAAAGGGGGGGAGAAGTTAGTTGTTAGTGTGTGATAAGATAATGTGAAGTAAAATGAATATAGTCATTCATAAAAAACATTAAATACATAAAGTGAGAGTAAAATGTCATGTCAAGAGATATATATTAACAATTAAAAATTAAAAATAAATAAATATTAAAAAAAATATATATAGAATTGTGACCCTGTATGTGTACATAAAAAATATTAGAGTTGATAGGAAAAGAGAGTCCCAGAAATGATTCCAATGGTAGGGTCGCTCCAACGATGGAAAGAGGCTAGGAATAATCACGTGATGGCCCTGGATGATAAGTCTCATAACACATCTAAATAGACAACCAGATAAAAAAGAGGAAATAGATTAATAAACATATAGTTAAAACAAGTAGAAACTGCTAAAAATCACTTAAAACCCATTAAATTACACACACTAATAAAAATCCGAGCTCAGAAGCCAACCAATACTCCTCACAAAAATGGGGCATAGCTGTTTACCTCATTTAAGCCGTGAGGTACAAGTGTGTCCAACCTGAAGATCCATCGCGTTTCTCTTTGTGCGACCAATTTCTTCCATTGGCCGCCTCTGATACCCACCGGAAAGTGGTCGATACCTATAAATTTGAGGAGAGTGGCATCACTGTTATGTTTAAGTTTAAAGTGTCTTGGTAGAGTTTTCAAAGACTGAAAGTTTGTTTCATTGGCTGCCGCATTAATGTCCAAAACATGCTCTCTGACCCGTCGGCGGAGCTCCCTGGTGGTCATGCCCACGTATAGCAATTCGCATGGACATTGTGCAACATATACCACCCCTTTAGTTACACAGTTTATTTTCTGCCTGATTTCGTATGATTTAGTACAGGATGAATTGCGAAACACATCAGTCCGTAATATATTACTGCATGCGAGGCATTTACCACATGGGGAGCAGCCGTTTTTGGGGCCCTTGGAGCCAAATAAGTATGGCTCCTCAGTCTCATAATGGCTCCTCACCAAAAGATCCTTCAAATTTCTATTCCTTCTATATGCAATCGCTGGTCTTGAAGGTATCATACCATTTAGTGTCTCATCCACCTGTAAAACGGGCCAGTGCTGTTCAAGTATCTGTCTAATCTCATGGCTACGAGAGTTGTAATCTAAGATGCACCTCACCTGGTTGTCAGTTGTCTTGTTGGTCCATGTTCTATGTAGGGATGAGGCGCGATCCGTTTTTTTCACTCTCCAATACGCCCTTTTGATGCTCCGATTGCTGTAGCCCCTTTCACGGAATCTTTTCTCCAGATCACGGGCCTGTATTTCAAAATCCTGTTCCGTGGAGCACAGGCGTCTTGCACGTAGGAATTGACCTACGGGGATATTTCTAATCAAATGTGTGGGGTGGGCAGAGCTGGCGTGTAGCACGGTGTTGGCTGAAGTAGATTTACGGTGTAGATTCGTCTGGATAAATCCATTGGCATCCGCCTTTATCTGGATATCCAAAAACTCAATATTAGTTTTATTTACCTTATGCGTTAGATGGATATTTAAGTCATTATTGTTGAGGGCATCCATAAACTGTTCCAATTCGTCAAGTGTACCCTGCCAAATAAACAGGATATCATCGATATATCTGCCCCATGACAGTACTTTTTCAGCCAAGGGGCAGGTATCCGACGTAAAGAGGGTCCTCTCCCACAACCCAAGGAACAAATTGGCATATGAGGGCGCACAAGCCGCCCCCATAGCCGTTCCCTGCAGTTGTAGGTAGAAGACCCCTTTAAAGATAAAGAAATTCCTCGTTAGGATAGAGGACAACAGTTCCAGAATTAGAGCGCATAGATCTCCCTCCAAGTTGCTGGACTCCAAAAAAAAATTTAGTAGCTGCTATACCGTCATTGTGTCTTATCGACGTATATAGTGATTCTACATCACATGTCACAAGGTAAGAGTTATCATCTAATTGAACACCATCGAGTCTACGTAAGACATCATTTGAATCCTAAATATAGGAAGGTAGCAGTTCAACTAGAGGCTTCAAGAAAAAGTCAATCCACTTACATATTGGTTCAGTCAAGGAATTACACCCAGACACAATAGGTCTTCCAGGAGGTATCAGCGCGTTCTTGTGGATCTTCGGCAGTAAATATATTGTAGGGATGGTCGGGTATTGTATGGTTAATCCTTGTTTCTGTTTCAAATTCAAGATGTTTTCCTCCACAGCGTTGTCCAGAATATGTGCTAGTTCGCTTATAGCAATTGGAGTCACGTAGTTGTCTAAACATTTCCTTCTCATACATATGAGATGGCCATAGGACAACATTACCCCCCTTGTCTGATGGTTTTATAACCACGTTTTTCAAAGACCTCAATTCCTGAATAGCCTTACGCTGAGGGTATGTTAGGTTGTCCCTAGCTCTTGTTTCTGCCAGGCGTCTCAAATCCCTAGTTACCAATTTGATGAACATATCCACCTCAGGAACCAAAGTCATAGGAGGAAAGGTGACGCTCTTAGGTAAAAGATAGTGTGGGTACTCACCTATTCCTAATTGTGGCATAAGATCCTGTTCGTCCAGTAATGATTGTAAGTTTAAAATAGCCTCCTGTTCTATCGTGGAACCCAACAAGTTTTCAGTGTTCGGGTCAGAGTGTCTTGTATGCAGTTTTTTTGAGGATCAGGCGTCGTGCAAATAGTTGAATGTCTTTTACTGTACAGAAAAAATTAAAGTTAGCCTGAGGACAAAAAGATAGACCCAGGCTAAGCACAGATTCCTGTTCATTAGTTAGGATCACATCTGTAAGGTTAATTACCTTAAGGGACGGTCCAGGTGCTGGTGTGTCTCCTCTCTGTCTGGTAAAGCGTCTTTCATTGGAGCGTTGGTTATATCCAGGTTTGCGTCGTGATTTCTTAAATTTATTGCGTTGGGAGCTAGATGAGGATGCACTTGAAGAGGCTACAATCGAAGAGATAGAGGATATTGAAGATGTTCTTACCAGGTTCGTTTGGGGGGTCCTCCAGCGATATATCCGGTTTAGTTGGAGATCTGTCAGATCTCTCTGATATTTTTTCACCTTAACAGTTTCGATTTTCTCCTCCCAGTCTTTAAACCAGGAGTCCACTTCTTGGTTCCATATCGCCAATTCTTCTGTAGATAGATCTAAGCGGATCTCTCTAGATAGTTCCTCTATCTCAATTTCCAGTTTGTATATTATGACTTACCAATAATTCCAAAAAAGTTTTAGAGCACGTGGAGCATGCTGCTTCCCACTGGTCCTTAAAGTTGTCGCTGTCTATAGGGAAGGAGGGGAACACCTGAATCCTAAGTCCCCGAGGAATTAAACCTTGGGCCAAGTATTTTTCAAGAGTGGTTTTGTTCCACCATGTGCGTGAACGCCTCTGGAGGAGATGTTTTAGTTGGCGTCTGAGCTCGGATTTCTGACTGCTCTCAGCAGGATTGGATGTACCACGTGAGAAGACTGTATTGGCACGTGCCGTCCACGTGATATCGCGGTTTCTAAAGTCCATGATTAAATAGGAATAATCTGTAAAATACAGAAAAAGCAATGAGATACCAAAAGAAAAAATTCCCACACAGTAGGTCCTACGCCACAAGACATAGATTAAATTCATAAAGAAAAAGGCGTTAAACAGGACATAAATATCACAAAGTATACTTTATTAACATGAATCCAAAATGACAAGACATTTAAAATAATTTAAAAGAATACATATATAGTAGTAAACATGAATCCAAAAAGTGCTGAGAGAAAAACGGGGGCTATGCTTGTCTGCCAGGGTAAGGGTTAAATAAATAGTGCACAATAAGTATTGACTCCCGTGGATTAATGAGGGAGGCTACTGCTCATAGGTTGTGGATTAAATATGAGAGTCGGATCCAGCAAATATGCTCGGATCGCAAGTAGGTACACTGAAAACTTGTTGGGTTCCACGATAGAACAGGAGGCTATTTTAAACTTACAATCATTACTGGACGAACAGGATCTTATGCCACAATTAGGAATAGGTGAGTACCCGCGCTATCTTTTACCTAAGAGCGTCACCTTTCCTCCTATGACTTTGGTTCCTGAGGTGGATATGTTCATCAAATTGGTAACTAGGGATTTGAGACGCCTGGCAGAAACAAGAGCTAGGGACAACCTAACATACCCTCAGCGTAAGGCTATTCAGGAATTGAGGTCTTTGAAAAACGTGGTTATAAAACCATCAGACAAGGGGGGTAATGTTGTCCTATGGCCATCTCATATGTATGAGAAGGAAATGTTTAGACAACTACGTGACTCCAATTGCTATAAGCGACTCACTTTTAACCCCCTGATGTCTTACCAACAGGAACTAGCACATATTCTGGACAACGCTGTGGAGGAAAACATCTTGAATTTGAAACAGAAACAAGGATTAACCATACAATACCCGACCATCCCTACAATATATTTACTGCCGAAGATCCACAAGAACGCGCTGATACCTCCTGGAAGACCTATTGTGTCTGGGTGTAATTCCTCGACTGAACCAATATGTAAGTGGATTGACTTTTTCTTGAAGCCTCTAGTTGAACTGCTACCTTCCTATATTTAGGATTCAAATGATGTCTTACGTAGACTCGATGGTGTTCAATTAGATGATAACTCTTACCTTGTGACATGTGATGTAGAATCACTATACACGTCGATAAGACACAATGACGGTATAGCAGCTACTAAATTTTTTTTTGGAGTCCAGCAACTTGGAGGGAGATCTATGCGCTCTAATTCTGGAACTGTTGTCCTTTATCCTAACGAGGAATTTCTTTATCTTTGAAGGGGTCTTCTACCTACAACTTCAGGGAACGGCTATGGGGGCGGCTTGTGCGCCCTCATATGCCAATTTGTTCCTTGGGTTGTGGGAGAGGACCCTCTTTACGTCGGATACCTGCCCCTTGGCTGAGAAAGTACTGTCATGGGGCAGATATATCGATGATATCCTGTTTATTTGGCAGGGTACACTTGACGAATTGGAACAGTTTATGGATGCCCTCAACAATAATGACTTAAATATCCATCTAACGCATAAGGTAAATAAAACTAATATTGAGTTTTTGGATATCCAGATACAGGCGGATGCCAATGGATTTATCCAGACGAATCTACACCGTAAATCTACTTCAGCCAACACCGTGCTACACGCCAGCTCTGCCCACCCCACGCATTTGATTAGAAATATCCCCGTAGGTCAATTCCTACGTGCAAGACGCCTGTGCTCCACGGAACAGGATTTTGAAATACAGGCCCGTGATCTGGAGAAAAGATTCCGTAAAAGGGGCTACAGCAATCGGAGCATCAAAAGGGCGTATTGGAGAGCGAAAAAAACGGATCGCGCCTCATCCCTACATAGAACACGGACCAACAAGACAACTGACAACCAGGTGAGGTGCATCTTAGATTACAACTCTCGTAGCCATGAGATTAGACAGATACTTGAACAGCACTGGCCCGTTTTACAGGTGGATGAGACACTAAATGGTATGATACCTTCAAGACCAGCGATTGCATATAGACGGAATAGAAATTTGAAGGATCTTTTGGTGAGGAGCCATTATGAGACTGAGGAGCCATACTTATTTGGCTCCAAGGGCCCCAAAAACGGCTGCTCCCCATGTGGTAAATGCCTCGCATGCAGTAATATATTACGGACTGATGTGTTTCGCAATTCATCCTGTACTAAATCATACGAAATCAGGCAGAAAATAAACTGTGTAACTAAAGGGGTGGTATATGTTGCACAATGTCCATGCGAATTGCTATACGTGGGCATGACCACCAGGGAGCTCCGCCGACGGGTCAGAGAGCATGTTTTGGACATTAATGCGGCAGCCAATGAAACAAACTTTCAGTCTTTGAAAACTCTACCAAGACACTTTAAACTTAAACATAACAGTGATGCCACTCTCCTCAAAGTTATAGGTATTGACCACGTTCCGGTGAGTATCAGAGGCGGCCAATGGAAGAAATTGGTCGCACAAAGAGAAACGCGATGGATCTTCAGGTTGGACACACTTGTACCTCACGGCTTAAATGAGGTAAACAGCTATGCCCCATTTTTGTGAGGAGTATTGGTTGGCTTCTGAGCTCGGATTTTTATTAGTGTGTGTAATTTAATGGGTTTTAAGTGATTTTTAGCAGTTTCTACTTGTTTTAACTATATGTTTATTAATCTATTTCCTCTTTTTTATCTGGTTGTCTATTTAGATGTGTTATGAGACTTATCATCCAGGGCCATCACGTGATTATTCCTAGCCTCTTTCCATCGTTGGAGCGACCCTACCATTGGAATCATTTCTGGGACTCTCTTTTCCTATCAGCTCTAATATTTTTTATGTACACACACAGGGTCACAATTCTATATATATTTTTTTAATATTTATTTATTTTTAATTGTTAATATATATCTCTTGACATGACATTTTACTCTCACTTTACGTATTTAATGTTTTTTATGAATGACTATATTCCTTTTACTTCACATTATCTTATCACACACTAACAAAGTTTTTTTTTTTTTTAACCCGTACACATGTTCACACTCACATCACCAACCTTTTTTTATCCCATCATACACCTCATACACCAATCACACTGTTACGCCGAGCGCTCCGGGTCCCCGCTCCTCCCCGGAGCGCTCGCTTCACTCTCCCCGCGGCAGCGCTCCGGTCACGTCCTCTGACCCGGGGCGCTGCGATTCCGCTGCCAGCCGGGATGTGATTCGCGATGCGGGTAGCGCCCGCTCGCGATGCGCACCCCGGCTCCCCTACCTGACTCGCTCTCCGTCTGTTCTGTCCCGGCGCGCGCGGCCCCGCTCCCTAGGGCGCGCGCGCGCCGGGTCTCTGCGATTTAAAGGGCCACTGCGCCGCTGATTGGCGCAGTGGTTCCAATCAGTGTGTTCACCTGTGCACTTCCCTATATCACCTCACTTCCCCTGCACTCCCTTGCCGGATCTTGTTGCCTTAGTGCCAGTGAAAGCGTTCCTTGTGTGTTCCTTGCCTGTGTTTCCAGACCTTCTGCCGTTGCCCCTGACTACGATCCTTGCTGCCTGCCCCGACCTTCTGCTACGTCCGACCTTGCTTTTGCCTACTCCCTTGTACCGCGCCTATCTTCAGCAGCCAGAGAGGTGAGCCGTTGCTAGTGGATACGACCTGGTCACTACCGCCGCAGCAAGACCATCCCGCTTTGCGGCGGGCTCTGGTGAAAACCAGTAGTGGCTTAGAACCGGTCCACTAGCACGGTCCACGCCAATCCCTCTCTGGCACAGAGGATCCACTACCTGCCAGCCGGCATCGTGACAGTAGATCCGGCCATGGATCCCGCTGAAGTTCCTCTGCCAGTTGTCGCTGACCTCACCACGGTGGTCGCCCAGCAGTCACAACAGATAGCGCAACAAGGCCAACAGCTGTCTCAACTGACCGTTATGCTACAACAGTTACTACCACAGCTTCAGCAGTCATCTCCTCCGCCAGCTCCTGCACCTCCTCCGCAGCGAGTGGCCGCTCCTGGGATACGCTTATCCTTGCCGGATAAATTTGATGGGGACTCTAAGTTTTGCCGTGGCTTTCTTTCCCAATGTTCCCTGCATCTGGAGATGATGTCGGACCTGTTTCCCACTGAAAGGTCTAAGGTGGCTTTCGTAGTCAGCCTTCTGTCCGGAAAAGCCCTGTCATGGGCCACACCGCTCTGGGACCGCAATGACCCCGTCACTGCCTCTGTACACTCCTTCTTCTCGGAAATCCGAAGTGTCTTTGAGGAACCTGCCCGAGCCTCTTCTGCTGAGACTGCCCTGTTGAACCTGGTCCAGGGTAATTCTTCCGTTGGCGAGTATGCCGTACAATTCCGTACTCTTGCTTCAGAATTGTCCTGGAATAATGAGGCCCTCTGCGCGACCTTCAAAAAAGGCCTATCCAGCAACATTAAAGATGTTCTGGCCGCACGAGAAATTCCTGCTAATCTACATGAACTTATTCACCTAGCCACTCGCATTGACATGCGTTTTTCCGAAAGGCGTCAGGAACTCCGCCAAGATATGGACTCTGTTCGCACGAGGCGTTTCTTCTCCTCGGCTCCTCTCTCCTCTGGTCCCCTGCAATCTGTTCCTGTGCCTCCCGCCGTGGAGGCTATGCAGGTCGACCGGTCTCGCCTGACACCTCAAGAGAGGACACGACGCCGTATGGAGAACCTCTGCCTGTACTGTGCTAGTACCGAACACTTCCTGAGAGATTGTCCTATCCGTCCTCCCCGCCTGGAAAGACGTACGCTGACTCCGCACAAAGAAGAGACAGTCCTTGATGTCTACTCTGCTTCTCCACGTCTTACTGTGCCTGTGCGGATGTCTGCCTCTGCCTTCTCCTTCTCTACAGTGGCCTTCTTGGACTCTGGATCTGCAGGAAATTTTATTTTGGCCTCTCTCGTCAACAGGTTCAACATCCCGGTGACCAGTCTCGCCAGACCCCTCTACATCAATTGTGTAAATAATGAAAGATTGGACTGTACCATACGTTTCCGCACGGAGCCCCTTCTTATGAGCATCGGATCTCATCATGAGAGGATTGAACTTTTGGTCCTCCCCAATTGCACCTCGGAAATTCTCCTTGGACTTCCCTGGCTTCAACTTCATTCCCCTACCCTGGATTGGTCCACTGGGGAGATCAAGAGTTGGGGGTCCTCTTGTTCCAAGAACTGTCTAAAACCGGTTCCCAGTAACCCTTGCCGTAACTCTGTGGTTCCTCCAGTAACCGGTCTCCCTAAGGCCTATATGGACTTCGCGGATGTTTTCTGCAAAAAACAAGCTGAGACTCTACCTCCTCACAGGCCTTATGATTGCCCTATCGACCTCCTCCCGGGCACTACTCCACCCCGGGGCAGAATTTATCCTCTCTCTGCCCCAGAGACTCTTGCCATGTCCGAATATGTCCAGGAGAATCTAAAAAAGGGCTTTATCCGTAAATCCTCCTCTCCTGCCGGAGCCGGATTTTTCTTTGTGTCCAAAAAAGATGGCTCCCTACGTCCATGCATTGACTACCGCGGTCTTAATAAAATCACGGTTAAGAACCGCTACCCCTTACCCCTCATCTCTGAACTCTTTGATCGCCTCCAAGGTGCCCACATCTTCACTAAATTGGACTTAAGAGGCGCCTATAACCTCATCCGCATCAGAGAGGGGGACGAGTGGAAAACGGCATTTAACACCAGAGATGGACACTTTGAGTATCTGGTCATGCCCTTTGGACTGTGCAACGCCCCTGCCGTCTTCCAAGACTTTGTCAATGAAATTTTTCGTGATCTGTTATACTCCTGTGTTGTTGTATATCTGGACGATATCCTAATTTTTTCTGCCAATCTAGAAGAACACCGCCAGCATGTCCGTATGGTTCTTCAGAGACTTCGTGACAACCAACTCTATGCCAAAATTGAGAAATGTCTGTTTGAATGCCAATCTCTTCCTTTTCTAGGATATTTGGTCTCTGGCCAGGGACTACAGATGGATCCAGACAAACTCTCTGCCGTCTTAGATTGGCCACGCCCCTCCGGACTCCGTGCTATCCAACGCTTTTTGGGGTTCGCCAATTATTACAGGCAATTTATTCCACATTTTTCTACCATTGTGGCTCCTATCGTGGCTTTAACCAAAAAAAATGCTGATCCCAAGTCCTGGCCCCCTCAAGCAGAAGACGCCTTTAAACGACTCAAGTCTACCTTTTCTTCGGCTCCCGTCCTCTCCAGACCTGACCCTTCCAAACCCTTCCTATTGGAGGTTGATGTCTCCTCAGTGGGAGCTGGAGCTGTTCTTCTACAAAAAAATTCTTCCGGGCATGCTGTCACTTGTGGTTTTTTCTCTAGGACCTTCTCTCCAGCGGAGAGGAACTACTCCATCGGGGATCGAGAGCTTCTAGCCATTAAATTAGCACTTGAGGAATGGAGGCATCTGCTGGAGGGATCAAGTTCTCCTGTTATTATCTACACCGACCACAAGAACCTCTCCTACCTCCAGTCTGCCCAACGGCTGAATCCTCGCCAGGCCCGGTGGTCTCTGTTCTTTGCCCGATTTAATTTTGAGTTTCACTTTCGTCCTGCCGATAAGAACATTAGGGCCGATGCTCTCTCTCGTTCCTCGGATGCCTCAGAAGTTGAACTCTCTCCGCAACACATCATTCCACCTGACTGCCTGATCTCCACTTCTCCTGCCTCCATCAGGCAGACTCCTCCAGGAAAGACCTTTGTTTCTCCTCGCCAACGCCTCGGAATCCTCAAATGGGGTCACTCCTCCCATCTCGCAGGTCATGCGGGTATCAAGAAATCTGTGCAACTCATCTCCCGCTTCTATTGGTGGCCGACTCTGGAGACGGATGTTGTGGACTTTGTGCGAGCCTGCACTATCTGTGCCCGGGATAAGACTCCTCGCCAGAAGCCCGCTGGTTTTCTTCATCCTCTGCCTGTCCCCGAACAGCCTTGGTCTCTGATTGGTATGGATTTTATTACTGACTTACCCCCATCCCATGGCAACACTGTTATTTGGGTGGTCGTTGATCGATTCTCCAAAATGGCACATTTCATCCCTCTTCCTGGTCTTCCTTCTGCGCCTCAGTTGGCTAAACAATTTTTTGTACACATTTTTCGTCTTCACGGGTTGCCTACGCAGATTGTCTCGGATAGAGGCGTCCAATTCGTGTCTAAATTCTGGAGGGCTCTCTGTAAACAACTCAAGATTAAATTAAATTTTTCTTCTGCATATCATCCCCAGTCCAATGGACAAGTAGAAAGGATTAACCAGATCTTGGGTGATTATTTGCGACATTTTGTTTCCTCCCGCCAGGATGACTGGGCAGATCTCCTCCCATGGGCCGAATTCTCGTATAACTTCAGGGTCTCTGAGTCTTCCTCCAAATCCCCATTTTTCGTGGTGTACGGCCGTCACCCTCTTCCCCCCCTCCCTACTCCCTTGCCCTCTGGTCTGCCCGCTGTGGATGAAATTTCTCGTGACCTTTCCATCATATGGAGAGAGACCCAAAATTCTCTCTTACAGGCTTCATCACGCATGAAGAGGTTCGCGGATAAGAAAAGAAGAGCTCCCCCCGTTTTTTCCCCTGGAGACAAGGTATGGCTCTCCGCTAAATATGTCCGCTTCCGTGTCCCTAGCTACAAGTTGGGACCACGCTATCTTGGTCCTTTCAAAATTTTGTGTCAAATTAATCCTGTCTCTTATAAACTTCTTCTTCCTCCCTCTCTTCGTATCCCTAATGCCTTTCACGTCTCTCTTCTCAAACCACTCATCCTCAACCGTTTTTCTCCCAAATCTGTTCCTCCCACTCCTGTTTCCGGCTCCTCGGACATCTTCTCGGTCAAAGAAATTTTAGCTGCCAAAAAGGTCAGAGGGAAAAATTTTTTTTTAGTGGACTGGGAGGGTTGTGGTCCTGAAGAGAGATCCTGGGAACCTGAGGACAACATCCTAGACAAAAGTCTGCTCCTCAGGTTCTCAGGCTCTAAGAAGAGGGGGAGACCCAAGGGGGGGGGTACTGTTACGCCGAGCGCTCCGGGTCCCCGCTCCTCCCCGGAGCGCTCGCTTCACTCTCCCCGCGGCAGCGCTCCGGTCACGTCCTCTGACCCGGGGCGCTGCGATTCCGCTGCCAGCCGGGATGCGATTCGCGATGCGGGTAGCGCCCGCTCGCGATGCGCACCCCGGCTCCCCTACCTGACTCGCTCTCCGTCTGTTCTGTCCCGGCGCGCGCGGCCCCGCTCCCTAGGGCGCGCGCGCGCCGGGTCTCTGCGATTTAAAGGGCCACTGCGCCGCTGATTGGCGCAGTGGTTCCAATCAGTGTGTTCACCTGTGCACTTCCCTATATCACCTCACTTCCCCTGCACTCCCTTGCCGGATCTTGTTGCCTTAGTGCCAGTGAAAGCGTTCCTTGTGTGTTCCTTGCCTGTGTTTCCAGACCTTCTGCCGTTGCCCCTGACTACGATCCTTGCTGCCTGCCCCGACCTTCTGCTACGTCCGACCTTGCTTTTGCCTACTCCCTTGTACCGCGCCTATCTTCAGCAGCCAGAGAGGTGAGCCGTTGCTAGTGGATACGACCTGGTCACTACCGCCGCAGCAAGACCATCCCGCTTTGCGGCGGGCTCTGGTGAAAACCAGTAGTGGCTTAGAACCGGTCCACTAGCACGGTCCACGCCAATCCCTCTCTGGCACAGAGGATCCACTACCTGCCAGCCGGCATCGTGACACACACACTACACTCCCTTACCCTATTATTAATACCCACTTTTTTATGCCCCTCCTTTTTTTACTGATACTACTTTTGGGGTTTTAATAAATTTGCTTAAACCATATTTAACACTAATAGCTACTTATTTACTTATTTAACTATGAGAGTGGCATCAATTATTAAGCTATACTTTATATTTTCCCACTTTCTACATCTCCACACATTTAATTGACACTACGGTCCCCTCTGCTCACTAGGTAGACATTTACATATGCTCCTTTTTCCCTCCCCTCTTTTGCATGTCACTTTCACTTTGGCACTGTGTGTTCACTTTGCACTTGCACGTTTTTTCACAGTTTTTTTCCGTAATATTTTATTCCCCCCCTCCTTTTTCCCTTCTTTTTCTTCTCCCCCTCCCCTTTTCCCTTCCCCCCCCTCCCCTTCCTCTCCTTTCCTTTCTCCCTCCCCCTTCCCCTCCCCCTTTTCCTTTTTCTTCTGCACGTTATGCATTTTACTTTTGATTTTCATGTTGTTGTACTGCCATTGTGCAGTGCAGCAGCATGAATATCTTAAAATATGCACTTGCATCTACATAACATGTGACCCTAGTATGGGCAATATATGTACTTACCTCAATTGTGCACTTATTATGTATTAACCTCAAATGTGTACCCATTATGATTTATTGTATTTAGTCCCCGATACGTAATTTATAATATGGTGATTTGATATAGAAATGAATATATTATATTTATGTTTGAATTGATTTATAAACCGTGCCTGTATATAACTATAACTAACTATCTAGCATTACGAACTCCCGCAATAGTCGGGATTTCCGCACTTGAGTTACCTCCAGGCCTCGCTTTGATAGCGAGGCTTGGCCCTCTACCTGATAGTGGGACAACTCTGGTATACGATTGGCCCTTACATCCGAGCCTCGCTCTGGAAGTGAGGCTTGGTTGTTTCGTGACGCTGTGGAGCCCTCTGGCGCGGCTTCCCGATGTCACGTGATGCGCGCTGACAGGTGTATCTGCTCCCGGACCTCGCTATGAGTGCGAGGCTTGGTAGCAGTGATCTATGGGCGACTATGATGCTCTAATTATACCACGTGTTTTAGTCCCTGGTTTTAATTGGCTAAGTCTCTGCATATATACATACCCCACACTCTATTGACCACACCCCGGAAGAAGCCTTCATTGGTGAAACGTTGGGTGGCGGGTGGCTGTAGCGCTGTACTCCTTGCTCCACTTGGTAAAGTATTTCGTTATTTCTGTCTAGTTCAGGTTTTGCCCTACCCATAATGTGTTATTGATCCCCTGAGGCTTCCTCATCTGCTCTTTGATTTTTTGTACCTACTTGCGATCCGAGCATATTTGCTGGATCCGACTCTCATATTTAATCCACAACCTATGAGCAGTAGCCTCCCTCATTAATCCATGGGAGTCAATACTTATTGTGCACTATTTATTTAACCCTTTCCCTGGCAGACAAGCATAGCCCCCGTTTTTCTCTCAGCACTTTTTGGATTCATGTTTACTACTATATATGTATTCTTTTAAATTATTTTAAATGTCTTGTCATTTTGGATTCATGTTAATAAAGTATACTTTGTGATATTTATGTCCTGTTTAACGCCTTTTTCTTTATGAATTTAATACATTTAAAATGAGAAAGCTAACAATGTTAGACAAACCACACAAAAGGTCCTCCTGCCATGCAGACACACACCTGCCAGCTCCTACCCCAACGTACGTTTCGCCTGACGAAGCACAGGCGAAACGTACGTTGGGGTAGGAGCTGGCAGGTGTGTGTCTGCATGGCAGGAGGACCTTTTGTGCGGTTTGTCTAACATTGTTAGCTTTTCCATGTCTTTTCACAGGTTATATCATTACTTTTGTGGTATATTGGTTTCACTTCTTGAAATGTAAAGATTATTTATTCTTTGACTGTCCTTGTCAACCAGTCCCACGTTTTGTACCATTAAGATACCGTGCTTATTCCCCCTGTATATTATGCACTCCATGTATTGACTTCCATCCTGCCGTCTCCCATCTTCTGCGGTTGTGACTCTAGTGCCGTTTTTTATTCTTTCTCATTTTAAATGTATGTCATCTTTTGCATATATGTTAATAAATTGTATTCATATATTAAACACAGTCTGGTTCTATTAAAAGATCAATGTTGACATTTGCATTAAGCATATATTTAGCTACTGCTAAACATCCAAAAATTAAAGGCCCAAGGCCAGAAGCATCAGTGAGGCAAGTAGTTCCTGAAAGACACAAGATGAGCCAGGAGCAGGCAATCGCAGTACCCAAGAGGGTTTCATAACCAACCCCTTACATTTAAAGATGAATGTTGAAATTTGCATTAAGCATGTATTTAGCTACTGCTAAGCATCCAAAAATTGAAGGCCTGAGGGCAGGGAGGCAAGTAGTTCCTGAAAGACACAGAATGAGTATGGAGCAGACATTCACAGTACCCAAGAGGGTTTCATAACCCCTTACATTTAAAGATCAATGTTGACATTTGCATTAAGCATATATTTAGCTACTGCTAAACATCCAAAAATTAAAGGCCCAAGGCCAGAAGCATCAGTGAGGCAGGTAGTTCCTGAAAGACACAGAATGAGTATGGAGCAGGCATTCGCAGTACCCAAGAGGGTTTCATAACCCCTTATATTTAAAGATCAATGTTGACATTTGCATTAAGCATATATTTAGCTACTGCTAAACATCCAAAAATTAAAGGCAGGTATGGAGCAGGCATTCGCAGTACCAAAGAGGGTTTCATAACCCTAATTGATAACCCAAGAGGGTTTCATAACCAACCATAATTGGGAAATGTTGGTGTAGCAGCATGGTCAATCTACTCTGAGGCATCTGGCATTGGTGGCTGGAAATCCTGGTTGATCCTTCCCTGATTCATCTTGACAAACGTCAGTCTCTCTACATTTTTGGTGGACAGACGAGTTCGCCTTGGGGTGACTATGGCCCCGGCCGCACTAAACACCCACTCTGATGGCACACTTCTGGCCGGGCAGGACAGCTTTTCCAGGGCAAATTCTGCTAGTTGTGGCCATAAATCAAGTTTGGCTGCCAGAAGTCCAGCGGATCTTCAATGGTTGTTGACATGGCCATGTCAAGGTATGCCACCGCCTGCTGGTTCAGGTCCTGCTCCATGTATACCTGCTGCTGATGAGTTGCTTCACTGGGTGAAGAAAGCTACTCATCAGCGACTGTAGACTCAGGCTGCTGCTGATTGAGCTGGTACTGCTCCTCCCACCCCTCCCCTCCCCAGCAGCCATGGCAGTGGAAGGTGAGCGCAGAGGGCCCCCCGAGTCAGACCTGCGAGTGGACGGACCATGTGGCCGATAGGCATCAGCCAACTGACTACGTAGAATCTCTCTGTAGTAGGTCAGTTTGTCCTCCCTCTCAGTGGGTGTAAAAAAGGCCCCCATTTTGGGACGGTAGCGAGGGTCTAATAAGGTGGAGATCCAGAAGTCATCCCGCTGACGAATTTTGACAATTCGGGGGTCACTACGCAAGCAACTGAGCATGCATCGTGCCATTTGCGCCAGTGACTCGCTGGGACTACCTGCCTCCATATCCACTGCATACTGCCACGGTGTGTCTGGGTCCTCTGTCTCAACTTCCTCATAATCCTCCAGCTCCTCTGGCTGCACCTGCTCCTTCTCTCCTGTCCGAAGACTAGAAACACCGGCCATCTCATCCAATCTAAACTGTGCTCCGTTCTGCCCCTCATCATCCTCCTCCTCCAGTTCAGGCCCCACAGGGCTCATGTAGCCTTGAGATGTAGGCGCAACGTCTCCATGGCCGTGACCAGCCATGGTTTCAATCATTTGTTGTAGGAAATGTAGGAGTGGAATTACGTCGTTCATGGCGTAATCCAGGCAACTCACAAATAATGTGGCTTCCTCAAAGGGCCTCAGCAAACGGCAGGTGTCATGTATGACCTGCCACTGGTTCACATTGAAGTTACACAGGGGAGTACTTCTATCTGCTTGGATCATCAAGAAATCGGTGATGGCTTTTCTTTGTTCGTATAGTCTGTCCAACATATGGAGGGTGGAATTCCAATGTGTGGCAACGTCACAAATAAGACTATGTTGTGGGATACCGTTCTGACGCTGCAGCTCAAGGAAGGTGTGCTTGGCAGTGTACGAGTGGCTGAAGTGCATGCACAGTTTCCTTGCCATTTTCAGGATGTTTTGCAAATGGGGTGAAGACTTGAGGAAGTGCTTGACAACCAGATTCAACACGTGTGCCATGCAGGGCGCATGTTTCCCACTTACTTGTCGCAGCGCGGACACGATGTTCTTCCCATTGTCAGTCACCATGGTTCCCATTTCCAGATTTCGTGGAGTAAGCCACACTCGGATTTCTTTACGAATGAACTTTAGCAGTTCCTCCCCTGTGTGACTCCGTTTGCCAAGGCAAACCATATGAAGAACAGCTTGACACCGCCGTGCCCTACACACATGGTACGATGAAGGGCCACCGAGATTTGGACGTGCAGTGGAGGCCGAGGACATGGTGGAGGATGAGGAGGTGGAGTTGCACATTGTAACAGGACCAACTGCCTGGGAGCGAGAGCGTGGAGGAGGAAGCGGTGTGACCTGTCCAAGTTGCTGTTGTGGCTGTGCAGGAACCACATTTACCCAGTGGGCCGTAAAAGACAAGAAATGTCCCTGCCCGTAGTTACAGCTCCACACGTCGGCGCTGCCATGCACTTTTGAACACACCGACAGGCTCAAGGACTGGCCCACCTTCTCTTGTACAAACTTATGCAGGGCTGGTACTGCCTTCTTCGCAAAGAAATGGCGGCTTGGGACTCTCCACCTTGGCTCGGCACAAGCCATCAATTCTCTGAAAGGTGCAGAGTCCACCACTTGAAAAGGGAGGGACTGCAACACCAGCAACTTGGACAGGAGCACATTCAACTTCTGCGCTGTTGAATGAGTGGGCGCATACTGTTGTCTCTTGGACATGGCTTCGCCGATGGATTGTTGCCGGAATGGCTGACTAAAAGCGGGAAAAGCAGGAGCGACAGAAGGAGGGTTTGACAAACAGCTCCCTTCAGCTGAGGTGGTGGAGCCTTGGCTGGATGAAGGAGGAAGCGGATGGCCACTGGGTGATGCAGCAGGCTGGACCACTACATCGGAGCCACTGTTCTCCCAGGCCGCTTTATGGTGGCGAAGCATGTGTTAACGCAGGGCCGTGGTGCCGACATTCGGACCCTGGCCACGCTTCACTTTCTGCCGACAGATCTTGCATGTGGCTACGTGAAATTCCTCCGGATGCCTTATGAAAAACTTCCACACCACCGAGTAGCTAATTTTCCGACCCGCAGTCTGCACTAATTGACTGCTACTGGCGCCATCTCCAGGCACCCCTGTTCCACTACTTCCCGGAAAGGTAGGCTGCCGCTAAGCAGGTGGTCTGCCCCGGGCACGTTTGGCTCCTGAATTTCCACTACTGCCACCACGCTGATTGCCAACCGTGCTACCGCCTTTCTGCCTCAAGGGCAACCTGCCTCTCTCTTCTCCTGATGATGATGAAGCCCCTTCTGCACCCGGCTCCCAATTGCGATTGGCTTCATCATCATCAACAGTTGTGTGCACGTCACTGATGTCCTCCTCAGGTTCCCCAACAGTGTCTGCTTCAGGACCCTGAACACTTACAACACTGCCTCCCACGTGACTCTTCGCATCACTACTTGGCCGCCTAGCGGAGCAAGTGGTGCATGTCTCCTCCCGTTCTTGGCTGTCCAGTAGCTGCTGACTGTCCTCTATTAGATCGTCCTCAGTAAATAGTGGAGCTGAACCCACAGCAGAAGATACTTCTATAGGAGAGGGAACAGCATAGGACAAAGGCAATGGGAGGACACGGACTGCTCCCGGGCCATGCCAACTGAGGGTTTTGTCTGAGGAACCCACTGACTGTTGACTGGGGGTGTCAGATGTCACTTGTGATGATGTGGATGAGCGTGTTAACCAATCCACGACGGCAGATGGGTTGCTGGTGGAGACACGACCGCTGGCTGATAACGGGAGCTCAGGCCTCTCGCTGCGACTCCTGCTGCCACTCGCCCCAAGTCTGCTGCCAACTCTGCCTGAAGTATTTAGGCCTCTGCCACTACTCTGTGCACGTCCTGGCACTTCTCTGCCTGAAATACTTAGTGCCTTTATGAGGGTATTACAATACGCTACACTACTCTTTAAACAGTATTTGTCTAGAACAGCAGCAGGTGATTATTTACGGCTGTCCTTGAACAGTATGTAGGCCCTTGACAGATTAACAGGTACTAGATGGTACAATACTTGGATGTACTTATGCGGTATGCACTGAGGAGGGCAGTAATATTCCTAATTATTAGCAGAAAAAACTCAATATTTTTGTAAAACACCAGCCGGTGGATACAATTGTTTGGACTTTGACGGTATGGAGCACCTTGACAGCTTAACAGGTACTAAATGGTACAATACTTGGATGTACCTATGCGGTATGCACTGATGAGGGCAGTAATATGCCAATTAGCAGGAAAAAAAACTCTGTATTTTTGTAAAACACCAGCCGGTGGATACTATTGGTTGGACTTTGACGGTTTGGAGCACCTTGACAGATTAACAGGTACTAAATGGTACAATACTTGGATGTACGTATGCGGTATGCACTGATGAGAGCAGTAATATGCATGACTTTTAGCAGAAAAAACTCTGTATTTTTGTAAAACACCAGCTGGTGGATACTATTGTTTGGACTTTGACGGTATGGAGCACCTTGACAGCTTAACAGGTACTAAATGGTACAATATTTGGATGTACCTATGCGGTATGCCTTGATGAGGACAGTAATATGCCAATTAGCAGAAAAAACTCTGTATTTTTGTAAAACACCAGCTGGTGGATACTATTGTTTGGACTTTGACGGTATGGAGCACCTTGACAGCTTAACAGGTACTAAATGGTACAATACTTGGATTTACCTATGCGATATGCACTGATGAGGGCAGTAATATGCCTAACTATTAGCAGAAAATACTCTGTATTTTTGTAAAACACCAGCCGGTGGATACTATTGGTTGGACTTTGACGGTATGGAGCACCTTGACAGATTAACAGGTACTAAATGGTACATTACTTGGATGTACGTATGCGGTATGCACTGATGAGGGCAGTAATATGCATGACTTTTAGCAGAAAAAACTCTGTATTTTTGTAAAACACCAGCTGGTGGATACTATTGTTTGGACTTTGATGGTATGGAGCACCTTGACAGCTTAACAGGTACTAAATGGTACAATATTTGCATGTACCTATGCGGTATGCACTGATGAGGGCAGTTATATATGCGTAACTATACGCAGAAAAAAAAATATTTAAAAAAAAAAAAAACAGCCGGTGAATAGTATTGTTTGGACTTGCACAGTATGTAGCCAGCCCCTTGACAGATTAACAGGTACAAAATGGTACAAAATGTACTACAGTCCACTGAACAATCACGTATTACTGAACAGCAGCACGACCCAACAGTGCAGCACCACAAAAAAAAAAATCCAGGGATTAAACCCTAAATTGCACTCTGTCACACAATTCTGAGCAGCAGAAGATTTGTGGAGCAAATAAAAATAAACTCAATTGGGCTGAACAATGAGGAGATAAGATGCTTCAGAAAGTTCAGGCAGCTTGGAGATCTGTATGAGGCAGCTGACAGCTATCTGCCCCTCTCTCTGCTGCAATGCTCAATAACGTGAATAGGAGGTTTAGCTATCAATGATCCTTCTCAGTGTAACAGCACAGCACTCTGCACTCCTGTCTTTCCCTAATGCTGATGTGACTAGCAGTTGCAGTGTAACGCTGTGGTATGAGATATTGACACACACGCAGTCCCATCCTCTCCATCTGAGTGCATAGATGAAATGAAGAGAGGCAAGATGGCCGCCGATTATATAGGGGCTGTGACATCACAGGGGTCAGTGAACACTGATAAGCTGCATCTCACATGTGATTCAGGGTCAGCCCGCCTACCTTCATTCCCGCCTCTGTTTCCCGCCCTCCCATAATCCCCTGGCCCATGTACTCACATGTGGATCCGCCATCTTAGGTCTCCAATAGCCTGGAACGCTGTAAAATGGAGTTTAATGAAGCGATTCACTCGGCGATATTTGTATTCGTTGCAAATCGAAATTTTCATGAAATTCGTAACGAATTCGGGTTCGTCAACTTCGATTCGCTCATCATCTCTAATTATAACATCTATTTGCATTACAATGTCATATCTGTTACATAACAGTGAAGAAAGCTTGATGTATTTTGTATTACAGAATTTCAATATTCTCCATATTAAAAGAGAATGGGAAAATTGTAGTATATTACATGCAAATTTTTATTCACGTCTCATGTGTGTATCATTTTTACCAATTGCAGAGATCATTTGGCAGACTTCTTTTCTAATCTCAGTACTCTAGACTGGAAAATAAAGAAATTGGAATTAGCTGCTAGGCAATTTTAGATTTCTCATTTGTTTTGCGCTTTTTATATTTAGGCGGGTTGTTTTCTCATCGACTTTAATACAACTTTAAAGAAAAGATCTGGATGTCCTACTTTTCAAATTGTCAATTCTGCCTCACCTACTATAACTGGATGATAATTATATTTACTAATGTTTTCAGCAAGAAACCACAAAGCAAAATTGCTAAAAGAACAGTGATAAAGCTTTGGCAAGACAGTGATGGAGAGCCTGAAAAAAAATGACAATAGAGATGATAATGTTTATAAAGAAATGTTCCAAAAAAGAGAAAATGGCTTTCACTGTGTAATACGCATCAATCACTTAGTAATAACCTATTTGGTATGTCATTAGTTCAATTTAGCTGGGTGCTAGAAGAGCCCTTTTAATAGTGTTGTAATAGCTATGTTAATTAAGGTCAGCCTTAAAAAAACATATCGCACAGTCATAATTGAATTACATTCACTGCTCATCGCTGCTCACATCATTTTACTTTTATGCCGTTAATCAGTCTTGATTTTAAACTGCTACCTGTCTCCACGGAAATAATGGGCCTCATTTACTAAGAGTGTCAGGTTTTTACTAGTGGGAAATGTTATTTCAGACTTGCAGGATTCCTCTCTATTTACTATAGGGAAAAGTTGGGAACATTTTCTGACCAGCTTTTTCTAAGTGGAAATTTCCAGTCATTTATCCACAGGTTTTTCTGTGAATTCAATGTTAAATTGGTCTAGTTGTGAAACCCTGCCGCGTTTTAGGCCAGTAACGCCCCCTTTGCAACAGACCGCGCCCCTTTTCGGCTTTTCACAATGCAATGTCGGGTTTGTCGGATTTTCCAGGCGCAGACTGTCGCACACTAGAGCAGACTGGCGCAGACACTCTGCACCAAAATAACCCAACAAAAACTGGTCAGTTTCAGCTTAGTAAATGAGGCCCAATATGTCATCTATTTTAGTGGAGGTTTATTCTATTAGGAATAGATGGGGCTTGTGGAAAAACTGGAACACCAAAAGGGAAAGAAAATGAATTAATAATTCTACATTTAAAGAGTCAATGTTACCGATCATGCAACCAATCATTTTCCAGGCTTTTTCTTCCCAAAATTCATTGTAAATAAAAGGGAATGATTTGACTGACACTGACACTCTTTTTAACCTTTTGGGGACGCAGGGCATACGCGTACCCCCTGCATCCCTGATCCTGAAGGACTCAGGGCATACCTGTACACCCTGGTCCAGTTTAACAAGTTTAAACCGTTCTTACAAGCGGAGAATAGGTTAAACCCGGTGGATCCCTGTTGCTACGGGCAGCCAGGACCCACGGCTAATGCCGGGCACGGCCGATTGCAGCATCTAAAGCGAAAGTAAAAGAATCCCGGCAGCTTAGCTGAGCTCATCGGGACCATCACAACAAAATGGGGATGTCCCGATCAGCTTACCGGACGACGGGAAGGTCCTCACCAGCCTCTCTGTCGTCCGATCAGTGATCTACAGGGTGGGCCATTTATATGGATACACCTTAATAAAATGGGAATGGTTGGTGATATTAACTTCCTGTTTGTGGCACATTAGTATATGTGAGGGGGGAAACTTTTCAAGATGGATGGTGACCATGGTGGCCATTTTGAAGTCGGTCATTTTGAATCCAACTTTTGTTTTTTCAATAGGAAGAGGGTCATGTGACACATCAAACTTATTGGGAATTTCACATGAAAAACAATGATGTGCTTGGTTTTAACATAACTTGATTCTCTCATGAGTTATTTACAAGTTTCTGACCACTTATAAAATGTGTTCAATGTGCTTCCCATTGTGTTGGATTGTCAATGCAACCCTCTTCTCCCACTCTTCACACACTGATAGCAACACCGCAGGAGAAATGCTAGCACAGGCTTCCAGTATCCGTAGTTTCAGGTGCTGCACATCTCGTATCTTCACAGCATAGACAATTGCCTTCAGATAACCCCAAAGATAAAAGTCTAAGGGGGTCAGATCGGGAGACCTTGGGGGCCATTCAACTGGCCCACAACAACCAATCCACTTTCCAGGAAACTGTTCATCTAGGAAGGCTCGGACCTGACACCTATAATGTGGTGGTGCACCATCTTGCTGGAAAAACTCAGGGAACGTGCCAGCTTCAGTGCATAAAGAGGGAAACACATCATCATGTAGGCCACTGGATATGTGAAATTGCTACATGATGATGTGTTTCCCTCTTTATGCACTGAAGCTGACACGTTCCCTGAGTTTTTCCAGCAAGATGGTTATTAGGCAAAGTGTCAAAGTTCTCCAGCTCCACAAGGATAAAAAAAAAAAAAATATATATATATATATATATATATATATATATATATATATATATATAACTTTTATTGAGTCATCCATTAAATATTAGTTGTGTGAATCCATAAGGGATTTCACAACTAACATGTTTCAAATTACTCACACTGACGCTTTCCTTTGTTTGCACCTGGGAATGGGCCAAGCACTACATCTCCATAAATTGGGTTCAAATATGTCGGGGCTATATAAAAAAAGAAAATGTTATATTCAAATAAATTATTATTATTATAAGGATTCCTCTGCCCCCACACTTGCTGATGCATTGACTATTATCTTTTGTTTTATTTGTATTATTATTTTATCTAAAACATTTGATTATTATTATTATTGCTAATAACATTTGTTGCTGTCTGCGCCAGATTGTGCACCAGAATTGAAAAACCCTGACTAACTCTCCATTTTGCTAAGAAAACCCGAAAAGGGGCTTGTTCCCGACATTTTCTCAAAAAACTCACATATTTACTAAGGTTTCCACATAAAATGTGGTGGATTTGAACTGAGGAAAACCTTACAGATCAGAGCATGTGTAAAGAAAGCAAAATGTAGGGAAAGTGGAAAATGTAGGGAAACCTTAGTAAATACCGTGGAAAATAAATTGTAGGCAATTAAAACCCACAAAGAAACCTAAACAACACTCTTAGTAAATAAGGGCCAGTGACCAAATACATTACCTAATAAACACAATTGGTCCTGATTTATAAAATCTGCCTGAGACAGAAACTGGAGTGATTTTCCTAAGCAACCAATCCCAACTCATGTTTTATATCTTAAAGGGGTACACCGCCCCTAGACATCTTATCCCCTATCCAAAGTATAGGGGATAAGATTTCAGATCACGGGGTCCCGCCACTGTGCAGCACCTGGCGTTAGTTTAGAATGCCGGGTGCGGCGCCGAGGGCTCATGACGTTACGGCCACACACCCCAGCATGCAAGGTCTGTGCATGCTGGAAGTTGTAGTTATGCAACAGCTGGAGGCACACTGGTGGGGAAACACTGAGTTAGGTCCTGTTACCTCACTGAGTTTCCTCACCTGTGTGCCTCCAGCTGTGGCAAAACTACAACTCCCAGCATGCACTGACAGGCCGTGCATGCTGGGAGTTGTAGGTATTCAACAGCTGGAGCATGCAACTACAACTCCCAGAATGCTGAGACAGCAGTTTGCTGTTTGTGCATGCTGGGAGTTGTTGCTATGTAACATCTGGAGGGCCACAGTTTAGAGACCACTGCACAGTGATCTCCAAACTGTGGCCCTCCAGATGTTGCAAAACACAGCAAATGGCTGTGTGGGCATACTGGGAGTTGTAGTTTTGCAAGATCTGAAGGGCAACAGTTTAGACACCACTGCACAGTGATCTCCAAACTGTGGCCCTCCAAATCATTCAAAACTACAAATCCCAGCATGCCGACAGCCATTTTCTGTCTGGGCATGCTGGGATTTGTAGTTTTGCAAGATCTGAAGGACCACAGCTTAGAGACTCTAAACTGTGGTCCTCCAGACCTCCAGGCCACTTACCCAGATCGCCGCCGCTGAAGTTCTGCGCCGCCGTTGCCATGACATCAGGAAAGCCGTCGCCAGATGACGTCATTGCAGCCGTCGCCTACACCTGGATCTGGTGAGCTCCACCGTTCCCCCACTCTGCCTGGACACCCATGGGTGGGCAGAGTGGGGGAACTGAACTTTAACCCCCTCACCCCTCTTCTGCGATTGGTCGGTCGCTTATGACCAATCAATTGCAGGGATTCCTATCCCTTCAGGGCGACCAGGGCTGTGTCAGACAGCCCTGATCCCCCTTATTTTCCCTTATGACCCGGAATCACAGAAAATATCTGGTCTGGATTGACCAGCGATTTGCAGCAGTCGCCGATATGGGGGTCTCAGGACCCCCCTCGGCGATGTGCCAGAATGCCTGCTGAATGATTTCTAGAGATGAGCGAACTTTTGAAACATTTTATTTGGCCGATTTGACTAATTTTCTGGAAAAAAAGTGGTTCGGTCCGAATTTATTCGTGGTGAATCGCTATTAAAAATGGCTATTTATGACCTACAGAGAGCCTCAATAGGGGTGTAGAGCACTTTGCCTTGTCCTAACACACATAGGCTCTGATTTATCAATCTGTCTGAGACAGAAACTGGAGTGATATTCCCAAGAAACCAATCACTGCTCAGCTTTCATTTTACCAGAGCTCCCTAAAATATAAAACATGAGCTGTGATTGGTTGCTTGGAAAAATCACTCCAGTTTCTGTCTCAGACAGATTGATAAATCAGGGCCATAGAGTGTTATGTTTTAATGAAATAATACTGTTATTCAGTATGACATGCAGATTACAGGCATTGCTATTAGAATCACTGCTGCAGAGCGTCGTGGCAGCACGGAGACCATATGGTGTCAAACTTGAAGAGAATAAAGAAGAGAATAAAAAATGTAATTTGAATTAAAAAAATTTTTTTTTACCCATTCTGGTGAGCATTGAGCAGTCATTTCTCCGCCAGGCGAGATACCACATGTTCCAGCCCCTGCCTCTCAGCGTCCCCCTGACTATGAAAGTGCGAATGTTTCATTTAATCAGTTATGGTTCATTGTTATCGCTCCAAGCTGTTTCATTGGATTCTTGTGGTAATTCCACAGGTAAAATGATGTAGACGACCATAGGGCCTCAGTCTTGAAAAGATTACATTGATTTTTTTTAAATTTAAATTAAAAATGTATATTATATTCCCAAGTTTAACCCCTTAAGGACGCAGCCCTTTTCACCTTAAGGACTGGGCCCTTTTTTGCAATTCTGACCACCGTCACTTTACGAATTAATAACGCGAAAACGCTTTTACTGAATATTCTGATTCTGAGATAGTTTTTTTGTGACATATTCTACTTTATTTTGGTGGTAATTTTTCGGCGTTACTTGCATCCTTTTTTGGTGAAAAATCCCCAAATTTCATGAAAATGTTGAAAATTTGGTATTTTTCTAAATTTGAAGCTCTCTACTTGTAAGGAAAATGGATATTCCAAATAAATTTTATTTTTCTTCACAAATACAATATGTCCACTTTATGTTGGCATCATAAAATGGACATATTTTTGCTTTTTGAAAAAATTAGAGGGCTTCAAAGTAGAGCAGCAAATTTCAAAAATTTCGTGAAAATTGCTAAATCTGAAGGGACAGATGTTACAGAACTACAACTCCCAGCATGACTGGGCAGTCGAGGCATGCTGAGAGTTGTAGTTTGGCAACATCTGGAGGGCTACCATTTGGGCACCACTGTAACAGTGGTCTCCAAACTGTGACCCTCCAGATGTTGCAAAACTACAACTCCCAGCATGCCCAGACAGCCTTTGGCTGTCTGGGCATGCTGGGAGTTGCAGTTTGGCCTTCCTAGTGGTTGCCACAGTAAAGATCGTTTTACTTTCAATTCCCCCCCACCGTCGATTCCCTACCTGATCCAGCAGGCTCCAGCAAAGATCCCCAGGCATCTTCTCCTGCAGGTACGGCCTCCATCTTCTTCCCAGTTCCCCTCGACATCTAGGGGCGATCAGAACGGGGGGGATGCCATGGCAACCCCCTGTCCTGCGCTGTCATTGGTCAGAACTCTGTTCTGACTAATGGCAGGGGATAGGAGGAGATCGCAGCTCTGCGACCCCACTCCTATCCCTTAGGCTGATCGGGGCTGTTGCTGACAACTCCGATCAGCCCTATTTTCCGGGTGATCGGGTCACCAGAGACCCAATCAGCCCGGAATTGGAGAAAATCGCATGTCTGAATTGACATGCGATTTTCTCTGATCGCCGACATGAGGGGGTCTCAGGACCCCCCTGGGCGATGTGCCGGGGTGCCTGCTGAATGATTTCAGCAGGCATCCGGCTCCGGTCCCCAACTGGCTAGCGGTGGGGACCGGATTTCCCACGGGCGTATGGATACGCCCTGTGTCCTTAAAGGGGTACTCCGCCCCTAGACATCTTATGCCCTATCCAAAGGATAGGGGATAAGATGTCCGATCGCCGGGGTCCCGCTGCTAGGCACCCCCGGGATTGACGCTGCGGCACCCCGCTGTCATTACTGCATAGAGCGAGTTCGCTCTGCACGTAATGACGGGCAATACAGGGGCCGGAGCATCGTTACGTCACGGTCCCGCTCTCGTGACGTCACGGCCCGCCCCCCCTCAATATGAGTCTATGGGAGGGGGCGTGGCGGTCATCACGCCCCTGCCATAGACTCATATTAAGGTGGCGGGTCTTGATGTCACGAGGGGCGGAGCCATGACGTCACGCTGCTCCGGCCCCTGTATCGCCAGTCCTTACGCACACAGTGAACTCGCTCTGTGCAGTAATGACAGCAGGGTGCCGCAGCGGCAATCCCGGGGGTCCCCAGCAGCGGTACCGCGGTGATCTGACATCTTATCCCCTATCCTTTGGATAGGGGATAAGATGTCTAGGGGCGGAGTACCCCTTTAAGGACTCGGAATGCAGGGCATATCCATACGCCCTGAGTCCTGAAGAGGTTAATGTCCCGGTGTTTAGTTTGAACTAATACTGTTTGACTACAAAACCCAATATAACAAGGTGGCAGGAGCATGAGCAGACCATAATCTGGAAGAATGACACAGCCTGGAATTGGCGGCAGCATGAGGAGACCATATAGTGGCAGAAGGAACCAGTCTGGAGGTGGAAACAGCCTTACAAGACCAAAGGGCCTCACAATAAAGAAGATTAAAGATATTTTTGAAATTTTAAATTGAAGATTTTAGATATATTAAAATGTTAAACGTTTAAATTAAGGTGCAAACAGCATAAGGAGACCATATAGTGGCACAATAATACAGCCTGGAGCTGGCGGCAGCATGAGTAGAACATATAGTGGCTGAATGGCACAGCCTGGAGTTTGTGGCAGCATGAGGAGACCATATAGTGTCTAAACGGCACTGCCTAGAGGTGGCTGAAGCATGAGGAGACCCTATAGTGGCTGAATGGCACAGCCTGGAGGTGGTGAAGCATGAGGAGACCATATAATGTCTGAATGGCACAGCCTGGAGTTGGCTGAAGCATAAGTAGACCACATAGTGGCTGAATTGCACAGCCTGGAGGTGGTGAAGCATGAGGAGACCATATAGTGGCCGAATGGCACAGCCTGGAGTTGGCTGAAACATGAAGAGACGATATAGTGGCTGAATGAGACAGCCTGGAGGTGGCAGCAGCATCAGTAGTCCTGAAAGTGACCATGTGACAGAGTTGTGCGGTGGGTGGCAATACCAGTGCCCGGTGATGAAGATGGGTGAAAAAAGGTCTGATGCGGAGGAATATTTGTGAAGTGTCGGTGTGGCACCATGGTCAATCTACTCTGATGCATCAGGCACTGGTGGGTCGAAATCCTGGCTGATCCATGCATGATTCATTTTCACAAACGTCAGTCTCTCCACATTTTTTGTGGACACACAAGTTCTCCTTGGGGTGACTATGGCCCCGCCACAATAAACACCCGCTCTGATGGCACACTACTGGCCCGGGCAGGACAGATTTCCAAGGGCAAACTCTTATAGTTGCGACCACAAATCAAGTTTGGCTGCCCAGAAGTCCAGCGGATCTTCAAGGTGTGTTGGCATGGTCATGTCAAGGTATGCCACCACTTGCTGGTTCAGGTACTGCTCCAGGTCTACCTGCTGCTGATGAGTTGCTTCCCTATGCGGGTGAAGAAAGCTACTCATCAGCGACTGTAGAATCAGGCTGCTGCTCATGGAGCTGGTACTGCTCCTGCCACCCCACCCCTCCCCAGTAGCCATGGCAGTGGAAGGTGAGCGCAGAGGCCACCCCGAGTCAGACCTGCGAGAGGATGGACGATGGCGCTTATAGTCATCGGCAAACTGACTATGTAGGATGTCTCTGTAGTAGGTCAGTTTGTCCTCCCTCTCAGTGGCTGTGAAAACAATCCCCATTTTGTGCTGGTAGCGAGGGTCCAATAAGGTGGAGAGCCAGAAGTCATCCCACTGCCGAATGGTGACAATTAGGCTGTCACTACGCAAGAAATTGAGCATGCATCGTACCATTTGTGCCAGTGACTCGGAGGGACTCCATCTCCACTGCATACTTCCACGGTGTGTCTGGGTCCTCTGTCTCGCCTTCCTCATAACCCTCTAGCTCCTCTTCTCCTGTCAGATTACTAGAAAAACTGCCCATTTGGCAAAACCTAAACTGTGCTCCACTGTGCCCCTCCTCATCCAGTTCAGCCCCCACAGGGCTCATGTGGCCATAAGATTTAGGTGCCACGTCTCCATTGCCCTGACCAGTCATTGTTTCCAACAAGTGTTGTAAGAAATGAAGCAGTGGAATGACGTTGTTCATCCCGTAATCCTGGCGACTTACTAATAATGTGGTTTCCTCAAAGGACCTGAGCAAACGGCTGGTGTCACGTATGAGCTGCCACTAGTTGACATTGATGTTACCCCTGTCATCAAGAAATTGGTGATGGCTTTTCTCTGTTCGTATAGTCGGTCCAACATATGGAGGGTGGAATTCCAACATGTGGCAACGTCGCAAATCAGACTATGTTCTGGGATACTGTTCTGATTCTGCAGCTCAAGGAGGGTGTGCTTTGCGGTGTACAAGTGGCTGAAGTGCATGCAAAGTTTCCTTCCAATTGTTAGGATGCCTTGCAAATGGGGGGAACACTTCAGGAACCGCTTGACAACCAGATTGAACACATGTGCCATGCAGGGCGCATAGCTCAGTCTTCCCAGTCGCAGCGCAGGCAAGATGTTCTTCCCGTTGTCAGTCACCATGGTTCCCAATTCCAGTTTTCATGGAGTAAGCCATGCTCCGATTTCTTTACGAATGACTTTTAGCAGTTCCTCCCCTGTGTGACTCCGTTCACCAAGGCAAACCATGTGAAGAACAGTATGACACCACGGTGCCCTGCGCACATGGTATGCTGAAGGGGCACTGAGACTTGTCTGGACAATGGAGGCTGAGGACACGGTGGAGGATAAGGAGACAGAGTCACACACTGTCACAGGACCAACAGCCTGAGAGCGTGGAGGAGGAAACTGCGTGACCTGTCCAAGTTGGTGTTGTGGCTGTGCAGGAACCACATTCACCCAGTGAGCCATAAATACATGTATGGTCCCTGACCAAAGTTACAGCTCTAGACATCGGCACTATCGTGCACTTTGGTAAACACCAACAGGCTCAAGGACTGGCCCACCTTCTCTTCCACAAAATTGTGCAGGGCTGGTACTGCCTTCTTTGCAAAGAAATGACGGCTTGACACTCTCCACTTCGGCTTGGCACAAGCCATCAGTTCTCTGAAAGGTGCAGAGTCCACCACTTGAAAAGGGAGGGACTGCAGCACCAGCAACTTGGACAGGAGCACATTCAGCTTCTGCGCCGTTGGATGAGTGGGCGCATACTGTTGTCTCTTGGACATGGCTTCGCTGATGGATTGTTGGCGGAATGACTGACTAAAAGTAGGAGGAGCAGGGGCATCTGGAGCGACAAAAGGAGGGTATGACACACAGCTCCCTTCAGCTGAAGAGCCTTGGCTGGCTGAAAGAGGGAGCAGTGTGCCACTGGGTGATGCAGCAGGCTGGACCGTTACATCAGAGCCACGGTTCTCCCAGGCCGCTTTATGATGGCGCAGCATATGTCGACGCAGGGCTGTGGTGCCAACATTGGGACCCTGGCCACGCTTCACCTTCTGCCGACACATCTTGCATGTGGCTATGTTAACCTCCTCTGGATGCTTGAGGAAAAACTGCCACACCCCCAAGTAGCTGATTTTCCCACCAACAGCCCACATTAATTGACTGCTGCTGACACCGTTTCCAGGAACCCCTGTTCCACTACCTCCCAGGAAGGTAGGCTGCCGCGAAGCAGGTGGTCACCCCCGGGCAGGTTTGGCTAGAGAATTTCCACTTCTGCCCTCATGCTGACTGCCAACCATGCTACCACCTTGCTGGCTCAGCTGCTGCCTCACGGGCAACCTGCAACCCTCTTCTCCTGATGATGATGAAGCCCCTTCTGTGCCCTGCTCCCAATTGCGATCGGCTTCATCATCATTAACAAGTGTCTGCACGTCACTGATGTCCTCCTCAGGTCCCTTAACAGTGTTTACTTCAGGAGCCTGAACGCTGGCAACACCACCTCCCACGTCACTCTTCTAATCACTACTTGCCTGCCTAGTGGAGGAAGCGGCGGATGTCTCCTCCACTTCTTGGCTGGACAGTAGCTGTTGACTCTCCTCTAATAGATCGTCCTCAGTGAATAGTGGAGCTGAACCCACAGCATAAGAAAATTCTGTAGGGGGGGGGCAGCATAGGACAGAGGCAATGGGAGGACAGGGACTGCTCCCAGTCCATGCCAACCGTTGCCCCATGTGCTCCCATGTGGATCCGCCATTTTAGATGCCCTGGAGCCTGGACTGCACTAAATGGAGTTTATTGAAGTGATTTGCACTATAGAATTGTGTCGATATTTGCATCCATTGTGAATCTAATTTTTCATGAAAGTCATTACGAATTCAGATTCGTCAGCTTCGATTCGTTCATCTCTAATGATTTCAGCAGATATCCCAGCCCACGGGCATACCTGTAGGCCCTGCTTCCTTAAGGGCTCAGGATGCAGGGCGTATGCATATGCCCTGCGTCCTGAAGAGGTTAATACCAGAGATTGTTGTGTTGTTATCTAGCACTGGCAGGGGTTTACTCCCATTTTATATACCGAAAGATTAGATGCCCATTTGATATTATTTCATGTGAGGTTCTCTAGTCAGAGTAATACAGATATGATGTAATTTTCTTTTAAATTCGCCTTTATTAATGTTTTTCACATACAAAAAAGAAAACATATATGTGACTCAACAAGAATTTTTTAACCATTCCACTCCCCATTCTGAATTACCCCCCCCCCCCCCCCCCCCCCCCGTCAGCAAGGGGGGGGTTGAACCACTCTAAGTCTAAGAAACCCAAATTTTTTCCCATTGATTCTTTGATTAATTGATTTGGTATTTGCCTTTTCTATTACTTTAGTTCTTTCTACTTCTTTTACCCACATTGCTATGGAGGGGGTGTCGATATCATCCAATTTCTCAAGATCAATAACCTGCCCAAAAATAGTAGTTTGCGCAAAAAAACTATTTATTTCTGTACATTTCCATAACATATGTAACAAATCTGCTTCTTGAATTACACATTTCGCACAGTTTACTGGTTTATTACCTCTGATTTAACTCAGTTTCATTGAGGAAAAATGCAGCCTGTGTACTATCTTAACCCCTTAAGGATCAGGCCATTTTACACCTTAAGGACCAGAGCGTTTTTTGCAAATCTGATCACTGTCACTTTAAACATTAATAACTCTGTAATGCTTTTAGTTATCATTCTGATTCCGAGATTGTTTTTTCGTGACATATTCTACTTTAACTTACTGGTAAAATTTTATGGTAACTTGCATCCTTTCTTGGTAAAAAAATCACCAAATTTGATGAAAAAAATGAAAATTTTGCATTTTTCTAACTTTGAAGCTCTTTGCTTGTAAGGAAAATAGATATTCCAAATATATTTTTTTGGGGTTCACATATACAATATGTCTACTTTATGTTTGCATCATAAAATTGACGTGTTTTTACTTTTGGAAGACACCAGAGGGCTTCAAAGTTCAGCAGCAATTTTGAAATTTTTCACAAAATTTTCAAGCTCACTATTTTTCAGGGACCAGTTCAGTTTTGAAGTGGATTTGAAGGGTCTTCATATTAGAAATACCCCATAATAGACCCCATTATAAAAACTACACACCCCAAAGTATTCAAAATGACATTCAGTAAGTGTATTAACCCTTTAGGTGTTTCACAGGAATAGCAGCAAAGTGAAGGAGAAAATTCAAAATCTTCATTTTTTACACTCGCATGTTCTTGTAGACCCAATTTTTTAATTTTTGCAAGGGGTAAAAAGGAGAAAATTTTTACTTGTATTTGAAACCATATTTCTCTCGAGTAAGGACATACCTGATTTGTCTATGTTAATTGTTCAGCGGGCGCAGTAGAGGGCTCAGAAGGGAAGGAGCGACAAATGTCACGATGCCGGCTGGCAGGTAGTGGATCCTCTGTGCCAGAGAGGGATTGGCGTGGACCGTGCTAGTGGATCGGTTCTAAGTCACTACTGGTTTTCACCAGAGCCCGCCGCAAAGCGGGATGGTCTTGCTGCGGCGGTAGTGACCAGGTCGTATCCACTAGCAACGGCTCAACCTCTCTGGCTGCTGAAGATAGGCGCGGTACAAGGGAGTAGACAGAAGCAAGGTCGGACGTAGCAGAAGGTCGGGGCAGGCAGCAAGGATCGTAGTCAGGGGCAACGGCAGGAGGTCTGGAACACAGGCTAGGAACACACAAGGAAACGCTTTCACTGGAACGATGGCAACAAGATCCGGCAAGGAAGTGCAGGGGAAGTGAGGTGATATAGGGAAGTGCACAGGTGATAACACTAATTGGAACCACTGCGCCAATCAGCGGCGCAGTGGCCCTTTAAATCGCAAAGACCCGGCGCGCGCGCACCCTAGGGAGCGGGGCCGCGCGCGCCGGGACAGGACTGACGGGGAGCGAGTCAGGTACGGGAGCCGGGGTGCGCATCGCAAGCGGGCGCTACCCGCATCGCGAATCGTATCCCGGCTGGAGGCGGTATCGCAGCGCCCCGGGTCAGTGGATCCGACCGGAGCGCTGCAGTGAGGAGAGTGTAGCGAGCGCTCCGGGGAGGAGCGGGGACCCGGAGCGCTCGGCGTAACAGTACCCCCCCCCTTGGGTCTCCCCCTCTTCTTAGAGCCTGAGAACCTGAGGAGCAGACTTTTGTCTAGGATATTGTCCTCAGGTTCCCAGGATCTCTCTTCTGGACCACAACCCTCCCAATCCACTAAAAAAAAGGTTTTCCCTCTGACCTTTTTGGATGCCAAAATCTCTTTGACGGAGAAGAGGTCTGAGGAGCCGGAAACAGGAGTGGGAGGAACAGATTTGGGAGAAAAACGGTTAATGATAAGTGGTTTAAGGAGAGAAACGTGAAAGGCATTAGGAATACGAAGAGAAGGAGGAAGAAGAAGTTTGTAAGAGACAGGATTAATCTGGCACAAAATTTTGAAAGGACCAAGATAGCGTGGTCCCAACTTATAGCTAGGGACACGGAAGCGGACATATTTAGCGGAGAGCCATACCTTGTCTCCAGGGGAAAAAATGGGAGGAGCTCTTCTTTTCTTATCCGCGAATTTCTTCATGCGTGAAGAAGCCTTTAAGAGAGAATTTTGGGTCTCTCTCCATATGATGGAAAGATCACGAGAAATTTCATCCACAGCGGGCAGACCAGAGGGCAAGGGGGTAGGGAGGGGGGGAAGAGGGTGACGGCCGTACACCACGAAAAATGGGGATTTGGAGGAGGATTCAGAGACTCTGAAGTTATACGAGAATTCGGCCCATGGTAGAAGATCTGCCCAGTCATCCTGGCGGGAGGAAACAAAATGTCGTAAATAATCACCCAAGACCTGGTTAATTCTTTCTACTTGTCCATTGGATTGAGGATGATATGCAGAAGAAAAATTTAATTTAATCTTGAGTTGTTTACAGAGAGCCCTCCAGAATTTAGACACGAATTGGACGCCTCTATCCGAGACGATCTGCGTAGGCAACCCGTGAAGACGAAAAATGTGTACAAAAAATTGTTTAGCCAACTGAGGCGCTGAAGGAAGACCAGGAAGAGGGATGAAATGTGCCATTTTGGAGAATCGATCAACGACCACCCAAATAACAGTGTTGCCACGGGATGGGGGTAAGTCAGTAATAAAATCCATACCAATCAGAGACCAAGGCTGTTCGGGGACAGGCAGAGGATGAAGAAAACCAGCGGGCTTCTGGCGAGGAGTCTTATCCCGGGCACAGATAGTGCAGGCTCGCACAAAGTCCACCACATCTGTCTCTAGAGTCGGCCACCAATAGAAGCGAGAGATGAGTTGCACAGATTTCTTGATGCCCGCATGACCTGCGAGATGGGAGGAGTGACCCCATCTGAGGATTCCGAGGCGTTGGCGTGGAGAAACAAAGGTCTTTCCTGGAGGAGTTTGCCTGATGGAGGCTGGAGAAGTGGAAATCAGGCAGTCAGGAGGAATGATGTGTTGAGGAGAGAGTTCAACTTCAGAAGCATCTGAGGAACGAGAGAGAGCATCGGCCCTAATGTTCTTATCGGCAGGCCGAAAGTGAATTTCAAAATTAAATCGGGCAAAGAACAGAGAACACCTGGCCTGGCGAGGATTCAGCCGTTGGGCAGACTGGAGGTAGGAGAGGTTTTTGTGATCGGTGTAAATAATAACTGGAAATCTTGATCCCTCCAGCAGATGCCTCCATTCCTCAAGTGCTAATTTAATGACTAGAAGCTCTCGATCCCCGATGGAGTAGTTCCTCTCCGCCGGAGAGAAGGTCCTAGAAAAAAAACCACAAGTAACAGCATGCCCGGAAGAATTTTTTTGTAGAAGGACAGCTCCAGCTCCCACTGAGGAGGCATCAACCTCCAATAGGAAGGGTTTAGATGGGTCAGGTCTGGAGAGCACGGGAGCCGAAGAAAAGGCAGACTTGAGCCGTTTAAAGGCGTCTTCCGCTTGAGGAGGCCAAGACTTGGGATCGGCATTTTTTTTGGTTAAAGCCACGATAGGAGCCACAATGGTAGAAAAATGTGGAATAAATTGCCTGTAATAATTGGCGAACCCCAAAAAACGTTGGATGGCACGGAGTCCGGAGGGGCGTGGCCAATCTAAGACGGCAGAGAGTTTGTCTGGATCCATTTGTAGTCCCTGGCCAGAGACCAAGTATCCTAGGAAAGGAAGAGATTGGCATTCAAACAGACATTTCTCTATTTTGGCATATAGTTGATTGTCACAAAGTCTCTGAAGAACCATACGGACATGCTGGCGGTGTTCTTCTAGATTGGCAGAAAAAATCAGGATATCGTCCAGATATACAACAACACAGGAGTATAGGAGATCACGAAAAATTTCATTAACAAAGTCTTGGAAGACGGCAGGGGCGTTGCACAGGCCAAAGGGCATGACCAGATACTCAAAGTGTCCATCTCTGGTGTTAAATGCCGTTTTCCATTCATCCCCCTCTCTGATGCGGATGAGATTATAAGCACCTCTTAAGTCCAGTTTGGTAAAGATATGGGCACCTTGGAGGCGATCAAAGAGTTCAGAGATGAGGGGTAGGGGGTAGCGGTTCTTAACCGTGATTTTATTAAGACCGCGGTAGTCAATGCAAGGACGTAGGGAGCCATCTTTTTTGGACACAAAGAAAAATCCGGCTCCGGCAGGAGAGGAGGATTTACGGAAAAAGCCCTTTTTTAAATTTTCCTGGACGTATTCAGACATGGCAAGAGTCTCTGGGACGGACAGAGGATAGATTCTGCCCCGGGGTGGAGTAGTGCCCGGGAGGAGGTCGATAGGACAATCATAAGGCCTGTGAGGAGGTAGAGTCTCAGCTTGTTTTTTGCAAAAAACATCCGCAAAGTCCATATAGGCCTTGGGGAGACCGGTTACAGGAGGAACCACAGAGTCACGGCAAGGGTTACTGGGAACCGGTTTTAGGCAGTCCTTGGAACAAGAGGGCCCCCAACTCTTGATCTCCCCAGAGGACCAATCCAGGGTTGGGGAATGAAGTTGAAGCCAGGGAAGTCCAAGGAGAATTGGGGAGGACCAAAAGTTCAATCCTCTCGTGATGAGATCCGATGCACATTAGGAGGGGCTCCGTGCGGAAACGTATGGTACAGTCCAATCTTTCATTATTTACACAATTGATGTAGAGGGGTCTGGCGAGACTGGTCACCGGGATGTTGAACCTGTTGACGAGAGAGGCCAAAATAAAATTTCCTGCAGATCCGGAGTCCAAGAAGGCCACAGTAGAGAAGGAGAAGGCAGAGGCAGATATCCGCACAGGCACAGTAAGACGTGGAGAAGCAGAGTAGACATCAAGGACTGTCTCACCTTTGTGCGGAGTCAGCGTACGTCTTTCCAGGCGGGGAGGACGGATAGGACAATCCTTCAGGAAGTGTTCGGTACTAGCACAGTACAGGCAGAGATTCTCCATGCGGCGTCGTGTCCTCTCTTGAGGTGTCAGGCGAGACCGGTCGACCTGCATAGCCTCCACGGCGGGAGGCACAGGAACAGATTGCAGGGGACCAGAGGAGAGAGGAGCCGGGGAGAAGAAACGCCTCGTGCGAACAGAGTCCATATCCTGGCGGAGTTCCTGACGCCTTTCGGAAAAACGCATGTCAATGCGAGTGGATAGGTGAATGAGTTCATGTAGATTAGCAGGGATTTCTCGTGCGGCCAGAACATCTTTAATGTTGCTGGATAGGCCTTTTTTAAAGGTCGCGCAGAGGGCCTCATTATTCCAGGATAATTCTGAAGCAAGAGTACGGAATTGTACGGCATACTCGCCAACGGAAGAATTACCCTGGACCAGGTTCAACAGGGCAGTCTCAGCAGAAGAGGCTCGGGCAGGTTCCTCAAAGACACTTCGAATTTCCGAGAAGAAGGAGTGTACAGAGGCAGTGACGGGGTCATTGCGGTCCCAGAGCGGTGTGGCCCAAGACAGGGCTTTTCCAGACAGAAGGCTGACTACGAAAGCCACCTTAGACCTTTCAGTGGGAAACTGGTCCGACATCATCTCCAAGTGCAATGAACATTGGGAAAGAAAGCCACGGCAAAATTTAGAGTCCCCATCAAATTTATCCGGCAAGGATAGTCGTAGTCCAGAAGCGGCCACTCGCTGCGGAGGAGGTGCAGGAGCTGGCGGAGGAGATGATTGCTGAAGCTGTGGTAGTAACTGCTGTAGCATAACGGTCAGTTGAGACAGCTGTTGGCCTTGTTGCGCTATCTGTTGTGACTGCTGGGCGACCACCGTGGTGAGGTCAGCGACAACTGGCAGAGGAACTTCAGCGGGATCCATGGCCGGATCTACTGTCACGATGCCGGCTGGCAGGTAGTGGATCCTCTGTGCCAGAGAGGGATTGGCGTGGACCGTGCTAGTGGATCGGTTCTAAGTCACTACTGGTTTTCACCAGAGCCCGCCGCAAAGCGGGATGGTCTTGCTGCGGCGGTAGTGACCAGGTCGTATCCACTAGCAACGGCTCAACCTCTCTGGCTGCTGAAGATAGGCGCGGTACAAGGGAGTAGACAGAAGCAAGGTCGGACGTAGCAGAAGGTCGGGGCAGGCAGCAAGGATCGTAGTCAGGGGCAACGGCAGGAGGTCTGGAACACAGGCTAGGAACACACAAGGAAACGCTTTCACTGGCACGATGGCAACAAGATCCGGCAAGGAAGTGCAGGGGAAGTGAGGTGATATAGGGAAGTGCACAGGTGATAACACTAATTGGAACCACTGCGCCAATCAGCGGCGCAGTGGCCCTTTAAATCGCAAAGACCCGGCGCGCGCGCGCCCTAGGGAGCGGGGCCGCGCGCGCCGGGACAGGACTGACGGGGAGCGAGTCAGGTACGGGAGCCGGGGTGCGCATCGCGAGCGGGCGCTACCCGCATCGCGAATCGCATCCCGGCTGGAGGCGGTATCGCAGCGCCCCGGGTCAGTGGATCCGACCGGAGCGCTGCAGTGAGGAGAGTGTAGCGAGCGCTCCGGGGAGGAGCGGGGACCCGGAGCGCTCGGCGTAACAACAAATGGTTTTTGTGGGGCATGTCACCTTTAGGAAGGCCCTATGGTGCCAGGAAAGCAAAAAAAAACACATGGCATATCATTTTGGAAACTAGACCCCTCAGGGAACGTAACAAGGGGTAAAGTGAACCTTAATATCCCACAGGTGATTCACGACTTTTGCATATGTAAAAAAATATATATATTTTTTACCTAAAATGCTTGGTTTCCCAAAAATTTAACATTTTTAAAAAGGGTAATAGCAGAAAATACACCCCAAAATTTGAAGCCCAATTTCTCCCGATACAGAAAACACCCCATATGGGGGTGACAATTGCTCTGCTGGCGCACTACAGGTCTCAGAAGAGAAGGAGTCACATTTGGCTTTTTGAAAGCAAATTTTGCTCTGGGGGCATGCCACATTTAGGAAGCCCCTATGGTGCCAGAACAGCAAAAAAAAAACACATGGCATACCATTTTGGAAACTAGACCCCTCGGGGAACGTAACAAGGGGTAACGTGAACCTTAATACCCTACAGGTGTTTCACGACTTTTGCATATGTAAAAAAATATATATATTTTTTTACCTAAAATGCTTGGTTTCCCAAAATTTTTACAATTTTAAAAAGGGTAATAGCAGAAAATACCCCCCAAAATTTGAAGCCCAATTTCTCCCGATTCAGAAAACACCCCATATGGTGGTGAAAAGTGCTCTGCTGGCGCATCACAGGTCTCAGAAGAGAAGGAGTCACATTTGGCTTTTTTAAAGCAAATTTTGCTCTGGGGGCATGTCGCATTTAGGAAGTCCCTATGGTGCCAGAACAGCAAAAAAAAAAAACACATGGCATACCATTTTGGAAACTAGACCCCTCGGGGAACGTAACAAGGGGTAATTTGAACCTTAATACCCTACAGGTGTTTCACGACTTTTGCATATGTAAAAAAAATATATATATATATATTTTTTTTTAACCTAAAATGCTTGTTTTCCCAAAAATGTTACATTTTTTAAAAGGGTAATAGCAGAAAATACCCCCCAAAATTTGTAACACAATTTCTCCCGAGTACGGCGACACCCCATATGTGACCCTAAACTATTGCCTTGAAATACGATAGGGCTCCAAAGTGAGAGCGCCATGCGCATTTGAGGCCTAAATTAGGGACTTGCATAGGGGTAGACATAGGGGTATTCTACGCCAGTGATTCCCAAAAAGGGTGCCTCCAGCTGTTGTAAAACTCCCAGCATGCCTAGACAGTCAGTGGCTATCTGGCAATACTGGGAGTAGTTGTTTTGCAACAGCTGGAGGCTCCATTTTGGAAACAGTGGCGTACCAGACGTTTTTCATTTTTATTGGTGAGGGGCGGGGGGCTGTGTAGTGGTATGTGTATATGTAGTGTTTTTTACTTTTTATTTTATTTTGTGTTAGTGTAGTGTAGTGTTTTTAGGGTACAGTCGCACAGGCGGGGGTTCACAGTAGTTTCTCACTGGCAGTTTGAGCTGCGGCAGAAAATTTGCCGCAGCTCAAACTTGCAGCCGGATACTTACTGTAATCCTCCGCCCATGTGAGTGTACCCTGTACATTCACATGGGGGGGAATATCCAGCTGTTGCAAAACTACAACTCCCAGCATGTACGGTCTATCAGTGCATGCTGGGAGTTGCAGTTTTGCAACAGCTGGAGGCACACTGGTTGTGAAACACCGAGTTTGGTAACAAACTCAGTGTTTTGCAACCAGTGTGCCTTTAGCTGTTGCAAAAGCTACAACCCCCAGCATGTACGGACAGCAGAAGGGCATGCTGGGTCTTGTAGTTATGCAACAGCTGGAGGCATACTACTTTGGCTGGGGATGCTGGGGATTGTAGTTATGCAACAGCTGGAGACACACTGGTTTGCTACTTAACACAGTGTGCCTTCAGCTGTTGCAAAACTACAACTCTCAGTAGTCACCGACAGCCAACGGACATGCTGGGAGTTGTAGTTATGCAACCAGCAGATGCACCACTACAACTCCCAGCATGCACTTTAGCTGATTGTGCAAGCTGGGAGTTGCAGTTATACAACAGCTGAAGGTACACTTTTCCATAGAAAAAATGTGCCTCCAGCTGTTGCAAAACTATAAGTCCCAGCATGCCCATAAGGGAATGCTGGGAGTTGTGGTGGTCTGCCTCCTGCTGTTGCATAATTACAGCTCCCAGCATGCCCTTTTTGCATGCTGGGAGTTGTTGCTAAGCAACAGCAGGAGGGTGTCACTCACCTCCTGCTGCTGCCGGCACACAGGTCAGTCCCTCGTCGTCGCTCCTGGGGCCCCGATCCCAACAGGGACGCCGGGGATCGGGGTCCCCAGCACCCGGGGTGCACGTCCCGCACCCGCTCACGTCCTCCGGAAGAGGGGCGGAGCGGGTTGCGGGAGTGACACCCGCAGCAGGCGCCCTGATTGGTTGGCCGGTAATCCGGCCGACGAATCAGGGCGATCGTGAGGTGGCACCAGTGCCACCTCACCCCTGCTGGCTCTGGCAGAGACGGCCCCGATCAGCCAATAATTCCGGGTCACCGGGTCACTGGAGACCCGATTGACACCGGGTCACTGGAGACCCGATTGACTCCATGCGCCATATTCATGAAAAGTCACACGAGCCGTGATGAATTTGGCGCTCGGGAACATTACTGAAAAATTACCTCACAGTTCTCTTGCATTTCCCACCTGTTCAGGCACAGTGAGTAATTCCTTAATCATCTATCCCTGTCCTGAGATTGAACCCAGAACCTTATGGGATCAGCTAGTCAAAACAACTGTTCACCTACCCTTTACACAATTGCTTCATATTTTAATAGAGTTGATTCAGAACTTATCCTTAAAGTTCAAAGTTGTGATCATTTCTACGATTTGAAATGGGGGTTCCCTGTTGAACTTTAAGGAAAAGTTCTGAAACAACTCTGTTAAAATAAGAAGCAGTGGAACAGAGGGTAGGTGGTTCTGGGATCAATCCCCAGAGAAGACAGATAATTATAGAATTCCTTTTTTTTCCATTGAGGGTTGGGCAGCATGCGAGGGACAGTGGCAGGGGAGGTTTGGGGGGACGGCCGGCATCGCGCTGGGGTCCCCGGCCAGCCTGATGCGCTAATACAATACTTTTCACATATAGCGCAGTGACGGCCATATGTATGCGGGGGCATAAATACATAGAAGCACTGCGTAGGCATAAATATATAGAGAAGCACTGCAGGGGGCATAAAAATATATAAAAGCACTGCGGGGGCCATATATATCTATATATATATATATATATATATATATATCTATATATATAGATATATATATATATATATAGGGATGGCGGTCACACGCAGGGGGGGCATGGGGGGGGTGTAACTTTTTTTTACAGGGCTGAAGTAAATTGGTGTGGGTTAGTGTGTAAAGGACGGGAACTGCGACTTTTAGAAAAGTCGCACATCATGAATCGATTAACGCTGCAAAAAACTAGCCTAAAGCACTGTACACGGTAGTTCACTTTCAGATATGATCTATAGCAAAAGTCGCACAAAAGTTGCAGGAGAAGTGACTGAGACTTTTAATGCAACTTTTTTTTTTTTTTAGAAAAAGGTCTAAAAAGCTTGATGAATTCCCCTAATTATTATTTTATACAAAAAAAGAACCGATTTTTTTTCCCCAGTGAAAAGAGCACCGCATAGAAATCATGTGTATTAACTTGAAACAATTCCTTTACTGAGGAATTAAATGTATGTACTATTTGTAGCGTTCAACATTTTTGAAAGGGGTGTTCGTGGTATTTATCATATAAATTCTCAAAATCTATCATTTTCCCCCTGTCAAGAAAACTGAGCATACCATATTTCACTTGGCTGATGACTCAGATCGTATCGGGGAGCGAAGTCTAAGGTGCCCCTGGTCTTCAGAGCCTGCCGCAAGGCTACTACTACTACTACTACCAGGTCGCTACCCCTGACACGGCTCGACCACACAGGTAGTTGGGCAAGGCAAGGTACCGAAGGATAAGGCAGTAGAGTAGTCAGACGTAGCAGAAGGTCAAGGCAGGCAGCAAAAGTGCAAAGTTTATAACATAGCAGGAAGTTCTGGATACACAGATAAGGCAAACAGGCAATATGGAACGCTTAATCTCAGGCTAGGGGCACTGAAGATCCAGCAGGGAAGTTGGGGAGGTGCAGGAACTTTATAATGTAGTGACAGGTGCAACAGTAATTATGGGCGTACTGGCCCTTTAAATTTCAGAGCTCCGGCGCGCGTGCACCCTAAGAAACGGGGACGTGTGCACTGGAGCTTAGACACAGGGGAGGAGGCGGCAGCGGAGCATGATGAGTGACGGGCTGGGATTCACATGTGGGCGCGTCCTGCTATGCGAATTCAAGCCCCGCCGGCAGACCGGGAGACAGGGACTCTGCGCTCATGGCAGGTGCTTGCGGCCAGAGCACAGAGTGTAACAGTATCCCCCCACCCCTTTGGTCTCCCCCTCTTTTTGGAGGACAAGAACTTCTGGATTAGGTCACGGTCTAGAATATTATCTTGTGGCTCCCAAGACCTTTCCTCCGGTCCGAATCCTTCCCAATCTACAAGGAAGAAACGTTTTCCTCTGAAAAGTTTGGAGTCCAGAATTTCCTTGACAGTAAAAACATTGGGGATACCTGAGATGGGAGTAGGAGAAATGTCCTTTTTAGAGAAGCGGTTATGGATGACAGGTTCCAAGAGGGAGACGTGAAAAGAATTTGGGATCCGAAGGGAGGAAGGCAGATGAAGAGAATAAGCCACTGGATTTAGACGTTTTTTGACCTCGTAAGGACCCAAATAGCGAGGAACCAGTTTATAGCAGGGTACAACCACACTCTGTCTCCAGGAGAGAATTCAGGAGGAGAACGCCTTTTCTTGTCCGCTTTAGATTTCATACGGGTCGTGGCATATAAGAGGGAGAGACAAGTCTTTTTCCAGATGGAGGTGACATTCTGTACCAGTTCATCTGCCATAGGGACACATGAGGGAGAAGACAAGGGAAGGGGTGGACGTGGATGAAGTCAATAGACTACATGAAAAGGCAAAGTCCCAGTGGATTCGGAATCCCTATGGTTGTAAGAAAACTCGGCCCAGGAGAGTAAATCGGTCCAATTGTCGTGACGAGCCGAAACAAAATGGCGAAGGTAGTCTCCCAAGATTTGGTTCACCCTTTCGACTTGTCCATTAGATTGGGGGTGATAAGCCAAATAAAAAAGATGTGGTGGAGAAAAGATTTAGCAAGCTGCGGTGCCAATGGTAGTACTGGCAAGGGCACAAAATGAGCCATTTTAGAGAATCGGTCTACTACAACAAATGATGGTATTGCCGCCAGAGGAAGGAAGGTTGGTAATAATGTCCATGGCAATATCAGTCCAAAGTCGCTCAGGAACTGGCAAAGGTTGTAGAAGTCCTGCAGGCTTGGAGCGAGGGGTCTTGTCCTGGGCACAGACCGAACAGGAACGGATGAAGTCAACGACATCCTGTTTTAAAGTTGCCCACCAATACTGTTGGGATATGAGTTGTAAGGATTTACGGATACCGGCATGACCAGCCAACAATGAGGAATGACCCCATTTCAAGACTCGAAGTCTGAGACGGGAAGTTACGAAAGTCTTTCCAGGAGGCAGGTGCTGAAGAGTTGCTGAAGAGTAGTAATTGGATGTACAGAGCCCTCCAAAAGATGACGCCATTCTTCCAAGGCCAACTTTATAGCCAAGAGCTCGCGATCTCCTATGGTATAATTTCTCTCTGCAGAAGAGAAGGCCTTAGAGAAAAAAACGCAAGTTACAGTTCTACCTTTGTAGGACTTTTGTGTCAAAACTGCACCTGCACCTACTGAAGATGCATCAACTTCCAGAATAAATGGCTTGCCTGGATCGGGTCTCGATAACACAGGAGCAGAAGTGAAGGCGGACTTTAATTGTTTGAAGGCTTCTTCAGTCTCAGGAGTCCAGACTTTTGGATTAGCAGTCTTCTTGGTAAGCAAAACAATGGGAGCTACCAGAATGGAGTAGTGAGGAATGAATTGCCGATAGTAATTTGCAAAGCCGAGGAAGCGCTGAATCGCTTTCAGACCAGTAGGTTGTGGCCAGTCCAGTACTGCGGATAACCTGTTGGGATCATTTGAAGACCTTGACTGGTAACAATATTGCCCAGAAAAGGGAGGCTAGTCTTTTAAAAAGTAAATTTCTTCAGTTTAGCATAGAGATGATTTTCATGGAGACGCTGTAACACTGGAGCATTACAGAGTCCGAATGGTATCACAAGATATTCGAAATGTTCGTCACGAGTATTAAGCGCAGTCTTCCATTTGTCCCCTTCATGTACACAAATTAAATTATAGGCTCCACGAAGGTCTAGTTTAGAGAAAATCCTGGCACCTCGCAGACGATCAAATAAATCTGAGATTAAAGGAAGTGGGTAGCGGTTCTTTACTGTTATTTTATTCAAGCCTCGGTAGTCAATGCATGGTCGCAAAGACCCGTCTTGTTATTCCACGAAGAAGAACCCGGCTCCGGCAGGGGAAGAGGACTTCCCGATAAACCCCTTCTGAAGGTTCTCCTGTATATAATTAGACATGGCCAGAGTTTCAGGGACTGACAAAGGGTAAATTCAGCCCCTGGGAGGAGTGGTGCCAGGCAGTAAGTCAATAGGACAATCGTAGGGACAATGTGGTGGTAACACTTCAGCTTGCTTTTCACTGAAGACATCAGCAAAGTCCTGGAGGAATGAAGGCAAACAGGTTTGATATCCGTTTCTCTGAGCGACATGAGGAACTTAGCCAAGAAAGGGAGTCTGCACGACCTCAGCGCCTTCCTTGTCTGGCACCTGTCTTCCGGCAACCCTTACAAACTTCTACGTTGCCTCCCGCAGTGGAGGCTATGCAAGTGGATCGTCTCGCCAGACCCTGCAGGAAAGAACTCACGGACGAAATGAGAATCAATGCCTATACTGCGTCAGTGCAGAAAACTTCCTCAAGGATTGTCCTCTGCGTTCACAGTCACAGGGAAACGGTCGCACCTAAGGTTTGTGGGAGAGGCCTTCCGAGGTGTGAATACCACCTCTCCATGCTTAAATTTGACGGTCCAGCTTTTTCTACCCTTAAAAGAGATCATCTCCGTTCTTGCCTTTCTGAACCGTGGCTCAGCAGGAAACTTTATTGATGCCTCCCTAGTACATAGGTATCATCTGCCTGTATCCCACCTGTTAAAGCCTTTGTACATCTCGACGGTCAACAGAGAAAAACTGGACTGTACCGTGCTATATCGCACAGAACCTTTGTCAATGCAGGCAGGATCTTGCTGTTACGGAGCTGGATGGGGATCCTCTAACCTGTGTGGCTGATGACTCGGACCGTATCGGGGAGCAGAGTCTAAGGTGCATAGCCTCCACTGCAGGAGGCAAGATAGAAGTTTGCAAGAGTTGCTGGAAGACAGGTGCCAGACGAGGAAGGCGCCTAGGTCGTGCAGACTCCCTTTCTTGGTGAAGTTCCTCACATCGCTCAGAGAAACAGATATTGTTATTGGTCAGACAGAAGTTGAGGCCCTTCGAAAGCAGGGATAGACAGGGAGGTGATAATTCAACGTCAGAAAGATTAATCACTTAATGACCTCTATCCTGGAGTAGAGGGGATAAGGTACACCTATTCTCGCCAGGAGACCTGCTTCCGCTTCACTCCGGGCCCGGTGGGTGGATGTTTTTTTCCGGCGCCCCCCTCAGCGAGTCCTGCGCTTAAAGGGGCTTCCGATGTAGAGGAACCCGGACCTCCCATCGAACTTTGACGTGGCTGTGAAGCTCGGGCATCCTCCGTATTGCTGGAGTCTGGCCTCGAGTCCGTGGTCCAATAATCCATCTTAGATTTTGGCTTCCTTGGATTTTTCTTTCTATTGTTGACCTTTCTCTGTCGTCTCGGGCATTGTTGCGGCTGAGAGTTCCACGTAAACACCTTATCGGTGTCAAAGTCCACCTTGTCCCGGAGGAACTTGTCACGTTTCTTTTCTTTGATTTCATTCTGAACCGGGACCAAACGAATTTCCAGCTTCTTTTGAAAGGTCAACCACTGAGCTTCAGTAAGACGGTTTTTCATTTCTCTCATGGCACGTTCTAATGCAGACAGAATTAAGGCATATTAAAGGTTGGAGCGATCTAACACCAGGCAAGTCAGATTCATGGCATGTGTCATGTGGGCTTGTTGCCATTTAATAACAAACGATTTGTCGTCACAAAATTGCGAGATTTCTTTGTACACATGCAATCCCCTCAGGGATCTGTTTGCTTCCATATAGGACTTGAGAGTGTTAATTGTCCAGAAAAGCTTGACCTCTTTTTCTAATAATGTAAAGATTTTATATTCCAAGGTGTGTGTACTCACAATTTTGCATTCATTCTCAGTATTACACTGAGAGAAGTACAAATTCACATCCTTTCTTCCTGCATTAATAGCCGCAATTCCCAAGGTATCCGTCTCTGAGGCAGGCACACTTTCCATGTCTGCCGGGAATCAGGTGAGACTGTCCAGTAATCACAGAAAGGGAGGGTTTGTTCCTGCACCAGCTCACATAGTACCTATGTATAGAGGATGAATCGAGACCGGATCAAGCAATCCCGTGCTCAGCGGAAAACAGGAGCAGCTAATATTCTTAAAGGAAGAAGAAGACTTCTCGGCACTGGAATGTGATGCAATAAAAGGGTTCTTTAATGCGGCATAGCAGTAACAGAGGTGTGTTCAAACAGCCGACAAGCACAGGTTTCACGTCAAAAGACGCTTTCTCGAGGCATGATGGGAAGGACGGAGCCCCGTCCTTAAATCCCCTGCCAGTAATGAATGCAGCACCTGAATTAAAACTTCAACAGTTTTCACCCGTCCCATGTACCTCAATCACTACAGTATGGTCAATTTCTCCGGCTATGCCGGAATAACTCAAGCTATACAGTCAGACTGTGACCTTAGACCTCTAACAAAGGAACCTCCGGTTGTTTCATTTAGAAGAACGAGGAACCTTAGGGATGAATTAGTAAAAAGTAGAATCCCCCAAAAGAGAACAAATTGGTTGCAGCAGAGTCTCCCAAGGGGCAATTTTAAATGCAAACATTGCTAGTTCTGTAATCAATTTGAAGACTCTACTGCAATTCAATTGGGCTGTGTTAGCCAAAGAATTTTGGATTTATTACTTGTCAATCTGACTTTGTTGTATATGCGGTTTTGTGCCCCTGTAACCTATTTTACATAGGTAAAACAATCCAGCCTTTATTTCATAGGTTCTGCGAGCATGTCAACTCAATTAGGACAGGAAAAGGATGTCCCCGACTGATCTCCCATGTGCAAGAATGTCATGATGGCAACAGCAAATGTTTAAGGTTTCTTGGTTTACAGAGAATTATGCCAAAGGAAGGGCGTTTGGATCGCCACACTAGGCTTTTGCAAACCGAGGTGAAATGGATCATTAGGACCGGAGCAACGGGTGCTCTAGGTCTTAATGACTGAAATTATCTGTCTGCTTTTCTTTAAATATGTTAAATAGATAAATGCTTTTAATTTCTCTCTGGGATTGTGTTTTTTTGTTCTGTGCACTTTTCTATGTAAAAATGTGTATTTTTGTATTTAGTGTTGTGTAATTGTTTTAAATCAGGTGTTGCATTCATTACTGGCAGGGGATTTAAGGACGGGGCTCCATCCTTCCCATCATGCCTCGAGAAAGCGTCTTTTGACGCAAAACCTGCGCTTGTCGGCTGTTTGAACACACCTCTGTTACTAATATGACGCATTAAAGAACCCTTTTATTGCATCACATTCCAGTGCCGCGGAGTCTTCTTCTTCCTTTAAGAATTTTCTTGGCATAAAATTGCAAATATAAAGTCTGGAGGCAATATATATATATATATATATATATATATATATATATATATATGTACTCGAGGCCTAATTTTTTTGCCTCTATCACGTATATTTATTATAAAAATCCCTCTTTTTATTAGCTCACAGTGTTGGGAAATCCTCTCGGCAAGGGGTCATCCCAATCACCTTCCTTGTGGTGGTGGGAGATGATTGGTGTGTCTGCTCATGCAGCCTTGTCTATAAGTCATCTCTTGTCCATGAATCATGGACAAGCCTGATGTTGCTGCAGGACTGGTATGTGTCCCAGTAGGTATGGGGACCCCTAGTGGTGGAATTTTCAGGAGACATTTTCTTTATTAAACAAACCATATTACAAAAGGCTTTTACATTTCATCAGTAACAAAAAAATTTTTTTTTAGAACTGACAGCGCCCATTTAAACATGTTATTACACTTTAACTTAACCCATAAAATTCTAGTTGACTAAAATCTTCTGGAGATATAGACAACTTACACAGCAAAATTTCTGCAATTCCACAATGGGTTTCCAGCAATAATTTCAGCAAAATATAGGAGTGGTCTTAAATTTTTGCAGAAAGTCAGCTCTCTGAATGGGACTGCGGAATCCCATTGAAATCAATGGGCAGTAAATTTAGACTGAAGTTCTGGCGGAATTCTCCAGCGGAATTCCGCACGGAAATTCCACTGTGTGAACATAGCCTAAAAGTAAAATAAAAATAAAAAATGATATAAAAGGTTATTTTTGATGTAGTTAAAAATTTTTTTTAAATGACTATTATATGGAGGAGGTGCGGGTGTCCTAGCCACTACATGGGGTCAGTGTGTGTGTGTGTGGGGGGGGGGGGCTAACTATTACATAGGGGCAGTGTGCAGGGCCTGACCTGTGACTCTGTGATTGCATGTTTAAACCTTAAACGGGTACTCCTGTGAAAATTTTTTTTTTTTTTAAATGAACTGGTACCAGAATGTTAAATAGATTTGTAAATTACACTGCTCAAAAAAAATAAAGGGAACACTAAGATAACACATCCTAGATCTGAATGAATGAACTAATTGTATGAAATACTTTCGTCTTTACATAGATGAGTGTGCTGACAAAAAAAACACACAAAAATGATCAATGGAAATCAAATTTATCAACCCATGGATGTCTGGATATGGAATCACACTCAAAATCAAAGTGGAAAACCACACTACAGGCTGATACGACTTTGATGTAATGTCCTTAAAACAAGTCAAAATGAGGCTCAGTAATGTGTGTGTGGCCTCCACGTGCCCATATGACCTCTCTACAACACCTGGGCATGCTCCTGATGAGGTGGCAGATAGTCTCCTAAGGGATGTCCTCCCAGACCTGGACTAAAGAATCCACCAACTCCTGGACAGGCTGTGGTGCAATGTGGCGTTAGTGGATGGAGCGATACATGATGTCCCAGATGTGCTCAATCGGATTCAGGTCTGGGGAGCGGGCGGGCCAGTCCATAGCATCAATGCCTTCCTCTTGCAGGAACTGCTCACATACACAGCCACATGAGGTCTAGCATTGTCTTGCATTAGGAGGAACCCAGGGCCAACCACACCAGTATATGGTCTCACAAGGGGTCTGAGGATCTCATCTCGGTACCTAATGGTAGCCAAGCTACCTCTGGCAAGCACATAGAGGGCTGTGCGTCTCCCCAAAGAAATGCCACCCCACACCATTACTGACCCACCGCCAAACTGGTCATGCTGGAGGATGTTGCAGGTAGCAGAACAATCTTCACGGCGTCTCCAGACTCTGTGTGAACCTGCTTTCAACTGTGAAGAGCACAGGGTGCCAGTGGCGAATATGCCAATCTTGGTGCTCTCTGGCAAATGCCAAAGTCCTGCATGGTGTCGGGCTGTAAGCACCCATCTGTGGATGTTGGGCCCTCATACCACCCTCATGGAGTCTGTTTCTGACCATTTAAGTGGACACATGCACATTTGTGACCTGCTGGAGGTCATTTTGCAGGGCTCTGGCGGTGCTCCTCCTGCTCCTCCTTGTACAAAGGTGGAGGTAGCGGTCCTGCTGCTAAGTTGTTGCCCTCCTACAGCCTCCTCCACGTTTCCTGATGTACTGGCCTGTCTCCTGATAGCGCCTCCATGCTCTGGACACTACATTGACAGACACAGCAAACCTTCTTGCCACAGCTCTTTTGATGTGCCATCCTGGATGAACTGCACTACCTGAGCCACTTGTGTGGGTTGTAGACCCAATCTCATGCTACCACTAGAGTGATAGCACCGCCAGCATTCAAAAGTGACCAAAACGTCAACCAGTAAGCATAGGAACTGAGAAGTAGTCTGTGGTCACCACCTGCAGAACCACTCCTTTATTGGGGGTGTCCAAAGGATAGGGGATAAGGTGTCTGATCACGGGGGTTCCGCTGCTGGGGACCCATGCAATCTCTCATACAGAACCCCTTATCATCAGCCTCATGGAGTGAAGATCGCTCCTTGTCTGATGACTATCGATCACAAGGCCAGAGTATCGTGACGGTACACCTCCACCTACTTGTGATGTCACATTCTGCCCCCTCAATGCAAGTCTATGGGAGGGGGCATGACGGCCTATAGATTTGCATTGAGGGGGTGGGGTGAAATGTCACAAGGGGGTGGAGCCGTGACATCACAATATTCCGACCCCGTGATCGTGAGTCATCAGACACGGAGCAATGGTGGGACCCCCGCGATCAGACATCTTATCCCCTATCTTTGGATAGTGGATAAGATGTCTTAGGGACAGAATGCCCCTTTAAAAAGAAAAGAACTTCCTGTGGAGCATACAGCAGCTGATAAGTACTGTACTGGAAGGGTAAAGATTTTTAAATAGAAGTAATTTACAAATCTGTTTAACGTTTGGCACCAGTTGATTTAAAATAACATAGTTTTTCATCGGAATACCCCTTTAATACCATAAACAGGATTATAGATCCTCACTCCGGAAGTATATAATGAGTATAGAAATATTAGAGAAATGCTTAAAGTGTACCGATCAGATCCACTGACAAAAAAAATAAAAATGTTACTCAGTGCCGGTGTACTCCGGTGGAAAACAACTGGTGGCAGAAAGTGATACAGATTTGTAAATTACTTCTATTTAAAAATCTTAATACTTCCAGTATTTATCAACTGCTGTATATTACAGAGAAAGTTGAGTTGTTCTTTTCAGTCTGACCACAGTGCTCTCTGCAGACACCTCTGTCCATGTCAGGAACTGCCCGGAGCAGGAGATGTTTTCTATGGGGACAGTTCCTGACACAGACAGAGGTGTCAGCAGAGAGCACTGTGGTCAGACAGAAAAGAACAACTCAACTTCCTCTGTAGTATACAGCAGCTAAGTACTGAAAGGATTAAGATTTTTTAAAATAAGTAATTTACAAATCTGTTTAATTTGTAGTCAGTTGATATGAGAAAAAAAAAATTTCACCGGAGTACCATTTTTACACATAATGCAGTATAGGCAACAATTCACAAATGTACCACCAAAGAAAAAGGTTGTCACCATGTAACACAGTTGAAGTATCTGCCATTATACAGTACCCTCGGTGGTATAAATTGGCATATATATCACAAGACTATGGCTAAAGGGAACCTGGTGGAAAAAGAAATTTCTGATGGAAAGCCAGAAACCTTATTTTATCATTATGATTTATAATAAATATAATAATGATTGATATAATAAATTACTAATTATAGTAATCAATTATTAATCAAATAAATTATAATATAATAAATTATTATTAAATATTAATTAATATAACTATCATTTAAATTTGTATTATGTTTATATAATATAGCAGCAATGATCATACAAATAATACAAATCTGTTACACAAATATGAATAGGTAGATAAAGAATAATACATTTTTTTTGTAGAATATTGACTTGGAAAATAGCTAAAACCAACATGGAAAGTAAGATAAAGCCCCCAGTGTTCTTTATCTGAAATGAAAATAGCTTTATTATTCCACTAATGTTAGACTCTCCCTATAGCAACCCAGCTATCAAATAGGTGTTGTTACCCAGCATGGGTTTCTGTTCAGTACAGGGGCACATCATTTCTAACATCTGTTACTGCTGTGCAAGTAGATAATAATCGTAACTTGTGTACATGTATGCACATTTTATGTAGGTCAGCCTGTATATGTCTGAAATAGAATAATATATCCAGAAGTGAAAGAACATGAAAAAGCATGGAAACGTCTTTAAAAAGACAAATGGGGTCCCCCCAAAAAAGGTTTCAACCGTTCCCTGGCTTTATCTGTCTCTTTGTTTACTTATCCTAGTGTCACATGGAGTATTTTCAGGCATACAGTCATGGCCGTCAATGTTGGCACCCCTGAAATTTTTCAAGAAAAATAAGTATTTCTCACAGAAAAGGATTGCAGTAACACATGTTTTGCTATACACATGTTTATTCCCTTTGTGTGTATTGGAACTAAACCAAAAAAGGGAGGAAAAAAAAATTGGACATAATGTCAGACCAAACTCCAAAAATGGGCTGGACAAAATTATTGGCACCCTTAACTTAATATTTGATTGCACACCCTTTGGAATAAATTACTGAAATCAGTCACTTCCTATAACCATCAACAAGCTTCTTACACCTCTCAGCCGGAATGTTGGCAAACTGCTCCAGGTCTCTCTTATTGGAAGGGCGCCTTTTCCCAACAGCAATTTTAACATCTCTCCACAGGTGTTCAATGGAATTTAGATCTGGACTCATTGCTGGTCACTTCAGAACTGTCCAGCTCCTTGTTGCTTTTTTGACATATGTTTGGGGTCATTGTCCTGCAGAAAGACCCAAGATCTTGGACGCAAACCCGGCTTCCTGATACTGGGCTGTACCGTGTGACCCAAAATTTGTTGGTAATCCTCAGATTTCATGATGTCTTGTACACATTCAAGGCACCCAGTGCCAGAGGCAGCAAAACAACCCCAAAACATCATTGAATCTCCCCCAAATTTCACTGTAGGTACTGTGTTCTTTTCTTTGTAAGCCTCATTCCGTTTTTGGTAAACATTAGAATGATGTGCTTTACCAAAAAGCTCTATCTTGGTCTCCTCTGTCCACCAGACATTTTCCAAGAAGGATTTTGGCTTACTCAAACTCCTTTTGGCAAAATGTAGTCTTGCTTTTTTATGTCTCTGTGTCAGCAGTGGGGTCCTCCTGGGTCTCCTGCCATAGTGTTTAATTTCATTTAAATGTCAACGGATAGTTCGTGCTGACACTGATGCTCACTGAGCCTGCAGGAGAGCTTAAATATCTTTGGAACATGTTTGGGGCTGCTTATCCACCATCCGGACTATCCTTCATTAACACCTTTCATCAATTTTTCTCTTCCTTCCAAGCCCAGGGAGATTAGCTACAGTGCCATGGGTTGCAAACTTCTTGATAGTGTTGCACACTGTGGACAAATGCTAATCTAGATCTCTGGAGATGGACTTGTAACCTTGAGATTGTTGATATTTTTTCACAATTTTGGTTCTCAAGTCCTCAGACAGCTCTCTTCTCCTCTTTCTGTTGTCCATCTTTAGTGTGGCATACACAGACACACAATGCAAAGACTAAGTGAACTTCTCTCATTTTTATCTGCTTTCAGGTGTGATTTTTATATTGCCCACACCTGTTAATTGCCCCAGGTGAGTTTAAAGGAGCATCACATGCTTGAAACAATCATATTTTTCCACAATTTTGAAAGGGTGCCAATGATTTTTTCCAGACCATTTTTGGAGTATGGTATGACATTATTTCCAATTTGCTTTTTTTCCTCCCTTTTTTGGTTTGTTCCAATACACAAAAAAGGGGAGATTCATCAAAACCTGTCCAAAGGAAAAGTTGCTGAGTTGCCCATAGCAACCAATCAGATCGCTTCTTTCATTTTTCACAGGCCTTTTCAAAAATTAAAGCAGCAATCTGATTGGTTGCTATGGTCAACTCAGCAACTTTTCCTCTGGACAGGTTTTGATAAATCTCCCCAAAAGGGAATACACATGTGTATAGCAAAACATTTGTTACTGCAATCCTTTACTGTGAGAAATACTCAATTTTCTTGAACAAGTTCAGGGGTCAATTTTAACATCAGTGTTGAGGGATAGCCAATAGAGATGAGCGAACTTTTCAAAAATTCGATTCGGCCAATTCGCCGAATTTTCCTAAAAAGTTTGTTTCATTTCAAATTTTTTTGCGGCGAATCGCTATTAAATAAGGCTATTTCTAGCCTACATACAGCCTCTATAGGGGTATAGAACACTTTGCTGTGTTCTAAAATGCATATGGAGTGTGCTGGGTTAGTGAAATAATACTGTTATTCAGAATAACATGCAGATTACCGGCCTCGCTTTTAGAATCACTGCCGCACAGCAGCACAATTACAGAGCCTGGTGGTGGCATCAGTGTCAGGAGACCATATAGTGACTGAATGACACAGCGTGGAGGTGTTGGCAGCATGAGGACACCATATAGTGGCTGAATGGCACAGCATGGAGGTGTTGGCAGCATGAGGAAACCATATAGTGGCTGAATGACACAGCGTGGAGGTGTTGGCAGCATGAGGACACCATATAGTGGCTGAATGACACAGCTTGGATGAAGCTGAAGCATGAGGACACCATATAGTAGCTGAATGACACAGCATGGACAGCTTGTCAGCATGAGGAGACCATATAGTGGCTGAATGGCACAGTGTGGATGTGTTGGCTGCATGGGGACACCATATAGTGGCTGAATGACACAGCGTGGAGGTGTTGGCAGCATGAGGACACCATATAGTGGCTGAATGACACAGCTTGGATGAAGCTGAAGAATGAGAATATAATGGCTGAATGACACAGCGTGGAGGTGTTGGCAGCATGAGGAGACCATATAGTGGCTGATTGACACAGCGTGGAGGTGTTGGCAGCATGAGGACACCATATAGTGGCTGAATGACACAGCATGGACAGCTTGTCAGCATGAGGAGACCATATAGTGGCTGAATGGCACAGTGTGGAGGTGTTGGCAGCATGGGGACACCATATAGTGGCTGAATGACACAGCGTGGAGGTGTTGGCAGCATGAGGACACCATATAGTGGCTGAATGACACATCGTGGATATGTTGGCAGCATGAGGAGACCATATAGTGGCTGAATAATACAGTCTGGAGGTGTTGGCAGCATGAGGAGACCATATAGTGGCTGAATGGCACAGTGTGGAGGTGTTGGCAGCATGGGGACACCATATAGTGGCTGAATGACACAGCGTGGAGGTGTTGGCAGCATGAGGACACCATATAGTGGCTGAATGACACATCGTGGATATGTTGGCAGCATGAGGAGACCATATAGTGGCTGAATAATACAGTGTGGAGGTGTTGGCAGCATGAGGAGACCATATAGTGGCTGAATAATACAGTCTGGAGGTGTTGGCAGCATGAGGAGACCATATAGTGGCTGAATGGCACAGTGTGGTGGTGTTGGCAGCATGGGGACACCATATAGTGGCTGAATGACACAGCGTGGAGGTGTTGGCAGCATGAGGACACCATATAGTGGCTGAATGACACATCGTGGATATGTTGGCAGCATGAGGAGACCATATAGTGGCTGAATAATACAGTGTGGAGGTGTTGGCAGCATGAGGAGACCATATAGTGGCTGAATGGCACAGTGTGGAGGTGTTGGCAGCATGAGGACACCATATAGTGGCTGAATGGCACAGCGTGGAGGTGTTGGCAGCATGAGGACACCATATAGTCACTGAATGACACAGCATGGACATGTTGTCAGCATGAGGACACCATATAGTGGCTGAATGACACAGTATGGAGGTGTTGGCAGCATGAGGAGACCATATAGTGGATGAATGGCACAGCCCGGAGTTGCCAGCAGCATGAGTAGGCACTAGGCCTTCACAATCCCTAAGATTAAAAGATGAATTAAGAAATTTAAACCGAAGATATTGGATAGCGGGTGCTACCTATGAGAAAATGTTTAATTCCCAGACCCAGGCCCAACAGCGGCATCAGTAAACCATATATTGCCTGAATGACACAGTCTGGAGTTGGCTGATTCACGAGAACACAGCAGGACTTCACAATCCCCCCAAAAAAACACAACATTTTTTGAAATTTTTTTAAAAGATTTTGGCTACCTAGGAGAAAATGTGAAATTCCCAGACCCAGGCCCAGCAGAGGCATCAGTAAACCATATATTGGCTGAATGACACAGCCTGGAGTTGGCTGATTCATGAGTACACAATAGGGCTTCACAATCCCCCCCAAAAAACACAACATTTTTCAAAATTTTTGAAAAAGATTTTGGATAGCGGGTGCTACCTATGAGAAAATTTGAAACTCCCAGGCCCAGCAGCGCCATCAGTAAACCATATATTGCCTGAATGACACAGCATGGAGTTGGCTGATGCATGAGTACGCACCAAAGCTTCACAATCCCTACGAAAAAAGACAAACATTTTTGATGGAAATTTATTAAGAAAATTTAGGACAGTGGGTGCTACCTATATATTGCCTCAATGACACAGCCTGGAGTTGGCTGATGCACGAGTACGCACAAAAGCTTTACAATGCCTAAGAAAAAAGACAAAAAATTTTGACGAAAAATTTTTACGAAAATTTAGGACAGCGTGTGCTACCTATATATTGCCTCAATGACACAGCCTGGAGTTGGTTGATGCATGAGTACGCACCAAAGCTTCAAATTTTTTACGGAAATTTAAAACAGCGGGTGCTACCTATATATTTACTGAATGACGCAGCCTGGAGTGGGCTGAAGCATGAGGAGACCATTGAAATGTCTAATTTTGTTTTTTTTATTTGTTTATATATTATTAACCATATATCTAGCTACTGCTAAACATCCAAAAATTTAAGGCCCAAGGCCCGAGGCATCAGGGAAGCAAGTAGTTCCGGAAAGACACAGAATGAGTCAGGAGCAGTCATTCGCAGTACCCAAGAGGGTTTCATATCCCCTTACATTTAAAGATCAATGTTGAAATTTGCATTAACCATATATCTAGCTACTGCTAAACATCCCAAAATTTAAGGCCCAAGGCCCGAAGCATCAGTGAGGCAAGAAGTTCCTGAAAGACACAGGATGAGTCAGGAGCAAGCATTTACAGTACCCAAGAGTGTTTCATAACCCCTTCACTAAAGATCAATGTTGAAATTTGCATTAAGCATGTATTTAGCTACTGCTAAACATCCAAAAATTGAAGGCCCAAGGCCTGAGGGCAGGGAGGCAAGTAGTTCCTGAAAGACACAGAATGAGTATGGAGCAGGCATTAGCAGTACCCAAGAGGGTTTCATAACCCCTTACATTTAAAGATCAATGTTGACAATTGCATTAAGTATGTATTTAGCTACTGCTAAACTTCCAAAAATTATAGGCCCAAGGCCTGAGGCACCAGGGAGGCAAGTAGTTCCTGAAAGTCACAGAATGATTCTAGAGCAGTCATTCGCAGTACCCAAGAGGGTTTCATAACCCCTTACATTTAAAGATCAATGTTAACATTTGCATTAAGCATGTATTTAGCTACTGCTAAACTTCAAAAAATTATAGGCCCAAGGCCAGAAGCATCACTTTCCCCCATATTAGGAGCATAGTTGTCCCCCAGATTAGGCAGCATAGATTTCCCCCAGATTAGGAGCATACTTGTCCCCCAGATTAGGCAGCTTAGATGTCCCCCAGATTAGGAGCATACTTGTCCCCCAGATTAGGCTGCATAGATGTCCCCCAGATTAGGTAGCATAGATGTACCCCAGATTAGGAGCATACTTGTCCCCCAGATTAGGCAGCATAGATGTCCCCCAGATTAGGCCGCATAGATGTTCCCCAGATTAGGCAGCATAGATGTCCCAAAGATTAGGCAGCATAGATGTCCCCCAGATTAGGCAGCATAGATGTCCCCCAGATTAGGCAGCATAGATGTCCCCCAGTCAGCGCGGGCCGGTCAGAGCCAATCAAAGGACTGTATATGGCAAACGGGCCATACAATGCCCAGGTCTGCCCCAGAGGGTTTCATAACCAACCATAATTGAGAAATTTTTGTTGTAGGAGCATGGTCAATCTACTCCGAGCCATGTGGCATTGGTGGCTGGAAATCCTGGCTGATCCATCCCTGATTCATCTTGACAAACGTCAGTCTCTCCACATTTTTAGTGGACAGACGAGTTCGCCTTGGGGTGACTATGGCCCCGGCCGCACTAAACACCCTCTCTGATGGCACACTACTGGCCGGGCAGGACAGCTTTTCCAGGGCAAACTCTGCTAGTTGTGGCCATAAATCAAGTTTGGCTGCCCAGAAGTCCAGCGGATCTTCAATGGTTGTTGGCATGGCCATGTAAAGGTATGCCACCACCTGCTGGTTCAGGTCCTGCTCCATGTCTACCTGCTGCTGATGAGTTGCTTCACTATGCGGGTGAAGAAAGCTACTCAGCGACTGTAGACTCAGGGTTCTGCTGATTGAGCTGGTACTGCTCCTGCCACCCCTGCAGGTGAGCGCAGAGGGCCCCCCGAGTCAGACCTGCGAGTGGATGGACCATGTGGCCGATAGGCATCAGCCAACTGACTATGTAGAAACTCTCTGTAGTAGGTCAGTTTGTCCTCCCTCTCAGTGGGTGTAAAAAAGGCCCCCATTTTGGGACGGTATCGAGGGTCTAATAAGGTGGATATCCAGAAGTCATCCCGCTGACGAATTTTGACAATTCGGGGGTCACTACGCAAGCAACTGAGCATGCATCGTGCCATTTGCGCCAGTGACTCGGAGGGACTACCTGCCTCCATCTCCACTGCATACTGCCACGGTGTGTCTGGGTCCTCTGTCTCAACTTCCTCATAACCCTCCAGCTCCTCTGGCTGCTCCTGCTCCTCCTCTCCTGTCCGAAGACTAGAAACACCGGCTATCTCATCCAACCTAAACTGTGCTCCGCTCTACCCCTCATCATCCTCCTCCTCCAGTTCAGCCCCCACAGGGCTCATGTAGCCTTGAGATATAGGCGCAACGTCTCCATTGCCTTGACCAGTCATGGTTTCAATCATCTGTTGTAGGAAATGTAGGAGTGGAATTACGTTGTTCATGGCGTAATCCAGGCGACTCACAAATAATGTGTCTTCCTCAAAGGGCCTCAGCAAACGGCAGGTGTCACGTATGAGCTGCCACTGGTTCCCATTGAAGTTACACAGGGGAGTACTCCTATCTGCTTGGATCATCAAGAAATCGGTGATGGCTTTTGTTTATTCGTATAGTCTGTCCAACATATGGAGGGTGGAATTCCAACGTGTGGCGACGTTACAAATAAGACTATGTTGTGGGATACCGTTCTGACGCTGCAGCTCAAGGAAGGTGTGCTTGGCGGTGTACAAGTGGCTGAAGTGCATGCACAGTTTCCTTGCCATTTTCAGGATGTCTTGCAAATAGGGTGAAGACTTGAGGAAGCGCTTGACAACCAGATTCAACACGTGTGCCATGCAGGGCGCATGTTTCACACTTCCTTGTCGCAGCGCGGACACAATGTTCTTCCCGTTGTCGGTCACCATGGTTCCCATTTCCTGATTTCGTGGAGTAAGCCATACTCGGATTTCTTTACGAATGAACTTTAGCAGTTCCTCCCCTGTGTGACTCCGTTCGCCAAGACAAACCATGTGAAGAACAGCTTGACACCGCCGTGCCCTACACACATGGTACGATGAAGGGCCACCGAGATTTGGACGTGCAGTGGAGGCCGAGGACAGGGTGGAGGATGAGGAGGCGGCGTCGCACACTGTAACAGGACCAACTGCCTGGAAGCGAGAGCGTGGAGGAGGAAGCGGTGTGACCTGTCCAATTTGCTGTTGTGGCTGTGCAGGGACCACATTTACCCAGTGAGCCATAAAAGATAAGTATTGTCCCTGCCCGTAGTTACAGCTCCACACGTCGGCGCTGCTGTGCACTTTTGAACACACTGACAGGCTCAAGGACTGGCCCACCTTCTCTTGTACAAACTCATGCAGGGCTGGTACTGCCTTCTTCGCAAAGAAATGACGGCTTGAGACTCTCCACCTCGGCTCGGCATAAGCCATCAATTCTCTGAAAGGTGCAGAGTCCACTACTTGAAAAGGGAGGGACTGCAACACCAGCAACTTGGACAGGAGCACATTCAACTTCTGCCCCGTTGGATGAGTGGGCGCATACTGTTGTCTCGTGGACATGGCTTCGCCGATGGATTGTTGTCGGAATGGCTGACTAAAAGCGGGAGAAGCAGGAGCGACAGAAGTATGGTTTGATGCATAGCTCCCTTCGGCTGAGGTGGTGGAGCCTTGGCTGGATGAAGGAGGGAGCGGATGGCCACTGGGTGATGCAGCAGGCTGGACCACTACATCGAAGCCACGGTTCTCCCAGCCCGCTTTATGGTGGTGAAGCATGTGTTGATGCAGGGCCGTGGTGCCGACATTGGGACCCTGGCCACGCTTCACCTTCTGCCGACAGATCTTGCATGTGGCTACGTGAACCTCCTCCGGATGCCTTATGAAAAACTTCCACACCACCGAGTAGCTGATTTTCCCACCTGCAGTCCGCACTAATGGACTGCTACTGTCGCCGTCTCCAGGAACCCCTGTTCCACTACCTCCTGGAAAGGTAGGCTGTCGTGAATCAGATGGTCTCCCCCGGGCACGTTTGGCTCCTGAATTTCCACTACTGCCACCACGCTGACTGCCAACCGTTCTACCGCCTTGCTGCCTCAAGGGCAACCTGCAACTCTCTTCTCCTGATGTTGATGAAGCCCCTTCTGCACCCGGCTCCCAATTGCGATCGGCTTCATCATCATCAACAGTTGTGTGCACGTCACTGATGTCCTCCTCAGGTTCCCCAACAGTGTCTGCTTCAGGACCCTGAACACTTGCAACACCGCCTTTCAAGTCAGTCTCCGCATCACTACTTGGCCGCCTAGCGGAGCAAGCAGCGCATGTCTCCTCCCCTTCTTGGCTGTCCAGTAGCTGCTGGCCGTGCTCTATTAGATCGTCCTCAGTAAATAGTGGAGCTGAACCCACAGCATAAGATACTTCTTTAGGAGAGGGAACAGCATAGGACAAAGGCAATGGGAGGACAGGGACTGCTCCCGGGCCATGCCAACTGAGGGTTGTGTCTGAGGAACCCACCAACTGTTGACTAGGGGTGTCAGATGTCACTTGTGATGCTGTGGATGAGCGTGTTAACCAATCCACGACAGCAGATGGGTTGCTGGTGGAGACACGACCGCTGGCTGATAAAGGGAGCTCAGGCCTCTCGCTGCGACTCCTGCTGCCACTCACCCCAAGTCTGCTGCCAACTCTGCCTGAAGTATTTAGGCCTCTGCCACTCCTCTGTGCACGTCCTGGCACTTCTCTGCCTGACATACTTAGTGCGTTTATGAGGGTATTACAATACGCTACACTACTCTTTAAACAGTATTTGTCTAGAACAGCAGCAGGTGATTACTTGCGGCTGTCCTTGAACAGTATGTAGGCCCTTGACAGATTAACAGGTACTAGATGGTACAATACTTGGATGTACCTATGCGCTATGCACTGATGAGGGCAGTAATATGCCTAACTATTAGCAGAAAAAACTCTGTATTTTTGTAAAACACCAGCCGGTGGATACTATTGTTTGGACTTTGACGGTATGGAGCACCTTGCCAGCTTAACAGGTGCTAAATGGTACAATACTTGGATGTACCTATGCGCTATGCACTGATGAGGGCAGTTATATATGCGTAACTATACGCAGAAAAAACTATTTAAAAAAAAAAGATAGTGAATAGTATTGTTTGGACTTGCACAGTATGTAGCCAGCCCCTTGACAGATGAACAGGTACAAAATGGTACAAATGCACTACAGTCCACTAAACAATCACGTATTTCTGAACAGCAGCAGGACCCAACAGTGCAGCACCACAACAAAACAAAAAAATCCGGGGATTAAACCCTAAATTGCACTCTGTCACACAATTCTGAGCAGCAGAAGATTTGTGGAGCAAATAAAAATAAACTCAATTGTGCTGAAAAATGAGGAGATAAGATGCTTCAGAAAGTTCAGGCAGCTTGGAGATCTGTATGAGGCAGCTGACAGCTATCTGCCCCTCTCTGCTGCAATGCTCAATAACGTGAATAGGAGGTTTAGCTATCAATGATCCTTCTTCTCAGTGTAACAGGAAAGCACTCCCTTTCCCTAATGCTATGATATGGTATGATGGTATGATCTATTTACACACACGCAGTCCCGTCCTCTCTATCTGACTGCATAGATGAAATGAAGAGAGGCAAGATGGCTGCCGATTATACAGGGCCTGTGACATCACAGGGGTCAGTGAACACTGATAAGCTGCATCTCACATGTGATTCAGTGTCAGCCCGCCTACCTTCATTCCCGCCGCTGTTTCCCGCCCTCCCATAATCCCCTGCCCCATTTACTCACATGTGGATCTGCCATCTTAGCTCTCCAATAGCCTGGAACGCTGTAAAATGGAGTTTAATGAAGCGATTTGCGCAATAGAATCGCAGCGATATTCGCATTTGTTGCAAATCGAATTTTTCATGACATTCGTAACGAATTCAGGTTCGTCAACTTCGATTCACTCATCTCTAATAGCCAATATCACTGTATACATCTACTACAGTAGTGAACCTAAATTCCTGTATTGTATTGTTCTAATTGTTTCACATCCACACCGTCTATCTGGTGTAGGATTCTATTGTGGCACTTGTAGTCCGCTGCAGGCATCCTCCATTGTATGCATTTTTATGCTGGGGATCGCCCCTAGCAACGGACTACAAGGGCAGGATCTGCTCCCCCAGTATGAATACACAACCGCATTTGGGGTTGAGCACCTCCAGCCATTTGAGACCACATTTTTTTTTGTTGTTTAAATTTTATACTTGGAGGTGTGTAAACTCCATATGTAATGCACCTTGAACATTTTCTAGGCAGCATCAAGGTAGCACCTGTGAGGCCATGCACCTATATTAGCCAACCTAGGTGGGGCTTGCAGTTTGCCTCCCTCCTCCCATTGTATGTGTGTTTAGCCACGCTGGAGGATACCTGGGAGGACTCTCTGAGTCGACCTAATGCTGCCGTAATTGCCCACTGGCCCCTGTTTTGCTTATCACACAAAGGTAGGTTTAGCGCTAGGTCCCGTGCCATTTGGGAAACCTTGGCGTTGGTGTGCGGGCTCTGATATGTCCTTCATATAAGGATATACTGGCAAATGTCTTAATTTTAACATCAGTGTTGAGGGATAGCCAATGTCACTGTATACATCTACCACAGTACTGCACCTAAATTCCTGTAGTGTATAAGTTCAGGGGTGCCAACATTTACAGCCATGACTGTATAGTTTATTGTGCAAAATGCGTGTGTAAAATCAAGGAAATTTCCCATCCATATTTCTAGCATTCTTCTGCTCTATGCAAGTCTATGGGAAATTGATTGTCTGTGCACATAGAATGTTAAAAATACAACATATTTTTCCATCTGCATAAATAAGTGACATAGTGGCCCTGACTGATCAAAAGTTTGAGGGAAAAACTAGATTTCCACAACAGCAACCAATCACAGCTCAGCTTTCACTTTACCAGAGGTCATTAGGCTATGAAAGCTGAGCTGTGATTGGTTGTTATGGGTAAAATCTCTCCAGTTTTGCTCTCACAAATTTTGATAAAGCAGGGCCAACATGTGCACAGACAACCACATCTATCTATATAGATAAAACTCAATGTGTGTGTGTGTGTGTGTGTGTTTGTATGTATGTATGTGTGTGTATGTATGTATGTTCCAGCATCACGTCCAAATGGCTAAAGATATTAACATGAAACTTGGCACACATGTTACTTATATGTCAACAACAAACATAGGATAGGTAATTTAACCCTTACTCACCCCCATTTGCCAGGGGCGGGGCTTGTGTTTAAAGTCCCATTCAATTCAATGGGAAATATATGTTACTGCATAACTTCCAAACAGCTGGAGATATTTCGATAATACTTGGTCACATGTTACTTATATGTCCACTTAAAATATAGGATAGTTTATTTAACCCTTAACTACCCCCATTTGTGAGGGTCAGGGTTTTTTTTTTTAAAGTCCCATGCAAATCAATGGGAAATGTATGTTCCCATATAATTTCCGTACGGCTGGAGCTATTTTATTACCTGGTACACATATTACGAGTCGGGATATGAGGACGTGATGGGAGGTCGGGATAGGAGGTCGACATAGGAGGACGGGATATGAGGACGAGATATGAGGTCGGGATTGGAGGTCGGGATTGGAGGTCGGGTAGGAAGTTGGGATAGGAGGTCGAGATAGAAGGACGGGATAGGAGGTCAAGATAGGAGGTCGAGATATGAGGACGGGAAAGGAGGCCGGGATAGGAGGACGGGATATTAGGTCTGCATAGCAGGTCAAGATAGGAGGTCGAGATATGAGGACGGGATAGGAGGTCGGGATAGTACGAGATAGGAGGTTTAGATAGGAGGTCGAGATAGGAGGACGAGATAGGAGGACGGTATAGGAGGTCGGGATAGAAGGACGGCATAGGAGGTCGAGATAGGAGGACGGCATAGGAGGTCAAGATAGGAGGACGGGTTAGGAGGACGGGATAGGAGGTAAGGATAGGAGGTCGGGATATGGCAACAATATATGAGGACAGGATATGAAGTCAAAAGCTTCCTCCGTTGATTTTCCTCCACAAGGATTAGGAAGGAAAAACCAGGCAACATCGGATACTCAGCTAGTATATATAAAACTCAATGTGCGTATATGTGTGTATGTTCCAGCATCACGTCCAAGCGGCTAAAGACATTAACATGAAACTTGGTACACATGTTACTTATATGTCAACAACAAACATAAGATTTAACCCTTACCCACCCCCATTTGCCAGGGTCAGGGTTTTTGTTTAAAGTCCCATGCAAGTCTGTGGGAAATATATGTTACTGCATAACTTCCAAACGGCTGGAGATATTTTGATAATACTTGGTCACATGTTACTTATGTGTCCACTTAAAATATAGGATAGTTAATTTAACCATTAACTACCCCCTTTGTGAAGGTTGGGGTTTTTGTTTAAAGTCCCATGCAAATCAATGGGAAATGTATGTTCCCACATAACTTCTGTATGGCTGGAGATATTTCAATAATACCTGGTACATATATTACTTATATGTCAAGTATATAGGACTTCCAGTACCTTACTCAACAAGCTCCGTTCTGCATCTCCTGGTGAATGTGTCCATCCGGCTTGCAAGCCACACCCCATCTCACAAAGACATGCCCACTGTTTAAGCCCCACCTCTTTTATTATCTACCCTTTTTGTGCATCGGTCTGGCTTGCAAATCATGCCCAGTCCCACAAAGCCACGTCCCCTATTTTCAGCTTACAATATCTTCATCCCAAATCAGTCCCACCTGAGGACAGGATATGAGGAGGGGACATAAGGACAGGATATGAGGTCGGGATATGAGGATGGGATAGGAGGACGGGATAGGAGGACAGGATATGAGGATGGGATATGAGGACAGGATTTGGGGACGGGATATGGGGTCAGGATATGAAGTCGAGATAGGAGGACAGGATAGGTCAGCATATAAGGACGTGATACAATGTCGAGATAGGAGGTCAGGATATGAGGGCAGGATATGAGGATGTAATATGAGGACGGGATAGGAGGTCGGGATAGGAGGTCAAGCTTTGAGGATGGGATATGAGGTCTGGATATGAGGACGGGATATGAGGTCGGGATAGGAGATCGGGATAGGAGGTCGAGATATGAGGATGGGTTATGAGGATGGGATATGAGTTTGAGATAGGAGGACAGGATAGGAGGTTAGGATATGAGGACGGGATATGAGGTTGAGATAGGAGGAAGGGATAGGAGGTCGGGATATGAGGACGGGATATGAGGTTGGGATAGGAGTTCAGGATAGGAGGTTGAGATATGAGGATGGGATATGAAGACGGGATATGAGGTCGAGACAGGAGGACAGGATAAGAGGTCAGGATATGAGGACGGGATATGAGGTCGAGATAGGAGGTCAGGATGTGAGGACGGGATAGGAGGACAGGATATGAGGTCGAGATAGGAGGACAGGATATGGGGACGGGATATTGGGTCAGGATATGAAGTCAAGATAGGAGGTCGGGATATGAGGACGGGATATGAGGTCGAGATAGGAGGTCGGGATATGAGGACAGGAGATGAGGACGAGATATGAGGATGGAATATGAGGACTGGATAGGAGGTCAAGATATGAGGACGGGATATGGGGTCATGATAGGAGGTCGAGATATGAGGATGGGTTATGAGGACGGGATATGAGTTCGAGATAGGAGGACAGGATAGGAGGTCAGGATATAAGGACGGGATATGAGGTCGAGATAGGAGGTCGGGATATGAGGACGGGATATAAGTTGGGATAAGAGGTCGAGATATGAGGATGGGATATGAGGTCGAGATAGGAGGACAGGATAGGTGGTCAGGATGTGAGGATGGGATATGAGGTCGGGATATGAGGTCGAAAATGAGGTCAGGAAATGAGGAGGGGACATGAGGACCGGATATGGGGTTGGGATATGACAACAATATATGAGGATGGGATATGGAGTCAAAAGCTTCCTCTTTTGTTGATTTTCCTCCACAACAAGGATTAGGAAGGGAAAAAAAGGGCAACACGGGGTACTCAGCTAGTGTACTATGAAATACAACTAAAAATACACATAAACCACCACTTAAACAGGAGAATAAGCTGTTTAGGGCTGAGATTCCTCCCCAGGTGGAAGGTCAGCCATATAATACTGATTATTTCAAATAATGTATAATGGTCCAACTATGGTGTTTTAAATAGGTAAGGTTACATAAAGGACAGTGAACCAGTCACAAATTTTGGAAGTTAGATATAAGTCTGAGGGTTCAGGGTATCACATTCCAGAGAACTGGTGCAGCACGAGCAAAGTCTTGGAGATGGGAGTAAGAGGTTTGATTTATAGAAGATGGAAGTTTAGATTTTATGGCAAGACAGGAGGCCTCACATTATGCTGATCTTTCTTTACTACTTTCAATAGCAGCACATAAAAGGTTAACAATAAACGTGTATTACAGAAAAAAATAACTGATCGAGATGAGGATGGGATATGAGGTCGTGATATGAGGACATGATATGAGGTCGGGATATGAGTTCAAGATAGGAGGACAGGATAGGAGGTCAATATGAGGACGGGATATGAGGTCGAGATAGAAGGATGAGATAGGTCAGAATATGAGGACTGGATATGAGGACAGGATATGAGGTCGGGATAGGAGGTCGGGATAGGTCGAGATATGAGGATGGGAGGGAATATGAAGTTGAGATAGGAGGACAGGATAGAGGTCAGGATATGAGGAACGGGATATGAGGTTGAGATAGGAGGTCAGGATAGGAGGACGGGATATGAGGTCGAGAAATGAGGACGGGATAGGAGGACCGGATATGGGGACAGAATATGGGGACGGGATAGGGGGTCGGGATATGAAGTCGAGATAGGACAGGATAGGAGGTCGGGAGATGAGGACGGGATATAAGGTCGAGATAGGAGGTTGGGATATGAGGACAGAATATGAGGATGGGATAGGAGGTCGGGATAGGAGGTCAGGGATAGGAGGTCGAGATATGAGGATGGGATATGAGGTCAGGATAGGAGGTCTGGATAGGAGGTCGAGATATAAGGATGGGATATGAGGACGGGATATGAGTTCGAGATAGGAGGACAGGATAGGATGTCAGGATATGAGGTCGGGATATGAGGACAGGATGGGATATGAGGACGGGATTTGAGGTCGAGATAGGAGGTCAGGATATGAGGACGGGATAGGAGGACGGCATATGGGGACAGAGTATGGGGACGGGATATGGGGTTGGGATATGAAGTCGAGATAGGACAGGATAGGATGTCGGGATATGAGGACAGGATATAAGGTTGAGATAGGAGGTCGGGATATGAGGATGGAATATGAGGACGGGATAGGAGGTTGAGATATGAGGATGGGATATGAGGTCAGGATAGGAGGTCGGTATATGAGGTTGAGATATGAGGATGGGATATGAGGACGGGATATGAGTTTGAGATACGAGGACAGGATAGGATGTCAAGATATGAGGTCTGGATATGAGGATGGGATAGGAGATTGGGATAGGAGGTCGGGAAAGGAGTTCGGGATAGAAGGTCAGAATATGAGGTCGGGATAGGAGGTCAGGATAGGATGTCGGGATATGAGGACAGGATATAAGGTTGAGATAGGAGGTCGGGATATGAGGATGGAATATGAGGACGGGATAGGAGGTTGAGATATGAGGATGGGATATAAGGTCAGGATAGGAGGTCGGTATATGAGGTTGAGATATGAGGATGGGATATGAGGATGGGATATGAGTTTGAGATACGAGGACAGGATAGGATGTCAGGATATGAGGTCTGGATATGAGGATGGGATAGGAGATTGGGATAGGAGGTCGGGAAAGGAGTTCGGGATAGAAGGTCAGAATATGAGGTCGGGATAGGAGGTCAGGATAGGAGGTCGGGATATGAGGACGGGATATGAGTTTGAGATAGGAGGACAGGATAGGATGACAGGATATGAGGTCAGGATATGAGGACAAGATATGAGGATGGGATCTGAGGTTGAGATAGGAGGTCAGGATATGAGGACGGGATATGAGGATGGGATAGGAGATCGGGGTAGGAGGTCAGGATAGGAGTTCAGGATAGAAGGTCAGAATATGAGTTTGGGATATGAGGTCGGGATAGGAAGTTGAGATATGAGGACGGGATATGAGTTTGAGATAGGAGGACAGGATAGGAGGTCAGGATATGAGGATGGGATATGAGGACGGGATATGAGGTTGGGATTGGAGGTCGAGATATGAGGATGGGATATGAGGACAGGATATGAGGTCGAGCTAGGAGGACAAGAGAGGAGGTCAGGATATGAGGTCGAGTTAGGAGGACAAGAGAGGAGGTCAGGATATGAGGATGGGATATGAGGACAGGATAGGAGGACAGGATATGATGTCAAGATATGAGGACGGGATAGAAGGTCAGGATATGAGAAGGGGATATGAGGTTGACATATGAGGACGGGATATGGGGTTGGGATATGACAAAAATATATGAGGATGGGATATGGAGTCAAAAGCTTCCTCTTTTGTTGATTTTCCTCCACAACAAGGATTAGGAAGGGAAAAAAGGGCAATGAGGGGTACTCAGCTAGTGTATTATGAAATACATCTAAAAATACACATAAACCACCACTTACATAGTTACATAGTTAGTATGGTCGAAAAAAGACATATGTCCATCAAGTTCAACCAGGGAATTAAGGGGTAGGGGTGTGGCGCGATATTGGGGAAGGGATGAGATTTTATATTTCTTCATAAGCATTAATCTTATTTTGTTCCAGGAATGTATCTAATCCTGTTTTAAAGCTGTTAATTGTTCCTGCTGTGACCAGTTCCTGAGGTAGACCGTTCCATAAATTCACAGTCCTCACGGTAAAGAAGGCGTGTCGCCCCTTGAGACTAAACTTTTTCTTCTCCACTTAAACAGGAGAATAAGCTGTTTTGGTCTGTGATTCGTTCCCAAGTGAATGGGATGGGATATGAGGTCGAGATATGAGGACGGGATAGGAGGTCGGCATATGAGGTTGGGATATGAGGTCGGGATATGAGGTCAGGATATGAGAAGGGGATATGAGGTTGAGATATGAGGACGGGATATAGGGATGGGATATGGGGTTGGGATATGACAAAAATATATGAGGATGGGATATGGAGTCAAAAGCTTCCTCTTTTGTTGATTTTCCTCCACAACAAGGATTAGAAAGGAAAAAAGGGCAACACCGGGTACTCAGTGTATTCAGTTCTATGAAATACACCTAAAAATACGCATAAACCACCACTTAAACAGGAGAATAAGCTGTTTAGGGCTGAGATTCCTCTCCAAGTGGAAGGTCAGCCATATAATACTGATTATTTCAAATAATGTATAATGGTCCAGCTATGGTTTTTTAAATAGGTAAGGTTACATAAAGGACAGTGAACCAGTCACAAATTTTGGAAGTTGGATATAAGTCTGAGGGTTCGGGTATCACATTCCAGAGAACTGGTGCAGCAAGAGCATAGTCTTGGAGATGGGAGTAAGAGGTTTGCATTATAGTAGATGTTAGTTTTATTGCAAGACAGGAGGTCTCACATTATGCTGACCTTTCTTTACTACTTTAAATAGCAGCACATAAAGGGTTAATAATAAACGTGTATCACAGAAAAAAATAACTGAATATTATGCAAATTAGGTATGACAGGAGTAGCCAATCATAGTGCAGCCTAAGTTATATAAGATGAGAACGCCAACTGCTATCCCTCTTTCTTTGCTGCTAAGCACAAGATAAGTCCCCTGTTTTAATCTAATTTATTCTGTTAATTTCCCTGTGTATACATATATATATATATATATATATATATATATATTTATATGTGTGTGTGTATATATATATATATATATATATATATATATATATATATATATATAGAAGAAAGGTAGAAGCGGCACTCCGGCTTATAGGTGAAACAATCACAAAATTTATTCACACATCTGTGCAGGCAACGTTTCGGCTCGACAATAGAGCCTTTCTCAAGCAAGGTAAACAGTGTATCACAGTGTATATATATCAGCCCCCTAATTACACATGCAAATGAAGGGGGATGTGCCATACAAAACATAAACAAAAGTATGCATAATACTCAAAAAAACGTGATCGGTCAAAATTACAATGTAAGGGAGAGCAAACGTGTTCTCCTGTATAGTGACAACACTCTCATAGTGACTACATATGAATACATAGTGTCATACTTGTGTAAAGAATAAAAGTCCATAGTGTGTCCGGTTCTGAGGGCGGAGCTCACCTGATGACGGAAATCTTGTGGTCCAGTGATCTTCTAATCTGATGGTATCGCATCATGTTTGTAAACAAAAGCACTGCGCATGTGCCGGGACGCTGTTTCCGGTGGCACCCGGAAGTCGTCAGCGGTCACAGGTTCTTGCGTACAGCCGCTCAAGTCTGTATCTATCCCGCTGAGCTTCGCCTGCGTTGTGGCTTCTCAGACATCCGACACGCCATCTTGACTGATGGCACAGCTCCTGGCATATGTATAACCACGAGAGCACACAGGATAACCATACTACTGTGCTAATGGGGCAAGCATATCGTATTGAAATAATACTAACTATATTTTTAATGTATATAATTTAATTATTGCATAGGGTATGCCACACACTCGTTCCACAGACCCGTAAACCAGACCACATAACCGCTCGTGTCCAGCAAAAGCATACAGGGTACAGTTTGTGGGTATCTGCTCCAGCACCATTTTTATTTACAGGATATACATCTAGAGCCACGACATTATTGTCACGATGCCGGCTGGCAGGTAGTGGATCCTCTGTGCCAGAGAGGGATTGGCGTGGACCGTGCTAGTGGATCGGTTCTAAGTCACTACTGGTTTTCACCAGAGCCCGCCGCAAAGCGGGATGGTCTTGCTGCGGCGGTAGTGACCAGGTCGTATCCACTAGCAACGGCTCAACCTCTCTGGCTGCTGAAGATAGGCGAGGTACAAGGGAGTAGACAGAAGCGAGGTCGGACGTAGCAGAAGGTCGGGGGCAGGCGGCAAGGTTCGTAGTCAGGGTGGATAGCAGAAGTACTGGTACACAGGCTTTAGACACACAAAACGCTTTCACTAGGCACAAGGGCAACAAGATCCGGCAAGGGAGTGCAAGGGAGGAGACCAGATATAGCCAGGGAGCAGGTGGAAGCCAATTAAGCTAATTGGGCCAGGCACCAATCATTGGTGCACTGGCCCTTTAAGTCTCAGGGAGCTGGCGCGCGCGCGCCCTAGAGAGCGGAGCCGCGCGCGCCAGCACATGACAGCAGGGGACGGGAACGGGTAAGTGACCTGGGATGCAACTCGCGAGCGGGCGCGTCCCGCTGTGCGAATCGCATCCCCAACGGCCATGACAGAGCAGCGCTCCCGGTCAGCGGGACTGACCGGGGAGCTGCAGGGAGAAAGACGCCGTGAGCGCTCCGGGGAGGAGCGGGGACCCGGAGCGCTAGGCGTAACAATTATGGTCCCCTGCCAGGACTCTCAGTCTTGTTTAGGCTCATATTTGATGTTCCCCGGTCTAGTGGTAAACCGTATGCAAATATCACCCCACTCAAATTGTGGTGGCTCCCCCATGTAATAAATAGCAAATGATAAATTACTTTGCCCAACGGTAACATATCTATTAGGTGTTCCCATGTGCTCTCAAAAAAATATATGTATTGTCAATAGACTAATGTATATATTGAGACCGATCTCACATTCTTCCAGTCATCGGTGAGCTGCCTTCTTGTATCCAGACCACTAGGTGAGTATCTGTAACGAAAAAATTATTTAATATAAAAAAAGATCATAACCTTACAATGGATTGGCTGACATCACCATAACTGGAAGGATCACTATGGATCCCATGCTATCTCTTATTCACAAAGCTATAGTATCACAAATACAATTAATTAAAAACTCTAATGGGAAAATCCATATTGAGCCCGGCTGGATATAGCGAGCCCAATCTGTGTATCCATACAACCTCCCTTTGTTTTAACAATTTAATCCTGTTGCCCCCTCTCTTGGATACTGGGACATGATCAATGATGGAGAATCTGAGTTGATTAATCTTGTGTCCGGCCTCAATAAAGTGTCTTGGAATGGGTAACTCAACTTTTTTAGTTCTGATAGACAATTTATGGTTATTAAGCCTGGTCTTACATTCATTACTGGTCTCACCGACATATATAAGTTTACAGGGGCATGTTATCACATATATCACAAAATCTGTTTTGCATGTTAAGTGCTGCCTAATTTTGTACTTCTGCAATGTCTGTGGATGTTCAAAAACTTCACCCTTTAGCATAAGGTTGCAATTCTCACAGCTCAGGCACGGGTAACATCCCGATCTGAGTTGTGAAGCCAAATCCTGTTTAATGGGAAAAATATCTGATTTAACCACCTTATCTCTAAGGTTGGGAGCTCTCCTGTAGGAGAGAAGTGGAGGGGATCTCAACTCCGGAATATTAGTATATGTATGTGAACTGACTGTATGGTAGGGATTGTAACATCCGTCTAGGGTGTAGACTATCAAAATGTAAAAGACTATTCCTGTCCGTGTTTTTGACATATAAGTCAGTCTTCAACCTATCACCAGATATATATATACCCAAGTGTCTAGAAACTGGATACCTTCTTTAGAATGTACCATCGTGAATTTGATATCTTGGTCTATCTCATTTAAATATTTAAGAAAGTCATGCAGTTGTTGATCATCCCCAGTCCAGATGGCAAAGATGTTGTCTATATATCTCCACCACTTCAGCACATGGCCGAAGTGGTGGGATATATAGACCGACACCTCCTCTAACTCCGCCATAACCATGTTCGCATATGTTGGGGCTAAATTCGACCCCATGGCCGTACCTTTCAATTGAACAAAGAACTGACCGTCAAATGTAAAATAATTACAGGTAAGTAAAATCTCCACAAGACCGAATAGGAATTCTTTACATTCATTAGAGTACATAGTTTCAGAAAGTGCCTTAGCAACACACTCAAGCCCTCTTTCATGATTGATGCTCGTATAGAGGCTTGTAACATCAAATGATACTAATGTGACATCTTCAGGCAACATAATCCCTGCAATCTTATTAAAAAAGTCAGAGGTATCCTGAAGATACGACCGTGCTCTAGTGGCAAACCCTCTAAGGACCTTATCCATCAAAATAGCTGAGGGGCTCAAAATTGAGTCCCTCGCTGAAACGATCGGGCAACCAGGAGGTCGCTCAAGACACTTGTGTATCTTAGGTAAAATATAGATAATAGGAGTAACTGGATGGCTGGGTAGTAGAAATTTATGTAAATTAGTATCTATTAGATCAACCGCAAGAGCATGGTCGACAAGTACCTTCAGTCTTTTCACAATCATCACCTTAGGATCTGAATTAGTACGTCTATAGACCGATGTGTCATTTAATTGATGCTGGAGTTCTTCCATATACAAGCTACGGTCCATAATGACGACTGCTCCCCCCTTATCAGCAGGTTTGATAACCAAGTCGTCATTATGGACCAAATCATTCAACACCTCTCTCTCAGCCTTAGAGATGTTGGGTCGACCCGTTTTCCGTCATCAGGTGAGCTCCGCCCTCAGAACCGGACACACTATGGACTTTTATTCTTAACACAAGTATGACACTATTTATTCATATGTTGTCACTATGAGAGTGTTGTCACTATACAGGAGAACACATGTTTGCTCTCCCTTACATTGTAATTTTGACCGATCACGGTTTTTTGAGTATTATGTATACTTTTGTTTATGTTTTGTATGGCACATCCCCCTTCATTTGCATGTGTAATTAGGGGGCTGATATATATACACTGTGATACACTGTTTACCTTGCTTGAGAAAGGCTCTATTGTCGAGCCGAAACGTTGCCTGCACAGATGTGTGAATACATTTTGTGATTGTTTCACTTACAAGCCGGAGTGCCGCTTCTACCTATCTTCTATACTTCGTGGGAATTGGTCTGTTCCCGGAGCCTGGCACCCACGTGGATCTTGAATCCTGTTTCAAGGTGCTCCCCATACCTATTGATTTTGTTATATATATATATATATATATATATATATATATATATATATATGTAGAAAAGTAAAGATGATGCAGCACTCCACAATTATGCATAAGGTGGTATTTATTCCAGCATGTGCAAAGACAACGTTTCACCAGTCTCTCACTGGCTGAGAAAGCCAGTGAGAGACTGGTGAAACGTTGTCTTTGCACATGCTGGAATAAATACCACCTTATGCATAACTGTGGAGTGCTGCATCATCTTTACTTTTCTGGATTGAGGAACCAGTGGACACAGGTTCCAGGAATGCGTGCACCCCATCTTCTTTTTCATTTTCTTCTCCTACTCTGGACGACTGAGGTGCTGCCTTTATCTTTTTGCTATATATATATATATATATATATATATATATTTATTGCCACCTTTTTAACTTCATTATTACTCTTTTCCAACATTTTTATCATTATCTTGTACCTTATTACCGCCGTTTAATTTCCACATTTCAATTCATTGATTTATCCCTTGGTTACTGTCTTTATATGTCCCAGATTCTCTCTTACCTTTCCGGTCTTTTTATTCACTTTACCCACTGTTCATGGTCCCCTGCGATCGAGACATACGGTCCTGCCGTTTTCTCGTGTGACTTCAGCGTTCCCGCTGGTTCTCAGCAATCTTTGCGCTCTTTTCCACCTTCATAATCTGTGACGCAGCAAGTATATCGCGAGTCCTATCACAGGCCAGTCAACGCTGTTTATTTGTTGGAATCCTTGTCAGTCAGCCTATACCCAATGTTCAGTGTAAGCTCTCTCCCTCCATTATCTTACACTGCCACCTTGTGTTCCTTTTTCATATTGCTATTGTTGCTATTATGTAGTAAATTTGAGTAGCCGTATTAGTCCAGTGATGCAGATGCAAATCATAAAATGTTGCAGTATCTTGTAATACCTTTTTTATTGGACTAACAGCATTTTGTAGAGACAAGCTTTCGGGATTCCTCCCTTCATATATTCTTCTACAGTTTTTTTCCTTCCAGTGACTACAAGCAATTTCTCTATTGGCATTTCATATTCATATTTATGTAAGTATATATCAATTATTTTTATTTAATATATATATATTATATTTAATATATTTAGTCTGGAGAATGTCTAAGGAGGACACTAATAAAAATATTGACCCCTCTGATATCTCCCTTCCTACACATCCTGAAGTAATGGATGCTGATTTCATCCAATCAATGGTGGACCGCTCAGTGTCAAGGTCCATTCAGTCAGAAGTGAAATCTGCTTTATCCTCAATTCAGGATGCTATCTCAAAATCTGTAACCATGGCTATGGCCCTGGCTATGGCCCAAGCCAATCCACATTCATCTCCTGTATTTGACCCAAACAATTCAGAAAGTTTTTTGGTCCGCCGACGAATCTTCCACAAAAATTATGGGAAATAAAAAGATAAAAGGTATGACCCCTCTGAAGCAGTCCTTGGTTTCTACCGATCCCTTTTTGTCTAGATATCAAAAATTGTCAAAACAAAAATGGGATCAGGTTAATATATTTACTTTCTCAGAAAGTGATTTGTCAGACATACATATGTCTCATCCTGGACCCTCGATCTGTGAGGAGAAAAATAAAAAACAGGCTAAATCAGCTTCTCATAGAATGAAGTCAGATTCATATGTGTCTTCCCCTGGTCAATCTTCCGCAGAAGATGCGGATTCCTCTGAAATGGACAATATGTCTGCTTATGAGGATATTTCGGATACAGAGGACATTACCTGTCCGCAGATACTGTTAATCCTGTCTTATTTTGATCCTAGCCAGATCAAACACCCGCATTCGGGTGAGTGGGTTCCCCACCCACAAGTGGCTAAATACATGAGTACTTGGGTCAGAAAACCTCTAGATAGAAGTACTAGAAATAAACTCAGGGCAGAATGCACACGCCCCACTTTGCCTCATAAATTGGCTGATACGCCTGAACTGGACACGAAAATAATTAAATACTTGACCAAATCGGGCAAAAAACCCCAAACAGGTGTTGATCGATCATTCCAAACTGTCCAAGACAGATTTATGGATCTTTTAGGTCCTTTAACTAGACTTTTGGATCTCTCTGAGGAGGCCATTCTATCCAATAAACCAGTGGATCTTACAATTCTGCGCAGTTGGACTCAAAGGGCAATTTGCTTATTCAGCAATGCAAATGCCACTTTATGTTCTGTGAGGAAACAATCAATACTCTTAAAACTTGACCCTCAGCTCATTCATTTGGCAACATCTGAACCTGAATCTCCTACAGAAGGCCTCCTATTTGGAGATTTATTTCTGAAATAAATAAATGAGTACGTTGGACTTTTTTCCTCTGATAAAGCCCAATAGTCTCTGAAAAAAGTGTTCCCAGCCGTCAATCCCAAGAGGTTGCCCCTGGAAAGCCAGAGGACACAGAGGATACCCTCATTCAAGACCCTCTACAGGTAAGTCCAATACTTTATTTTTTTACTCATATACCATTAGGAGGGAGGATAGCAAATTTTTTCCATGTCTGGACTATGATCACATCAGATTCATGGATTCTAAATACAGTGATATTGAATAGAGTTTGTGTCTCTTCCAATCCAATCACATACTCCTCATCCAACAGTTTTTCTCAATCGGACATCGATCTCATAGATCTGGAAATCATGGAACTATGTTCCAAGGGCGCAATTATCCAGGTACCATATTATTCCCCGGGTTATCTGAGCAATCTCTTTCTTTTATAAAAGAAAGACGAATGCTTCAGACCGAAGGCACCCTCATTCTCAACCTTACCTCCAATTTCTTTGGAAGGATCAGAAATGGCAATTTACCAGTCTACCATTCGGCCTGTTCTCAGCACCATAGTGCTTTACAAAACTGTTAAAACCTGTAATTGCTACTCTAATATCTCGAGGCGTGCATTTAATAATATACTTAGACGATATCCTCAATCCCTTTCCTTCATTCACATTAATGTCTAATGCACTCTAAGTCTACTTTCCAACCTGGGTTTCCTGATCAATTTTGACAAGTCTGTACTGACTCCAACAAAGGAACTAGAATTTCTCGGTTTGCTGGTCAATACAAAAGAAGCCCCTTTTATCTCTTCCTACAAAGAAATTGAAAACAATCCGGAAAGAAATTTGTTCGGTTTTGAACAAAGATCTCGTTTCCCTTAGGACTATTGCCCGAATAGTAGGCTTGCTCTCTGCCTTCATCCAAGCCATATTCCCAGCACTTCTTCATTACAGAGCTCCTAAACGATTGAAAGCTCAACATTTGAGAGATGGTCCTGGTTATTCGGACAAAATTTCCCTTACCAAAGAAACCATAGAAGAACTTATTTGGTGGCTGGATCATATACAAATCAAAAAATGGTGCAGCTCACAGTTAGTCACTAGCCGAGGTATAATGGGCAAACACCCATACCCAAGGTGTGTAAATAATATAGCTAAAAAGAAGAAAAAAAGAGAAAAAAAATAGCCCAACTTCTAGGGTAGTGAGATTTATTAATAGAGGTAATAATAAATGATATTTGACGAACTTTTTATTATTTCAATTATATTGCCAGGTCAATAATGAAATAGTGAATAAATGTCCATATGCTGTCATAAATTGTGCTCATATAGGGGGAGATAATCAAAACCTGTGCTAAGGAAAATTTGCCCAGTTGCCCATAGCAACCAATCAGATCGTTTTTTTCATTTTGCATAGGCCTTGTTAAAAATGAAGCTGATTGGTTGCTATGGGCAACTGGGCAACTTTTCCTCGGGACAGGTTTTGATAAATCTCCCCCATAGTATTTATACCGCTCTACTATGATGCTCTATATTACCAACGAAAGGAGACGGCATCCACATATACAGCTGGTAATATAGAGCATCATAGTAGAGCAGTATAAATACTATATGAGCACAATTTATGACAGCATATGGACATTTATCCGCTATTTCATTATTGACATAGCAGTTTGATTGAACTTTGCATGAATATTGCCGGACTATCAGTTGGTTATGTAATCACAACTTTCCACTTACTCTGAATGATTTTATTGCATATGCATTTTATTTAATATTCCTCCCACAAGGGCCCTGTGGGGGGAATTTCATGCACTTTATATTTTTTTATAATAATAAAAAAATGCATTGTTATTTGAAGCACGGTCTTAGTCAAATATAATTTATTATTACCTTGATTAATAATTCTCACTACCATAGAGGTTGGGCATTTTTTTCAATCTTTTTAGCTGGATCATATACAAGCCTGGAATGGAAAAACAATTTTCAATTATTTACCAGATTTGATCGGAGAGTCAGATGCAAGTCTCCTAGGTTGGGGAGCTCGGTGCGGTCACCTTTCCACAGGTGGGAAATGGTCCGAGAAAGAATCCTCCCTACATATCAATTGTTTAGAACTCTTGGCAGGCTCTTTTGCTCGCAAGAGTTTCGCAAAAGATATGGCTCATTGTTGCATCCTGTTACGTATGGACAACATATCAGCGGTTCAATATGTCAACCGTTTAGGAGGGACCAGATCGAAAATCCTAGCAGACATTGCAAGAGATTTATGGCTTTCTTGTTTAGACAGATATATTGTCCTGAAATCTGAATGTCTCCCGGATTTATTCGACTCCATCGCAGATTGGAATTCCCGATTCTTTATCGACTCCAGCGACTGGAGACTAGATACAAAGATTTTTCGGCAAATCAACGATCTATATGGTACGATTTACCTGGATCTCATCGCATCTCCTTTGAATAGTCAGACTCTTTGGCTCTTTATTTGGTGTCCCGATCTGGAATCCCAAGGGACGGATGCTTTCCTTCAAACATGGCCCCTAAAGAACCTATATGTTTTCCATCCACTTGCATTGATTCCAAGAGTATTACTTCACATCAAATCTCAGAAATCGACGGTAATTCTAATAACCCCATGGTGGCCAACTCAACCTTGGTTTCCTCAAATTCTGGGGATAACCATAGATTTTCCACGCCTTCTACCAATTTCCCAATCAATTATTTTGGATCCTTCTGGTAATCCTCATCCCTTGATTGTATCAGGCTTGTTATCTCTAGTGGCTTGGTTTGTTTCAGGTCAACAGAACCTTCACAATCTACTAGAGATTATTCTCTCAGATGCCTGGGCTCCAGGTACCAGAATGGCTTACAGATCAACCTGGAGATTTTGGTGTGATTGGTGCACACAACGGGATTTGGATCCCTGGGATGTCAATATTATTTTTAATTAACTTTTTCTTGGGGAGATAATGATTCTCTTGCTTTAAAATTACTATCCTTTAAACTCACAGGTTTACTCTGTCTTATCTCCTTTAAGAGAGTATCTGACGTGAAAGGGTTAGATATTTCTAGCAGACAATTTTCTACTCATGGAGTTCTGTTCTCCATTTATAGACATGCCAAAACAAATTTACAATCTGTTTTTTACCCAGCTTTAGCTCAACAGGAAAAACTTTGTGTAGTTTGTTGCTTAAAATCTTATGAACTTAAAACAAAGAATTTGAGGAATCCTTCTTTTTCTCAACTAATCATCTCTTTTTGAAAACCTCCCCTTCCTGTTTCTTCCTCCACTTTAGCTAGATGGGTCAGACAGACCATGGCCTTAGCCGGTATTGATATTTCTATATTATGATGGGAGACTTCAACAAGGTCCAATGGCCATCTATGGACTCCAGTACCACCACGCAGGAAACAGAACCCACCCCGTTTGTAAAAACCTTGAACTCGCATTTGCTCTTGGACCCTTGGAGAGTTCAACATCCTGGAGGGCGGGACTTTACATACTACTCCCCTTGACACCAGATGCCAGATGTATTCTAGGATAGATTATTTCCTAATAGAACGTCATAATATGAGTATAGTAGATTCAACTAACATCGGGCCCATAACTTGGAGTGATTATAGTCCCATTACAATCTTTTTGAAGGAACAGACTTATAACTTTCGAGAAACGATCTGGCGTCTTAATGAATTTATATTAAAGCATGAGGATTATGCCCCAGCAACAGCAGAAACATTAAAAGGGTTTTTTGCTATTAATGATAATGGCTTAGTATCAGACTCTACTCTATGGTGTGCACACAAGGCCACAATAAGGGGACATTTTATTAAACAATCCTCTCACTTTAAGAAAACAAACTCAGAAGCAATAATAAATATACAATTGAAACTATCTAATTTACATAACCTAAACAAGGCAAACACCAACCTGGAAAGGCCAAAAGATATAGTGGAGCTTACTAGACAGCTCCACGCTATGCAAGCCTATAAATTTGAAGAAGTGCTACGTAAATCAAAATTATTACATTACTGGCAGGGGGGACGCCCAGGAACGTTGCTGGCTAGACAACTAAAAACACAGCAGGTCAAAACTCAAATCCCATACATGTGCAATGCAAATAAGGATAAGATTACTGACCCCAAAAGTATAGTTAACATTTTGGCAGATTATTACAGAACACTGTATAATTTAAAGGACAACAGAGATATTACACAACCAAACCTAAGCAATATAGGCCAATTCTTAAGTAAAGTGGATCTCCCGCAGGTAACAACAAAACAACAGGAGGTCTTGTCAAGTCCCATCTCTATTGCTGAAGTTAAATCAGCTATCAAAACATTAAAAAATAACAAATCCCCGGGCCCAGATGGGTTATCGAATGCTTATTATAAAACTCACCAGGATAGCCTGGCTCCCTATTTAGCAAGGTGTTTTAATGAAGCTGTGGGTAAGGCTGCTTTCCCGATGGAAATGTTGAAAGCAACTATAATAACCATTCCTAAAGCAGGCAAACCCACTAATGAACCTTCAAATTTAAGACCTATTGCCCTACTTAACACAGATCTTAAAATATATGCATCCATACTAGCTCATAGATTGTAAAATATATTACCGGGCCTGGTGCCCAATGATCAGGTGGGGTTTGTCAAAGGACGCCAGACGTTAGATGGGACCAGGCGGTTCCTGGACATCATTCATATCCTGGAGAAACGTCGAACGCCTTCTCTGCTCCTCACGTTGGATGCAGAGAAGGCGTTCGACCGGGTAAACTGGCATTATTTGTCCCAGGTCCTAACCAAATTTGGGTTGGTGGGAGAAATTGGTAAAGCCATACTGGCACTATATTCCACCCCGTCGGCGAGGATATACACCGGAGGAGCTTTATCCAATGAATTTTTCATTACAAACGGGACACGCCAGGGGTGCCCGCTGTCACCATTGATTTTTATTTTGAGTATGGAACCACTGGCCCAATACATAAGAAATTCGCAGGAGATATCAGGAGTTAAAATAGGAGAGAAAGAACACCGAATCGGTCTATATGCCGATGATATAATTCTCAGCATAACTAAACCAGAAAAGTCCCTTTTAGGAATATCCCAAATTTTGAAAGCGTTTAGTGACATACGTTTTTACAAAGTAAACGCTTCTAAATCTTTAATTTTGGATATGGGAATCCCTCCTGGCCTTATAAACTCCCTGAAAGACCTCTACCCATATAAATGGAGCGATGGTCAAGTGCCCTATTTGGGTATAAACTTAACCTCACCTTTAAGTAACTTGATGCAGACTAACTATGCGACACTGATGACAACCGTTACCAAAGATGTCTCAGATTACTCAAGATTCCCCACCTCTTGGGTGGGTAGAATCGCGGCAGTTAAAATGTTTCTGCTGCCTAAAATGTTGTACTATTTCCGAAACTTACCTGTTCTGATCCCGAACTATAAAATTCAAGCTTTACAACGCATTTTAATGAAGTTTGTTTGGAAAAATCAAAAAGCCAGAGTGGCTCAAAGGTATCTATGTCTACCTGTAGAGAGGGGAGGCTTAGGGTGCCCCGATTTAAAGAGGTATTACTACGCCGCTCTGCTTGACCAGTTGAAGGCCTGGTGGACCGGAGATCTTTCAAAATCCTGGGTAGAAATAGAAAGCTCACTCACACCTTCGGGTTCACTTTTCTTGGAGATGTGGGCTTCCCGGTTAACCGGTAGAATATTACCCAATATATCTCCCACTATGAAAGCTGCTTTTTCCACTTGGCTACTTCCTTTAGTAAGGAATTCTATTCTGCCACTTGCTCTTAAAGATTTACCTTTGGAAGCTGCACAAATTGTGATTAAAGATACTAACTATAAATCATGGAAGAATAGAGGTATCCATTTATATTCGGATATTTCGAATGGTGACGGTATATTACCTTTTCAAACCGTAAGGCATACATTTTCAATCCCTAATCGAGATTTTTACAAATATTTACAGCTTAGGCACCTGTTAAACTCTACACATATTTTATACACTCGGTTAAAGCCCCCCTATGTCTGCTTTTTTGCAAATACAACCTTAACTAGGGGGGGCTTATCTAGGGCATATAAGACACTCCTTCCAGAACAGGATACCCCAACCTGGTGCACGAAATGGGAACAAGAGCTGGGAAGGGTATTTGAGGAATCAGACTGGACTTTTGCATTTGGGATCACTTCTAAAGTGTCCCATAACATCTTACACTTGGAGACATCCAGGAAAATTTTATACAGATGGTATATGACCCCTTCAAAACTGTACCATATTGACCCCACATGCTCTAACAGATGCTGGAGATGCAATAGCAGTATAGGTACTATGCTTCATATATGGTGGGAGTGCAACCCCATAAAAAATTTTTGGAACAAAGTAAATACATTATTAAATCAAATATTGGGCTACTATCTCCCTTGGGGCCCAGAGGTTGCACTTCTACACTTAGGTTTTACTGAGTCTGCACCTGCAGACATCACCATAGCCATACACGTACTAACAGCAGCCAAATCCTCTATAGCAGCTAGATGGAACTCTAAAGAAATACCTGCAATTCAAAATTTAATAAACAAGATAGAATTCAATTGTAATATGGAACGCCATATAGTCTTCATAACCAATCAGAACCCAAGATTCTTCAATTTGTGGAATAAATGGCTTATCTACACCAAGACATATATAGTTTAACCAGCCCTTTAATTCTCTTGCTCTAGTCTTCCTAGTTTTCCTCTTCTTTTTTTTTTCCTCTTCCCTTCCTTTCTTTGCTTCTTTTTCTCCTTTCTCTCTCCCTCTCCTTTTCTCTATTCTTCCTCTTGTAATGTCTAACCTAGCTAATTGTAACAATGTACAAAGTTTTATGTAAATTGAAATTTGAAAATAAAAAGTAAAAAAAAAAGATATTTCTATATTCGGTGCACACTCAACTAGAGACGCTATGTCCACCAAGGTTAGCCAACCTGGTGGTTCTTTATCAGACATTCTTAAAGCTTCTCCAGACTTACTATTTCAGACCTGAATTTCACGTGTCTATGGTCATTCTTTAATATGCCTTAGTATTTTTATTATTATTATTAGTTTATGATTTCTTTATCATATGTTATATAAGCTTCGAACATGCATAATGTGAGGCCTCCTGTCTTGCAATAAAATTGGAGATTTCCCTAGCTTCAGTGATGGAAAATATAGATTTTATTAAAGACGGGAGGCAAACTTTATCCCTCCCTATTAACCCTACCCATTGTCTTTTTCTTTTCTAGCTTAATCTCCTTTTCGAAAGAACATGCAGATACAGTTCTACATTATACCTTCTACTCTACTGTTGAAGATGTTTTTTCTCTCTCTCTTGTTTGATCGTGAGATGACGTCATGGCACATTTATTTATTGCACCAAAGAAAGAGGGATTTCAGTTGGCGTTCTCATCTTATATAACCTAGGCTTCACTATGACTGGCTATTCCTGCCATACCTAATTTGCATAATATTCAGTTATTCTTTCTGTAATACACATTTATTATTAACCCTTTATGTGCTGCTATTTAAAGTAGTGAAGAAAGATCAGTATGATGTTCGCCTCCTGTCTTTAATAAAATCTATATTTTCCATCACTGAAGCTAGGAAAATCTCCAATTATTAGCAGAGCGAAGAGCATGTGTAGGATGGTAGATAGAGATGAGGGAGATGTAGGGAGGTGTAACATTGTGGAGAGCTTTGTGGGTGACACTGAGGAGTTTATAATGAATTCTGGACAGAATAGGTAACTCGTGTAGAGACTGGCACGAGGGGGGGAGGCATCGGTGTAATGGCTGGAGAGGAAGATGAGTCTGGCTGCAGCATTTAGGATGGATGGAGAGGGGAAAATTTAGAGAAGGGAAGACAGATTAGTAAAGAGTTACAATAGTCAAGGCGAGAATGAATCAAAGCAAAAATGAGTGTTAGCTGTTTCAATTGTAAGAAATTAGCTGATTGTTTTGTTTAGACGTTTTTGAGGTGCAGGTGACAAGAAGATGAAAAGGAGTGAAAGACAGATCAGAGTCTAGCATAACTCCAAGATAGTGAGCTTACTGCCCAGGAGTATTGGTAGTACCACAGACCAAGAGGGAAATGTCAGGTTTACATAGATTAGATGATGGAGAAAATATAAGAAGTCCAGTTTTAGAAAGAGTTAGTTTAATATATTGGGATATTTGAAACAGCAGAGAGACAGTAAAGGTATTTTGTGGGAGTGCAGGTAAATTCTTCTGCAATAAATTCTTAATAAAGCCATATCAGTTTACATAGGAATCTGCTCATATACATCCATACAGAATGTGTTTGCTATAATAAAATCTATAGTGACCTGCTGATATGCGAGATTGCTCTTCAAATCTATACACTGCTGACAGCGGCTGTTAGGTGGCATGTGGTGTTAATAATAAAGGGAACTAAAAACATCCTCAAAGAAATATAGATGTCACCAAGCATGGAAATGGGATTGCAATCCTTTTCAGTGTTGGTATATTAGTTTTTGTTAACCCCTTAATGACCAAGCCCATTTTTTACCTTAAAGGGGTATTCCAGGCAAAACCTTTTTTTTATATATATCAACTGTCTCCGGAAAGTTAAACAGATTTGTAAATTACTTCTATTAAAACTTCTTAATCTTTCCAATAGTTATTAGCTTCTGAAGTTTTCTGTCTAACTGCTCAATGATAATGTCACGTCCCGGGAGTTGTGCATGATGGGAGAATATCCCCATAGGAACTGCACAGCTCCCGGGATGTGAGTCATCAGAGAGCAGTTAGACAGAAAACAACAACTCAGAAGCTAATAACTATTGGAAGGATTAAGATTTTTTAATAGAAGTAATTTACAAATCTGTTTAACTTTCGGGAGCCAGGTGATATATTTAAAAAAAAGTTTTGGCCTGGAATACCCCTTTAACCCCTTAAGGACCAGGCCATTTTACACCTTAGGACCGGAGCGTTTTTTGAACATCTGACCACTGTCACTTTAAACATTAATAACTCTGGAATGCTTTTACCTATCATTCTGATTCCGAGATAGTTTTTTCGTGACATATTCTACTTTATGTTATTGGTAAAATTTTGTCGATACTCTCATCGTTTCATAGTGAAAAATTTCAAAATTTGCTGAAAAAATTGAAAATTTTGCATTTTTCGAACTTTGAAGCTCTCTGCTTGTAAGGAAAATGGATATTCCAAATAAAAAAATTTTTTTTTCACATATACAATATGTCTACTTTATGTTTGCATCATAAAATTGATGTGTTTTTACTTTTGGAAGACACCAGAGGGCTTCAACGTTCAGCAGCAATTTTCCAATTTTTCACAAAATTTTCAAACTCACTATTTTTCAGGGACCAGTTCAGGTGTGAAGTGGATTTGAAGGGTCTTAATATTAGAAATACCCCACAAATGACCCCATTATAAAAACTGCACCCCCCAAGGTATTCAAAATGACATTCAGTCAGCGTTTTAACCCTTAAGGTGTTTCACAGGAATAGCAGCAAAGTGAAGGAGAAAATTCACCATCTTCATTTTTTACACTCGCATGTTCTTGTAGACCCAATTTTTGAATTTTTACAAGGGGTAAAAAGAGAAAATTTATACTTATATATGTAGCCCAATTTCTCTCGAGTAAGCACATACCTCATATGTCTATGTAAAGTGTTCGGCGGGCGCAGTAGAGGGCTCAGAAGCAAAGGAGCGACAAGGGAATTTTGGAGAGTACGTTTTTCTGAAATGGTTTTTGGGGGGCATGTTGCATTTAGGAAGCCCCTATGGTACCAGAACAGCAATAAATCCCCACATGGCATACCATTTTGGAAACTAGACCCCTTGGGAAACGTAACAAGGGGTAAAGTGAACCTTAATACCCCACAGGTGTTTCACGACTTTTGCATATGTAAAAAAAAAATAAAAAAATTTCACTAAAATGTGTGTTTCCCCCCAAATTTCACATTTTTGCAAGGGTTAATAGCAGAAAATACCCCCCAAAATTTGTAACCCCATCTCTTCTGAGTATGGAGGTACCCCATAAGTGGACCTGAAGTGCACTACGGGCGAACTACAATGCTCAGAAGAGAAGGAGTCATATTTGGCTTTTGGAGAGCAAATTTTGGTCGGGGGGCATGTCGCATTTAGGAAGCCCCTATGGTGCCACAACAGCAAAAAAAACTCACATGGCATACCATTTTGGAAACTAGACCCCTTGAGGAACGTAACAAGGAATAAAGTGAGCCTTAATACCCCACAGGGGTTTCACGACTTTTGCATATGTAAAAAAAAAAAAAAAAAAAAATTTTTCACTAAAATGTGTGTTTCCCCCCAAATTTCACATTTTTGCAAGGGTTAATAGCAGAAAATACCCCCCAAAATTTGTAACCCCATCTCTTCTGAGTATGAAGGTACCCCAAAAGTGGACCTGAAGTGCACTACGGGCGAACTACAATGCTCAGAAGAGAAGGAGTCATATTTGGCTTTTGGAGAGCAAATTTTGCTCGGGGGGCATGTCGCATTTAGGAAGCCCCTATGGTGCCAGGACAGCAAAATAACCCCCACATGGCATACCATTTTGGAAACTAGACCCCCTGAGGAACGTAACAAGGTGCACAGTGAGCATTTACCCCCCACTGGTGTCTGTCAGAACTTTGGAACAGTGGGCTGTACAAAATTTTTAATTTGCACAGCCCACTCTTCCAAAGATCTGTCAGACACCTTTGGGGTGTAAATTCTCAGTTCACTCCTCATTATATTCCGTGAGGGGTGTAGTTTCCGAAATGGGGTCACGTGTTTTTTTTTTTTTTTTGCATTTGTCAAAACCGCTGTAACAATCAGCCACCCCTGTGCAAATCACCTCAAATGTACATGGTGCACTCTCCCTTCTGGGCCTTGTTGTGCGCCCCCAGAGAAGTTTGCGCCCACTTATGGGGTATCTCCGTACTCGGGAGAAATTGCATTACAAATTTTGGGGGGCGTTTTTCCCTTTTACCTCTTGTCAAAATGAAAAGTAAAGGGCAACACCAGCGTGTTAGTGTAAAAAATTTATTTTTTTACACTAACACGCTGTTGTAGACCCCAACTTCACCTTTTCATAAGGGGTTAAAGGAGAAAAATCCCCCCAAAATTTGTAACACAATTTCTACCGAGTACGGCGATACCCCATATGTGGCCCTAAACTGTTGCCTTGAAATACGACAGGGCTCCAAAGTGAGAGCGCCATTCGCATTTGAGGCCTGAATTAGGGACTTGCATAGGGGTGGACATAGGGGTATTCTACGCCAGTGATTCCCAAACAGGGTGCCTCCAGCTGTTGCAAAACTCCCAGCATGCTTGGACAGTCAACGGCTGTCCAGCAATACTGGGAGTTGTTGTTTTGCAACAGCTGGAGGCTCCATTTTGGAAACAGTGGCGTACCGGACGTTTTTCATTTTTATTGGGAGGAGAGGGGGGCTGTGTAGGGGTATGTGTATATGTAGTGTTTTTTACTTTTTATTTTATTTTGTGGTAGTGTAGTGTTTTTAGGGTACAGTCACACGGGCGGGGGATTACAGCGAGTTCCCGCTGCGAGTTTGAGCTGCCGCGCAAAATTTGCTGCATCGCAAACTTGCAGCCTGATACTCACTGTAAGCCCCCTTCCCATGTGAATGTACCCTGTACATTCACAGGGGGGGGACCTCCAGCTGTTACAAAACTACAACTCCCAGCATGCACAGTTTATCAGTGCATGCTGGTAGTTATAGTTTTGCAACAGCTGGAGGCACACGAGTTGGGAAACACTGAGTTAGGAAACAGACAATGTTTCCCAACCAGTGTGCCTCCAGTTGTTGCAAAACCAAAACTCCCAGCATTCACAGACATGCTGGGAGTAGTAGTTCAGCAACATCTTTAGAGCCAGATGTTGCCGAACTACAACTCCCAGCATGCTGGGAGTTGTAGTTTTGCAACATCTGGAGGACTACAGTTTGCAGACCACTAATACAGTGGTTCCCAATCTGTGCCCTTCCAGATGTTGCAAAACTAGAACTCCCAGTATGCCAAAACTGTCCAGGCATGCTGGGAGTTGTAGTTCTGCAACATCTGAAGGGCCAGATGTTACAGCACTACAACTCCCAGCATGCCTGGACAGTAAGGGCATGCTGAGGATGTGTAGTTTTGCAACATCTGGAAGGGCACAGTGGTCTCCAAACTGTGGACCTCCAGATGTTGCAAAACTGCAACTCCCAGCATGCCCAGACGCCAAGGGCTGTCTGGGCATGCTGGGAGTTGTAGTTTACAGGCTCCCATTACAGCAATGCATGTCGCTTTACGGCGACGTGCATTGCTGTAAAGGGCCCGACCGCGGCTGAAGATCTACTCACCTGTCGCCGCCGCCGCCATCTTCCTCGCCAGGATCCAGGTCTTCAGGGACGAGGTAAGTACCGGGGCTGGTCCCCAGCACTCCCCCGTCCCCCGCCGCGTCCTCCGGTCTTTCTCCCGTCCTCTCCGGACTTCAAGGGGCCGGGCAGGACGGGAGGAAGTAACCGCCCCCCTCCTGCGATTGGTCGGTTAACTAACCGACGGATCGCAGGGGATCGGAGGAGGTGGCAGGCTTGCCACCTCGCTCCGATACTTCAGCATGGTCCTGGCTGTCTGTGACAGCCGGGATCATGCGAAATTACCGGGCGGTCGGGTCCCAGAGACCCGATCAGCCCGGTATCGCCGCAGATCGCAAGGGCGATTTCCCTTGCGATTTGCGGCGATCGCCGACATGGGGGGCCTACATGGCCCCCCTCGGCGTTTGCCCTGGATGCCTGCTGAAGGATTTCAGCAGGCATCCGGTTCCGATCTCTGCCCGGCGAGCGGCAGAGATCGGAAATACAACAGGACGTTCTCTAACGTCCTTGGGCATTAAAGCCCAGGTAGTGAGGACGTTAGAGAACGTCCTATGTCCTTAACAGGTTAAGGACCAGGCCAATTTTATTTTTGCGTTTTCGTTTTTTCCTCCTCGCCTTCTAAAATCCATAACTCTTTTATATTTCCATCTACAGGCCCATATAAGGGCTTGTTTTTTGCGTGACCAATTGTACTTTGTAATGAAACCTCTCATTTTACCATAAAATGTACGGTGAACCCAAAAATCCATTTTTTTAGGGAGGAAATTTAAATGAGAACCAAATTCGTTCACTTTTTGGAGAGTTTTGTTTTCATACTATACACTTTACGGTAAAAATTATGTGTTTTTATTCTATGGGTCAATACGATTAAAATGATACCCATGGCTAGATACTTTTATATTTTTGTACCGCTTAAAAAAAATCTAAAACTTTTTGTACAAAATCAGTAATCTAAAATCGCCCTATTTTGACCACCTATAACTTTTTCATTTTCCATATATAGGGCGGTATGAGGGCTCATTTTTTGTGCCGTCATCTGCACTTTTTTTAGATACACATTTGCAGATATAAAATTTTTAGATAATTTATTAATTTTTTAAAAATAAAATGTGACAAAAAAGCAGCATTTTTGGACTTTTTTTTATTTTTTACGTTTACGCCATTCACCGTAGGGGATCATTAACATTATATTTTGATAGTTCGGACATTTAAGCACGCGGCGAAGCCAAATATGTTTATTAAAAAAAAAAAGAATTTACGCTTTTTGGGTGTAAAATGGGAAAAACTGACAATTTTCATTTTTATTGGGGGAGGGGATTTTGCGTTTTTTTTTACTTTTTATTTTTACATTTTTCAACTTTTTTTTTAACACTTTTTACACTTTTTATGTCCCTATAGGGCACTATCTATAGCAACCCTTTGATTGCTAATACTGTGCAGTGCTATGCATAGGACACAACACTGCTCAGTATTATCGGAGAAAGGTGAGGGGACCTCCGGCCGCCATGTCGGACGATCATCCAATCAAAGTACCGCAATGCCGCAGATGCCATGATCTGTATTGATCACGGCATCTGAGGGGTTAATGGCGGACATCCGCGCGATCGCGGATGTCAGCCATCATGGGCGGGTCCCCGGCTGCTGCTAGCAGCCGGAACCTGCAGTGTGTGACGCGAGCACCGCTCCGATGCTCGCGGTCATACACAGGAAGTAAATGTACGTCCTGGTGCGGGAAGTCCCGCGAAACCAGGACGTATATTTACGTCCGTGGTCGTTAAGGGGTTAAACTTATAAAAGATATACAGTATTTTAATTTGAGTACTTTTAGAAGTCACTTATTCTGTGATCTTAAGCAGATTTTGTACATATATGATATTTGACCTTACAGTAGGCTGGGGTCAGCTTATACTAACATATTACAGTGTGGGGCATTATTACTGTTTGAAGCTTTATGGATGGAAAGTTTGTATACATGTCAGGAAAAGATGGATAAGGTGCAGAAAGGTGGGCATAAATTTGCTCCCTACTTCCTATTGCCACAACAAAACAATGGTTTTGGTGCAAAACTCTGTTGCTTTGCAGGTATTTCTTATGAGCTTCTCAAGACCTGCTATTTAAAGTCAGTAGGATCTTGCTTTCATTACCCCGTGATCAAGGCATTTTTATTCCTGGCTCTATTGTGTTACTGTTGGGCTTTTGATCTTGTTTCAGTTACTTACTTTGATGCTGTTCTTGTCCCCACTCCTGGTTACCTTTCGATACTTTATTCAGTGCTTTTACTACTCTCTTGGTTCTTGACATTGGCTCTGTTCCTGATCTTACTCTTAGTTACCTCCTCAGACACCAGGGCCCCCATCCACCAGAGAGCCCCCTGCAGATTCCCTGACTCACATGGGTCGGGCAGAGTGCATCAGCAGCAGCCTGCAGCATTTGGGAGTGCACCTCGCTGTAGCTGATGACAGCAAAAGTTTACTGCACAGTGCAGTGTGTGCTATTCTCACACTGCACTGTAATAGTATAGCAGTACGCAGAAACAAGCCACTTACAGTGCTGTGTCTGCTCCCAATAAATTTCTGACCATTACTGTCCAATCCTGCCCGCTCCCTGCAATACGTGTTTCCAATATCGCTCGATCTTGCTATTATTTATGCAAATAACCCCATTTACATTATCCACCAGCTTTTCTAGGCTTCTGAATGGCACATCTGCTTAGTACAGCAACCACATGGCCACCATTGTAGGGATAATTAAATGATTTCTGAAGTTTGCATGTGCATAAAGAGATTCAGCTATAAGCAGATATGCCATTCAGTAGCATGGAAAAGCTAGGTCAAATATACTCATCTAGCTTTTCTATTCTCCTGCATTGCATATCTCCATATAGCTGGATCTAGAGATGAGCGAACTTACAGTAAATTCGATTCGTCACGAACTTCTCGGCTCGGCAGTTGATGACTTTTCCTGCATAAATTAGTTCAGCTTTCAGGTGCTCCCGTGGGCTGGAAAAGGTGGATACAGTCCTAGGAGACTCTTTCCTAGGACTGTATCCACATTTTCCAGCCCACCGGAGCACCGGAAAGCTGAACTAATTTATGCAGGAAAAGTCAGCAACCGCCGAGCCGAGAAGTTCGTGACGAATCAAATTTACTGTAAGTTCACTCATCTCTAGCTGGATTCATTTATTCACATGCAAACTTCATAAATCATATGATTCCTTAAATAGTGGTCATATGGTTGCTGTTCTAAGCAGATGTGCCATTTAGGATCTTGAGAAAGCTGTGTCTTGGAATGACCGCCTGGAAAACACGTGCAGACTTTCTGCACATTTGAATAATCCGCAAGGACCGCTCGGAAATAGACACAATGCATTCCCAAGCTAAATCCACAAAAAATAGACACGTCTGTTCTTTTTGTGGACTCCGGAAATGGGATTTCCGTGGCAGAAACATGTTTTTGTTGCGGAAATTCCACCATGTGAACAGTGCAGCAGAATTCCTTTGAAATCAATAGGAATCTGCTACATCCGAATGTCCATCCAGAATATTCTTGTGGAATTCCGCACGGACATTCCACTGTGTGAACATACACTAAATATGTTTGGCAACTGGCCTTCCGTCTGAATCTGCAGCTTGCCTGAAGCAAGCTGGGAGGGGGGGTATTTTTTTCATGTATTTTTTTCATGTTCATGTTTAGCCCTGCTTCAGGTGATATGACAAGTCCCAGGTGTTAGGTGATATGAATTCCACACCAATGTAGTGTTATTTGATAACTATACATGTAAATATTTTGTGTGTTTTTAGAGGGGACATATTTCTTGCGACGTGTGCCCCTGATAGTTTAAGACAATAGCAACATTCCTAGCATGCCACTCTACTTGAATTGGCTGAATAGGACCATATTGTTGTTACAATATTTTAGCACTTGGGGACCAACTTTTAGTTATGCCCAGGGCCATACTTTGCCTAAAACCAGCCCTGCCCGTAGTTTATTACATGGTTGCAAACTAGGCTATGTCCTGTGACCATGCTCCTGTGTTGTATTATTGTCGCTGCCTCTGCATATCTACTGTATTACTAACCTCTTAACGCGGGGTCACACCATCATAGCGGGTGGCTAATGAAAGCCGGGACCCTGGGCTAATAGCATGCAGCACCGATCGTTGTGCCGCGCTCTATTAACCCTTTAGACGCAGCGTTCAAAGTTGATCACTGAGTCTAAAGTTGAAAAAATACACTCCCGGCAGCTTAGTCATCGGGACCATTGCGGTAAAATCGTGGTGTCCCGATCAGCTAGACTGCGAGCGGAGGGTGCCTTACCTGCCACCGTTGCGTCCGATCAACGATTGCTCCTAGCCTGAAATCCAGGCTTGAGCAATTGAATGTCGATTACACTGATCATCTCCATGTAAATGCATGGGGGTGATCTGTGTATAAGGTCAGTATCTGCAGTGCTATAGTCACTAGAGGTGGCTATAACACTGCAAAAAAGAGTGTGAAAAAAAGTTTAAAAAGATCATTTAACCCCTTCCCTAATAAAAGTAAGAATTACCCCCCTTTCCCCATTTCAGAAAAAAATATACATATGTGGTATTGCCGCATGCGGAAATGTCCGAACTATAAAAATATATAATTAATTAAACTGATCAATGGCGTATTTGCAAGAAAATTGAATAAAAATTGATCAAAAAGTCTGATCAATACAAAAATTGTACCGATAAAAACTTCAGATCATAGAGCAAAAAATTAGCCCTCATACCGGCCCGTAGATGGAAAAATAAAGTTATAGGGGTCAGAAGATGACAATTTTAAACATATACATTTTCCTGCATGCAGCTATGATTTTTTTTTCAGAAGTAATACAAAATCAAACCTATATAAGTAGGGTATCACTTTAACCGTACGGACCTACAGAAGATAACGTGTCATTTTTACCGAAAACGGAAGCCCCAAAAGTTACAAAATAGCATTTTTTTATTCAATTTTGTCGCACAATGAATTTTTTGTCATTTCGCCGTGCAAAGTATAATTGGTGGGACAAACAGAAGCCATTATATGGAATTTAAGTGCAAAATTTAAAGCGTTATGATTTTTAAAAGGTGATGAAAAAATGAAAATCCAAAAACGGAAAAACCCTGAGTCCTTAAGGAGCTAAGATTATTTAGAGGAATTGGACCTAGGGATTCTCTCTTTTCAGAAAAGTCTACATCTCTGTCAAATATGGCATGGGATCACCTCCTGAACCAGCTTCATACTCTCCATTCAACATTTTGATGATATTTGGAGCTATATCATTTTGCTGTACAGAAACAGGAGTCTTTATAGTTGGTATAAGAGCAGTATTTAAATAAATAAAAAAATATATGTAATACCAATACGTATAAAATTAAATTAACCAGTGAAATTCTATAAAATGCCTTCTGATATCATATTTTCGGTAACATTGTGGCATATTTCAATCCTAATAAAATCAACCAACTGACTAAATATAAGTGTGTTAAATGTTGACTCTTCTTTAAATGGATTTTTGAGATTTTACTGGCTTGTGTTTCCATTTCTGGTTTGATCACCTGCCATGAATGTTCTTTTCGCTCTGTTGCCGCCTGTCTTCTGCTTAAGCCCGTTGTCACTTCTGCTCTGACACATCTGTGATCCATCTACATTCAGCATTGCATTTCTAGAACTCCCCTGAGCAGACTTTACTATCCATAAGATTTCTGTTGCCAAGCAGTAAAAAAAAAAAAAATATATATATATATATATATATATATATATATAAACTTATCACAAGAAATCCCATTAATTGTTAAACTTTCTTAAAGTGTAACTGTCATTAGAAAAAGATTTTGATATGTCATAAAGACAAATCAAAAGTTTTTACCGGTCGGGGTCAGAACAGAACACAACTGATCAGTAGAGCGAGAATGTGTGCGTGACCAGAAGGGTGAAGTGTGCTCATTCTACTGATCCCTGGGACATGTCAAACTTTTTTTATAGTAACAGGTACATGTTAAACACTGTAATAAAGAATATGTATACAAATTATTATAGGTTATTAGTTACCTAATGGCCATAAAAAATAGAAATGGAAAAATTAGCAAAAAAAAATTGCCTAATATTAAATTGCCTAATATTAAATTGCCTAATATAATGTTATATTACTTAGATATCATGAAAGATTGTTTGGAGAATAATCTTACACTATTATACTAAAGATGGCCATAAACATTACATTTAAAGTGCCCCGTCATTTAAATCATGGTGACTAATATCTATCTTTTTATTTTATTTTAGGTTGGCTATTGTCTGAATGACTGGGAGTTCTAGTTGCCAGAAAACTATCACGTTTTTATTAGAATAACTCTTTAACAACATTGTCACCTTACTTCTCCAAACATATTTCTGTCTATAGTTAATATGAAATGTAATTTAAAGGGGTAATCCAGGAACAAACATATATATATATATATATATATATATATATATATATATATATGTATCATAAAATGTTGCAGTACATTTTTTATTGGACTAACAGCATTTTGTAGAGACAAGCTTTCGGGATTCCTCCCTTTATCAAGTCCACAGCAAATCTACGCTCACAAGTAGAAAACACAGGTTACATCTCACAAGTATGCAGGGGTTAAGACAATAGATATGGAGAATTCACACTAAGATGGGCCATAAATTGTCCTGTTATGGGAACACAGGCTAAATAGATAAGGATGAGAAAAGGGAGGGTGGAGCAGGGGAGAGACTGGTAATTAAGCAGGACAAAGTGAGATACAAAAGAGAATCCAGTACAGTACAGGTTATAAGAAATTTTGATAATGAGATAAGAAGCTCAAATCCACATTGAGTCCCAAAAAACAGTATAATTTTGGCTTCAAATGTCTTTCTCTCTTGTGTATTTTTGAAGTTCTCTATCAGTACTTTGATTGTAAGGTCACGTATGGAGTGGCATGTTTGGGTAAAATGGTGTCCAACTGGGGTGCAGTAGTCATTTTCTTTATGGCGGTTGATGGAATGTCTGTGTAGATTCATCCTTTCGTTGAGTTTCCGGCTGGTTTCCCCAATGTAGCATCCAATGTCACACTTGGTGCATTGTATCATGTAGACCACATTTGGGGATGTGCAGGAGTATAGTCCCCTAATGTTATATGTCTTGTTGTTGTGGGTGGCTTTCATCTTGGTGCAGATATGTTGGCAGGGTTTACAGCGAGGTTTGGTCCCATTGTCTGTGTCTGTTCTTTCTGTAGGTAATTTTCAGCTGACCAGCCTTTTTTGTAAATTGTGTCGTTGTCTGAAGGCCAAGATAGGAGGTTTTGGGAAGATTTCTTTCAGCATCTCATCTTCCGCCAATATTGGCTGCAGGTCCTTGATAATTTTGCGTATTTCTTCATGGCTCCAGAAAGTTGAACAGATTTGTAAATTACTTGTATTAAAAAAATCTTAATCCTTCCAATAATTATCAGCTGCTAAAGTTGAGTTGTCATTTTCTGTCTGGCAACAGTGCTCTCTGCTGACATCTCTGCTTGTCTCGGGAACTACACAGAGTAGAAGAGGTTTGCTATGGGGATTTGTTTCTACTCTGGACAGTGCCCGAGACAGGTGTCATCAGAGAGCCCTTAGATAGAAAAGAACAACTCAACTTCAGCAGCTCATAAGTACTGAAAAGATTAAGATTTTTTTATAGAAGTAATAAAATACAAAAATATGATTTTTCTGATTAGATGATAGAAAATAAACAATAATGGCCAAAAGGAATGATGTAGATGGCAGTCAGGAATTAAGCAGTTGGATGTTGAATGGAAACAAACTCTTAAAACTGAATCTAATATCTATTTTCCCCTAGAAATCTTATCCCTGAAATCTGACCGTAACAATAGACCCTTACTGACCTTCACGGTTCTTGAAAAGATCCCTTAATAAATCTGCAAAACTGACCCTAAAGACACATTAGAATTGGAAATTCTGCTACAAAAAGTTAACGGATTGTGTCAAAACAATGAATATGCTGACTCACAATAACAGATCAGTTGTGCATAGTAATTGCCCCTAAATAATAGACAGGTGAAGACATAATCGCAGGATGATGCCTGCTACTCATAACAACTGATACGTTACACCGATAAGTTTAAAGGGGGACTCTGGGGAACTAAACTCATAGCTCACCCTTTCCCTCTCACCAACCTATTTAATTGTCTAAATATCATTCATTAGCTATATAGAGAAGTTTTCTTTCTTTCAGTCGCCACTTACATATAGGGAGTGAGGAAAATACATCATCATCCAACCATCCACTGTGTTTCTGTCCAAGTCCATTTCTAAAGCAGACCCCACCCTCCTGAGAGACACAGACCATGTGATTTCTGCCCTGCACTGATGAGTCATTCTCCCTTTTGTTATAAGAGCTGGGAGGTGTGCAGCCTCAGCCAATCTCTATGCTCACAAAGCAGAAAGATGGAGGCAGTTCTCAGAAAGAGAGCTGGATAGGCACTGCCTGCAGATATGAAATGTCATAGAAAGCAGTGGGCAGGGGACACAATGTCATTGGAATAGCAGCTGTGGGGGATTTGGCCAGGTGAATAAGCTTGCTTTTTTTATTTTGAGAGCTCCTCAAGCCCACTATAAAACCTTCAGAATGGTCCAAATAACCCTTAAAGTAATTAAAGGGAATCTGTCATGTTAAATGAAGCTTCATTTGCAAGCAGCATGTTATAGAGCAGGATAAGCTGAGCGGTTTTACTATACTGTATTTTTCTGTCCAGTGTAAAACAGGAAAAGCTACAGTGAGACAATTATTCATTCATCTCTATGTGATACCTCTGACCCAGCGACAGGTTTATAGCTCTCTAAATGCAACAAATGACTGCTGTAACTACTTTCCACACTGAGCTCCAACAGGATGATTAGGTGAGAAGCCCAACAGATACAGTTATAACGCATATGTAGTAAGTAAATGTACACATTGGGAATCTGTACCTACCAGCTACTGACTTTTCATCTGTCCATTGTGACCGCATAACCCATAGCATGCCCAGCTGAACTGTGGTGGGAGAGGATCACAGAAAGGTAGAATATTGGTGATTCCTTTTTTCAGTCCTTGGAGCAGAGGAGATTGTCGGCAAGTGAAAAACTTTTTTGGAGGAAGAATTACTATATGAATTTTACTTTATAGCCTGTGGAAATTAGCTGTTGAATTCAAGGAATTCTATATACCTTACAGTTTGAAACATACTGTCAGGGTCATTCTCCTGAAAATGTGTCAGAATTCTGCAAAAAAAATCTTGTGCACCATTAAAAGGGGGCATGACCTCATAAAAAAGAAATGTGGTCTAAATGTGCCATACTTTTGCTACACAGTTATGGTAATAGTTGGTCTGTCTAAGACAGTATTAGTACATTTTTTTAAACACCTTAAAGAAGAAGTATCATGTACCAAGTCACAAAAAAAAAATTATATCATGTGAAAGTGCATCAGCTCACCATTCTGACAATCTGCTCCTCATGTATCTCACCCTCTCCCTTCTCCTGCAATCCCCTCTGAAAGATCGGTACTTCCTGGTCCATGGAGGTCCCCGACTTCCTGTCTCCCATAATGCCTTTCAGTTCATCACAGAAGTAGCCCAGCCTAGACCAGTGCTTCCTAACCAGGGTGCCTCCAGCTGTTGTGAGACTACAACTCCCAGCATGCATGGGAGTTTTAGTTTTGCAACAGCTGGAGGCACCCTGGTTGGGATACACTGACCTAGACACTGATCACTTTCCTAACAGCAGGCTCAGTGTTTCCCCTCCCCCTGCTTCTATTCTCAGGACATCGTTCTTTCAGACTGACCTGCTGTCAGATTGTGATCAGTGCAGGGGAGAGCAGGGATCTCCCCCTCCCCCTCTGCTTCTTCTCAGGACTAATCTTGGTGATGTCCGGTATTAACATGTTAGACTACGCAATCAAAGTTGATGTTGATAATCAAATGTTCCCGGCTGCTCAGTGAAGAAGATCAGTACACCAGTGTTTAAATTGTGGGGTCCTGATCAGGAGAGGATGGTGGGAGGGCCTTTACCTGGAATCCATGACAGCCTGGAGAAATAGAGCGCCAATAACAATGATCAATGCTGTACTATGGCATAGCATTAAACAGTGTATGTAATCTGAAGACTGCATTTAATAGTCCCCTATGGGAACTAAAAAATTGTGTTAAAAAAAAAAAGTTAGTAAATGTGAATCTCCTCCCCCCCCCCCCTTTTTCCATTTTTTAAATGAAATAATGTACACAAAAATACACAAACTATGTGGCATCACCGCATGAGCAAATGATCGAACTGAAAATATAAAGTTATAATGTTAATTAAACCACATTGTCAATGGCCTTTAAGGAAAAAAATACAAATATCCAGAATTTAGTATTTTTGGTCACTTCATCTACCATTAAAACATTTATAAAAATTGAACATTTATAAAAAAAAACATCCAATCAAAACAAAAATGGTACAAAGAAAAACTACAGATCGTTGTGCAAAATATTAGCCCTTATACAGACGTGTATATAGAAAAATAAGTTATATGGGTCAGAAAAGGACAATTTTACACTCAGAAAAGGACAATTTCATACTAATTTTCATACAAAAAGTTACAGCTATATTTTTTTTAAGTAGTAAAATAAAATCTATCTTATATAAATTGGGCAATATTTAATCATATGGACTTAAAGAATAAAGATAATGTGTCCTTTTTTACCCAAAAGTGCAGTTTTTTTTAGTTTTTTAGTATTCGTTTTTTTTTTGTTTTAGTTTTTTTATGTTTCACCGTAGATTCCTCTTGCAGGAACTGCTGACACACTCCAGCCACATGAGGTCTAGCATTGTCTTGCATTAGGAGGAACCCAGGGCCAATCACACCAGCATGAGGTCTCACAAGGGGTCTGAGGATCTCATCTCGGTACCTTATGGCAGTCAGGCTACCTCTGGCAAGCACATGGAGGGCTGTGCGGCCCCTCAAAGAAATGCCATCCCACACCATTACTGACCCATCGCCAAAGCAGTCATGCTGGAGGATGTTGCAGGTAGCAGAACATTCTCCAAGGCGTCTCCAGACTGTGTCACGTTTATCACATGTGCTCAGTGTGAAACTTCTTTCATCTGTGAAGAGCACAAGGCGCCAGTGGCGAATTTACCAATCTTGGTGTTCTCTGGCAAATGCCAAACGGCCTGCACGGTGTTGGGCTGTAAGCACAACCCCCACCTGTGGACGTTGGGCCCTCATACCACCCTCAAGGAGTATGTTTGTGACCGTTTGAGTGGACACATGGAGGTCATTTTGCAGGGCTCTGGCAGTGCTCGTCCTTGCACAAAGGCAGAGGTAGTGGTCCTGCTGCTGGGTTGTTGCCCTCCTACGGCCTCCTCCATGTCTCCTGATGTACTGGCCTAACTCATGGTAGCGCCTCCATGCTCTGGACACTATGCTGACAGACACAGAAATGCTGCAGTCATTTTCAGTAGGAGAAAACTTCCAACGCTCTTCTTTGAAGGTTCTTCAGGTGCCGTTTCAATTACTTTATCAATAAAAAAACATAGCTCCAGAACCAGAAGTAGCTTAAAAATTTGCTTTATCTCGCTCTTTTAAAAAAGATCATCAGCTTTCCTTTCTATAACAGCTTGAAGTTGAGTGGAGTGTGAAAATGTGTTTCCATTATGGTCCACTTTGCCATCTGAATATCTCTTTTGGGTATTTATTCCCAGTTTTTGGTATCTTTTGGGTCAAACAGACGTCTGTTTCTAAACTTCCAATAAAAGTCTTATTTTAACATTTTTCTATTCTTCCAGTACTAGTAATTGTTTTTGACTGGAAACTCTTTTCCATTTCACTGTAAGGGTATGTTCATACATTGAAAAATGTGCACCTGCTTTTTTTATTTGCTCCACTTTTTCCATCAGTTTTTTGCATTCTTCATGTGTTTATGTCCCAAAAGTGTATGAAAAAAGTTCCAAAAACTGAACTTTTTTCATATACAGTTTAAAAAATTACCTTGCACTTAATTTTACGGCTGAAACATTACGTCTGTAAAATTCTACTGAATGCAAATTAACAACTGTTTTCCAATGAGTTTAATATAATATAATACAAAAAATGATACTTCCTGTCCTCATTATCTTCTAAGGCAGAAAGATATTTAAATTTTTCATCTTATGTCCAATGAGTCGTCAGTAGATTCCATTTGCGTGCAGGGCTTTTATGGTGATAAAATGAACTTGGTCTCTGTGCCACCGCTAAATTGGCTCCCCAAGCCTGAACATTTTCTTGTTTAATAGATCTTAAATAATTCATAAGAATTGAATCTCCTTGTACATCCTGGGAATAGCTGTTTTTGCTAGATTTTAGTTAAATTTTGAGATCATATTACATAGCACCACAGCAAAAAATCTGGCATCCAATAACAACATAAAAATAAGCCAGCTATATTTTCAACGGATTAAAGTTTGATTTTCCAGACATTAACAAAATAGTAAAAAAATGTTTACCTATCATTACATTAGATCCAACATTAGAAATGGTTTGGAGTCCAGGAAATCTAATTTGTAGCTAAAAAAGGCCCTTAAAATCAGTTACCTCCACTGGCTCCACTAGAATTGTCTATAAATGTGGACGTGGCAGATATCAGTGTTGCAATACAGCCTTGATTTCCTTTAATTATTATTATTATGCAAATCAGCAGGTGTTTAACAAACCAAATATATCAACTGCAACACTAGGCATATAGTTTAGTTAATAATATATATGTTCTGTAAACCACCGTACATTCAGTAGGTTGCATGAAAGCGAGAATTTGTAAGAACTTATCTGATTTTTCTTTTGCTAATAATAGAATAGAAATATATCCACAACTTCATATCATTTTGAAAACTTGTCATGTATCAGGGAAAAAAGAAATAAGAAGGGGAGCTCCAATTCATGGTGGGGATCACCATTGTGAGCTTCTCAATACAGAAGCTTATGGTGGTATTGTTCTCCATGTGCCGATTTATACACAGTTCACATTAAGAGTTTCTATGCTATGTTTAAGAGCTATAATATAACTTATCTACTTTATTCCCCATAGAAATATCAAGTATATTTGTAAAATATACTAGATGTTTGTAAAATGCCAAAGAAAACTAAACAAAATAACACTAAACAAAGCTGTATGGCTGAATGTAGTTTTTCCTTGATATTAGGGATGCACCGATATATCGGCGGCCGATACATATCGGCCGAAAATAGCTGTTTCGGGGAAATGCCGAAACAACAAAAATGTGCCGATAATGACCCACCTCCCCTGCCCGCCCACAGCACAAGTTGCAAACACTGCCAGTGGCAGAGGCACTCGTGGAGGGTGCAGGGGGGGGCCGGGCGCAACATCTGGGGGGGGGGGGGGCGCGCTCTCCGGGATAGGAATACTTCTTTTTATGTGCCCAGGCCGGCTCCCGTGTGTGGCTGCAGGCGGGGGCTGGCCAGCGCATATAAAACCTAATACTGTATACTAAAAACCAGGGGGCCTCCAGCTGTTGTGAAACTACAACTCCCAGCATGCCCGGACCGGCAAAGTCTGTCTGGGCATGCTGGGAGTTGTAGTTTCACAACAGCTGGAGGCCCCCTGGTTTATAGTATACAGTATTAGTTCTGATATGCTCTGGTCGGCCCCAGCCTGCAGCCACACACGGGAGCCGGCCCGGGCACATAAAAAGAAGTATTCCTATCCCGGACATCCCTGTGTCCCGAAAAATCTTTTCGGGACATAAGGATGTCCGCCGGTCACTCACCATTCCCCGGCGTTCTCCTGCGATCCTCCTTCGGTCCCTCGCTTCTCCGCCTCTATGGTCGTACGCACGGGACGTCACTGACGTCCCGTGCGTACAACCATAGAGACGCAGGAGGACCGCAGGATCGTCGCAGGAGAACGAGCGCTGGCCGGGGCCTGGTAAGTGACTGTGTCATCTTGTTCAGTGTTCCGGTCACCGCTCCCCCGGTCCCGGCACCTACTGCTATGGTCCATAGGCCATAGCAGTAGATGTGACCCCGGGCCGGAGGAATGGTGACCGGAACACTGTGGGGGCAGCAGTACAGACATCCAGCCTCCAGCCATACACTGCATATGGCTGGAAGCTGTATGTCTGTGGGGTGGGGGGAAGCTGCCTACTATTGTGGGGGAACTGCTGACCTAATGTGGGGGGGAGCTGCCTACAAATGTGGGGGGAGCTGCCTAATATTGTGGGGGGAGCTGCCTAATATTGTTGGGGGGGGCAGCTGCCTACAAATGTGGGGGGGAGGTGCCTAATATTGTTGGGGGGGAGCTGCCTACAAATGTGGGGGGAGCTGCCTAATATTGTGGGGGGAGCTGCCTAATATTGTTGGGGGGAGCTGCCTAATATTGTTGGGGGGGAGCTGCCTAATATTGTGGGGGGGGGGAGCTGCCTACAAATGTGGGGGGAGCTGCCTACAAATGTGGGGGGAGCTGCCTAATATTGTGGGGGGAGCTGCCTAATATTGTGGAGGGGAGCTGCCTAATATTGTTGGGGGCAGCTGCCTAATTTTGTTGGGGGGGAGCTGCCTAATATTGTGGGGGGGGGGAGCTGCCTACAAATGTGGGGGGGAGCTGCCTACAAATGTGGGGGGAGCTGCCTAATATTGTTGTGGGGAGCTGCCTAATATTGTGGGGGAACTGCCTACTATTGTGGGGAACCTGCCTACTATTGTGGGGGAACTGCTGACCTAATGTGGGGGGGAGCTGCCTACAAATGTGGGGGGAGCTGCCTAATATTGTTGGGGGGAGCTGCCTAATATTGTGGGGGAACTGCCTAATATTGTGGAGGAACTGCCTACTATTGTGGGGGAAATGCTGACCTAATGTGGGGGAGCTGCCTATTATTGTGGGGGAGCTGCCTACTATTGTGGGGGAGCTGCCTATTAATGTGTGGGAGCTGGCAATCTAATGTGGGGGAATCTAATCTAATGAGCGGAAGACCGGGAGAAGTCATTTTCGGTTTCGGTATCGGTTTTGGACGGACATTTTTTGAAATTTCGGTTTCGTTTCGGTTCTGAAATTTCCATTTCGGTGCACCTCTTCTTGATATCCTACAGACCTTTGGTAAAATGAATTTCGCTATGGTCAGAACTACTGTGGGCAGATATATTTCTATTATAAATGTTAAACTAAATTCATATTTTGTTTATGCTTAACTGACAACAAAGTGATTTTTTTGAAGGGCAATAACAAGAAAGCCAAAGTAAGAATAAAAAAAAGTGAAATTCATATTAGAAAACAAATACTGGGAATCCTTACGGCGGGAAATACACTTTTATTTTTTGGAGTACAGGAACTGAAATACATATTATCTTTGACAGTAATACAAATTTATGATATTTCTGGCCCAAAAGTAATCCAATCAGTCTCTTCTTCTTTATGGAACATGCAAGCTGTTCTTTCATTATTGCATTACAGAACTGGAATGAAAGAAAGTGGGCAATTTATCTTAGGTTATTTACAGGTTCACAGTAACATACACATCATCTCCAGGACGCCAATAATTATATGAAAAACAGAAAAGGAAAATTATTACTGAGAACCGTCGGCCAATTAATTTTGTAGCCTACGGAAAACTTTCAGATATCTGAAATGTAAAGATTATGTCAGTGTGAGCTCTGCAGACATACAGGAAATTGTTGTTCTTATCTCACAGACATACTTATTGCCGTGTATAGTTTGTTCAAAATAGAGGGAACGTCTCATATTTTTAGTTTCCCTTACATCAGCAGCACAAATAGTGACAGATGGGACAGGTAGAAAGATTAATGACTGAGCCATGAGTTTAACTTTTTTTTCAAATAAGTTTTACTGTGAAGTGCACTGCGTAAAAACAGGAGTCCAACGATGGGTCAATTACTTAAATATGTCCAGTAGGTCCTGAGATATGTCCCCCAGAATATCCTCTGTTAAATTCAGTGAATCGTGCACAGGTGACGGGGCTCTGCCCATTCAATTTACATATTCATTGTCTGTGTATTGGGTTCAGTGTGGGTGAACAGGCTGTGACAGTTTTCCTTTAAAGATTTATGTCTCTTAAAAGGCAAGGAGGAAAAAATGAATTGAATTGCTTCCATGTGATTGGCCGACTGGCTATTTGTGTTAACAAGCAATTAAATAGGTGTACTTAATAAAGTGGCTGGTAAGTGTATATATTCCAGACAACCTGATTACTCTGGCCTTCAGTTAAGCAGAGGCTTAACAGTGGCAGAAGAATGGTCTCTAAATTCAAAAATGTTATTTGCTAATTATGGTGGAAAATAAGTATTTGGTCAATAACAAAAGTTCATCTCAATACTTACCCAATGGGCTAAAATACCCAATACTGGGTATTATAGCCCATTCCTCCATGCAGATCTCCTCTAGAGCAGTGATGTTTTGGGGCTGTTGCTGGGCAACATGGACTTCCAATTCCCTCCAAAGGTTTTCTATGGGGTTGAGATCTGGAGACTGGCTAGGCCACTCCAGGACCTTCAAATGCTTTTTACGAAGCCACTCCTTCATTGCCTGGGTGGTGTGTTTGGGATCATTGTCATGTTGAAAAATCCAGCCATGTTTCATCTTTAATGCCCTTGCTGATGGAAGGTTTTCACTCAAAATCTCACAATACATGGCCCCATTTATTCTTTCCTTTACACGGATCAGTTGTCCTGGTCCCTTTGCTGAAAAACAGCCCTAAAGCATGATGTTTCCACCCTCATGCTTCACAGAAGGTATGGTGTTCTTTGTATGCAACTCGGCATTCTTTCTCCTCCAAACACGACAAGTTGTTTTTACCAAAAATTTCTACTTTGCTTTCATATGACCATATGACATTCTCCCAATACACTTCTGGATCATCCAAATGCTCTCTAGCATACTTCAGACGGGCCTGGACATGTACTGGCTTAAGCAGGGTGACATGTCTGGCACTGCATGATTTGAGTCCCTAGCGGTGTAGTGTGTTACTGATGGTAGCCTTTGTTACTTTGGTCCCAGCTCTCTGCAGGTCATTCACTAGGTCCCCCTTTGTGATTCTAGGATTTTTGCTTACCGTCCTTGTGATCATTTTGACACCACGGAGTAAGATTTTGCATGGACCCACAGATCGAGGGAGATTATCAGTGGTCTTGTATGTCTTCCATTTTCTAATAATTGCTCCCACAGTTGATTTCTTCATACCAAGCTGCTTACCTCTTGCAGATTAAGTCTTCCCAGCCTGGTGCAGGGCTACAATTTTGTTTCTAGTGTCCTTCGACAGCTCTTTGGTCTTGGCCATAGTGGAGTTTGGAGTGTGACTGTTTGAGGTTGTGGACAGGTGTTTTTTATACTGATAACAAGTTCAAACAGGTGCCATTAATACAGGTAACGAGTGGAGGACAGTGGAGACTCTTGAAGAAGAATTTACAGGTCTGTGAGAGACAGAAATCCTGCTTGTTTGTAGGTGACCAAATACTTATTTTCCACCATAATTTGCAAATAAATTGTTTAAAAATCAGACAATGTGATTTTATGGATTTTTTTCTCATTATGTCTCTCATAGTTGATGTATACCTATATGAAAATTACAGGTCTCTCCCATCTTTTTAAGTGGGAGAACTTGCACAATTGGTGGCATAGGAACCCTAGCAGTGGATCTTATGGCGACCCAAAAGAATACCAAGCTTCCGGTATTTTTCCTCCTGTATAATGCACATAAAATGCTTGCTTATATCCATACTCTGGAAGTCTCTACTGGCATACATTTTGCCTTCAGCTCCTTCAGAACTCTTCCAAGGCCTGTCATGAACTAGCATCTCTAACAGCCATATTGACCTAAGAAATCTTGGTGCTCTTTGCTAATGCAGTTGAATAGAGGACAATTCTAGCTTATCCCCCTCGACCCAATGTCTTAAGACAACCAAAAATGTCCCAATCACCACAGCCTGAAGCTGACAGTCTAAAAGGTTGACAGGATCCTATAATGATCTCAGTGATTATATCATTCTCTAAAGGACCTTGAGCCAATACAGAGGCTCTTCTACCAAAATGATCTACTCTAGAGTCATATCTGTCTTCCTAAATTGGTATAGACCCTGAAGAGTTTTTTCTTACCTTCCATGAGTGTCCTCAGTTACTGTCATAAAGACTTTAACCCCTTAAGGATGCAGGCCTTTTTTGCAAATCTGACCACTGTCACTTTAAGCATTAATAACTCTGGGATGTTTTTACTTTTCATTCTGATTCCGAGATTGTTTTTCGTGACATATTCTACTTTATGTTAGTGGTAACATTTTGTCAATACGTGCATCATTTCTTCTTGAAAAATTCCAAAATTTGATGAAAAATTTGAAAATGTTGCATTTTTTTTTACTCTGAAACTCTCTGCTTATAAGGAAAATGGACATCCCAAATAAATTATATATTGATTCACATATACAATATGTCTACGTTATGTTTCCATCATAAAGTTGACATGTTTTTACTTTTGGAAGACAGAGGGCTTCAAAGTATAGCAGCAATTTTCCAATTTTTCACTAAATTTTCTAAATTGGAATTTTTCAGGGACCAGTTCAGATTTGAAGTGGATTTCAGGGGCCTTCATATTAGAAATACCCCACAAATGACCCCATTATAAAAACTGAACCCCTCAAAGTATTCAAAATGACATTCAGTAAGTGTGTTAACCCTTTAGGTGTTTCACAGGAATGGCAGCAAAGTGAAGGAGAAAATTCAAAATCTTCATTTTTTACACTCGCATGTCCTTGTAGACCCAGTTTTTGAATTTTTACAAGGGGTAAAAGGAGAAAATCTTCCTAAAATTTTTAACCCAATTTCTCTCGAGTAAGGAAATATCTCACATGTGGATGTGAAGTGCTCTGTGGGTGCACTAGAGGGCTCAGAAGGGAAGGAGCAACAATGGGATTTTGGGGAGTGAGTTTTTCTGAAATGGTTTTTGGGTGGCATGTCACTTAGGATGCCCCTATGGTGCCAGAACAGCAAGAAAACCCCCACATGGCATACTATTTTGGAAACTACACCCCTCAGGGAATGTAACAAGAGGTCCAGTGAGCCTTAACACCCCACAGGTGTTTGATGACTTTTCATTAAAGTTGGACGTGTAAAACAATATATATTTTTTCACTAAAATGCATTTTTTCCCCAAATTTTACATTTTTACAAGGAGTAATAGGAGAAAATGTCCCCAAAATTTGTAACCCCATCCCTTACGAGTATGGAAATACCCCATGTGTGAACGTCAACTGCACTGCGGGCGCACTACAATGCTCAGAAGAGAAGGAGTCACATTTGGCTTTTGGAAAGAAAATTTAGCTGAAATGGTTTTTGGGGGCATGTCACATTTAGGAAGCCCCTATGGTGACAGAACAGCAAAAAAACAAAAAACAAACACATGGCATATTATTTTGGAAACTACACCCCTCAAGGAATGTAACAAGGGGTACAGTGAGCCTTAACACCCCACAGGTGTTTGAGGACTTTTAGTTAAAGTTGGATGTGTAAATTAATTTTTTTTCACTAAAATGCAGTTTTTTCCCCATATTTTACATTTCTACAAGGGGTAATAGGAGAAAATGTGCCCCAAAATTTGTAACCCCATTTCTTCTGAGTATGGAAATGCCCCATGTGTGGACGTCAAGTGCTCTGCTGGCGCACTACAATGCTCAGAAGAGAAGGAGCGCCATTGAGATTTTATGTAAATACAAGACGCTTCGTATTATGCTTAAACCTCTTTTACTCACTCAGCAGCAAAAGAAATGGATATGTATATATTAATAATAAAACAGAAAAACTTTGATAACAAAGGTATGGTATAGTCAAACATGTTGGCATATTCAGTGGCCAATCAGAGTATCCAGACAGGTATAATAGTGACAGTTGCCCATATTTCCTCCTCTTCTTTTGCTGCTCAGCAGTACATATAGATGAGTATTACTGTTCTCCTTATTTCTTATTGCTTATATGTAATTTTTATCTAATTATTAAACCATTTTTATCGTTTTTTTTTCCCCCTGCATAAGTTACCAATATATAGATATATTAAATTTTATTCTATATTTATATATAATATTTTCCCCTTCCCCCCTTCCCCTCAGTTTATCCTATTAATTCCTATTCATATTGTCATATTTTATTTCCTATTGTCTTTCCATTATCCATCCTTGTTTCTGAACATTATTTCTTCTTATTTTATTGTTCCGTCCGTTGCCACTTGGATTTTGCTTAATTTCACTCATACCTGTATTCTTTTCTTATATTTTATCTTCCGTTCACTTACCTGCGGCTCGTTACACTTTCCGGTGCCTTCACATCCTGCATCTTGCTCTGTTTGCGCAATCGTCTTCTTCTTTATTTCTCCTGCGTCACGGCGGCCATCTTTACTTCGGCAGTGAGACTTCGGCGCCCGTTCTCGCGATAACACGCAGTGTGGTGATCACCTGCGTCACAGTGGGCGCGAGTTCTGTCAGATTCCATTCCTGTCAGGATCCTGTCAGACAACCATCGGAAGTTCATTGCGCTGTTCATTTATAAATTATAATACTTATTATTCTATTTATTTCCATTAATTCGATAATTACTAGTTATCCTATTTAATATAGTGGTTATTCAGTTTATTATTGAATATATATACTTCATTTCCCATATCTGACCATTTACCTCTGGGTGACATTATATCCATAGTTACCTATAGTCAGTTAAAATATATTTATATAGTGTATCTCTCATTTCTATTTTAATACAATAAATATCATTTATTTTTCTGTCACGGACACTGCTGAGGACACTAGAATTTCTAACAGGGATGTACGACAACCATCTTTATCTTCTGATAATAAAATCCCTGATCACTTGCAATCAGCAGTGGATGAGTCTGTAGCTCGCTCAGTCCACTCTGCTATATCTATCTTACAAGATAGCATTAATAAGTCCATATCCATGGCACTATCTAAAGCTGGTCCTTCTAGTGAAATTCCAGGACCTACTATCCCCTCTGAAATCTATTGGTCACCAGAAACATCTGTTTCTAAACTGGCTAAAGGTTTTAATACCTCAAAAAAGGCTAAGGCTAAACGCCATCATATTACTGACGACAAAGTTCCCTTCAAAAAATCTTCTAAGGGACCATGGAGAAAAACTGTTCCAGGTTAAACCCCCCAAAGGACGAGGGGGCACTCCCTCCGTCTGGAGAAGAAAAAGTTTAATCTCAAGGGGCGACACGCCTTCTTTACCGTGAGGACTGTGAATCTATGGAACGGTCTACCTCAGGAACTGGTCACAGCAGGAACAATTAACAGCTTTAAAACAGGATTAGATACATTCATGGAACAAAATAACATTAATGCTTATGAAGAAATATAAAATCCCATCCCTTCCCCAATATCGCGCCACACCCCTACCCCTTAATTCCCTGGTTGAACTTGATGGACATATGTCTTTTTTTGACTGTACTAACTATGTAACTATGTCAAGATTACCCCCATAATAAGAGATCTAAGTCGGATCATTCTACTGGTGTCCATCAGAAACACCCCATACCCTCAGCTCCTAAGGAAGTTATTTCCAAAAGAGCCAAAAAAGCCGCTAAAAGATCAAAACCGGATTCCTATAATGAATCCCATTCTGAAGATTCAGATGTCCCTACTAATGCTGATGAAATTTTTATCTCTGACTACTCCTCTGAGGAGAGTGGAGAATTGGCAGAGGACCCTGATGACCAGAAAGATTGCATTCCAGTAGAGTCGGATCAATCTTACTTCGATCCCGCTCTAATTCGCCATCCCAGATCAGGGGAATGGCTCCCCACCGGTAAGGTGGCGAAATTCATATCTACTAGAGTGTTCAAAAGTTTAGACAGAACCACTCGCAACAAAATGAAGGCAGAGTGTCCAAGACCCACCCTGCCACACAATTCTTCAGTTACTCCTGAACTAGACCCTGTTCTAACTAAATTCTTAATGAAATCGGGGAAAAACCCCAAGAAAGGTCTGGATCGGAGCTTCCGAGCATGCCAGGATAAATTAATGGACCTTATTGGCCCCCTAACTAAAATAGTTGACTTGGCCGAGGAATCCTCCGCCAGCAATAGACCCGTAGACACGGAAGTCCTATTGGGATGGGCACAACGTGCCGTTTGTATATTCGGAAACGCCAATGCAGCGCTTTCTGTAGAATGCAAACGTTCTATTTTAATGAAGATTGACCCCCAAATTACAAATTTAGCATCCAAAGAACCTGAAAAGCCTACAGAAGGCTTATTATTTGGGGACGATTTTATACATGACATGGGCAAATATGTAGGATTGTTTTCATCCATCAACAAAGCCCAATCCTCCCTCAAGAAAGTCTTCTCTAATAGAGTTTTTGGTCGGGCCGGGAAAGGTAGGAGCTGCTTTTCCGGCCGATCTCTCCCCAACAGACAAAATTTTAGAGGCTCCTACCATAACAACCAAACTTACCAATCTTCACAACCGGTCCCTACACCATTCTTTCCATATCGTGGAAGACCATGGAGAGCCAGAGGCCAGAGAGGGGTCCCTCGAGCTAGATCATCTTCAGGTAAGCCATCTCCATTCTTTCACAAATCTCCCATTGGGAGGAAGAATCATGCATTTTTTGAAAAATTGGAATATGATTACTTCCGACTTATGGATACTAAACACTGTATCGGGTTTTCTGATAGAATTTGTCTCCCCACCCGTCCAATATTATCTTCCCCATCCAATCCAATTTTCCAAAATAGATCAGGATCTGATCGATTCGGAAGTGGAGGATCTCGTTTCCAAAAATGCCATTGTTCCTGTCCCCATGGATTCTATGGGTTTTCTCAGCAACCTGTTCATAGTAAAAAAGAAGGACGGAGGTCACAGACCCGTTATCAATCTAAGACTACTCAACAATCATGTTGTGTACAGACACTTCAAGATGGAAGGCATCCATCTTTTAAGAGACATGTTACTCAAAGACGATTGGTTAATCAAGATAGACTTGAAAGATGCTTATATCACCGTTCCAATTCATCCATCTTCTCAAATGTATCTTCAATTTCTTTGGAACAATCAAAAATGGCAATTCACTTGCCTCCCATTCGGACTAGCATCGGCTCCATGGTGCTTCACCAAACTTCTAAAACCAATTGTGGCCCTTCTCAGAAGCCGAGGTGTTCGTCTAATTATTTATCTAGACGATATTCTCCTCATGGCTCAAATAGAATCAATTCTTCTCTCACACAAAGATTGGACTTTATCACTTTTAACCAATCTGGGTTTCCTTATCAATCACACGAAATACGTTCTCCTACCTTCTCAGGAATTGGAATTCCTGGGCTTTACGATCAACACCCAGTTGACCATTCTAAGTCTTCCTCCCAGGAGACTGAAAATTATCCGCAAAGAGATTCGCCAGATTCTTCACAAAGATCTTATCTCTCTGAGGACGATAGCTCGGATTGTGGGCCTTCTCTCAGCCTCCATTCAAGCAGTCTTTCCAGCCCCTCTTCATTATCGAGCTCTTCAGCATCTTCAGACGCCAAGGAAGAACTTCTTTGGTGGCTATCTCACATTCAGGATTGGAATGGAAAAGCAATTTTCAATCCCAACCCAGACCTTATCATAGAATCAGATGCCAGCCTAGTAGGCTGGGGTGCTCATTGCGATTCCCTCTCTACTGGAGGGAAATGGTCTACTTCCGAATCTACCCTTCATATCAACTGCTTAGAGCTTTTGGCTGGGTCATTCGCACTAAAGAGCTTTGCGAAGGATTTATCTCACTGTTGTGTCTTACTTGGCATGGACAACATCTCTGCTGTCCAATATATCAATCATCTCGGTGGAACAACTTCCAAGGCCCTTGCCGATATTGCCAAAGATTTCTGGCATTTTTGTCTAGACAGACATATTACTCTGAAAGCAGAATACCTTCCTGGGATTTCCAATTCAATCGCAGATTGGAATTCCAGATTCCTCACAGACTTCAGCGATTGGAAACTTCTTCCCAGAGTCTTTCAAAAAGTCGAGCAATTATGGGGCCCACTCCATATCGACATGTTCGCTTCTCGTCTGAATTGTCAAATTCAGCAATTCTTCAGCTGGAAGCCAGATGCGGAAGCAATAGGAACGGACGCTTTCCTCCAATTTTGGCCTCCAAAAACCCTTTACGCATTTCCACCATTCAATCTATTTCCTCGTCTACTCTTTCAAACTTCCCTTCGGAAATCATCCTTGGTCCTAATCACTCCTTGGTGGCAAACTCAACAGTGGTTTCCTCAACTTCTAGATCTCTTAATAGATTATCCTCTACTTCTACCTACTTCTCAGGATCTCCTTCTGGACCCTCTGGGCAACTTTCATCCATTGATCTTGTCAGATCAATTGACTCTAGTCGCTTGGTTAATTTCGGGCATTCCAGGACAGTCTCACCACTTTCTTTCACAACTACAGAACTCCTCTCGGATGCATGGGCTCCAGGCACCAGATCTGCTTACAGATCAGCCTGGAAAATTTGGCTTCATTGGTGCTCTCAAAGGGATTTGGATCCCTTTCAAACGTCTATCCCTAACATCTTAAATTTTTTATCCACCTGCTTTGATGATGGTAAAGCTTACCGCACCATCAATTTATACCATTCAGCCATTTCGGCTAGACATTCTCTCATTGATTCATTACCTATAGGTAAACATCCTTTAGTGTGTAGACTTTTGAAAGGCATACGTTATCAACGTCCTCCTTTGCCTAAGTATAACTCTACTTGGGATGTCAACATCATCTTGGATCTCTTCCTTACGTGGGAAGACAATGACTCCCTATCTTTAAAATTCCTTTCATTTAAACTTACTGTTCTTTTGTGCCTTATTTCCGTCAAACGCGTATCTGATGTTAGAGCACTAGATATTTCTAGAATGCAATTTTCTCCTGATGGGGTTATCTTCACTATCTATCGTCGTACAAAAACTAATTTACACTCCGTTTTTATCCAGTGTTCCCCCCCCCCCCCCCCCGCGGTGCCAGAACAGTGGACCCCCCCACATGTGACCCCATTTTGGAAACTACAGCCCCCACAGAATTTAATAAGGGGTGCAGTGAGCATTTACACCCCACTGGTGTTTGACAGATCTTTGGAACAGTGGGCTGTGCAAATGAAAAATTACATCTGTGGGCTGACTGCACCCCTTATTACATTCCGTGAGGGGTGTAGTTTCCAAAATGGGGTCACATGCGGGGGGGGGGGGGTTTGTTCTGGCACTATGGGGGCTTTGTAAACACACGTGGCCTTCAATTCCAGACAAATTTTCTCTTCAAAATCCCAATGGCGCTCCTTCTCTTCTGAGCATTGTAGTTCGCCCGCAGAGCACCTTACATCCACATATGTGGTATGTTCTTACTCAGAAGAAATGAGGTTACAAATTTTGGGGGGCTTTTTTGACTATTTTCCCTTGTAAAAATGAAAAATTTAGGGTAACACCAGCATTTTAGTAATCCATCCAACTTTAACAAAAATTTGTCAAACACCTGCGGGGTGTTCAGGCTCACTATACCCCTTGTTACGTTCTGTGAGGGGTGTAGTTTCCAAAATGGGGTCACATATGAGTATTTATTTTTTTGCGTTTATGTCAGAACCGCTGTAAAATCAGCCACCCCCTGTGCAAATCACCAATTTAGGCCTCAAATGTACATAGTGTGCTCTGAGCCTTGTTGTGCGTCCGCAGAGCATTTTACGCCCACATATGGGGTATTTCCATACTCAGGAGAAATTACGTTACAAATTTTGGGGGTCTTTTTTTCCTTTTACCTCTTGTGAAAATAAAGAGTATGGGGCAACACCAGCATGTTAGTGTAACATTTTTTTAATTTTTTTACACTAACCGGCTGAAGTAGACCCCAACTTTTCCTTTTCATAAGGGGTAAAAGGAGAAAAATACCCCAAAATTTGTAACGCAAGTACGGAAATACCCCATATGTTGCCCTAAACTGTTCCCTTAAAATACGACAGGGCTCCGAAGTGAGAGAGCGCCATGCGCATTAGAGGACTAAAATAGGGATATTCCAGTGATTCCAAAACAGGGTGCCTCCAGCTGTTGCTAAACTCCCAGCATGCCTGGACAGTCAGTGGCTGTCCAGAAATGCTGGGAGTTGTTGTTTTGCAACAGCTGGAGGCTCCGTTTTGGAAACACTGCCGTACGATGTTTTTTATTTTTATTGGAGGGGACAGTGTAAGGGGGTGTATATGTAGTGTTTTATCTTTTATTATGTGTTAGTGTAGTGTTTTTAGGGTACATTCGCACTGGCGCAGGTTTACAGTGAGTTTCCCGCAAGGAGTTTGTGCTGTGGCAGAAAATTTGCAGCAGCTCAAACATGAAGCAGGAAACTTACTGTAAACCTGCCCGTGTGAATGTACCCTGTACATTTACATGGGGGGCGGGGGCAAACCTCCAGCTGTTGCAAAACTACTTTTGCAACAGCTGGAGGTAAACTGGTTGGAAAACCTTCAGTTAGGTTCTGTTACCTAACTCAGTATTTTCCAACCGGGGTGGCTCCAGCTGTTGCAAAACTACAACTCCCAGCATGTACTGATCGCCGAAGAGCATACTGGGAGATGTAGTTATGCAACAGCTGGAGGTACGCAACTACAACTCCCAGCATGCCGAGACAGCTGTTTGGGCACGCTGAGATTTGCAGTTTTGCAACATCTGGAGGGCTACAGTTTAGAGACCACTGCACAGTGATCTCCAAACTGTGGCCCTCCAGATGTTGCAAAACTACAAATCACAGCATGCACAGACAGCAAACTGCTGTGTGGGCATGCTGGGAGTTGTAGTTTTGCAAGAACTGGAGGGCCACTGCACAGTGATCACCAAACTGTAGCTCCCTTAATCTTACAAAACTACAAATCCCAGCATGCCCAAACGGCTGTCTGGGCATGCTGGGAGTTGTAGTTTTGCAACATCTGGGGGGGGGGGGGGTCGGTATAGTGGTCTCCAAACGTTAACCCCCCCCAGATGTTGCTAGGCATCTACTCACCGGCTTCCGCAGTCTTCACCAGGGAGCCACAAGTCATCGACCTCCCCCGCCACCGGTCACGCTACAGTTTCCCCGTTCTGCCCGGATTACCGTTGGTGGGCAGGAAGGGGGAACCGAACTTTAACACCCCCGCCCCCGATCTGCTATTGGTCGTTGCTTCTTGACATCCAATAGCAGGGATAGGAGGGGTGGCACCCACCTAACTGCTATGCCTTCATTTACTGTACTAAGACTGGCATATTTTGCACCAGATTTTCTAATAGACAGGAAATCAAATTGTGCAAATGTTTATACCGTTTTTAGGCTCTCAAGTGTATTACAATGTAAGTCTACGTGACTTCTGGCAAATTCCATAGATGACTCACTTTTGAAGAAGACTACAGAGTTGCTAAAGTTTTATGCAGGGATCCTGCCGCCAGGCTATAATGCTATGCAAGCTGCGGTTTTTGCTTTAATTATTGAATTCATTGAGACACACAAGTACACCAAAACATAAAACACACAAAAATAAATAAATAAATCCTGATTATTCCCTTTCTTGATTTTCTGATTTAATTGTATGTGTACTGTATCTACGTCTCTTAGATATATATATTTTTTCTTATTTAATTTAATAGCAGCACTAATTATTTCTAATCAGTTCTGTCTCTTGCTCTCTAAACCAAACTTTGCCCACGGTACAATATGTTCATCTTGCATTACTAAAGTTATCTTTATAGATATCTGGGGTAGAGATATTGTTAGTTTATTATTGTGAAGGGTAACCTAAGATTCCTGTATAAGTCTTGGGGGTGGCAGAGATCAATGAAGGATTTATACTAAAGTTTGGGTGTGATATGTGGACCTCACAAGTGAACACTTTTGGGGAGATTTATCAAAACCTGTCCAGAGGAAAAGTTGCTCATAGTAACCAATCAGATTTTTTCTTTCAATAAAAAAAAATACCTCTGCAAAATGAAAGATGCGATCTGATTGGTTGCTATGGGCAACTTTTCCTGCATACCCTCCCTGTGACGGAAGGCTATACAGTGTATAACACTAGTGTGCACACAGGTATAGGCTGATATCATTAAGAAGAAGAAAGGAAGTTTGTTGATGATAACCTTCATAACATTTACACTTCAGCTCAGGTGCCACTAGGATAGCAAGAAAGTGTAAAATCACCCTGAAACATCTGAGATAACTGAAGTAGTAATGAAAAAAAAGTCATCTGAAGAGATGGCCCTTTTAAGGGTAGGGTCACACTAAGTGGATATGCAACGTAATAGATGCTGTGAGAAATCTGTTGAGCAGTGGAAAATGCGCTAGGGGCAGACACAGGGCTTTCCCTGCCTCAACCCTGGTTCCGGAGCCAGTGGGAGCAGCTGGCTCTTGAACCTTATTGCAGACACACGACTGCGGCGGGGAACGCCTGCGTCTGCTCCTTGAGAAAACACAGCGTATTTCTTGCTGCTCAGCAGAATTCACATAAGTAGCCAAATAGAGTGATTTCTTTTTGGTCTGATCAGGAGATTCTTGCTATTCGAACAGCAGGCAGCAAGGAGGGGAGTACAGGTGTGTAAAACACTGGTCTTTAGTAAATCTGCCCTACAGTTTAGAAACATGCTGGGGCATTGTGTCCTCTAAGCCAGTGCTTCTTAAAATTTAAAGGGGTATTCCGGCCCTAAGATTTCTTATCCCCTGTCCAAAGGATAGGGGATAAGATGCCTGATCGTGGGGGTCCTGCTGCTGAGGAACCCCGCAATCTTTCATGCAGCACCCCGCTATCATCAGCCTCCTGAGCAAACATTGCTCCAGGTCTGATGAATCACGATCACGGGGTCGTAGTATCTTGTTATCACAGCTCCGCCCCCTCAATGCAAGTCTATGGGAGGGGGCGTGGTGGCTGTCCTCAGCAGCAGGACCCCCACGATCAGGCATCTTATCCCCTATCCTTTGGATAGGGGATAAGATGTCTTAGATCCGGAGTAACCCTTTAAGGTGGGTCTCACAAATGAGGCACAGCTGGGGAGGAAGTTTTCACCAAAGTGACAATAAGCTGCACACTTCTTTCTCTGAATGAAACAATCTGGTTTAGCAAAATGATTGACTCACTTTGTGTTCAGTTATACAGCATTTAAGAGGTCAAAAAAAATAAAAAATGGTAGACAGCAATATTTGTAATCTTTGCATGGATTTTTACCATAGATGTGAATCTCCGGCAGAACTTTGGACTGTTGGATGAGGATCAGGTATAACAAATTTGAGAAGCCTTGCTCTAGGCAGTCCTTACCAACTTCTCCAGGCCAAGGAACATTTGTATGTGTTCTTGCACGCTCCAATTTCCTGAGTTGTTTCATTTAGCATGCTCGGGAATAAATGAATCATAAAGAGTCACATGATCAAACTGCCTTATTTACAAACCAGTTTGGCTTTGGATCAGGGGTCGGCAACCCCTGGCGTGCCAGGGGTGCTTTTGAGTGGCACACGGGGCCACGGGCGGAGAGGCGCTTGCTCCGCTAATGGGGATCCAGGACACTTGTTCGGATCCCCAGGTGAGCGAGCGCCGCTTTCAGCTGTGGGCACACACGCACGCACAGTTAAAGATTCCTCTCAGTGTGAGCTTCAGGACCTGCGGCTTCACTGAGAGGAGACCTGTGACTTCTGCCCGAACGCAGCGCAGGCGCTGATGACGTCACTCATTGGCGCCTGCACTGTAGTGGGAAAAGAATGCAGAGTAAAAGTTTTTTTTTTTTTTGTAATCATCCTGGAATCAGTAGAGCAGGGGAGGGAAGGTGACAGGATGATGGGGGGGTGCAAGTGATGATGGGGGGGGGGTGAAAGTGATGATGGGGAGGTGCAAGTGACAGGAGTGAAGGGGGTGCAGGTGACGGGGGGAGGGGATGAAAGTGACTGGGGGTGGCATGATGATTTGGATGTGAAGGAGAACTTGCTATTTCCCTACCTGGCTACCTACACAATTATGGGGGGGGGGGGGGGGGGGATGCAAATGATGATGGGGTTGCAAGTGACAAGGTGAAAGGGGCGTGCAAGTGACGGGGAGGGGGATGATGATGATTTGGATGTGAATTGTGAGTCAGTTAATGTAACTGTATGTATATTATTGCGCAACACGACTGGGGTATGAATTATGGTGTGGACTGATTCTGGGGTCTGTATTATGGTGGGTGGTGATTCTGGGGTCTGTATTATGGTGGGTGGTGATTCTGGGGTCTGTATTATAGTGGGAACTGATTCAGGGGTCTGAATTATGGTGGGTGGTGATTCTGGGGTCTGTATTATGGTGGGTGGTGATTCTGGGGTCTGTATTATGGTTGGTGGTGATTCTAGGGTCTGTATTATCGTGGGTGGTGATTCTGGAGTCTGTATTATGGTGGGAACTGATTCTGGGGTCTGTATTATGGTGGGTGGTGATTCTGGGGTCTGTATTATGGTGAGGTCTGATTCTGGGGTCTGTATTATGGTGGATAGTGATTCTGGAGTCTGTATTATGGTGGGGTCTGTATTATGGTGGATGGTGATTCTGGAGTCTGTATTATGGTGGGGTCTGTATTATGGTGCAGACTGATTCTGGGGTCTGTATAGTGGTGAGGACTGATTCTGGGGTCTGTATTATGGTGAGGTCTGATTCAGGGGTCTGTATTATGGTGGAGTCTAATTCAGGGGTCTGTATTATGGTGGGTGGTGATTCTGGGGGTCTATTATGGTGGGTGGTGATTCTGGGGTCTGTATTTTGGTGGGTGGTGATTCTGTGGTCTGTATTATGGTGGGTGGTTATTCTGGTGTCTGTATTATCGTGGGTGGTGATTCTGGGGGTCTATTATGGTGGGTGGTGATTCTGGGGGTCTGTATTATGGTGGGTGGTGATTCTGGAGTCTGTATTATGGTGTGGTCCAATTGTGGGTCTGTATTCTAATGGGTGGTGATTCTGGGGTTTGTATTATGGTGGGTGGTGATTCTGGGGTCTGTATTTTGGTGCGGACTGATTCTAGGGTCTGCATTGTGGTGGGTGGTGATTCTGGGGTCTGTATTATGGTGGGTGATGATTCTGGATTCTGAGGTCTGTATTATGGTGGGGTCTGATTCTGGGGTCTGTAATATCGTGAGGTCTAATTCAGGGGTCTATATTATGGTGAGTGGCAATTCTGGGGTCTGTTTTATGGTGGGTGGTGATTCTGGGGTCTGTATTATGGTGGGTAGTGATTCTGGGGTCTGTATAATGGTGGGTGGTGATTCTGGGGTCTGTATTTTGGTGGGTGGTGATTCTGTGGTCTGTATTATGGTGGGTGGCGATTCTGTGGTCTGTATTATGCTGGGTGGCGATTCTGTGGTCTGTATTATGGTGGGTGGCAATTCTGTGGTCTGTATTATGGTGGGTGGTGATTCTGGGGTCTGTATTATGGTGGGTGGTGATTCTGGGGTCTGTATTTTGGTGGGTGGTGATTCTGGGGTCTGTATTTTGGTGGGTGGTGATTCTGGGGTCTGTATTTTGGTGGGTAGTGATTCTGGGGTCTGTATTATGGTGGGTGGTAATTCTGGGGTCTGCATTATGGTGGGGTCTGATTCTGAGGTCTATTATGGTGGGGACTGATTCTGGGGTCTGTATAATGGTGGGGACTGATTCTGGGGTCTGTATTATGGTGGGGACTGATTCTGGGGTCTGTATTATGGTGGGGTCTAATTCTGGGGTTTGCATTGTGGTGGGGACTGATACTGGGGTCTGTATTATGGTGGGTGGTGATTCTGGGGTCTATATTATGGTGGGATCTGATTCTGGGATCTATATTATGGTGGGATCTGATTCTGGGGTCTGTATTGTGGTGCGGACTGATTCTGGGGTCTGTATTATGGTGGGTGGTGATTCTGAGGTCTGTACAGGGTGGGGCATTTATATGGATACACCTTAATAAAATGGGAATGGTTGGTGATGTTAACTTCTTGTTTGTGGCACATTAGTATATGTGAGGGGGGGAAACTTTTCAAGATGGGTGGTGACCATGGCGGCCATTTTGAATCCAACTTTTGTTTTTTCAATAGGAAGAGGGTCATGTGGCACATTGGGAATTTCATAAGAAAAACAATGATGTGCTTGGTTTTAACATAACTTTATTCTTTCAGGAGATATTTACAAGTTTCTGACCACTTATAAAATGTGTTCAATGTGCTGCCCATTGTGTTGGATTGTCAATGCAACCCTCTTCTCCCATTCTTCACACACTGATAGCAACACTGCAGGAGAAATGCTAGCACAGGCTTCCAGTATCCATAGTTTCAGGTGCCTCAGAATGGGCAAAACAAAAATTGGAACAGGACCCTCAGTTTACGCAGAAGATTTTGTTCAGTGATGAGGCAAACTTTTATGTGAATGGTGAAGTTAACAAACAAAACCACTGCTTTTGGTCTGACACTAACCCACATTGGATAGATTCCTCCAAGACTGCTGGAACACAAAAATTGATGGGATGGTGTGGTATATGGGGAACAAAGATAGTGGGGCCATTCTTCATCAATGGAAACCTCAAGGCCACTGGATATGCGAAATTGCTACATGATGATGTGTTTCCCTGTTTATGCACTGACGCTGGCACGTTCCCTGAGTTTTCCAGCAAGATGGTGCACCACCACATTATGGGTGTCAGGTCCGAGCATTCCTAGATGAACAGTTTCTGGGGTCTGTGCTGTGATGTGGACTGATTCTGGGGTCTGTATTATACAGGTCTGAGTTAAAATGGTTGTTCTCACTGTAATGTCCTTACAGCGAGAACAATATATAGGGACAATTCTGTAAAAAAAATACACCCTGTGACAAGCCACACACCCACAAACCCCACCCACAGCAAGCCACACCCACAAAAAGCCACACCAATGTTGCCATCACACCAAGCCACTATGAAAAAAATTTGCACACAGCACTACCAAAATGTTGCCTACCCCTGCTTTAGATACATAAGCAAGTTTTCCACAGATGTTTACATATGGGGATCAAAATAAAAAAGGAATGTTTTTCTTATACGATGAGTGCTGGCCCTATATTGTTGTTTTGCATAAAACCACCGGTTTTCACTCATTCATGGAAAGTTTAGAAAGGTAGGAATTAAAATAAAAATACAGTAGACTTAGTGTACCCTTTTATTGACACTATTTACAATAAAAAGCATTATTGATGTTATTTGCAAATTAACAAAACATCTTTCACATGGAAATATAAATAACATATTATTACAAAGTTTGACACTGACAAGGGAAAAAATAATAAAATGTACCACAGAAATGAGGCAAATAATAACCAGCTCTTAAACAAGAATATTTGTGTTTTTAATAAGGAACGTATGACTTACATGTTCATAATGCTATAAGGTATGTACAAAAAAAAGCATTGATAAGGTATGCAAATGTATTCTCTTTCTTCACTCCGGCCGTCTTCGTGTTGTCAACAACATCGTACAATAAAAGGCATCATCTTATCTGCAGAACAAAACACAAACAGGCGGAAAGTTAGTCAAGAATCTCTTGCACATGAGAAATAGTATTGCTTCTCTTCTATTTTAGCATTTTTACCTTTACAGAGAAGGGGTCGGACATCAATCCTGTCATGCGTTTACTTGACATCTAAGAAATCAGAATTCCCTTTGTCATAAACCTCGCTCTCACACAGACAGTGACATTAAATTATGCATTTGAGGGGGAATAATAAAGGAATAATTGAATAATTGAAGTGCCCCTTCCGCTCCACACAAACTTTACCAGCAATCCAGCTATATACTTCAGTAACGTACACAAGCCTCAGGGTTTACCTGCTACAGTTTTTCACAGAGCTTCCTCTTTGTCTCTTTTACTTTGCATAATAACTAGAAGCTCCCTTTAGGTCAAAAGCACTAAAACTGAGGATTTTGGACAGACTGGCCGGCTATATAATGCATATGCATATGAAGGGAAAGGCATATTGCTGTCAGACACCTTGCCTCTCCCAGTTAAAGGGGTACTCTGGTATAAACATTTTTTATTTATTTATTTTTTAAATAAACTGGTGCCAGAAAGTTAAACAGATTTGTAAATGAGTGCATGAGGAAACAAAGAAAAGTCGGCACTCACCGGATTACCAATTCAGCAGATTTTATTGCACATTTCTCACAGCCGTAGTACAGTTCTAGGGGAGACAACAGATGGTACAAGGGGGGTACCACAGAGAGGCGACACCTGTGTTTCGCACTTAGTAGTGCTTCAACGGGCCTAACTCTTTACCGGAACATGTCATCTTCTTATACAGGTGAGTTTAGTAATTGGACCTATCACCATCCAACACACCTTGTGACGTTAAAAGAAGGAGGAGGGATTGCTTTGTTAAGCTTGTTCCTACTTAGATCTAGCTCATTGTTCAGACTGTCAAGACTGGTACCGTAAAAAACATTCTTAGAAGCAAACTGAGACATCAACTTTATCATTACGCCCTAAGACTCCTGTTGCGTAAGTAGCAATTATCCATTGTGTCTCTTCTAAGGAGGTTTTTGTCCGATCTCAGCCCCGGTCGTGCAGTAACTTTTTCTATTCCTGCAAATCTTAAAGATTCATGACTTCCTCCATGGGCTTCTACTACGTGGGAAATAAATCTGGGAGCCCCCTTTTTAGTGCGTAGAGAGTAAAAGTGCTCTCTAATTCTAGCGCACATTTGTCGGATTGTTTTTCCTATATAGTAGAAGCCGCATGGGCAGAATATAACCTAAACCACGCTTTTTGACTTACACGTAATAAGTTCGCTAACCGTATGGGTAATTGGACCTATTCTGAATGTTTGCAAGCCAAGATTGTATTTGCAGAAATTGCAATTTTTGCATTGGAAATTCCCTATTGGTATATGGCTAGTTAACCAGTCTATTTTTCTCTTCTTTTCTTTATCTTTTTGTGTATTCTGTGCTTGTTTCAATACTTCACCTATTGTTTTCCTTTTCCTATAAGAGATTAATGGTTTCTTTCCTGCCATTTCTTTGAGGTCTTCATCTGTCTCTAGTATATACCAGTTCCTCCTAATTGCTCTCTCTATCATTTTATTTACTGGTGAGTTCTGAAATGTGAAGGTGAACCTATTTAGTGGCGCGTTTTTTTGTTTTTTTCCGCACAATTCTTCTCTATTTTTTCCATCTGCTTTCTGTCTCCCTTTCTTTATTAGATCTACTGGGTAGTTACGTTCTATTAGTCTTCTTTCTTACTCAGTTGCCTGTTTTTGATATGTTGAATCTTGTGTATTATTTCTTTTTAAACGTAAAAACTGTCCGTATGGCATACCATTTTTGACTGCTTGTGTATGGGAACTTTGGTAGTGAAGTATCGTATTCTTTGCCACTTCCTTCCTGTAGCCTTCACTTATTAAGTTTCCTTCTTTCACTATCAATTTGATGTCTAGGAATTCCAGCGTATCACCACCATATTGGTGTGTATACGCCATATTATAACCCTTGGCATCGTTAAGGTAATCTACAAACTGATAGAATTGGTTTTTAGTTCCTGACCATACTAACAAAATATCGTCCACGAATCGGACATAAGTTCTTATGTATTTAATGAATGGGTTAGTGGTAGTATATACTATGTTATTCTCAAAATTAGCTAAATACAGATTAGCGTATGTACAAACCTCAAAAAACCTTTCAAATTCTCTAATATTTTGTTAGTCGGATCGCTCAAGAGGGGAGTGTATGTGGTATGGTCTGACAATTGCCTTTCGGCTTCTTCATTATACTGTGTCTTAGAGACCACCACTACACTCCCTCCTTTATCCGCTCTAACTATAACAATATCACTCCGTTTCTTGAGTTTAGTTAGAGCTTCTTGTTCTTTAACAGGTAAATTATTAACTATTAGAGGATATAGAACAGATTTCACATCTTTTTGGACTGCTTTTTGGAATAGGTCAACACATCCACCCGGTGCCACAGGGGGTGAGAATGTCGACCTCTTTCCTTTATTAAACCTGTAAGTTAAATTATCTGAACTCGGTACATCACTCTGCGTCCCAAACTCTGTGACACACATTTCAATGCATTTCCTTTCATAATCGGAGAAACCTGTGGGTATAAGTCCCAGATTGTCAGTCCTGACTGGTAATTCTCCTGGGTATGGATCAGATTCTGTTGATGGTCTGTTAGCATAATATTTTTTAAGATTAATGTTCCTAATTGCTCGTTCCAGATCTATTTCAAACGTAGTGGGGTTGAAGTCTTCTGATAGTCCAAAGTTCAGTCCTCTTGACATTAGTGAGATGGTGCTGCTATCCAATTCATGTTCAGTTAAGTTGATTACGTTGTTAGTAGTAGCTGTTACTAGATCTTCTATAGGTTCACTTTTCTTTTCTTTTGTTCCTTTATAACTTTTTCTCCTTGAATGTCGTGTATGGGCTTTTCTAAAGGGATGTTAGTTGCAGATGGAATAGAGACCTGTTCAGACTTCTGTTCATTATAGGATGCTGTTGCGGTTTTAGCAAATTTTCGATTATTTTTCTTCTTGTAACCATAGGATTCAGTATTGTAACTTTTTGTATGCCAATTGAAGACTTTGTTATTTTCATAATCTTGCTTATCTCGTAGATATTTCTCTCTTTTATTACTTTTGGTCTCTTCCTGTAAAGCCTTCAATTTCGGTTCCATTTTAGAAAAAACGCACTTGCAACTTCGTTCTCTACTCTTTTTCTGTATACATTCTTGGCTTTGTTTAAATCTTCAGAAATACGATCATATTCGATTCGGTTGCGAGTTAATATAAGATGTAACAATTTTAAAGCGTGCTCGTTGTGTGCTTTAATCCACATTTCCAAAACACGCTGTCATCTTGATATTGTGCTGGGGTCTTGATAGACCTAAGCCCTCTAGGGGCTCGTTCACATTGAGCATAAGCTTGTAAAGAATTGACAGTCCAGTATACTGCGATTTATTTTTCAGATAGAGATACTATTCGGTTTTCTAGTGCCTTGACGCTGATGAGCTCTAGATCTTCAGTAGATTCACATTCCAAAAAGTACCCCCCTGCGCCGTCTCTCCCTGGCTGTAATGCAAGTTGAAGCTGATCCGTATGACTTACTTGGTCCATCTCCACATTTTGTGGCGTGGGGTCAGACATTGTTCAGCGTGCTCAGAACACAAAAGCTGCAAAGGAATACTATAGCGTATAGAAGAGTAGTTCGGCACTACTGACTTCTGTACCTGGAGGCGGGTGGACACTAAGTCGCTGTAGCAGAGTGTGGATACGGTGGTGCTCAGACTCACGTAGAATATAAGATCAGTGCATGAGGAAACAAAGAAAAGTCGGCACTCACCGGATTACCAATTCAGCAGATTTTATTGCACATTTCTCACAGCCGTAGTACAGTTCCAGGGGAGACGACGGATGGTACAAGGGGGGTACCACAGAGAGGCGACACCTGTGTTTGGCACTTAGTAGTGCTTCAACGGGCCTAACTCTTTACCGGAACATGTCATCTTATACAGGTGAGTTTAGTAATTGGACCTATCACCATCAAACACACCTTGTGACGTTAAAAGAAGGAGGAGGGATTGCTTTGTTAAGCTTGTTCCTACTTAGATCTAGCTCATTGTTCAGACTGTCAAGACTGGTACCGTAAAAAACATTCTTAGAAGCAAACTGAGACATCAACTTTATCATTAAGCCCTAAGACTCCTGTTGCGTCAGTAGCAATTATCCATTGGGTCTCTCTTCTAAAGAGGTTTTTGTCCGATCTCAGCCCCGGCTGTGCAGTAACTTTTTCTATTCCTGCAAATCTTAAAGATTCATGACTTCCTCCATGGGCTTCTACTACGTGGGAAATAAATCTGGGAGCCCCCTTTTTAGTGCGTAGAGAGTAAAAGTGCTCTCTAATTCTAGCGCACATTTGTCTGATTGTTTTTCCTATATAAGTAGAAGCCGCATGGGCAGAATATAACATAAACCACGCTTTTTGACTTACACGTAATAAGTTTGCTAACCGTATGGGTAATTGGACCTATTCTGAATGTTTGCAAGCCAAGATTGTATTTGCAGAAATTGCAATTTTTGCATTGGAAATTCCCTATTGGTATGTGACTAGTTAACCAGTCTATTTTTTTTGGGACGCAGAGTGATGTACCGAGTTCAGATAATTTAACTTACAGGTTTAATAAAGGAAAGAGGTAGACATTCTCACCCCCTGTGGCACCGGGTGGATGTGTCGACCTATTCCAAAAAGCAGTCCAAAAAGATGTGAAATCTGTTCTATATCCTCTAATAGTTAATCATTTACCTGTTAAAGAACAAGAAGCTCTAACTAAACTCAAGAAACGGAGTGATATTGTTATAGTTAGAGCGGATAAAGGAGGGAGTGTAGTGGTGATCTCTAAGACACAGTATAATGAAGAAGCCGAAAGGCAATTGTCAGACCATACAACATACACTCCCCTCTTGAGCGATCCGACTAACAAAATATTACAGAATTTGAAAGGTTTTTTGAGTAAATCTGTGTTTGAAGGTATTATTTCGAAAAAAAAAACGTTGCTAAGTTAACTTCTGAATGCCCGTGCCCTGCAAAATGGTATCATCTACCAAAAGTGCACAAGTCACTGAGCCGACCCCCTGGGCAACCCATTGTCGCGGGGATCGGCTCAGTGACTGAGCACTTGTCTCAGTACATAGATTTTTTGCTTCGTCCTATTTTGCCCACAATTCCAGCATACATTAAGGACACCAGTCACCTATTATCTATAGTGAATGACTTACCGTGGGAAAAAGGTTGGAGTTTATGTTCCATTGATGTCACTAGCCTGTACACCCGTATCCCCCACGATACGGGTGTGCAGGCAGTGACTGAAATTTTAAAAAGAACAGAGAACAGTATATTAAATTTGTACAAGACGCCCTTAGATTCGTCCTACAGAACAGTACTTTTGTATATGAAGGTAGGTGGTATAGACAGGACACCGGTACCCCGATGGGGACACCGGTGTCCTGTACATACGCTAATCTGTATTTAGCTAATTTTGAGAATAACATAGTATATACTACCACTGACCCATTCATTAAATACATAAGAGGTCGACATTCTCACCGGAGAGGCGACACCTGTGTTTGGCACTTAGTAGTGCTTCAACGGGCCTAACTCTTTACCGGAACATGTCATCTTATACAGGTGAGTTTAGTAATTGGACCTATCACCATCAAACACACCTTGTGACGTTAAAAGAAGGAGGAGGGATTGCTTTGTTAAGCTTGTTCCTACTTAGATCTAGCTCATTGTTCAGACTGTCAAGACTGGTACCGTAAAAAACATTCTTAGAAGCAAACTGAGACATCAACTTTATCATTAAGCCCTAAGACTCCTGTTGCGTCAGTAGCAATTATCCATTGGGTCTCTCTTCTAAAGAGGTTTTTGTCCGATCTCAGCCCCGGCTGTGCAGTAACTTTTTCTATTCCTGCAAATCTTAAAGATTCATGACTTCCTCCATGGGCTTCTACTACGTGGGAAATAAATCTGGGAGCCCCCTTTTTAGTGCGTAGAGAGTAAAAGTGCTCTCTAATTCTAGCGCACATTTGTCTGATTGTTTTTCCTATATAAGTAGAAGCCGCATGGGCAGAATATAACATAAACCACGCTTTTTGACTTACACGTAATAAGTTTGCTAACCGTATGGGTAATTGGACCTATTCTGAATGTTTGCAAGCCAAGATTGTATTTGCAGAAATTGCAATTTTTGCATTGGAAATTCCCTATTGGTATGTGACTAGTTAACCAGTCTATTTTTTTTGGGACGCAGAGTGATGTACCGAGTTCAGATAATTTAACTTACAGGTTTAATAAAGGAAAGAGGTAGACATTCTCACCCCCTGTGGCACCGGGTGGATGTGTCGACCTATTCCAAAAAGCAGTCCAAAAAGATGTGAAATCTGTTCTATATCCTCTAATAGTTAATCATTTACCTGTTAAAGAACAAGAAGCTCTAACTAAACTCAAGAAACGGAGTGATATTGTTATAGTTAGAGCGGATAAAGGAGGGAGTGTAGTGGTGATCTCTAAGACACAGTATAATGAAGAAGCCGAAAGGCAATTGTCAGACCATACAACATACACTCCCCTCTTGAGCGATCCGACTAACAAAATATTACAGAATTTGAAAGGTTTTTTGAGTAAATCTGTGTTTGAAGGTATTATTTCGAAAAAAAAACGTTGCTAAGTTAACTTCTGAATGCCCGTGCCCTGCAAAATGGTATCATCTACCAAAAGTGCACAAGTCACTGAGCCGACCCCCTGGGCAACCCATTGTCGCGGGGATCGGCTCAGTGACTGAGCACTTGTCTCAGTACATAGATTTTTTGCTTCGTCCTATTTTGCCCACAATTCCAGCATACATTAAGGACACCAGTCACCTATTATCTATAGTGAATGACTTACCGTGGGAAAAAGGTTGGAGTTTATGTTCCATTGATGTCACTAGCCTGTACACCCGTATCCCCCACGATACGGGTGTGCAGGCAGTGACTGAAATTTTAAAAAGAACAGAGAACAGTATATTAAATTTGTACAAGACGCCCTTAGATTCGTCCTACAGAACAGTACTTTTGTATATGAAGGTAGGTGGTATAGACAGGACACCGGTACCCCGATGGGGACACCGGTGTCCTGTACATACGCTAATCTGTATTTAGCTAATTTTGAGAATAACATAGTATATACTACCACTGACCCATTCATTAAATACATAAGAACTTATGTCCGATTCGGGGACGATATTTTGTTAGTATGGTCAGGAACTAAAAACCAATTCTATCAGTTTGTAGATTACCTTAAAGGGGTACTCCGCCCCTGGCATCTTATCCCCTATCCAAAGGATAGGGGATAAGATGTTAGATCGCCGCGGTCCCACTGCTGGGGACCCCGGGGATCGCCGCTGCGGCACCCCGCCATCATTACTGCACAGAGCGAGGTCGCTCTGTGCGTAATGACGGGCAATACAGGGGCCGGAGCAGCGTGACATCATGGCTCCACCCCTCATGACATCACGGCCCGTCCCCTTAATGCAAGTCTATGACACTTGTATTGACGGGGGCGGGCAGTGACATCACGAGGGGCGGAGCCGTGACGCAACAATACTCCTGCCCCTATATTGCCCGTCATTACGTGCAGAGCGATCTCGCTCTGCGCAGTAATGATAGTGGGGTGCTGCAGCAGCGATCCCCGGGGTCCCCAGCAGCGGGACCCCGGCGATTTGACATCTTATCCCCTATCCTTTGGATAGGGGATAAGATGTCTAGGGGCGGAGAACCCCTTTAACGATGCCAAGGGTTATAATATGGCGTTTACACACCAATATGGTGGTGATACGCTGGAATTCCTAGACATCAAATTGATAGTGAAAGAAGGGAAATTAATAAGTGAAGGCTACAGGAAGGAAGTGGCAAAGAATACGATACTTCACTACCAAAGTTCCCATACACAAGCAGTCAAAAATGGTATTCCATACGGACAGTTTTTACGTTTAAAAATAAATAATACACTAGATTCAACATATCAAAAACAGGCAACTGAGTTAGAAAGAAGACTAATAGAACGTAACTACCCAGTAGATCTAATAAAGAAAGGGAGACAGAAAGCAGATGGAAAAAATAGAGAAGAATTGTGCGGAAAAAAACAAAAAAACGCGCCACTAAATAGGTTCACGTTCACATTTCAGAACTCACCGGTAAATAAAATGATAGAGAGAGCAATTAGGAGGAACTGGTATATACTAGAGACAGATGAAGACCTCAAAGAAATGGCAGGAAAGAAACCATTAATCTCTTATAGGAAAACGAAAACAATAGGTGAAGTATTGAAACAAGCACAGAATACACAAAAAGATAAAGAAAAGTAGAGAAAAATAGACTGGTTAACTAGTCACATACCAATAGGGAATTTCCAATGCAAAAATTGCAATTTCTGCAAATACAATCTTGGCTTGCAAACATTCAGAATAGGTCCAATTACCCATACTGTTAGCGAACTTATTACGTGTAAGTCAAAAAGCGTGGTTTAGGTTATATTCTGCCCATGCGGCTTCTACTATATAGGAAAAACAATCAGACAAATGTGCGCTAGAATTAGAGAGCACTTTTACTCTCTAGGCACTAAAAAGGGGGCTCCCAGATTTATTTCCCACGTAGTAGAAGCCCATGGAGGAAGTCATGAATCTTTAAGATTTGCAGGAATAGAAAAAGTTACTGCATGACCGGGGCTGAGATCGGACAAAAACCTCCTTAGAAGAGAGACACAATGGATAATTGCTACTTACGCAACAGGAGTCTTAGGGCGTAATGATAAAGTTGATGTCTCAGTTTGCTTCTAAGAATGTTTTTTACGGTACCAGTCTTGACAGTCTGAACAATGAGCTAGATCTAAGTAGGAACAAGCTTAACAAAGCAACCTCCTCCCCTTCTTTTAACGTCACAAGGTGTGTTTGATGGTGATAGGTCCAATTACTAAACTCACCTGTATAAGAAGATGACATGTTCCGGTAAACAGTTAGGCCCGTTGAAGCACTACTAAGTGCCAAACACAGGTGTCGCCTCTCTGTGGTACCCCCCTTGTACCATCCGTCGTCTCCCCTAGAACTGTACTACGGCTGTGAGAAATGTGCAATAAAATCTGCTGAATTGGTAATCCGGTGAGTGACTACTTTTCTTTGTTTCCTCATGCACTGATGTTATATTCTACGTGAGTCTGAGCACCACCGTATCCACACTCCGCTACAGTGACTTAGTGTCCACCCGCCTCCAGGTACAGAAGTCAGCAGTGCCGAACTACTCTTCTATACGCTATAGATTTGTAAATGACTTCTAAAAAAATAAAATCATAATCCTTCCAGTACTTATTAGCTGCTGAATACTACAGAGAAAATGATTTTCTTTTTGGAACACAGAGCTCTCTGCTGACATCTCTGTCCATTTTAGGGACTGTCCAGAGCAGCATATGTTTGCTATGGGGATTTTCTCCTACTCTGGACAGTTCTTAAAATGGAAAGAGATGTCAGCAGAGAGCACTGTGTTCCAAAAAGAAAATAATTTTCAGCAGCTAATAAGTACTGGAAGAATTTAGATTTTTTTAATAGAAGTAATTTACAAATCTGTTTTCTGGCACCAGTTGGTTTAAAAAAAAAAAAAATTAAATAAAAAGTTTTCCACCGGAGTATCCCTTTAAGTACATATGCATTGGGGGGGGGAGGGGTCCATTGGAGAATCAAGTGAGATAGCTGTTGAATGAACAAGTGCTTGTGTAGCACCTTCGAGTCCAAGACACTTGTGTAGCACCTTCGAGTCGAAGAGTCCAGAGAGTAAACACAAAATCTAAAATGTTCACTGTGTGTATTTATACAAACTGCACCACAAAGCCAGAGGATCAATAGATGTACCTAACAGTAAGGCACAAAACATTTAGGGTGTATTCACACATACAGGATCCTGCCCATATTTGATGTGCAGGATTTTATGCTGCAGAGTTTAATGTAAACTAAATGACTGAATGCAGCTTCAAATCTGTCGCTTCAAATCCTGTGCAGGTTACTGTACGTGTGAATAGGACTCTAAGGGGACAATCGCACCTACAGGATCTGCTGCACATTTTTGCTGAATATTTTCTGATACTATGCTGGGGTAGTATGGCGGCTCAGTGGGTAGCATTGATGCCTTGCACTGCTGGGGTCCTGGATTCAGGTCTGACCAAAGATAATATCTACACCAGTGTTTCCCAACCAGGGTTCCTCCAGATGTTGCAAAACTACAACTCCCAGCATGCCTGGACAGCCTTTGGCTGTCCAGGCATTCTGGGAGTTGTAGTTTTGCAACACCTGGAGGCACACTGGTTGGGAAACACTGATCTACACAGAGATTGTATGTTCTCTTTCGGGGAGATTTAGCAAAACCTGTCCAGAGGAAAAGTTGCTGAGTTGCCCATAGCAACCAATCAGATCGCTTCTTTCATGTTTGAAAAGGCCTCTGAAAAATTAAAGAAGAAATCTGATTAGTTTCTATGGGCAACTCAGCAACTTTTCTTTGGACAGGTTTTGCTAAATCTCCGCCTATGTTTTTGTGGAATTCCTCCCACACCCAAAAAACCATAATGATAAATTACTTACTAATAAAAAAACCTTTACTGTGTGTCTGACATAGGGAAATTAGATTAGATTGTGAGCCTATAAAGTAGACAGAGATTGATAGAAATAGTGACAGGGTTTTGGAATATGTCAGTGCTATATCATTTACATGTTTAGATTCTCTTAGGGCATGTGTACACTGACACATCCCTCATCTCTAATATTAGAAGCCAAAGAAAATGATCAGTATCTCGATCTAGGATTTGTACTGCACTTCTGCCAGTTTAGCTGTTTGTTAACAAAAGTGGCAAATCTGTGTTCAGAGACCAATTTCCATTACAGCACGTACAGAATGACTGTAAACTAGAATCAACTACACTAAATATGAAATAAAAAGTGCTACATGCTTACTGAAGCAGACAAAACTGAGTGCATGGCTGACATATAATGGCATCCATGGGGTTCAACGGTGTAATGGGAAGAAAAAGGTGGCACTCATGGTGGAAGCATTGCAGAATGACTTCAATAAGTCACATCTGCCCTATAAATATATATTAAAATGGTTAAAGGGATTTGGGGAGAAATGCTACATGAGGTAAATTTAGCTATAATCATTGTCCACAACCGGTCATGGAACTGGATGACAGCACAGGCACTCATTCAGAACAATGGTTGGCACATTGTATCAGGAAAAAAGAAGTATGAAAATCCTTCATTAAAAGGGTATTCCGGCTTTATACATCCAAGCGGCGGGACCCCTGCGATCTCGGTGCAGCTCCCTCCATTCATGTCTATGGGAGGGGGCATGACACCTGGGATCTCTGTGCAGCTCCTTCCATTCATGTCTATGGGAGGGGGCATGACACCTGGGATCTCTGTGCAGCTCCTTCCATTCATGTCTATGGGAGGGGGCGTGACCCCTGCGATCTCTGTGCAGCTCCCTCCATTCATGTCTATGGGAGGGGGCGTGACCCCTGCGATCTCTGTGCAGCTCCCTCCATTCATGTCTATGGGAGGGGGCATGACACCTGGGATCTCTGTGCAGCTCCTTCCATTCATGTCTATGGGAGGGGGCGTGACCCCTGCGATCTCTGTGCAGCTCCCTCCATTCATGTCTATGGGAGGGGGCGTGACCCCTGCGATCTCTGTGCAGCTCCCTCCATTCATGTCTATGGGTTGGGGCGTGACCCCTGGGATCTCTGTGCAGCTCCTTCCATTCATGTCTATGGGAGGGGGCGTGACCCCTGGGATCTCTGTGCAGCTCCTTCCATTCATGTCTATGGGAGGGGGCGTGACCCCTGCGATCTCGGTGCAGCTCCCTCCACAGGGGTGTGGAAATTAAAAAAAAAACTACTTGTCCAAGGGACTAAAGCTGAACACAATCTACTTGTCCCTCAAGAAAATCCACTTGTCCTGGCAGATAAAATAATTTTCACCAAAATAGTCTGATCCCCCCCACTAGACCACCAGGGATGGATATAAGATCCTTTAGACACTGCTGACATCTAATGGTTTATTAGGCGATCGCAGTATGTCAGGATATTAGCGGCCGGAGAGCTGTAGCTCCTCTTACGCCCGAGGGAAGCCCAGAAAAGTCTAGATGTAACTTTTTGATCACCTTATAAAAAATTTCTCATGAAGTGACCAAAAATTAGCAATTCTGGACTATTCTTTACATTTACACCGTTCACCGTACGGTTTAATTAACATTATATTTTAACAGTCTGGACATTTCCACATGCAGCGATACCACTTATGTTTATTTTTGTACATTATTTTTATTTAAAGAAAATTGTAAACTTTTATTAGGAAAGGGGCTTATTCACATATATACGCACTTTTTAAAATATTTTAATCACTTTTTTCAGTCTCAATAGGGACTTATGTGTTACTGGGGGGGGGGGGGGGGTTCTGCTTCTCCAGTTTATGTGCTGCATTTTGTGTCAGAAAATGCTGGAAGTTGCATTTAGTTACTAGATAACTACAACACCCAGCATGCCCTGATACAGCCTATGGTTGTGTGGGTGTTGCAGCATGTTGCACTGTATAGTACAGTTAAGGTTATTGTGTAACATGCTGGGAGTTGTAGTTTTGGTTTGTGTCAGCTGCAGAGCAATAGTCTATGTCAAGGAATACTGGGAATTACAGTTAGTAACTACAACACCCAGCATGCCCTGATGCAGCCTATAGCTCTGCAGCTGACCCGAACCAAAACTACAACTCCCAGCATGTTGCACTTTATAGTTCTACAGTTTAGGTTATGGTCCAACATGCAGGGAGTTGTAGTTTTGGTTCGGGGGTGTTTGTGTGCATCCGTGGGGCTCTTGGTTGGCGGGTGAGTATGAAGGGTGGGATTCTGGTGGTGCAATTTAGTGCGGGTGCCACTAAAAATAAATAAAATTAGATGGCACAACTGCCCTAATGCCCGTCTGCTCCTATACAAAACATTTATGCATACATATATCATACATGCACCAGCCACTGCCCCCATATACATACACACACCCCCGCCACTGCCCCCCCCCCCACATCATACATTACATACATACACACATACACTCACACCATACATATACACCATACATATGCACACATCATACATACACACACCGCTGCCCACCCCACATCATACATTACATACACACACACCCCCGCCCCCCCCAACATCATACATTACATACACATTGCACATCACACATAGACATTATACACACATTATACATTACATACACGTCACACATAGACATCATACACACATCATACATTACATACACACATACACTCACACCATACATATACACCATACATATGCACACATCATACATACACCCACCGCTGCCCCCCCACATCATACATATGCACACATCATACATACACCCACCGCTGCCCCCCCACATCATACATCACATACATACACATCACACATAGACATCATACACACATTATACATTACATACACGTCACACATAGACATCATACACACATACACTCACACCATACATATCCACCAGTGTTTCCCAACCAGGGTGCCTCCAGCTGTTGCAAAACTACAACTCCCAGCATGCCCAGGGCATGCTGGGAGTTGTAGTTTTGCAACAGCTGGAGGCACCCTGGTTGGGAAATACTGATATACACCATCCTCCCCCATCATACATTACATACACATCACACATACACTCACACCCTACATATACACCCACCCTTCCTGCCGCCGCCTGTATTCTCGGTCTCCTCACCTGAGCCGCCATGAGTGGACATCAGAGCTGTAGTCCCGGCCGGTGTGAGGTGAGATTTCCGTCCTCCCCCTCTCCCCCCTGCTCTGTGTTTTCCCCGTGCAAACAAGCAACCTCCCCGTGGTGGATTAGGTCCTGTCTAGACAGAGCAGGGGAGGGGGGAGGGATAGAGCTGTGTGCGGGGGATGGAGCTGTGCACCGACATGTCAACATCCTCTCTCTCACCCAGCTGTGTCTTCTTGTGTAGAGCTGCATCCTCCGGGAGGGGAGATAAGAGGACTCTGCAGTCAGCTGGAGGCCGCCGCCCCCTCCATACACTCTGAGCGCCGGTGTGAGGTGGAGACTTCCATCGGCTCCTGCGTCTCACACCGACATTAAAGAAAAATAAGGGGGAAGTCGGTCTGTCCCTGCTCGCCCGATACAGGGCTAAATCTATGAACAATTCACCTGCCCGGCACCCAAAACTACTTGTCCCGGGCGTCGGGCTATAGAATTTCCACATCCCTGCTCCATTCTTGTCTATGGGTGGGGGCGTGACCCCTGGGATCTCTGTGCAGCTCCTTCCATTCATGTCTATGGTAGGGGGCGTGACCCCTGCGATCTCGGTGCAGCTCCCTCCATTCATGTCTATGGGAGGGGGCGTGACACCTGCGATCTCTGTGCAGCTCCCTCCATTCATGTCTATGGGAGGGGGCATGACACCTGCGATCTCGGTGCAGCTCCCTCCATTCATGTCTATGGGAGGGGGCATGACACCTGCGAACTCGGTGCAGCTCCCTCCATTCATGTCTATGGGAGGGGGCATGACACCTGCGATCTCGGTGCAGCTCCCTCCATTCATGTCTATGGGAGGGGGCGTGACCCCTGCGATCTCTGTGCAGCTCCCTCCATTCATGTCTATGGGTGGGGGCGTGACCCCTGGGATCTCTGTGCAGCTCCTTCCATTCATGTCTATGGAGGGGGCGTGACCCCTGCGATCTCTGTGCAGCTCCTTCCATTCATGTCTATGGGAGGGGGCGTGACCCCTGCGATCTCGGTGCAGCTCCCTCCATTCATGTCTATGGGAGGGGGCGTGAGCCCTACGATCTCGGTGCAGCTCCCTCCATTCATGTCTATGGGAGGGGGCATGACGGCTGTCACGCCCCCTCCCATAGACATGAATGGAGGGGGCTTGGTGTGACATCACTAGGGGGCGTGGCCATGATGTCGCATCCCAGTCTCGGAGGCAGCGAGCGACACAGAATGCCGGGTGCTGCACTGAGATCGCAGGGGTCCCCAGTGGCAGGACCTCTGCAATCATACATCTTATCCCCTATACCTTTAAACTGCTCCCATGGTTGTTTGTAATGGCTTCAAGAAAAGGGACTAGAAGAAGCAAAACCCACGGAAGCCACGTCTATACAGCCTACAACAACCTAAGCTATAATTGTATAGGTTTAGCACATTAAATGTATAGCTATTCTTCGAATGTTCTGTTCCTACAAGCTAGAATACAGAACTAGTTTCAGGTTTTTATCAGGTAGCTGTCACCGTTTATCATGCAGATGCATTTTATACACCTGTGCACACCAATCTTGATAGATGAAGCTTGGAGCGTATTCTTCTAGTTTACATGCATTTTCAGGCCATTTAAAAGCGCTATATTGTAAATGACTCCAGAACACAAATCAAACTTGAAGCCATATTTTACTCTGCACTGAACAACTGTATTACATGATTTACATTATCTGCATAAACCATCTGTTAGTCCACGTAATATACAACATGCCCTATGGCACTATGAAAAAGCAGGCTCCATTAGATCTAGAAAGCTGCCTTCTATCTGAAAAACAAACAGCAGCTCCGTAAACAGTGGAACGTGACTACTGATCCCAAAAAAAATTATCGCTAGAGAAGGCTGACTTTCATTAGAAAATAAACATATATTATTATTTAAAGGGGTACTCCACTGGAAAACATTTTTTCCAGAAAGTTAAACAGATTTGTTAATGACTTCTATTCAAAAATCTTAATCCTTCCAGTACTTATCAGCTGCTGCATTCTCCACAGGAAGTTCTTTTCTTTTTGAATTTCCTTTCTCTCTGACAACAGTGCTCTCTTCCGACATCTCTGTCCATGTCAGGAACTGTCCAGAGTACGAGAAAATCCCCACAGCAAACCTCCCCTGCTCTGGACAGAGGTGTCAGCAGAGAGCACTGTGGTCAGACAGAAAATAAATTCAAAAAAGAAAATAACTTCATGTGGAGCAAACAGCAGCTGATACTGGAAGGGTTAAGATTTTTAAATAGAAGTCATTTACAAAATCTGTTTAACTTTCTGGCACAAGTTGATTTATAGTTTTTCACTGGAGTTCCCCTTTAAGCATACCTATGTTACTGATCATAGTGAAAGCAGAACTGAGAACATGGGGTCATCCAGCATCAGGATAGGCCATCAATATTAGATTGGTGGGAGTACAATTCCTAGGACTCCTGTCGATCATCTGAGTGCTGCAGGCTCTTCAATGCTTGCTATAGTAATAGTACAGTGATGCTGGAATAAACAATAGTTGGTCCCTTTAAACAGCTGACAGGTGGGGGTACCAGAAGTTAGATCCCTGATGATGTAATATTAATAGCCTATCCAGAGACTTAGGCTTGATAAATCCATTTTACTTTTATAAACTCATGAAATGTATTAAAATTACATCGTACATAAATGTACGTCCTGATGCCCTGGTACTCAGAAGGAAAAACAATGTTCAAAGATTTGTATATTACTTCTATTTAAAAATCTTAATCCTTCCAGTACTTATCCGCTTTGTTGTATAGTTCATTCCAGTCTGACCACAGTGCTCTCTGCTGCCACCTTCGTATCAGGAACTGTCCAGAGCAGGAGAGGTTTGCTATAGGGATTTGCTTCTGATCTGGACAGTTCTTGACACAGACAGAGGTGGCAGCAGAGAACACCATAGTCAGAAGAGAAAGAACTACACAACTTCCTCAAGAGCAAACAGCAGCTGATACTGGAATGGTTAAGATTTTCAAACAGAAGTAATTTACAAATCTATAACAAAGGCCCGTACGTGCAGTCACCGCTCAGTGGAGACAACTCGGCAAGGGGGTCTAGTTTGCGGAAGGCTGGATCACAGCATCGGTGCAGGTTGATGGGCGCTCATCAACATGCACCGATGCTGTGATTCAGCCTTCCGTGGACCGGACCCCCTTGCCGAGTTGTCTCCGCTGAGCGGTGATTTCACGTACGGGCCTTTGTTGTTATAGATATTGATACTTTACCCTTTTTGCATGTACACCCCGCAGGAGACTCACTTTGGGCCACCGATATCTCGCAGTACCTCCTTTACAGGTGCAGTAACACTTTAATGTGCTCTCTCCTTACTCACTCTTTGGTATTGTAATTTACAAATCTGTTTAACTTTCTGGCACCAGTTAATTTGAAAGGATTTGTTTTCCATAAAAGTACCGCTTTAAGGCACCAGGACATATTTTTACGTCCTAGTGGGGTATTCTGTAGGAGCTGTGTTTTCTTCATACATGGCAGATCCCTTGATGCTAGTGGCGAACATCAGCGATCATGCTAATGCCAGTCATAAACCTTTCAGATGCCGTGATCAATAGTGATCATGGCATTTGATGCAGTTGGGGTTCTTGTGTGCAGTGGAACATCAGCAGCAGGATTGCGGTGCTCTGATGAGTGAGCAATGCGGCCGAAGGTCTCTTCACCTGCCTCCTGCCACTCTGGGGAACTTCTTGTATAGTCTGCCCACACAGGCAGACTATACAGGTAGATTACGGATATAACTGATCAGTGCTATGCCTATGCAAAGCACTGAACAGTAATAACAATCTAAAGATCTCCCCAATGGGACTTGGTATGGATAGTATGGAACAGTTTTAAAAAATAATAATAATTTACTAAGAGGACCAAATAATTTGCCACATAGTACATCTTTACAAGAAATAGGAAAATAAATAGTTTCAGTAAAAAAAAACAAGAGATGATGAAACAAGGTTACTTGTATCAGGAAAAAGCAAAATCACAAGCCCATTGAATGACAACCTGACATAACAGAGAGAACAAATGGTATCTCTACCTTCCTTCTCTGTGTGTTATATCCAGTCCTCACCAAGTCCTCACCTTCGAGGCTGATTGGCATCAAACAAAGTGTCGTCATCTTCTTCCTCTTGTTCTAAGGGAGTTAGCTCCATATTTCCTATATTTGTATCTAATACGCCATATTTTCTAGTTTTCTTATTTTTTCTTCTTGTCCTGTAAGAGTAAAATGTAAAATGAATGAACAATTACTACAGATTATAAGCATTTTAAAATTTGCTGCACTTTTCCTTGAATAGTAAGGTTAATTTGAATGTATTTGAAATAGGGGTAAAATTTTAAACTAACCAAAGGTTTCCTTCAAATTCTACACCATAGCTCCATTTCTAAAACAATACAATTCTGCAACATTCCAAATTCCACTCAGATACCTGTGCAGCTTTTTCCGAATAAATTCCACAGCAAGTGGATTTACTCTTATATTGCTGGGTAGAAAATGCACTGCACTGATCTATTTTCCTATCTAGACCCGATACAGCGGTCACTCAAGTTACAATATTAAAGGGGTATTCCGGGATCTAAGCTTTTATCCTCTATCCAGATGATAGGGGATAAAATATCTGATCGCAGGGGGCACCTCCGCTGGGACGCCCTGCAATCTCCCTCCAGCACCCACATTGCATGCGGGGCTGGGTCTCTAGTGTCGGAAACTTCCAGGTTTCCGAGACTGGAGACGTGACATCACGCCCCCTCTCATAGACATGAATGGAGGGGACGTGACGTGACATCATGGAGGGGGCGTGACGTTACGTCATTTCTCCAGTCTCGGAAACCCACTCACACTAATGTTAAGTTCACACTGCGAAATTCTGCTCACGGAGTTTCGCAGGAATTTCGCAGAGTGAACGCACCCTTATAAAGATCTGCGCAGAGGAAAAGTTGACCAGTTGCCCATAGCAACCAATCAGAGGCCTTTTCAGAAATAATTTAAAAAAAAAAAAAAAAAAAAAAAAACACAATCTAACTGGTTGTTATGGGCAACAGGTCAACTTTTCCTTTTCCTCTGCACAGGTTTTGATAAATCTCCCCCAGTGTCACAAAAAAGTAGTAGAGTCACCCACATCTGGGGGAGATTTATCAAAACCTGTCTAGAGGACCATAACAACCAATCAGATCGCTTCTTTCATTTTTCAGAGGCCTGTTCAGAAATAAAAGAAGGGATCTGATTGGTTGCTATAGGCAACTGCACCACTTTTCCTTTGGTATTGACATGTTTCACAGATCTGGACTGTCAGGAGCATTGTATGTTGAGTCTGGATTCAAGTTACAATGGTCCAGAAAAGACGATTGTATGTTGAAAATGTTGTACCCTGAGGCCTTTGTAAGTTAAGGTACCACTGGACAATATGGGAAGGTGAACCAAATAAGTGTTTAGTGCCGTGTTTTCCAAACAGTGTGTCTCCAGCTGTTGCAAAACTACAACTCCCAGCATGCCCTGACAGCCTTTGGCTGTCCGGGCATGCTGGGAGTTGTAGTTTTGCAACCGCAGCTGGAGACATACTGTTTGAAAACATTGGTTTAGTGACTTCGGGCAGCAGCCCAGGAGTTTAACGTATAGACAGTAGAATCTCCAAATAGCTAACACACACGGAAAAGGGAAAAAAAATAAAATTGAGAGATGGCTCCTATTGGAAAAAAAAACACTCAAATACTCTACTGTACTCTCTCCAGAGTGTAATTACCTATAAAACATGATAAAAAGCAATATTACAGTAGAATCTCCCAGTGCCATATAATCACCCCTTATCACCCCCCCGTACCATTTCAATCCCCCGTGCCATTTTATTCTCCTTCCTGATCCCTCCAATGCCACTTCATTCCTCCCCCTTGAACCCCCTGTGCCACGTCATTTCCCCTTGATCCCCCCTGTGCCATTTCATTCCCTCTTTATTACCCTCTGTGCAAATTTGTCACCCCCTCTTTACCACCCCTGTGCCATTTCTTCCCCACGCTTTATTCCACCTGTGCCTTACTCCTTGTGCCAAATCACTTTTCACCCCTTCCCTCCTCCCTCCGTTGTTCTTCTTACCTTGCCAACAGGCCCAGGGGCTCTCAGCGGATTTGATGTTCTCCTGACATTTTCTGCACTGCCCTCACTGTGAGGCTGTGAGCAGTGGTGGCTGCCAGCAGTGAGAAGTGACAAGTGCAGCACAGAGGACATCAGGAGAACGTCAAACCTGCCGAGATCCCCTGCATCTGAGCCTACTGGCCAGGTAAGAAGAACAACAGGGGGAGGAGTAAATGGGGAAAAATGATATGGCACAAGGGTAAGGAGGGATGATTTGGCACAGGAGGAATAAAGTGGCACAGGGGGATAAAGGGGAAATAAAATGGCATAGGGTGGATGAAATAGGACAGGTGAGATAAAGAAGGAAAGAAATGACACAGGGGGTGGTAGAGAGGGGGGGATTACATGGCACAGGGGATCAAGGGGAAATAATGCGGCAGAGAGGGTAATAAAGGGGGATGATTTAGCACAAGGGGAATTAATTACCCTGTTTCCCCGAAACTACACCCTACCCCGAAAATAAGCCCTAGCGGGATTATCGGGGTGGGCTGCAATATAAGGCCTACCCCAAAAATAAGACCTAAGCCAGGGATACTCAACTGGCGGCCCGCGGTCCAGATCCGGACCGTGGCCACCAGTAATGCCGAGTAATGCCGACCGGAACGCTCTCCTGTAGCAGTGTGGAAGATGGGGGGGGGGGGGGGGTGCGGCATCCTCCACACTGCTACAGACCTGCATCCTCCACACTGCTACAGCCCCCATCCTCCAACCTGCTACAGCCCCCCATCCTCCCACAGCCCCCCATTCTCCACACTCCCACAGCCCCCCATTCTCCACGCTCCCACAGCCCCCCCATAAATAAATAAGCCCTACCCTGAAAATAAGCCCTAGTGTGTTTTTTGTGACAAAAATTAATATAAGACCCAGTCTTATTTTCGGAGAAACACGTGACCCGCATTAACCTTATTTTCGGAGAAACACGGGACCCGCATTAACCTTTTAGACGCCGCGATCAAAGTATATTGCGGCGTCTAAAGTCCTGAAGTTAACTGCTGGTTAGCTCGGGGATGCTGATCAGGATCACAGTGGTGTAATCGTCCCTTACCCTGCTCTGTGCCTCCAATCGTCGCTCCTTTATTGCTGCCAGCCATGGCAGGCATTAGTAAGGGAGTGCCAATAACACTGATCACTGCTTTGCTATGGCATAGCATTGATCAGTGTATGCAATCTACAGATTGCATGTAATAGTCTCCTATAGGGACTAAAAAAGGTTAAAAAAAAAATTGTAAAAAGATAATAAAATGTGAATTAACCCGTTCCCAAAATAGAATCACCCTCTTTTTTAAAGAAAAAAAAAGAAGTTTAAATATTTTTTTTTATAAAAAAAAAAGAAAAAAAGCCCTTTGTCATAAAAAAAACAAAAACACCCTTTTTTCCATTAAGAGTACATTCACGCGGACTTATCCACAGCGTATCTTACGCTTTGGATCCGCTGCTGAAGGACTGCTACATGCTGCCTTTAGATGTGCCTGCTCGGAGCGGCAATAAGCGATGTGCTTGCAGTGTGTCTGCTCATAGCGGCCTATTGCTGCTCCGAGCAGGCACATCTAAAGGCAGCATGTAGTGGTCCTTCAGTGGAGGATCCGCAGCTTAAAATACTATGTGGATTCGCCCGTGTGAACGTACCATTTAGGGGGGGGGGGGGGGGGGGAAAGTCACATGACATTGAAAAAAGTATCGGTAATTGGTATCAAAAAGCATCTGTACTCGGTCTTAAGAAAATTGTATCGGGACATCCCTAGTATTATGGACCTGATACGAGCACATAAAGCCTGGCTATTCCCCATAACCCATCCTTACCACCATTTCCATACATAGATTTCACTTTACTCTGACATGCTTTCCTTGCCCACAAACATAGGTTATGATAATAATATCCATTAGTATAAAACAATTACATAAACATGGAAAGGAATACAGGGGCTTATACTAAAGGTTGTGGTCACATGGCTGGAATGCAATTTTTCCAGCAATGTTTCAGCTGTATACTGATAGAATATATTAACACTTTATGGACAGCTGTGGGTCCAATCTTTACGACCCACACAGGTAAACAGAATGAAGGGGCTGAGGAGCTGGTGTGGCATGGCATCCCCTTACCATTTTTAAAGGGGTATTCCAGGAAAAAAACTTTTTCTCTTTTTTTATATCAACTGGCTCCAGAAAGTTAAACAGATAAGTTAATTACTTCTATTAAAAAATCTTAATCCTTTCAATAATTATCAGCTGCTGAAGGTGAGTTATTGTTTTCTGTCTGGCAACAGTGCTCTCTGCTGACATCTCTGCTTGTCTCGGGAACTGCACAGAGTAGAAGAGGTTTGCTATGGGGATTTGCTTCTAAATTGGGCGGTTCCCGAGACACGTGTCATCAGAGAGCACTTAGACAGAAAAAAACAACTCAACTTCAGCAGCTCATAAGTACTAAAAGGATTAAGATTTGTTAATAGAAGTAATTTACAAATCTGTTTAACTTTCTGGAACCAGTTGATTTATATATATATATATATATATATATATATATATATATATATATATATATATATATATATAAGTTTTTCCCTGGATAACCCCTTTAAGGAGACCTAGGCCACCCAAATGAAAGGGTCCAGCTCAAGATCCCTGCACAGCCAGGTGGCCAGCAGAGCTGCTGTGTAGGAAAAAGTAAAGGGATGTAGTCCTTATTCTCTTGCTTATTGGGGGTCTCAGAGGTTGGACCACCACAAAACATCCTAGTGACACACGATCACTTTATGAGATGGGAAAACCCTCAGGTAATGCACCATTTTACATGTCTAAGACTGTGTTCACATGTTCAGGTTTAATTGCAATTACTGAAATCCAAGCCTGAAACAGAATATAAATAGAGGACAAAGGAAAGTACAAAGGAAACATTGAGACTTCTCTTTATTTCAGATCCATTCCTGGCAATTACAAATAAAAGCTGAAAGTGTGAACACAGCCGTAATCCTGAACGTCAAGGTGTGCAAAAAATATTTTTTTTTATCACCTTCATCAACAATAATAATAATTTATTATTATTATTATTTTTAACAGACGTGGTCACATTCACAATCCACTCAATCCACAATATTTATAGCCATGAAGCAATAAACTACAGGTCGATTCTATACAGACAGGTCATCTATACACTACAGGCCTCATTCATAAAAACAGTAGAAGGGTATGTTCACACTGAGGAATTGGGAGCGAAATTGAAGAGGAATCATTTCGGTCAGGAAAATCTTTTTCCCATTTTCTGCCTTGCATGGAATTCTGCACAAAAATCATTTTGTCAGAAGAAAAAGAAAGGCTATTGACTTCAATGGCCTTTACTCACGGATTCAGTATCCACATTCCGCTAGCAGAAACTCCTTAGAATGAACAGGGCCGCGGAAAGTCCATTAAAGTCAATGGAACTTTTATTGTTGGATGATTTGGAGCAGACTAAGCGAGCAGAATTTCTCACGTAAATTCCTCTCCAATTCCTCAGTGTGAACATACCCTAATGGAACAGAGGCCTTGTAGACCAAAGCAACCAACCGAAAATAAAGGCTGCACTGTGATTGGTTGCTAAACATGGACAGTTTCCCCCTGCCAATAAATCAGTCCTATTTTTCCGCTACAGCAACCAATCCTAGAGCAGCATTCATGTTTCCAGAGCAGAAGCAGAATTTTGATTGGTTACTATGCGTTTCTATCAGTCCACTTTAATAAGGCCCGCTAATCATTATGTATGGAAATGACTGAATGCTCACATTTTTTTCAGAACTTTTCCAACCCTCTTGTAGGTTCCTACACAACGTAAATATTTCATTAACAGAAACATTGCAATGTTTGATGGGAGCTCCCGCATACACGGAACATTAGGTCTTTCCAAATTATTCATTGGATTTCAGGGAGCATAATGCATATGCTGGAAAGCAAGTCTCCAGTAATAAAATGTAGCAGACTGTCTACTGTAATATACAGATAATGCATAATTATTACACTTTAGCTGCTAAATCTCACAAAGAAATGCTGGAATCTCCCTGTATTACTGCATTAAGCGATATTTGACAAAGCAGCAAGTGAAGTTTACCTAATGGGTCTGCAGCTCGGTGCAAAACTTTTTTTTTTTTTTTTTTTTTTAAATCAACTGGTGCCAAAAAGTTAAACAGATTTGTAAATTACTTCTATTAACGAATTTTAATCCTTCCAGTACTTATTAGCTGCTAAATACTACAGAGGAAATTCTTTTCTTTTTGGATTTCTTTTCTGTCTGTCCACAGTGCTCTCTGCTGACACCTCTGTGCATTTTAGGAACTGTCCAGCGCAGGATAGGTTTGCTATGGCGATTTTCTCCTGTTCTGGACAGTTCCTGATATGGACAGAGGTGTCAGCAGAGAGCACTGTGGTCAGACAGAAAATAAATCCAAAAAGAAAAGAATTTCCTCTGTAGTATTTAACAGCTGATAAGTACCAGAAGGATTCAGATTTTTAAATAGAAGTAATTTACAAATCTGTTTAACTTTTTGGCACCAATTGATTTAAAAAAAGAAATAAAATTATTATTAATAATAATTATATATTTATTTTATGTAAGTTACAATATTAATTGGTTCCAGGATGACCATTGTATGTTGAAGCCATTGTATGTTGAGACCATAACTCGATGGAAATCTGGTAATTGGTTCTGAAGCCCCAACATGTCATCCAAAAATAGGAAAAGGTGAAGATTAAAAGGAAAAGAAGTAGATCACTAATACAGATAAAGCAAATCCTTACATATAAAAGTAATAAAGATCTGCTGGAAGCTGTAATCACTGTCTATTAGGGATCGACCGATATCGTTTTCTTAGGACCGATACCGATAATCGGTGGAGGTTAGGGCCGATAGCCGATAACTTATACCGATATTCCGGTATAAGTTATCAGCTATTTATCCCCCCGCAACACCGCTGCAGATCATTGATTTAAAGCGGGCGCTTTAAATCAATGCACTGCAGTGGCTTTTGCAGTGCCATAAGCCGCCGCTGCCGCCGCCACCACCACCCTCTTCTCTCCCCCTACCTGTCAGGGTGGTGCGGGCCATCCATCCTTCCTGTAGTGTCCGGGGGCGTTCCGGGTGAACAGGTCCGGGCTGTCCTTCTCCGGCGGTCATCTTCTCCACTCCGGGCAGGCTACGGCCTAGTACGCTGCATAGATGCCGCTGCGCAGTGATGCCAGTGTGCAGCGACGCACCTGACGTCACGGCGTAGCGGCGTCTATGCAGCTACTATGCCAGAGCCTGCCCGGAGTGGAGAAGGTGACCGCCGGAGAAGGACAGCCCGGACCGGTTCACCCTGCACCCGGAACGCCCCCGGACACTACAGGAACGATGGATGGCCCGGACCACCCCCATTACGGTTAAGTTTAATTTTTTTTATTGACTCGGAGGGTGGGGGAGGGGCCCGACCGGTATAGCGGTATGGGCAAAAATCCATACCGGTATACCGCCCAGCACTACGGTGGGGGGTGCGACGCGGTGGGTCGGGGGGGGGGGGTGTGGTCGGTTGCGGTGCGGTGCGGTGGGGGCGGGGCATTATCGGCAAGGTAATTATATTTATATATATGTAAAAAGAAAGAAAAAAAGATATATATATATATATATATATATATATATATATATATATATATATTGTGACAGCGTGGCAAGGAAAGGGTGTATTTCCCTAGCTGATCCTGGAGGAACCTCCACCTGGGGCCTAATCAATGAGACAGCAGAGAGGGGAGGTATGTTTAAAAGGAAGTCAGGCAGTGTAGTCTGGGCTCTCCCCAGAAGACAGCAAGGTGGCTTTGGGGGAGGCAGGGGTCCTTGCGAGGAGCACACAGCCAGGGCTGTGAGTGACACCCACAACAGTAAAGTGGACGGTATAGGATTTTTGTTTGTTCCTGTTGTTACGCCGAGCGCTCCGGGTCCCTGTTCCTCCCCGGAGCGCTCGCGGCGTTCTCCTGCATGCAGCGCCCCAGTCAGACCCGCTGACCGGGAGCGCTGCTCTAGTATCACTGGCGGGGATGCAACCCGCCCACGGGTCGCATCCCAATCCCCTCACCTGCCCCGTCCTCCTTCTGTCCCGTCCCGGCGCGCGCGGCACCGCTCTCTTTTTTTTTATAACTGTTTTTTTTTTATTAAAGAATTTTTCTTTAAAACAGATATTTGAGAATAAGAAAATAAAAGTCCAAATAAACAGAGTCATTACATATTAAAAAGACCAGGTTACAATATGATAACATTAAAGAATGCCCAAAATCGTGATTATCGGCCGATAATATCGGCCATACCGATAATCGGTCAATCCCTACTTTCTATGTCAGTGTTTCCCAACCAGGGTGCCTCCAGCTGTTGCAAAACTATAACTCCCAGCATTCCCGGACAGCCGTTGGCTGTCCGGGCATGCTGGGAGTTGTAGTTTTGCAACAGCTGGAGGCACCCTGGTTGGGAAACAATGGTTTATGTAGAGGACTTCTTCATGGTCCTATACAGTACACACAATGGCCCTCATTTACTATTGCAAACCCGACCTGTTTTATCGCATTGTGACAGAAATTCTGTCTGTGCCAGATTTTGTGCCAGAATTTGCACCAGAATTGAAAAAACCATGACTAACTCCCCATTTTACTAAGAAAACCCGAAAAAGGGGCGTGACCATCAGGAAATTGGGCATGGTCTCCAAAAAGGTGCGTGTTCCCAGCATTTTCACAAAAACCCAACATATTTACTAAGTTTTCCACACAAAATGTGGTGGATTTGAGCTGAGGAAAACCCAACAGATCAGAGCATGTGTAAAAAAAAAAAAGCAAAGTGTAGGGAAAGTGGAAAATGTAGGGAAACCTTAGTAAATAACGTGGAAAATAAATTGTAGGGAATTAAAACCCACAAAGAAACCTACACAACACTCTTAGTAAATAAGGGCCAGTGTCCCAAATGGAGCCAACCTTACTTGGTGTCCAAAGGAGCAGCTAACCCTGGCACAGGTAAGGAGTAGTACAGAACTTGTAGTTCCTCCCTGTACTGTAGGGGGCGCTACCAGACAGCCAGTCAGTGCTTGTACTTCAGTAATAGAGGTGATTTACCAGTAAAATGCCTATTCTGATTGGTCAGTTCCTCCAGTTGTGACAAGTTTCCCAGATCTGGGCTGTCTGTAGCATTGTAAGTTGAGTCTGGTTTCAAGTTACAATGGTCCAGAAAAGACTATTGTATGTTGAAACTATTGTATGTTGAGGCCATTGTAAGTTGAGGGGTCACTGTACACTGATGTCACTGCCCAGCATCATATAAAAGGAAGTGATGCATGCTGCTTAATTGGCTTGAAAAAGGTCTCATTGTATAGACCGAAAAGTAGCACCTCTGACTTGATGGGTGAATAAATCCACTATATCACAATTATTTGGAGTGTCGCTTCTTCTTCTATGGATCTTCAAGTCGTGGGATATTGAGTAACATCCCTATGAGCTGAGCACCCACATGGACCCAGAGTCCCTATCACAGTGCCGGTCCCTTCCCAGAAGCTGTTATATATGTTTTCCAGTGGAGTACCCCTTTAACATTCTGCCTGTAGACAACTCATCCCCCTCACTGACAACACAAGACGCCTGTGATCTACCTGGGAATTACGGCTACAGGTGCACAAGGCTCTGAACACAAGCCTCTCATCGCCATCATTACTTTATTCTTTAATTCCAGGATATATCTCTAGGAGACAGAAAAGAATCCACGACCTTGCAATGTGATAACTCAGGGCGATGAAACAGCGGCTATATAACTTTATGCTTCTATAAAACATTTATTGTAAAAACCTGTCTCTTCCATAATAGTGGATATATATCACAGCTGTCTGCGTCACATTCACATGAATTTCTTCCAGTGTTAGAAAGCACAGAGCACGGACTACAGGATCCTGTCTCTACATTAGGAAAATAACACTACTATGCATTGTGACTACAGGTTGGCCCGAATCATCAATAAATCCAAGATCATATTAGAGCACTGTTTCCCAACCAGGGGGCCTCCAGCTGTTTCAAAACTACAACTCCCACCATGCCTGGACAGCCGAAGGCTGTCCAGGCATGCTGGGAGTTGTAGTTTTGAAACAGCTGGAGGCCCCCTGGTTGGGAAACAGTGAATTAGAGTAATGTTTCCATAGCAACCAATCACAGGTCAGCTTTTATAATCCGCCCATAACAACCAATCACAGCCCAGTTTTTATAATCCGCCCATAACAACCAATCACAGCTCATCTTTTATAATCTGCCCATAACCACCAATCACAGCTCATCTTTTATAATCTGCCCATAACCACCAATCACAGCTCATCTTTTATAATCTGCCCATAACCACCAATCACAGCTCATCTTTTACAATCTGCCCATAACCACCAATCACAGCTCATCTTTTATAATCCGCCCATAGCAACCAATCACAGCTCATCTTTTATAATCCGCCCATAACCACCAATCACAGCTCATCTTTTATAATCCGCCCATAACCACCAATCACAGCTCATCTTTTATAATCCGCCCATAACAACCAATCACAGCTCATTTTTTATAATCCGCCCATAACCACCAATCACAGTTCATCTTTTATAATCTGCCCATAACAACCAATCACAGCTCAGCTTTTATAATCCGCCCATAACAACCAATCACAGCTCAGCTTTTATAATCCGCCCATGACAACCAATCACAGCTCAGCTTTTATAATCTGCCCATAACAACCAATCAATCACAGCTCATCTTTTATAATCTTCCCATAACATCCAATCACAGCTCATCTTTTATAATCTGCCCATAACAACCAATCACAGCTCAGCTTTTATAATCCGCCCATAACCACCAATCACAGTTCATCTTTTATAATCTGCCCATAACAACCAATCACAGCTCATCTTTTATAATCTGCCCATAACAACCAATCACAGCTCAGCTTTTATAATCCGCCCATAACAACCAATCACAGCTCAGCTTTTATAATCTGCCCATAACAATCAATCACAGCTCATGTGATTGGTTGTTCTGAGCAAATCACTGAGGTTTTTTCCTGACAGATTAATAAATTTGGGATTTTATGTATCGTTTACTACTTTGGTGATCTTACACTAGTAATATGGCAAATCAATAGCAGTTTCCGACATGCAAGTCTGGGTATAGGGAGGGAAAAGAGGCTACTTCCCAAGGTGGCCACTGCCTAAAATGCCTTAATCTCCCTCAAGCATATCCCAGTAAGATATAGGAGTCTAAAAAAGGTTTTCTGAGTATTTCCAAAAATGCTAACTTTTTTAATTTTTTTTTATTTTTATAAATGACACATGGACTGGTTATGAAGCAAATATTCAGTCATGTTAAAGAGGAGACTAATCAAAACAAAACAAAAAACACTTACTTACCTGCTGCTCATTGCTGGTGCCATCCCCACTGCTCAGAGATCACCTTCTTCATCACTTGCTTAGGTAAGTCAATACTACAGCCAGTGGTTAGTTACATGTCAGGACGGACAACAGGAAGCTCAAAGCAGAGGGGATGGCATTAGCAGCAGGTAAGATTCTCCCCCCCCCCCCCCCCCACACACACCTTTACAAATAGGAATATTTATTTAGACAACCTCTACTGAACGTCCGCTAACCTTGATGTGGCTCCCATTAGGCTGGGTTCACACTACATTTTTCAACGACAGTTCCTGCATACATTCTCTATCTAAAACCGTATGGGGAAAAAAATGGATGGAACAGTATGGGAAAAAGTAAACCGTATGCGTTTTTAAACAGTATACTGTTTCTTAAAAGTGCATACAGTTCCGTCCGTTTTTATAGAAAAAAAAAAACCATACGTTTTTGAAAATTTTGTCCATTTTAATGGGAGGGGTCTTGGGTGGGGACTTTAGGATTCAAATGCGCATGTGCAAAGTAAAAACGTATACGTTTTTCCCGTATGGAACCGTATACATGTGCGTTTCCCATTGACGTCCATGTTAAAAAAACGTATGCGGTTGCAGTACGGTTTTTAAACCAGAGACAAAATCGTGGTCAACCACGGTTTTGACTCCGGTTTAAAAACCGTACTGCAACCGCATACGTTTTTTTAAATATGGACGTCAATGGGAAACGCACATGTATACGGTTCCATACGGGAAAAACGTATACGTTTTTACTTTGCACATGGACATTTGAATCCTAAAGTCCCCACCCAAGACCCCTCCCATTAAAAATGGACAAAATTTTAAAAAACGTATGTTTTTTTTTTTCTATAAAAACTGACGGAACTGTATGCACTTTTAAAAACAGTATACTGTTTAAAAACGCATACGGTTTACTTTTTCCCATACTGTTCCATCAGTTTTTTTCCCCATACGGTATTTGATAGAAAACATATGCGGGAACTGTAGTTGAAAAACGTAGTGTGAACCCACCTAAAACCTCGCGCTCCCGTATGCCTTCGTATGCGCTCCCGTGTGTCATTCATTTCAATGAGCCGGCCGGAGTGAAACGTTCGGTCGGCTCATTTTTGCGCCGTATGCGCTTTCCCCCCGGACCTAAAACTGTGGTCAACCACGGTTTGAGGTCCGATCGTAAAAGCGCATACGGCGCAAAAATGAGCCAACTGGAACGAACGTTTCACTCCAGCCGGCTCATTGAAATGAATGACACACGGGAGCGCATACGAAGGCATACGGGAGCGCGAGGTTTTAGCTCCCCCTGCCGTATGCGCTCCCGTATGGGAGAAAACGTAGTGTGAACCCACCCTTACACTGACTTTTCCAATGAAGGCATTTTATTTGAGAAATAAACGTGTTATTTTCATTTTTCTAGTCTCCTTTCATCACAGTAAATTGTGGAGCAGACAGAAGGATTATCCTGGCTTCTATCGGGAAACTATTAGCATGCAACATAGCCAATATAGTGGATCCTCTTATCGGCGGGAAGTGACAATATGGAAGACGCCGCTATACACCCCTCTACTCTCTTCTCTGCATCAGTTGTGTATTTGCTGTTGCATCCTTTAGGCTATGTTCACACTACGGAATGTCAGCACGGAAAATCTCTGTACAGACATTCGGCAAACTGCGGGCGCCAGCAGGAACTGTGACTGCACAGGAATGCGTTGTCTCATAGACAGGTACATTGTTTTTGCGGAAACAATTTCTGTGCCGGAAACATCTGGTACGGAAATTCCGCCATGTGCACAGCGCAGAAGAATCCCGTTGAATTTAACGGGACTCTGCTGCAGTGGAATTCCAGAGTGGACCTTCCAAGCAGAAATCCGCATGTAAATTCTGACGTATGGCCTTATTAGATTGTCTCTGGAAGAAATGCTTCTGTCCTTTAGCATGAGATGTGCTAAAAGTGTGATGTAGCTGGCATGAATTTACTAGTCAATAAACATGGATCAATTGTATCAAATTTATCCAACAATGTATGTGCTGTAGTAAATCTACAGTAACTCCCTAGGTTTTCTCTTCTTACATCACCTCATGGGTTAAAGGGGTACTCCGGTGATTAGACATCTTATCCCCTATCCAAAGGATAGGGATAAGATGCCTGATCGCAGGAGTCTCGCCGCTGGGGACCCCCATGATCTTGCACGCGGCACCCCGCTTGTAATCAGTGCCCGGAGCGTATTCGCTCCGGGTCTGATTACCGGCGACTAGGGATCGACCGATTATCGGTATGGCCGATATTATCGGCCGATAAGCACGATTTTGGGCATTATCGGTATCGGCAATTACCTTGCCGATAAGCCGATAATGCCCCGCCCCCCGCACCGCCACCGCCTCCCCCGACCCGCCGCACCGCGACCACCCCACCGTAGTGCTGGGCGGTATACCGGTATGAACCGGTCGGGCCCCTCCCCCACCCTCCGAGTCAATAAAAAAAAAATTACTTACCCGTAATGGGGGTGGTCCGGGCCATCCATCCTTCCTGTAGTGTCCGGCGGCATTCCGGGTGGAGGGTGAACCGGTCCGGGCTGTCCTTCTCCGGGGGTCATCTTCTCCACTCCGGGCAGGCTCCGGCCTAGTACGCTGCATAGACGCCGCTACGCCGTGACGTCAGGTGCATCGCTGCGCACGGGCGTCACTGCGCAGCGGCGTCTATGCTGCGTTACTAGACCGGAGCCTGCCTGGAGTGGAGAAGATGACCGCCGGAGAAGAAGGACAGCCCGGACCGGTTCACCCTCAACCCGGAATGCAACCGGACACTACAGGAAGGATGGATGGCCCGCACCACCCTGACAGGTAGGGGGAGAGAAGCGGGTGGTGGTGGCGGCGGGGGCGGCCTATGGCACCACAAAAGCCACTGCAGTGCATTGATTTAAAGCGCCTGCTTTAAATCAATGATCTGCAGCGGTGTCGCGGGGGGATAAATAGCCGTTAACTTTTACCGGAATATCGGTATAAGTTATCGGCTATCGGCCCTAACCTCCACCGATTATCGGTATCGGCCCTAAAAAAACGTTATCGGTCGATCCCTACCGGTGACCACAGGGCAGGCGGCATGTGACGTCACGCCTCCGCCCCCTTGTGATGTCACGCTCCGCCCCTCAATGCAAGCCTACGGGAGGGGGTGATAGCGGTCACGCCCCCTCCCATAGACTTGCATTGAGGGGCAGAGCGTGAGGTCACACGGGGGCGGAGGCGTTGCTCGACCTGACGTGCTGCAGGTGACAGTCTCCACTGTAAGTCTATTGAGCCCTGCAATGAATCGGATGCATACTTCTCTTATCACAGCTTGTGATTGACCAAAAAAACTACAATTCACTACGGAATTTCAGCGGTGGACATTCTGCCATTAAAATTCCGCCACCTAGGCAGAAACCTGCTACAGACATTGTTATCTATTGGGACTGCAATGACCACACGGTCCTAGAAATTCCATAGTATGAACCTAGCCTTAGATTTAGGACAAGCTTTGGGTTTACATCTGTAATTTTATGATGCATAAAAAAGTGTTATAAGAAATCCCATAAGGTGGGAACTTGATGTGCATACCGCAAACTCACTGATCATTATGCAACTATATGGTCTATGCAACCCACATTCCCAGACTTCTTTTTTACCCAAAACTGCAATTTTCCTGCTCCAAATACCTCCAAAATCTTAGGGGTGTTTTGGCTGGTCCCGGGTAGGCATTGACTGATATTGATTTTTTAGGGCCGATACCAATAAACTGTGGAGGTTAAGGCCGATAGCCGATAAATTATACCGATATACCGGTATAAGTTATTGGCTATTTATCCCGATATGAACTGCTGGGGCTTTTGTGGTGCCAGAGACTGTCGCCACCACCCGCTTCTCTCCCCCTGCCGGTCCTTAGTCCAACCACCGCCGCTGACCCATTGCCTCCCCCATCCCCGGTTTTACAATTACCTGTTCCCGGGGTCCGCGCTACTTCTGGCTCCGGCGGCGTCCTGAGCTGTCACTGTGCGCACTGACAGTGACGTTGCATTGAGGACGTCACTAGTCATTGCGCAGCGCAAAGCGTAACATCGGATGCCACAGGAGCCAGAAGTAGCGCGGACCCCGGAAATGATAAAACTGGCCGGGGCGGTACGGTGGGGGGGGGGGCTAGCGTTGCGGTGCGTAGGGGGGGGGGGAGCTGCGGTGCGGTGGGTGTGGGGTGCACATTATCGGATTATCGGCAAAGTAATTGCCGATACCGATAAGGACCAAAAGCGTGAATATCGGCCAAACCGATAATCGGTCGATCCTTAGTCCCGGGAAACATTCTAAACCAAATCGGTACAGCCCAGCGCTGGTCTCCTAGGAAACCGTACCTAGTGCAAGATCCAGAGCTGTACAATGTTGTGTCTCAGGGTCTCGTGCTGGGTACAGTTTCAGAGATGATCAGAACCAGGCTAGAGGACACATCTTGTTTGTAACATTATACATCCAGCAGTGCACAATCCCTCCATTCACTAAGGCTGGGTTCACATATATGTCTGCCATGAACCCAGCCTAAAACTCAACTCAACTGATGAAAATGTGCATCAGTTGTGTAGCATCCGTCGTCCATTATTTCTGAATGCCGAATGGGAAAACGCAGCAAGATGTGTTCCCCTACCGGTGATGGTCAGGTGTGTTCAACTATCCAGCGTCCAAACTGAGATGCTGGATGAAATGTGATCTGTCCCATTCAAATAAATGTAATTAGTTCTTACATCAGTTTCCCTCCAACGTTTTTTAGCAAGCAACGGAAGAAAAAGATGACTGATGCCGGACATATGTGAACAAGCCCAAACATGACACATCGAGTGGAGCAAAATCCCTACAGTCACTTACATGACACATCTAGCAGAGCACAATCCCCACAGTCACTATCATGACACATCTAGCGGAGCACAATCCCCACAGTCACTTACATGACACATCTAGCGGAGCACAATCCCTACAGTCACTTACATGACACATCTAGCGGAGCACAATCCCTACAGTCACTTACATGACACATCTAGCGGAGCACAATCCCCACAGTCACTATCATGACACATCTAGCGGAGCACAATCCCCACAGTCACAATCATGACACATCTAGCGGAGCACAATCCCCACAGTCACAATCATGACACATCTAGCGGAGCACAATCCCCACAGTCACTATCATGACACATCTAGCGGAGCACAATCCCCACAGTCACTATCATGACACATCTAGCGGAGCACAATCCCCACAGTCACAATCATGACACATCTAGCGGAGCACAATACCCACAGTCACAATCATGACACATCTTGCGGAGCACAATCCCTACAGTCACTATCATGACACATCTAGCAGAGCACAATCCCTACAGTCACTATCATGACACATCTAGCGGAGCACAATCCCTACAGTCACTATCATGACACATCTAGCGGAGCACAATCCCTACAGTCACTATCATGACACATCTAGCGGAGCACAATCCCTACAGTCACTATCATGACACATCTAGCGGAGCACAATCCCTACAGTCACTATCATGACACATCTAGTGGAGCACAATCCCTCTGTTCACTATCATGACACATCTAGCTGAGCACAATCCCTACAGTCACTATCACGTCAGTATCATGATACATTGTCAGAAATTAGCACTGCAATAAGCGCCACAAGACATTTGCATTCTGAAAAGAGATATGATGTAATAACCTGTGATGACATCACCACCGCGCACACGTCATTACTCTGCTCACCTGATGGTCCTGATGACGAAGTAAATAATGACGGCAGCGCTCACCACCACCAGCACCGCCAGGGCCCTCTGGGTCTGAGGCTTGGGGGCGGCCGGAGTGGGCACGGTGGAGGACAGATCGCCCTTGGCAGTGATTGAACTACTCCCATTGACGGCTACGGGAGGCTGCGGGCCGCTGGCACCGGTCGGAGATGCTATGGCAGCTGCTCTGGGGCCCAGGGAGCTATGTACGTAGGGCACACAGCAGAGAGTAACCAGCACGCACAGGGCGCACGTCACCCAGCCGGGCGGCCATATACTGTTCCCAGCACACATCCTCCAGCCGCCGCCACTACTCCCCCTCCTCCCCGCTGCCCGGAGGAGAGGACAGCTACTCCTGTCACACAATGCCGCGGACACAACACAGGACCACGGAGCTCCTCTCTACTGCTACTTCCTGGTCTGAGAGCGCACGCTGCGTGGTTGCTAGGCGATAGGCAGCAGTACGTGATGACGTTATACGCTGGCAGCTCAGTCATGCCTTCTAATTGGGGTTTAGTTTCTACTATTCTGTCATTTGAGTACAATATGAAAAAAAGTCTCTGTTGGCAGTAGCAACCAATCAGAGCCCAGCATTCATTTCTGAAGCTGCTCTGGAAAAATGAAAGCTGTTCTCTGGTTGCTATTGGCAACAAAGCTTCTCTTTTAGACAGTTTTGTATCTGTTTCTCTCTGAAATCAGCCAATTCACACTGGAGGAGGCAGTCATGTTCTGTAGAATTTACGTAGAATTATCAGGAAAATGTCTTCCCAATAATTAACCCTTACTGTCAGGCGCTCCAATAACGTTTTGTGTGGATATGACCCCTTCCTCAGATTGCCATTCCATCTGAGGAGGAGGTTGTATCCCCGAAACATGGCATTGGTATAAATTGTATAAAGTCTGTTCACCTCCATACTTTCACTCCTTCAAAATGTATTTGAGAAGTAACACTGCAGAATTTTTGCACAAAATTCTGCATGAAATTTCTGCAGTGAACTCCACAGAAATTAATTGCTTATTCACTTCAATTGATTTCCTGCAGCGGAAATTCTGCAGCAGAAATTCTGTTGTGTGAATGTGACAGCAGAATCCTATTGAAGTGTATTAGCTATAAATACATGCAGAATTTTCATGCAGAATTCAGCGCAGAATTCAGTGCAGAATTCAGTGCAGAATTGCCGCTATGTGCACAGCGCAGCAGAATCCTGTTGAATTTAACGGGACTCTGCTGCAGCTGAATCTCTGTGCAGAATTCCAAGCAGAAATTCAGACGTGTTAACATAGCCTTTGGAGTGTTTTAACCTGTAATGGAACAAGGTATTCTGTATGTGGGTAAGTTCCCTAGTGGTAGCTCTTGGGATGAAGGAGAATTAGGCATGTTGGATTTCATGTCCTATTCTTTGTCACCAGATGAAGCAGCTGATTTCCCTCTACTGATTGAAATACACATATTAAGACCATGTTCACACAGTGGGATTTCCGAGTAGAATCCAGCGGAAAAATCCTACTTTAATTGATTTCAATGGGACTCTGCCGCGCTGTGCACACAGCGGAATTCCTGTGGCGGAAACATTTGCAGCGGAAATCCCAATTACAACATCTGCAGAAAAAAATTACATGTCATTTCTCTCTGCTGAATCCACCAGGAAATACATTGCAGTCTAGGGAAATGGCTCATTTTGGAGTGGTCCTAGTGCTCCCTCTGTTTGCGGAATGCCTGCAAGATTTTTTTTGGCCAGATAATCCTCAAACATTCTGCATTGTGGACATGGCCTGGTGGCTGGAAACAGGAGACAGCTGTTGCCCAAGCAGCATGTATGGCCACAATAGCACAGTAGTATGTCTTACATGCTTTGAAGCATCAATCACAATCTAAATTAGGCTGGCCATATAAACTGCTCAAAAAAATAAAGGGAACACTAAGATAACACATCCTAAATCTGAATGAAGGAACTAATCGTATGAAATACTTTCATCTTTACATAGTTGAATGTGCTGACAACAAAATCACACAAACATTTTCAATGGAAATCAAATTTATCAACCCATGGAGGTCTGGATATGGAGTAACCCTCAAAATCAAAATGGAAAACAAGTCAAAAAAAATAATGTCATTAAAACAAGTCAAAATGAGGCTCAGTAGTGTGTGCGGCCTCCACGTGCCCGTGTGACCTCCCTACAATGCCTGGGCATGCTCCTCATGAGGTGGCAGATGGTCTCCTGAGGGATGTCCTCCCAGACCTGGACTAAAGCATCTGCCAACTCCTGGACAGTCTGTGGTGCAACGTGGCATTGGTGGATGGAGCAAGACATGATGTCCCAGATGTGCTCAATCTGATTCAGGTCTGGGAAACGGGCGGGCCAGTCCATAGCATCAATGCCTTCCTCTTGCAGGAACTGCTGACACTCCAGTCACATGATGTCTAGCATTGTCTTGCATTAGGAGGAACCCAGGGCCAACTGCACCAGCATATGGTCTCACAAGGGGTCTGAGGATCTCATCTCGGTACCTAATGGCAGTCAGACTACTTCTGGCAAGCACATGGAGGGCTGTGCGGCCTCCCCAAAGAAATGCCACCTCACTCCATTACTGACCCACCCCCAAACCGGTCATGCTGGAGGATGTTACAGGCAGCAGAACATTCTCCAAGGCATCTCCAGACTCACATGTGCTCAGTGTGAACCTGCTTTCATCTGTGAAGAGCACAAGGCGCCAATAGCGAATTTGCCAATCTTGGTGTTCTCTGGCAAACGTCCTGCACGGTTTTGAGCTGTAAGCACAACCCCCACCTGTGGATGTTGGGCCCTCATACCACCCTCATGGAGTCTGTTTCTGACCATTTGAGTGGACACATGCACATTTGTGGCCTGCTGGAGGTCATTTTGCAGGGCTATGGCAGTGTTCCTTCTTGCACAAAGGCGGAGGTAGAGGTCCTGCTGCTGAGTTGTTGCCTTCCTACGGCCTCCTCCACGTCTCCTCATGTACTGGCCTGTCTCCTGGTAGCGCCTCCCTGCTCTGGACACTACACTGACAGACACAGCAAATCTTCTTGCCACAGCTCACATTTATGTGCCATCCTGGATGAGCTGCACTACCTGAGCCACTTGTGTGGGCTGTAGACTCCGTCCCATGCTACCACTAAAGTGAAAGCACCGCCAGCATTCAAAAGTGACCAAAACATCAGCCAGGAAGCATAGGAACTGTGAAGTGGTCTGTGGTCACCACCTGCAGAACCACTCCTTTATTGGGGTATCTTGCTAATTGCCTATAATTTCCACCTGTTGTCTGTTCCATTTGCACAACAGCATGTGAAATTGATGGTCAATCAGTGTTGCTTCCTGAGTGGGCAATGTGATTTCACATTGTGTTGTTTAAGTGTTCCCTTTATTTTTTTGAGCAGTGTATGTAATGATTATTAATACAAATGTGAACAATTGTTGTTAGTAATCCAATATGTTTATTGGATTATCAACAATAACTGTTATGTCTTTTTTTAGGGCTGAAAACTACCCATTTTGGCCAATTGAAACCATTAAAGAGGAATTCGGATACTAAACTTCTTATCGCATATACACAGGATAGAGAATAAGCGTCTGATAGTGGGGGTCCAAGCAGTAAATGGCAGATCACACTTACCCCCTATCCTGTGAATAGGGGATAATAAATGTAATCCTGGAGTTCCCCTTCATAGGGGGAAAATGTCAGATCCCCTGTGATCTCTAGATGCAGGCCCTGGGTTTCTGTTATATATAGAACGGCTAGTCATGCAAGCGTACCAATGTCTATGGAGCTGTGAAGAAAGTACAGCATTCTGCTCTCTATGGCAGCTCCCATTAAGTATGAATGAAGCAGCAGTACACACGACTGCTGCTTCATTAGAAAAGAAGACTGGATTCCTCGTTTTCAGGTGATACTCTGTACCGCATTCAGGAGATCATGGGGATCAGATAATTAAGATAACTTGTGTTCTAGGGCACCCGCCATGTATAGAGGGGCCTAAATTCCTGTATCTTCTCTGTGGCACCACCAAGTATGAAGCTATCCCACAATGGTTTCACCACATTCATCCTTCACTGCCCCCATACAGGAGTATTTCCCAAGCAATGTGCTTCCAGCTGTTGAAAACCACAGCTCCCAGCATGTCCAAGCTGTCTGGACATGCTGGGAGTTGCAGTTTTACTATACCTGTAGGCACCTGCTTGGGAAACAGCCTCCAGCTCAGCTCCTCCCTCTGCTGGTCACGTGATCACAGATTCATACAGAGGCCTCCTGGGGTCAGATGAAGGACCAGAATGCAGAAGAACAGTGGATGATGGCTGGCAGGTTACACAGGTAACACTATAAATACTGTTCCCTGACCACTGCCAGTCTTCACTTACCCCCCCCCCCCTTGTAAATTATATCCCTGTACTGTTCTGTGATTGCATATTAACCCTGCACTGTGTATTATCCCTGTACTGTGACATCACTGGCTGTATTATCCCTGTACTGTGACATCACTGTATGTATTATCCCTGTACTGTGACATCACTGTGTATATTATCACTGTACTGTGACATCACTGTGTATTATCCCTGTACTGTGGCATCACTGTGTGTATTATCCCTGTACTGTGACATCACTGTATGTATTATCCCTGTACTGTGGCATCACTGTGTGTATTATCCCTGTAGTGTGACATCACTGTATGTATTATCTGTCACGATGCCGGCTGGCAGGTAGTGGATCCTCTGTGCCAGAGAGGGATTGGCGTGGACCGTGCTAGTGGATCGGTTCTAAGTCACTACTGGTTTTCACCAGAGCCCGCCGCAAAGCGGGATGGTCTTGCTGCGGCGGTAGTGACCAGGTCGTATCCACTAGCAACGGCTCACCTCTCTGGCTGCTGAAGATAGGCGCGGTACAAGGGAGTAGGCAGAAGCAAGGTCGGACGTAGCAGAAGGTCGGGGCAGGCAGCAAGGATCGTAGTCAGGGGCAACGGCAGGAGGTCTGGAACACAGGCTAGGAACACACAAGGAAACGCTTTCACTGGCACGATGGCAACAAGATCCGGCAAGGGAGTGCAGGGGAAGTGAGGTGATATAGGGAAGTGCACAGGTGAACACACTAATTGGAATCACTGCGCCAATCAGCGGCGCAGTGGCCCTTTAAATCGCAAAGACCCGGCGCGCGCGCGCCCTAGGGAGCGGGGCCGCGCGCGCCGGGACAGGACCGAGGGAGAGCGAGTCAGGTACGGGAGCCGGGGTGCGCATCGCGAGCGGGCGCTACCTGCATCGCGAATCGCATCCCGGCTGGAAGCGGAATCGCAGCGCCCCGGGTCAGTGGATCTGACCGGAGCGCTGCAGCGGGGAGAGTGTAGCGAGCGCTCCGGGGAGGAGCGGGGACCCGGAGCGCTCGGCGTAACAGTACCCCCCCCCTTGGGTCTCCCCCTCTTCTTAGAGCCTGAGAACCTGAGGAGCAGACTTTTGTCTAGGATGTTGTCCTCAGGTTCCCAGGATCTCTCTTCAGGACCACAACCCTCCCAATCCACTAAAAAAAAAGTTTTCCCTCTGACCTTTTTAGAAGCTAAGATCTCTTTGACAGAGAAGATGTCCGAGGAGCCGGAAACAGGAGTGGGAGGAACAGATTTGGGAGAAAAACGGTTGAGGATGAGTGGTTTAAGAAGAGAAACGTGAAAGGCATTAGGGATACGAAGAGAAGGAGGAAGAAGAAGTTTGTAAGAGACAGGATTAATCTGACACAAAATTTTGAAAGGACCAAGATAGCGTGGTCCCAACTTGTAGCTAGGGACACGGAAGCGGACATATTTAGCGGAGAGCCATACCTTGTCTCCAGGGGAAAAAATGGGAGGAGCTCTTCTTTTCTTATCCGCGAACCTCTTCATGCGTGATGAAGCCTGTAAGAGAGAATTTTGGGTCTCTCTCCATATGATGGAAAGGTCACGAGAAATCTCATCCACAGCGGGCAGACCAGAGGGCAAGGGGGTAGGGAGGGGGGGAAGAGGGTGACGGCCGTACACCACGAAAAATGGGGATTTGGAGGAAGATTCAGAGACTCTGAAGTTATACGAGAATTCGGCCCATGGAAGGAGATCTGCCCAGTCATCCTGGAGGGAGGAAACAAAATGTCGCAAATAATCACCCAAGACCTGGTTAATTCTTTCTACTTGTCCATTGGACTGGGGATGATATGCAGAAGAAAAATTTAGTTTAATCTTGAGTTGTTTACAGAGAGCCCTCCAGAATTTAGACACGAATTGGACGCCTCTATCCGAGACGATCTGCGTAGGCAACCCGTGAAGACGAAAAATGTGTACAAAAAATTGTTTAGCCAACTGAGGCGCTGAAGGAAGACCAGGAAGAGGGATGAAATGTGCCATTTTGGAGAATCGATCAACGACCACCCAAATAACAGTGTTGCCACGGGAAGGGGGTAAATCAGTAATAAAATCCATACCAATCAGAGACCAAGGCTGTTCGGGGACAGGCAGGGGATGAAGAAGACCAGCGGGCTTCTGGCGAGGAGTCTTATCCCGGGCACAGATAGTGCAGGCTCGCACAAAGTCCACAACATCCGTCTCCAGAGTCGGCCACCAATAGAAGCGGGAGATGAGTTGCACAGATTTCTTGATGCCCACATGACCTGCGAGATGGGAGGAGTGACCCCATTTGAGGATTCCGAGGCGTTGGCGTGGAGAAACAAAGGTCTTTCCTGGAGGAGTTTGCCTGATGGAGGCTGGAGAAGTGGAGATCAGGCAGTCAGGTGGAATGATGTGTTGCGGAGAGAGTTCAACCTCTGAGGCATCCGAGGAACGAGAGAGAGCATCGGCCCTAATGTTCTTATCGGCAGGCCGAAAGTGAATCTCAAAATTAAATCGGGCAAAGAACAGAGACCACCGGGCCTGGCGAGGATTCAGCCGTTGGGCAGACTGGAGGTAGGAGAGGTTCTTGTGGTCGGTGTAAATAATAACTGGAAATCTTGATCCCTCCAGCAGATGCCTCCATTCCTCAAGTGCTAATTTGATGGCTAGAAGCTCTCGATCCCCGATGGAGTAGTTCCTCTCCGCCGGAGAGAAGGTCCTAGAAAAAAAACCACAAGTGACAGCATGCCCGGAAGAATTTTTTTGTAGAAGAACAGCTCCAGCTCCCACTGAGGAGGCATCAACCTCCAATAGGAAGGGTTTGGAAGGGTCAGGTCTGGAGAGCACGGGAGCCGAAGAAAAGGCAGACTTGAGTCGTTTAAAGGCGTCTTCCGCTTGAGGAGGCCAAGACTTGGGATCGGCATTTTTTTTGGTTAGAGCCACGATAGGAGCCACAACGGTAGAAAAATGTGGAATAAATTGCCTGTAATAATTGGCGAACCCCAAAAAGCGTTGGATAGCACGGAGTCCGGAGGGGCGTGGCCAATCTAAGACGGCAGAGAGTTTGTCTGGATCCATTTGTAGTCCCTGGCCAGAGACCAAATATCCTAGAAAAGGAAGAGATTGGCATTCAAACAGACATTTCTCAATTTTGGCATAGAGTTGATTGTCACGAAGTCTCTGAAGAACCATACGGACATGCTGGCGGTGTTCTTCTAGATTGGCAGAAAAAATTAGGATATCGTCCAGATATACAACAACACAGGAGTATAACAGATCACGAAAAATTTCATTAACAAAGTCTTGGAAGACAGCAGGGGCGTTGCACAGGCCAAAGGGCATGACCAGATACTCAAAGTGTCCATCTCTGGTGTTAAATGCCGTTTTCCACTCATCCCCCTCTCTGATGCGGATGAGGTTATAGGCACCTCTTAAGTCCAGTTTAGTGAAGATGTGGGCACCTTGGAGGCGATCAAAGAGTTCAGAGATGAGGGGTAGGGGGTAGCGGTTCTTAACCGTGATTTTATTAAGACCGCGGTAGTCAATGCAAGGACGTAGGGAGCCATCTTTTTTGGACACAAAGAAAAATCCGGCTCCGGCAGGAGAGGAGGATTTACGGATAAAGCCCTTTTTTAAATTTTCCTGGACGTATTCAGACATGGCAAGAGTCTCTGGGGCAGAGAGAGGATAAATTCTGCCCCGGGGTGGAGTAGTGCCCGGGAGGAGGTCGATAGGACAATCATAAGGCCTGTGAGGAGGTAGAGTCTCAGCTTGTTTTTTGCAGAAAACATCCGCGAAGTCCATATAGGCCTTAGGGAGACCGGTTACTGGAGGAACCACAGAGTCACGGCAAGGGTTACTGGGAACCGGTTTTAGACAGTCCTTGGAACAAGAGGGCCCCCAACTCTTGATCTCCCCAGTGGACCAATCCAGGGTTGGGGAATGAAGTTGAAGCCAGGGAAGTCCAAGGAGAATTTCCGAGGTGCAATTGGGGAGGACCAAAAGTTCAATCCTCTCGTGATGAGATCCGATGCTCATTAGAAGGGGCTCCGTGCGGAAACGTATGGTACAGTCCAATCTTTCATTGTTTACACAATTGATGTAAAGGGGTCTGGCGAGACTGGTCACTGGGATGTTGAACCTGTTGACGAGAGAGGCCAAAATAAAATTTCCTGCAGATCCAGAGTCCAAGAAGGCCACAGTAGAGAAGGAGAAGGCAGAGGCAGACATCCGCACAGGCACAGTAAGACGTGGAGAGGCAGAGTAGACATCAAGGACTGTCTCACCTTTGTGCGGAGTCAGCGTACGTCTTTCCAGGCGGGGAGGACGGATAGGACAATCCCTCAGGAAGTGTTCGGTACTAGCACAGTACAGGCAGAGGTTCTCCATGCGGCGTCGTGTCCTCTCTTGAGGTGTCAGGCGAGACCGGTCGACCTGCATAGCCTCCACGGCGGGAGGCACAGGAACGGATTGCAGGGGACCAGAGGAGAGAGGAGCCGAGGAGAAGAAACGCCTCGTGCGAACAGAGTCCATATCTTGGCGGAGCTCCTGACGCCTTTCGGAAAAACGCATGTCAATGCGAGTGGCTAGGTGAATGAGTTCATGTAGATTAGCAGGAATTTCTCGTGCGGCCAGAACATCTTTAATGTTGCTGGATAGGCCTTTTTTAAAGGTCGCGCAGAGGGCCTCATTATTCCAGGATAATTCTGAAGCAAGAGTACGGAATTGTACGGCATACTCGCCAACGGAAGAATTACCCTGGACCAGGTTCAACAGGGCAGTCTCAGCAGAAGAGGCTCGGGCAGGTTCCTCAAAGACACTTCGGATTTCCGAGAAGAAGGAGTGTACCGAGGCAGTGACGGGGTCATTGCGGTCCCAGAGCGGTGTGGCCCAAGACAGGGCTTTTCCAGACAGAAGGCTGACTACGAAAGCCACCTTAGACATTTCAGTGGGAAACTGGTCCGACATCATCTCCAGATGCAGGGAACATTGGGAAAGAAAGCCACGGCAAAACTTAGAGTCCCCATCAAATTTATCCGGCAAGGATAGGCGTAGACCAGGAGCGGCCACTCGCTGCGGAGGAGGTGCAGGAGCTGGCGGAGGAGATGACTGCTGAAGCTGTGGTAGTAACTGCTGTAGCATAACGGTCAGTTGAGACAGCTGTTGGCCTTGTTGCGCTATCTGTTGTGACTGCTGGGCGACCACCGTGGTAAGGTCAGCGACAACTGGCAGAGGAACTTCAGCGGGATCCATGGCCGGATCTACTGTCACGATGCCGGCTGGCAGGTAGTGGATCCTCTGTGCCAGAGAGGGATTGGCGTGGACCGTGCTAGTGGATCGGTTCTAAGTCACTACTGGTTTTCACCAGAGCCCGCCGCAAAGCGGGATGGTCTTGCTGCGGCGGTAGTGACCAGGTCGTATCCACTAGCAACGGCTCACCTCTCTGGCTGCTGAAGATAGGCGCGGTACAAGGGAGTAGGCAGAAGCAAGGTCGGACGTAGCAGAAGGTCGGGGCAGGCAGCAAGGATCGTAGTCAGGGGCAACGGCAGGAGGTCTGGAACACAGGCTAGGAACACACAAGGAAACGCTTTCACTGGCACGATGGCAACAAGATCCGGCAAGGGAGTGCAGGGGAAGTGAGGTGATATAGGGAAGTGCACAGGTGAACACACTAATTGGAATCACTGCGCCAATCAGCGGCGCAGTGGCCCTTTAAATCGCAAAGACCCGGCGCGCGCGCGCCCTAGGGAGCGGGGCCGCGCGCGCCGGGACAGGACCGAGGGAGAGCGAGTCAGGTACGGGAGCCGGGGTGCGCATCGCGAGCGGGCGCTACCTGCATCGCGAATCGCATCCCGGCTGGAAGCGGAATCGCAGCGCCCCGGGTCAGTGGATCTGACCGGAGCGCTGCAGCGGGGAGAGTGTAGCGAGCGCTCCGGGGAGGAGCGGGGACCCGGAGCGCTCGGCGTAACATTATCCCTGTACTGTGACATCACTGTGTGTATTATCCCTGTACTGTGGCATCACTGCATGTTATCCCTGTACTGTGACATCACTGTGTATATTATCCCTGTACTGTGACATCACTGTATGTATTATCCCTGTACTGTGACATCACTGTATGTATTATCCCTGTACTATGACATCACTGTGTATATTATCCCTGCACTGTGACATCACTGTATGTATTATCCCTGTACTTTGGCATCACTGCATGTTATCCCTGTACTGTGACATCACTGTGTGTATTATTCCTGTACTGTGACATCACTGTGTATTATCCCTGTACTGTGACATCAATGGCTATATTATCCCTGTACTGTGACATCACTGGCTGTATTATCCCTGTACTGTGACATCATTGTGTATTATCCCTGTACTGTGACATCACTGTTTATTATCCATGTACTGTGACATCACTGTGTATATTATCCCTGTACTGTGGCCTCACTGTATGTTATCCCTGTACTGTGACATCACTTTGTGTATTATCCCTGTACTGTGACATCACTGTGCATTATCCCTGTACTGTGACATCAATGGCTATATACAGAGGCTACAATGTGTGGTAGTATTATATTCAGAGGGTACAGTGTGTGGTAGTATTATATTCAGAGGGTACAATGTGTGGTAGTATTATATTCAGAGGGCACAGTGTGTGGTAGTATATTCAAAAGGTACAGTGTGTGGTAGTATTATATTCAGAGGGTTCAGTGCATGGTAGTATTATATTCAGAGGATGAAATGTGTGGCAGTACAGTGACCCCCGACCTACGATGGCCCCGACATACGATAATTTCAACATGTGATGGCCAACAGTGATGGAGGGCGACATCCAGGGTAGCGGTGACGAGCGGTGATGGTGCGGAGTGGCGGGGACAGGTGAGTATAACTTCCTATTCTTTTCATTGCATGGATCCCTCAACATACGATGGTTTTAACAAACGATGGTTCATTTGCAACGGATTACCATCGTATGTTGAGGGACCACTGGTAGTACAGTGTGTGGTAGTATTGTATTCTGAGGGTACAGTGTGTGATAGTATTATATTCCGAGGGTACAGTGTGGGGCATTATTATATTCAGAGGGTACAGTGTGTGGTAGTATTATATTCAGAGGGCACAGTGTGTGGTAGCATATTGAAAAGGTGCAATGTGTGGTAGTATTATATTCAGAGGGTATAGTGTGTGGTAGTATTATATTCCGAGGGTACAGCGTGTGGTAGTATAATATTCAGAGGATTCAATGTGTGATAGTATTAAATTCCAAGGGTACAGTGTGTGGTAGTATTATATTCCGAGGGTACAGTGTGCAGTATTATTATATTCAGAGAGCACATTATGCAGTAGTATTATATTAAGAGGGTACAGCGTGTGCCAGGTTTATATTCAGAGAGCACAGTGTGTGGCAGTATTATATTTACAGAATAAAGTGTCTGGCAGTATTAAATTCAGAGGATAAAGTGTCTGGCAGTATTATATTCAGAGGATACAGTGTCTGGCAGCATTATATTAATTAGCGTTTTCACATAGAGGATCAGTTAGGAGCCATCTGGGTGTCAAGTTCTACCGAAAGAAGATTTTGATGGATGAAGTCCTGGCGGTATGCACCAGCTGAACTAGATAAGGAAAGACTATAGAGAAGACGTCACATGTTGTCACTGATATTATTGTGTATTCTCCTCACTATGGCCCATCAGAGCTGGAGTCACTTGAAAGTTCTGCAGTTATGATGGATGAAACAAGCTGCCACGCCCGCTCCCATAGACTTGCATTGAGGAGGTGGGGCCTGATGTCACATGGGGGCGGAGTCGTGACGTCATGATCTTCCGTCCCTGTGGTCGGGAGCCAGAACCTCCAGAGCTTCCGGAAGCAGATAGGGTGGGTGCTGCATGCTATATTGCGGGGGTCCCCAGCGGTTGGACTCCCACGATCAGACATCTTATCCCCTAGGGGTGGAGTACCCCTTTAAGGTCATACTGGGAGCTGTAGTTTTACATTGTAAAAACATCTTTAGCGCTTTTGGCAATTGGAATATTTGATTATTATTCCAGAATAAATTTGCTACACAATGTGCTACACCACTGGCTTCCATCACAACAGGCTATCAGATTACTCTGGGGGGGGGGGTTGTAAGGGGTAACACCATTTTCTACCGCACTGGGTGACACCATCCCTAGCAACGCCAGTGATTTAAATTGAATTACCCCATTTTTCTGCCCCTCCTATCTCTTGTTTCTAAATAGTTTAAGAGAAAGGATTGTGAGGTTACAAAACTTTCTACAGTGTTTTTCTCCTAGATTTCAGCCTATTTCATCTCTTGGCCACCATTGAGACTAAATACTAGAATGAAGACCCTTCTGATGTCAGATGCTGCCTATCACAATGAAAAAGGATTCCGAGTCAGGAGTAATGTTCAAATCCAAAGGGGACTGGTTTATTAGAGGTACAATAAAATATAATAAAGGACTGATATATATAATAAAACAACCAATGATGCATTTCGGAGTGCAGTCACCTGAGGAAGGGGTGAGTGCACCCTGAAATGCATCATTGGTCCTTATATTATTTTATTGTACTGCTAATAACGTAGTCCACTTTGGATTTGAACATTACTCCTGACTTGGAATCCGTCAGGCCTGACAACAGAAGGGTCTTCTTTCTTCACCTCCGTACTACATTCTACAGGACAGGTTGCCCCTCTCCTGCGACCCCTGGGCTGAGCAGCTTTTCCTTATCATTTGATACCCCATCAATAGAGTTAATAGGTGCATTTTTTCATGTACAAGTTAAGCAGCCATCTTACAGAGGCTTCGACAAAAATACTGTTTTCAGCCAAAAATTTAAAATTAAAATGAGGAAGATTTTTGTAATATACAAAAACACACTTCCACAGAAGTTGTGTCTCTTCGTAACCTGATGCAGATGCAACATATTTCCCCATAATGAATATGAATGAATTTCTTACCCTGCAGTAGTGTACAGTCAAGAAAAACAGCAAAAATAAAATACTGATGCGCATGCTCTTAATGTTTTCTTCTTCCTGGACTTCTGGCAGCCAACTATGTCCTAATACATTTTAAAAACTGGTTTCATTAACTTATAATTGTTTCTTGTTGTATACAATGTGTTGTAAATGAGCGCATTAAATAATCCCTAGGTACCACTTCTTATTAAGTGATGCAGTAAAGTGTAGATGTTTGTACTGCTCTGCATATTTAACTTTAAAAAAAATAGCTGAAGCAAAACATAATAAATCCTCTTAAAAACATGATAGAAAAATAACAACCAATGAGGACTTTTTGGACAGTCTGAAAGATTAGATTATGCAATTTTACATTGCTAAAGGGTGTCTTCACAGCGGTGTTCTATTCACTCACTTTTGATCTGATGAATATTCTTGACACCTACAGAGACATGTCAAAAGTTTTCATTAATTGAATGCTGAGTCCCCACCAATCATTAGAATGAGCAGGGAGAAGCTTGCGGCTATGCACTTCACTCTCTGGCTTTTTGTGATCTCTGTCTAGTTGTTAGAGACAGTGCTCGATAGACTTAAAATGGAGCTTGTCTAGTGCAACTGGTTGGATATTGCATTAATTCGGGATTTAAGAGCATAAATGTGTGTTATTTCCTGCTTGTGGGGGTCTTCAGACCAAGAATGATCAAAACTTTTGACATGTCTCTGCGACAAGTCAAAATTTTGTTAAATGACAAGGACTCTTTAATAGAAAGGTATATTCTGTTCAGAAATCTCATTACTTGGCCATGATGGAGAGTGGCTACAAGGGGCTTCTCTTGCTCTGGAGAATGTGTCCTTTACTGCAATACACAAATAACCTATTGATTTAAATATGCACTGTATAATTTGGTGAGGCCATAGGGACATTTTGGCGGAGAAAGCCTTCCTTTTGGCGAAACGCATTGGAGGTCTGTATTGGGGCCGGGGCGAGTCCTGTTCATATGTGTTTGTATTTATGCTGCTATCTGTTGTTTCACTTGTTTTGTCACCTTATGTCTCCTGTGTTCCAGCACTTGTTTAGTGCATAGCATTACTATTGCACACCATATTTCTTGGCACTTTGCACTTTTGTACACCATTGTGTCTTATTGGTCACTGCCTTTGCTACCTTTTTTTCTTGAGCACTTGCACCTTGTCATTCTTAGTGGCTATTTATTCATCTATGTTAGATATATTTCATCACCTGTTGGCTATCTACTGAGGTCAACAGTTGGAATACATCAGGAGCTCTGTCCCCTACCCCCCCCCCCCCCCTGTGCATTCCGCTACATATTAATTTGATTATTAAATTATTATTTTTTAATAGATTAATATATATTTTTTATCCTGTCTGTTATGTACATTTTCAGAGATATGTCTTTTTAATTACAATAAAAATTATATATTTTTATACATTGACTTGTATTTTATTTGGTGTTGTTGTTACGTGTTATGCCTATGGCATTTGTAGGTATATATATTATATCTCTTTATGTTAACCCCTACCTACTATTTCTTTAACTCTTTTTTGAGCCATATATCTAGGACTTTATAGGTTTATTTACATTTTGTAATCAGTTTATTATCAGGAATCTTTTTAACAATTAAAAATTCTTCATAACACCTAGAATCTGACTTCTATGACAGGACAGTCATACATATCATAAAGGATTATTTACTCTTTGCAGAAAGAGCATACCTGCCAACTCTCTCAGAAAGTTTGAGAGCCCCTTGGATAAGGGAAGATCTCCTAGATGGGCCAGCAAACCTCACATCTTGAAATCATACTCACCTTTCCTTATTCCTGCATTTCAAAACAAAAATGTAACTTAGAGCCAAGTTTAAATTTTTCATGCACTGCAGTAACATGAATAAGATAACTTAGTGTTTTTTAATAGTTTTCCATAAAGTACATTGGCAAACTGTAGGTAGCTTATTGTAGTATCACATGACATGAGAAACAGCTTTATTATATTGACAAGCTCAGCTTTGCTGCTTCTGTAGCATTAGAATAGAATTCTCTGTCGTGTTAATGTATTTTTTCAGTCATTATTCGACTTGGTCCACTGCCTATAGTGTCTTTTCTGTATCTTTTTCTCTCAGTGTGTAGAGTGCCTAACAACCATGTTGTACAAAAAAATCTCAGCTTCCACTGTCAACCAGATATTTAATTCATAAAGTGCTTGCCTCTGAAATCACCCTACTTCTACATTTATAGATTGCAAAAATTAATAAGCATGTGGCTCATTGCATATTTATATGCTATTTTATAATCCTCACAAACATTTGTGAAGTTCATTTTAAATATCTTTTGAATGGAGCATCTCATCATTCAGGCTAATGAAATATTTCAAACTACAAAAGCTGCTATGCAAAACTCATTTTTAATCTATATTTTCACTATCCAGATTGATGTAAACTGCAATAATGAGGTCAGGTAATGGAAGTGGAGTCTATGGGATACACAGTTAGATATTCAGTTAACTAGTCTGAAATGTTAAAATAGGAGAAAACAAAATTAACAATTTATAGGCAGAGTAGATAGCAGGGGTTGGCTGGCAAATTTTATTCTGGAAGGAAAATAAGCACACAGCAAATGCCCATATATTTAACTCTGCCCCTCTGTGCCCCCATATAGTATAAGTCCCACCTCTTTGCCCCATGTGATGGACGACTATGCAGCCAGACTGGGATATGCTGAAGTATAGGAGTGTAATAAGTCACAACAACAACAATTCTGCTCTTGCAGATCACCTTGGGAACTCCACTTATCACCCCCAAACTCCAGTATGCCACCACCAAGACTTATATGCTGGCATATTAGGTTACCCTTAAAAAGCAATGGACTAACAGTATCTCTACCCCACATATCTTTAGAATTCACATTGGTAATGTGAACTACACAGACTTTTCAATTTAGAGTGCAAAAACAGAACTGATTATAAATATAATTGATTTGAGTAAATACAGTCACAGTGCTGCGATACAAAAAAAAAAAAAAAAAAAAAATATATATATATATGTATATAAAGGATTTCACCCTTGGGATAGCTCTATGATTGTCCTTGACACAGCCACAGGACACGTTTCTTCACAATAAACCGGCAAACAGCAAGTCCTTTCTGCAAGTCTGGCTCCACGCCAGCTTTATTTGACAGGCTGAAGGATACATAAAAATATAAGACAGGTGTAAGGAACCGGACCGGTATGCGAGTAGGATATGGGTAGTGGATCCTCCGTGTCAGTGAGGTGATGGCGTGGGCCGTACCAGGGGACCGGTTCTAAGAAGTTACTGGTTTTCGCCAGAGCCTTCCGCAAGGCGGGATGGACTTGCTGCGGCGGTAACTCCCAGGTTGTATCCCCTGATAGCGACTCGACCTCACTGACAGCTGAGATAGGCGTGGTACACAAGGACAAGGCAGGCGGCAAAGGTTCGCAGTCAGGGGCAACGGCAAAGGGTCTGGATACACAGGCTAGGGATACACACAAAACACTTTCTCAGGGCACTAGGGCAACAAGATCCGGCAAGGACAGGAAGAGGGAGTGGGTTTTTATGTGTAGGGAGTGATTACACTTAAATTTCAGAGAGCCGGCACGGGCGCGCCCTAGAGAGCGGGGCCGCTAAATAAGATTCCCACTTCATATATGGGTGTCGTAGTTGGGACGTGTCCTCTGGAGATATTAGGATATCATAAATTCTTGAGATCAAGCCTCTAGTGTAGGTGTCTTGTTTACAGATAGATTCAAAGGGTGTTGGAGGTGGGAAGGGGGAATGGGATGGGTGAATTCCTAAATGTTCCTGAATGGTGTGCAAGTGAGACAGGGACTCTCTTGTTATGTGAAATTTGTCACTAATAGATTGTGGAGTTAGAAGCTTTCGAGTAATGGGATTAAACCAAGTCAGCTAAATGAAATATCTTGGCTGTGATCCAAGGAGAGACAGTCCTGATGTCATCACTATGTGGAATACTAGGGTTAAATAACATTGGTGTGAGTAGAGAGGTTAGTGATTTAAGAGGGTATGTGGAGGAGGCCTCATTCCAGATTTTAATAGTTAGTCTCATTGGCCCCAAAAGGTTCCTTGTGACAGGGGGTGGATGACCATATCATAAAGGATGGGTGTATAGGAGAAATCCACAACTTCTCAATCTTATTTAGGGAAATCCCTCACCTTTGCACAATGGCAGGTCATATGGTCACGGGCAGCTAAGTCCTCGACTTGTATCACACACAAAGAGAACCAGTACAAAATCTTACTACATTGGTATCAGACGCCTGAGCTGCTGCAACGCCTCTTCCCGCAGCTTTCACCCTCTTGTTGGAGGTGTAATAGAGATATTGGTTCTATACCACACATATTTTGGGACTGCCCACTTCTAAGACACTTTTGGCTGGAGGTGCAGTCACTAGTTAGGAGGGTTATAGGGTCCCACATCCCACTGTCAGCGGAGACATATCTTCTGAACATTTCCCCCAGCAGAATCACTACCATTCAGTCTAAACTCTTCTTACATATACTCACTGCGGCCAAGTGTCTTGTGGCTCAGTGGTGGAGGAAAACTGATAGCGCCCCATTCCAGTTGCTACTAGATAAAATCGCAGATATACGGAGAATGGAAAATATGTCCGCCATGGTGGAAAAAAGACTGGATGCTTTTGATACTTTGTGGTGCTGGTGGGATGAATATGTGGAGTCCCTGAGAGTGGTCTGAGGCAGTGGACGGACCCTGAGGAGCTGGAGCCGAGCGGATACTTCTCTATTCTCTTTATCTTCCCTACTTATCCTTCCCTTTATCTTTATCTTCCATACTTACCTGTCTTTTTCTCTATTAACTTTCTACCTTACAAACTTTTTACCTCCTGTTTTTTTTTTTTTACATTATTTTACATCTTCTTCATTGCATATTGCCTGGATTATTGACCATAAGCTGAGGTGTAATGGATCCGGAGTCAAGAGATATTATTAGTATCCTCCAATAGCACTTCATATTATCCTCACTTCATTCTTTATTATCTGTTAGATAACGGCTTTTATCTAAGCTTCATGTTTCTGATGTGGGGTCTTCCTCGGATACTCACAGAGCTGACCTGAAATAATCTGGACTTTACAACATCTTTACAGCCGGATCTATGTTATCATATTGTAACCTGGTCTTTTTAATATGTAATGACTCTGTTTATTTGGACTTTTATTTTCTTATTCTCAAATATCTGTTTTAAAGAAAAATTCTTTAATAAAAAAAAAACAGTTATAAAAAAAAAGAGAGCGGTGCCGCGCGCGCCGGGACGGGACAGAAGGAGGACGGGGCAGGTGAGGGGATTGGGATGCGACCCGTGGGCGGGTTGCATCCCCGCCAGTGATACTAGAGCAGCGCTCCCGGTCAGCGGGTCTGACTGGGGCGCTGCATGCAGGAGAACGCCGCGAGCGCTCCGGGGAGGAACAGGGACCCGGAGCGCTCGGCGTAACAACAGGAACAAACAAAAATCCTATACCGTCCACTTTACTGTTGTGGGTGTCACTCACAGCCCTGGCTGTGTGCTCCTCGCAAGGACCCCTGCCTCCCCCAAAGCCACCTTGCTGTCTTCTGGGGAGAGCCCAGACTACACTGCCTGACTTCCTTTTAAACATACCTCCCCTCTCTGCTGTCTCATTGATTAGGCCCCAGGTGGAGGTTCCTCCAGGATCAGCTAGGGAAATACACCCTTTCCTTGCCACGCTGTCACAATATATATATATATATATATATATATATATATCTTTTTTTTCTTTCTTTTTACATATATATAAATATATATATATATATATATATATATATATATATATATATATATATATATAGTAAATTTGAGAAGCTGTATTAGTCCAGTGATGCAGATGCAAATCATAAAATGTTGCAGTATCTTGTAATACCTTTTTTATTGGACTAACAGAATTTTGTAGAGACAAGCTTTCGGGATTCCTCCCTTTATCAAGTCCAAAGCAAATCTAAGCTCACAAGCAGAATCCACAAATATGCAGGGGTTAAGACAATAGATGTGGAGAATTCACACTAAGATGGGCCATCAATTGTCCTGCTATAGGAACATAGACTAAACATAGACAAGTATGAGAAAAAAGGGGAGGGAGGGGGGATGTGAAGAGAACTTCATATCACAGAGAAGTATAGTGCCAGGCAGGGGAGTGGAGAAGTGCGGCTGTGCCCGCTTCTATAGATTATACAGGAGGATCGCATTGGGTGTCAGAAGTGACAGAACAGTCTGTTCTTTGCTGGGAGTAGTAGTAGTACCTAAAAAAAATAAAAATAAAGAAAAAAAGTAAAAAACACAAGTTTATAAAACACAATTAAAATACATTACTAATAAAAAGTTTCACAAAATGTATTATAAAAATAATGATTTTACAATTAAATGGCCCATTTATACATTTTTAACCCCTTAAGGACACATTTTCACCTTAAGGACTCAAAACAATCTTCATTTTTGCACTTTCGTTTTTTCCTCCTCATCTTCTAAAAATCATAACGCGTTCAATTTTGCACCTACAGACCCATAGAAAGGCTCGTTTTTTGCGTCACCAATTGTACTTTTGTAATGACATTACTTATTTTATAACATAATCTGAGGCAAAACAAAAAAAATTATTTGTGTCGTGAAATGAAAAAAAACAAACAGCATTTTGCTAATTTTTAGGGCTTCCGTTTCTACACAGTGCACTTTTCAGTAAAAATGACACATTGGGCCTCATTTACTAAGAGTGTAGTGTTTATTCTGGAGTGATTTCAATATCACTCGTCTTTTTTTTCAGGCTTATTTACTATTCTGTCGCACATGTCGGTTATTTTTCTGATTTTTGCGTCGTACTAGTCAATTATGTCACACAAAGTATTCATGTGTTATAATTTTTCAAACATTGCAACAATTATCCTTGTTTATTAGCTTGGGGGTTAAATTGATTTAAACCTAATATTGCAAATGTGTTACAAAGAAAAAAAATATACAAACTATCACAAAAGCATTCAATATTTTATTCATAAAAGTGTTGAAGTGTACAAAATGTTTTCAGGTTATAAACCAAGTTACTTTCACACAAAACACAATGGTAAACAGTCCCTTGTTAGAAATCACTCCATTTTTGGAATTTCCCTCGGCCTCTTGGTTATTTTGTGAGGCAAACTCACACTTTTTCTCGAGGGATTTTCTAAATACTCCGAGTATTTTTTGTTTTTGTCGGTAAAACGCCCATTTTTGCATAAAACACGCCCATTTCAGAGTGAAAAAAAAAAACACTCCGAGTGTTTTCTAAATTGTCGGTTGTGCGACAACATTTTTGTCGCATAATTAGTCGCACAGACGTTGCGACAAAAATTTTGGCGCAATAACTGAGAAAAAGTCGGGGTGACTTTAGTAAATGAGGGCCATTATCTTTATTCTGTATGTCCATACAGTTAGAAGGATACCCAATTTATGTAGGTTTTATTTATTTTACTACCTTAAAAAAAATATAACTACATGCACCAAAATGAGTATGTTTAAAATTGTCATATTCTGACCCCTATAACTCTTTTATTTTTCCACGTATGGGGCTTATTTTTTGTGCCGTGGTCTGTAGTATTTATCGGTACCATTTTTCTTTTTATGGGAATTTTTGATCGCTTTTATTAATATTTTTATGGTATATGAAGTGACCAAAAATTCACAATTTTGGACTTTGGTATTTATTTGCATGTACGCTATCGATTGTGAGGTTTAGCTAACCTTATATTTTAATAGTTTGGACATTTATGCACACGATGATACCACATATGATTTTTTTTATGACATTATTTTATTTAAAAAATAGGAAAAGGGGGGTGATTTAAATTTTTATCAGGAGGGGGGCTTATTCACATGTATTCTCCTTTTTTTTTTTTTTTTTTTTTTAGCCCCCTCAGAATGCTATACCATGCAATCTTTTGATTGCATACGCTGTTCAATGCTATACCATAGCATAGCATCGATCAGTGTTACCAGCGCTCTGCTGATTGGGACATCGCAATTCTGTCCACTGAGCTGCCAGGATAGCTTTACTTTCAGTTTAGACGCCGCAATCAACTTTGCTCGCGGCATCTAAAGGGTTAATGCCGGGCATCGACCTGATCGGCGATGCCCGACATTAGCCATGGGTCCTGGCTGCCTGTAGCAACTGGGACCCGTGGTTTTTAACCCGTTCTCCGCTCGTGAGAACGGTTTAAACCCTGTTAGTGGGATCAGGTATGCCCTGAGTCCTTAAGGACTCGGAAACGGGGGCATAACCGTTACGCCCTGCATCCTTAAGGGGTTAACCTCTTAAGGATGCATGGCGTACGCGTACGTCATGAGTCCACTCCCGGTCTATAACGCGGGGCCACGGCGAAGCGGGTCGGGCCCGGCCTCTCACAACGGCCGGGACCCGTGGCTGATCGCAAGTTGAACGCCGTGTCTAAAGTGAAGGTGAAAGCATGCCGGTTAGCTCAGGGAGCTGTTCGGGATCGCTGCAGCGAAATCGCGGCATCCCGAACAGCTTACATGACAGCTGGAGGATCCCTACCTGCCTCCTTGCTGTCCGATCGCCGAATGACTGCTCAGTGCCTGAGATCCAGGCATGAGCAGTCAAGCGGCAGAATCATCGATCAGTGGTTTCTTATGAGAAACCACTGATCAATGTAAAAGATCAGTGTGTGCAATGTTATAGGTCCCTATGGGAGCTATAACACTGCAAAAAAAAAGTTTAAAAAAAAGTGAATAAAGATCATTTAACACCTCCCCTATGAAAAGTTTGAATCACCCCCCTTTTCCCATAAAAAAAAAACCAGTGTAAATAAAAATAAACATATATGGTATCGCCGCGTGCGGAAATTTCCGAATTATAAAAATATATCGTTAATTAAACCGCACGGCCAATGGCGTATGCGCAAAAAAATTCAAAAGTCCAAAATAGTGCATTTTTGGTCACTTTTTATCTCATGAAAAAATGAATAAAAAGCGATCAATAAGTTCTATCAATGCAAAAATGGTACCGCTAAAAACTTCAGATCACGACGCAAAAAATGAGGGTTTTTCCATTTTTGCATTTTCGTTTTTTCCTCCTCACCTATAAAAATCATAACCCTTTTAAATTTGCACCTACAGACCCATATGATGGCTTGTTTTTTGTGCCACCAATTGTTCTGTGTAATGACTTTAGTAATTTTACCCAAAAATCAACGGCGAAACAAGAAAAATAAATACACCATTTTGTAACTTTTGGGGGCTTTCTTTTCTATGCAGTGCATTTTTCGATAAAAATGACACCTCATCTTTATTCTGTAGGTCCATATGATTAAAATGATACCCAACTAATATAGGTTTGATTTTGTTTCACTTCTGGTGAACTACTTGCATGAAAATTAGTATGTTTAAAAATGTCCTATTCTGACTCCTATAACTTTTTTATTTTTCCGCAAACAGGGTGGTATGAGAACTCATTTTTTGCGCCGTGATCTGTAGTTTTTATTGGTAATATTTTTGTTTTGGTGAGAATTTTTAATCGCTTTTTATAAATTTTTTAATGGTAAACAAAATGACCAAAAATACGCAATTTTGGACTTTGGAATTTTTTTATGAGTACGCCACAGCCCCTGTGGTTTAATTAACATTATATTTTTATAGTTTGGACATTTACGCATGCTGCGATACCACATATGTTTATTTTTGTTTACATATTTTTTTTATGGGAAAAGGGGTTGATTTAAACTATTATTAGGGAATGGGTTAAATCACATTTATAAATTTTATTTTTAATTTTTTTTTTTGCACTTGTACAGCCCCCGATTGGACGCCGAGGAGGAAGTTAGGGACCCTCCTCGCTTCCTCTTAGCTGATCGGGACTCCGCTGAGCTTCTGGGAAGTTTTTTTTTACATTTTAGACGTGGCGATCAATTTTGATCGCCGCATCTAAGTGGTTAATACCTGGCATCACCGCGATTGGTGATGTCCAGTATTAGCCACGGGACCAACTCGTTATGATGCGGGGTTAGCATGTGACCCCGCGTTATAGCATGGGAGCGGGCGCAGGGCGTACAGGTACACCCTGCGTCCTTAAGAGGTAATATTGTCGGCTACATTTTTAGGTCCCTGTCCGCTTACTAGAGATGGGCGAATCGAAGCTGACAAAGTTAAATTCGTTCAGAATTTCATGAAAAATTTGATTCTGAATGAATCCGAATTTCCTCGCACTTCGTGGTAACGAATCGCTTCATTCACTACAATTTGTACGGGCCAATGGCCTAAAATGGAGGCTACACGTGTGAGGACATGGGGCAAGGAAGTCTGGGGAGGCGGGTAGGAGGGATCACCCTGAAACACATGGCATTTCCTTCCCGGACGTTTTGCTGAGAGAGCAGACTGTGTGTGTGCACTAATCACCGTTACTGACAATAGAGATCTTCATATCTTTTTAATAGCGATTCCTGCAAATGTATTCAGATCAAACCACATTTTTTGGGAAAATTTGTCAAAAAAAAATTAGCCCATCTCTACTGCTCTCCACAAAAATTGCTCCCTGTTTAAAAATTAATAAGCGTTAATTTCTAACGCAAATTTGTTTTCCCTTAGTCCTAACAGCAGCAAAAGTGGGGTGTTTCTGCCCCTGTGAAGCTGGCAGGACGGTGGAATTTTTAATTCCGCCCAAGCAATTAACATAATTGAACCCCCCATATAAGGCCTCCTCCCCAGGCCATAGTGCTTTAATAACAAGCAAAATTATACAAACTACAAGGGCGGGAAATTTGTGTGCTGCTGTTAGGACTAAGGGAAAACAAATTTGCGTTAGAAATTAACGCTTCCCTGTCGTCCTAACCAGCAGCACAAGTGGGGACTTAGCAAGTAACAATCACAAATAGGGAGGAACTAAGGAGGAGCGGCACTTAGGATGGAACGCCCAAAGGCCAGCTCTCCCATACGTTTGGCATTAACCCGGTAATGTTTGATAAATGTGTTGTGTGTGCTCCAGGAGGCAGCAGCACAAATTTGTTCTAGTGGAACAGACCTTCTTTCAGCAAAGGAGGTAGCAACTGCCTGGGTAGAGTGGGCAGTAGCAAAAGAAGGAGGAGTTAGCTCCTGAGCTATAAATGCCTCCCTGATTGCCTCTTTGACCCATCTACTCAGAGAGGGTTTGGAGGCCTTTAGACCTTTGTTCCATCCTGAAAAAGAAATTAAAAGGTTTTCGGATCTTCTGAATTCACCAGTTCTTGAGATGTATATCTTAAGACTTCTTGAAATGTCCAAGGAATGGTTAGCAGCTTCCTCAGAAGAGGAAGGGTCTGAGCACAGAACTGGTAAGGAGATAACTTGGTTAATATTGGAAAAGGTTGGTACCTTGGGAACAATGGTCGGTAGATATCTCAACAAGACTCCGTCTTGTAAAAAGAGAGTATAAGGCTCAAAAGCCGCTAGGGCCTGAAGCTCGCCAATTCTCTTGGCTGAGGTTATAGCCAACAAAAAGGTGACTTTAAGAGACAAGTACCTAAAGTCCACTTGGTCCAAAGGCTCAAAGGGGGAGAACTCAACCCCTTGAGAACGACAGACAAATCCCATTGGGGAATAGGCCTAAGGACTGTAGGCTTAAGTCTTTCGGCTCCTTTGAGGAACCTCTTGATTAGGAGATCTTGAGATAAAGATCTGCCTAGAGAGGCAGAGAGTGCAGCAACCTGCACTTTTAGAGTGGATGGGCTAAGACCCTTGTCAAGGCCATCCTGCAGGAACTGAAGCAGAAAGAGGAGGATCTGAGGCAACTACCTCTTTCTTAGCACACCATTGTAGGAAAATCCGATTTATCCTGGAGTAAGCTCTATTAGTAGATGCTGCTCTTGAGTGAGCAAGGGTTCTCAAGACCTCTGAAGAGAGACCACTACCTAGTAGGGTCCTGTCAATCTCCAGGCTGTCAGATTGAGTCTCCTCAGACCTAGGCAGGAGCCTGTGTTGTGAGACACAAGGTTCTGCACGTGGGGAAGCCTCCAATAACACTTTTGACTCATCCTCATGAGCTGGGTGAACCAGGACCTCTTTGGCCAGAATCGTATGATGGCGATTACTGAGGTCTGGTCTTGCCTGACTTTCATCAATACCCTCGGTATCATGGAAAGTGGAGGGAAAATGTAGGCCAGCCTGAACCTCCATGGAATGAACAGAGCGTCTACTGCCACAGGATTGTCCTCTTTGTAAAGAGAGCAAAACCTGTTCATCTTGGCATTCAGACGAGTTGCCATAAGATCTATCTCTGGCATACCCCACCTCTGGGTTATCTTGTGGAAGATATCCTCGTTCAGGGACCATTCCCCTGGTACTGTAAGACCGCGGCTCAGACGGTCTGCAACTATACTGAGATCCCCCTTGATGTGAACTGCTGATAGGTGTGATAGATTAGTCTCTGCCCAAGAGAGAATTAGTCCGGTCTCCTCGAGGAGAACTTTGGACCTTGTGCCTCCCTGTTTGTTTAGGTAAGACACTACAGTCGTGTTGTCTGAACGGACTTTTATCGCTTGCCCTAGAACTAGGGGAGCGAAGTGATAGAGAGCTAGACGGACTGCTCTCAACTCTCTCATGTTGGAAGAGAGGAGTCTCTCTTGAGAAGTCCAGGTACCTTGTACCGGAGTTTTGTCCAGATGGGCTCCCCAGCCTACAAGGGAGGCGTCCGTGGTCAGAATGATCCAATGAGGTTGAATCAAGGTCTTCCCATCTGACAGAGTTGTCCACCATCTGAGGGATGCACGGACTTCGACAGACAGGGACCATCTTTTGTCCAACCCTTTGGGGTTGTGATTCCAGACACTCAAGAGCTGATCTTGAAGTGGACGGAGATGCCATAGGGCCCAAGGTACTGCCTCTGCAGACGCTGACATGTGGCCTAGCATTTTCATCAGAGTTCTGATGGAGACCCTTTGGGGAACCATTAAGAACTCGGCGGCTCTTACGACTTTCTCCTTCCTCTCTGGGGTCAGAGATAAGGTCATGTGAGAGGAGTCGATTATGAACCCCAGAAACCTTCTGGAGGTAGAGGGGACGATCTCTGATTTGTCCCAATTTATGATCCAGCCTAAATGCTGGAGAAAATCCAGAGCCAGTTGAAGATGAGACTGCACTACGTCTAGAGATGCGGCTTTTAGAAGCCAGTCGTCTAGGTAAGGGATGATTTCCAGGCCTTTTAATCTTAAGGCGGCCACAACCGGAGCCACAACCTTTGTAAAGGTGTGGGGAGCGGAAGAGATCCCGAAGGGCAGCACGGCAAACTGATAATGCTTTACCATACCCTTTATGGTGACAGCAATCCTCAAAAATTTCCTGTGAGCAGGATGTAAGGGGACGTGCAGGTAGGCGTCCTTGAGGTCGATGGTGACCATCAGATCTAGAGAATTCAGAATGCTGGTGACTGACCGAATAGTCTCCATTCTGAACTTTCTTTTCTTTATGAAACGGTTCAGAAAGCGAAGATCTATGATCATTCGCCAAGTGCCCGAGGGCTTTGGTACCAAAAATATAGGGGAGTATACTCCCAGGCCTCTCTGGTTTAGAGGAACCTCCTCTAGGGCCCGTTTCTCTTGGTACAATAGTACTGACTCCTCCAGAATGGATTGTTCTGGTTGAGGGAGTCTTTTTGTTAACAAAAATTTCCTTGGTGGGGGGGAGACAAATTCTTTTTTGTAGCCCGACCGGACTACTTCTAGAACCCAAGGGTCTTGGATTTCCTTCATCCAAGTGGAGAGAAATAAACTCAAACGGCCTCCTACTGGAGAAAAAACTGGAGACAGAGCTTCTGTCAGGACCTCTGGAGGGGAAGGGAGAGGGGAGACGTTGGTGGGATCTGGGTGAGAGTCATAGCTCAGACTTGCGGTCTTTGCCCCGACCGCGTCCGCCACCACGCTTAGATCTTTGACTTTGGCGCCTCTGGGTCCCAGAGGAGCCCTGAGATCTGCCCCCTCCGCCTCTACCGCAGCCACGAAAGGTCTGCACAGGAAGGGACTTGCCTTTTTTATCGGCAAAACCCTCCATAATTCGGTCCAGCTCGGACCCGAAGAGCCTATTGGGTTCAAGAGGCATGGCACAAAGGTTTATCTTGGAGGTGGTATCTGCCACCCAAGGGTGTAACCAGAAGGGACGTCTGCCTGCAGAGGATAGTCCCATAGACTTTGCGGCCAATTTTAGATGCTGCTGAGTGGCCTCACAAAGAAAGTCAGCACCCAGTAGCAAGGTGCTGAACAAGTCCAGAATGTCTTCTCTGGGGACATTACCATCGATGTCGGACTGGATCCTTAGGATACGATCCTTGATGAAATTGGCCACCTCATTAGAGGCAATGGCCACCGTAGCAGAGGCTGAGGCAGCAGAGTAATTCCTCCTGAGCAGGGAGTCCACTTTCCTGTCGAGGGGGTCTTGGACGTTGCTACCGTCGTCCGCGGGAACAAGGACGCGCTTGTTTATCCTGGTAACAGCCATATCCACCTTGGGGGGTGGGACCCAGGCTTCTGACTCTGCCTCGGCCAAGGGGTACATGAGCTTAAACCTCCGAGTAAGGACAGGGGGTTTGTCCGGATGTTTCCACTCAGTGGCCATTAACTTTTTTAAGGAGTCATCCACTTTAAAAACCAGCGGTTCTTTAGGGGTGGATGTTGAGGCTTCCCCTTGATCCGCATCCTGGTCCCTTGACCGGATGGATCTTAGTAAACGCTGAGTTTTCTCAACGGGAAAGATGGAGGGAGAGATGACTTCTTCCACTGTTTGTTCCGAATGGTCTCCCACGGACATGGCTGTATACTCTACTATGGAGGAGGGACTAGGAAATGTCCTAGGTCTCTTGGCAGAGAAGGAGCTTTTAATCTCATTTATTGAGTTCCCCATGAACTCTTTCATCCATATAAACATGTCCTGGATGGTAGGTTCCGCTGGATCTGGCGGAGCACGACATCCAGGACACTTATTATATTCATAGGTGTCCGGAAGAGGAGTGCCGCAGTCGGCACACGTAAGGTGACGTTTTTTAGAGGACGCCTTACGTCCGGAGTATTGGTCCCCGGAGGGTGGAGTAGACATCCTCTATAAAGATAGAGAGAGAAAAACTGTTAAGGAAAATTTTTTTTTTTTTTTTCAAATCCCACCCTAAGATAGGAAAAAATAGGCGGCACCTATGCAAGGAAGCCTAGTTGAGAAAAAACAAGCTGAATAAAATACACCAGTCTTGCAGTCACAGGTCTAGCTGAGCACAGCAGAGACCCTAACCAGGCAAGAGCTGCCTTATATAGGGAAGGGGATGGCGCCAACTTTGAATAGGCTCCACCCCCGGAAATGAGATACAGGAAGGGAAACTAGTTCCCAGGTCACAAGCAGTCTTACACAAAAATCTAATAATAACAGCCAATATAAGCCTATCACAGGCTTAGATATAATAAAGAAAAGGGTCCTGTAGATATTCGGAGTGAAAACTCTGAATATCAGAGACTACCAGAGAATACGCCGGGCCGGAAGTGGAAAGTGACGCACTTCCGACCACGCACGCGACACGGCTAGCGCCAAAAGGGGGGAGCTGGTACAGCGATCTCAGAGCGGAGCTCCGACCTGAATACTGACCAGGTAGGGAGCTCCCAAACAGCGCATATCCGCACGGGGAATGCACTGACACAGAGCATCGCACCGGAGAAGCGCAGCGAACGCTGCAAGGAGATAAGCACAGGTCAGACCTGTAAAGGAAAGGGCTAAAAAGCCCAAACATAAGCAGCCACACTGCAGAACATATGTATAAAAAATATATAAATCCAGGCAGGCTTAATGAGCCTGCCCCGTCCTGCTGTCCAGCACAGGACAGAAAAAAAGCACTATGGCCTGGGGAGGAGGCCTCATATGGGGGGTTCAATTATATTAATTGCTTGGGCGGAATTAAAAATTCCACCGTCCTGCCAGCTTCACAGGGGCAGAAACACCCCACTTGTGCTGCTGGTTAGGACGACAGGGAAACATTTATTTTTATTCTAAAAAATAAAAATATTAAAAAAAAAACATTTTGTTAAATACTATTTCTTGTAAAAAATTTGTTAAATACAATTATCCCTACTGTATTGTATTTTTTTTATTGATGGTACCCTACAAAATTAAATTTAAAAAAGGTATCTTCATCCCTTTTTTGGAATGCTAAAGTCAAAAAAAGAATAAAAACCGCCTGCAAAAACGCCAACACTAAAACCCACATGGCATTTTTCTTGGTGTTTTTTCACTCCTACAGACTTCTATGGGAGAAAAATGCCAAGATTTTCCTGAAATAACGCCAAAGTCTCATCAAGAGGTAGTTTTTGAAAGACGCCCTGGGAGCCCAAAATAGCTGAAAAATGGCAAAAGGATTTAAAAAAATGCCAAACTGGAAAACGCCAAGTGGATATGGAATTTTGCAGTTCGCTGCAGAATGGGCATTTTTATTGGGGTTTTTGCAAAAAAAAACAAGTGGAAACTTAGCCGAAAACTTGTCTCTACAAAATGCTGTTAGTCCAATAAAAATGGTATTAAAAGATTCCACAACATTCTATGATTTATCATCCACAATGCTACTCCAAACTACTATATATGAGACAAAGATACAGAAATAAAAAGAGAAAATTAATCAGAAATAAAAACAGAAAATCAGGAAATATCATACCTTAGCATGTGGGCCTTTCAGGGATGTTATTTGGCTGTTTTTAATTTACAGACGATCCCCACATTTTATTCATATGTCTATGCCTGCCCACTTACTGCTACCTGAGTCAGACATGGAGAATGAGCTGATTATGACACTCAGGGGGCAGGTCAGAATGGTTCTCATTATGCTGAAAATACCATGCATATTGGCCCTCATTTACTTAGCCAAACCCGACATTTTTTATTGGGTTTTGCAGACTAAATTTAGGTGCACGCCTGTACGACAATGTCTGCAACATTGGGCCTCATTTACTAAGAGAGTAGGTTCTTTGTTTGTCGTTTTTTTTTTTTACCTCTTCTGTTTTACGTTATTTACTATTTTGTCTCACACTGGTTTTTGTTGGTGCACAAGGGTTTAATTTTGTCCACATCGAAAGGAACAAAAAAAAAAGTGAATAAACAACAGTGGCTGTTCCGGTCTGTTAGCAACCAAGGAAAGAGACCACACCACAACAACCAGACAGAGGTGTCGGCAGAAAGCACTGTGGTCAAACAAAAAAAGAACAACTAAACTTCCTCTGTAGTATAGAACAGCTGATAAATCCTGGAAGGATTAAGATTTTTTAATAGAAGTAATTTACAAATCTGTTAAAATTTATGGAGTCAGTTGATATGAAAAAAAATTGTGCTCCACCGGAGTACACCTTTACATGTGGGTGCCAAATGTGCTCTTTGAACCATGGTGATTTTATTTAACCTCTTAATTACATAGGGCGCACCTGTACACCCTAAGCCCGGTCCCAGTGTTTAAAACGGGGTCACACCGTGACCCTGCATCGCACCGGGTTGGTCCCGGCTGCTATTCATAGCCCGGGACCCTGGGCTAACAGCGCGGCACCAATCGGATTGAAAAAAAAAACCTGCATGCACAAAAAAAGAGGATATCTTAGTACATGACACACGGAAAAAAACAGAGGACAAAAAAAAAAACCTACACTCTTAGTAAATGAGGGCCATTGTGTCTCTTGCCCAATGTCACAATAAGTTCAATCAGCTCATCATAATTCCACAATTCAATCTCCTCTTTTCATCATGTCAGGTTTATTGTATTTAGTCTCCCCAAGTAGCTGGTTCCAAATATATTTTTAGTCCCTCCCTGCAATATATATCAGGATATGGCATACCCCAAATACTAGATAATATTGCAACTATCAAATGGGATATATCTGGGACAATATAGCAACCTTTTTGGCAAAGGAGCAAATATTCCTCATACAACATATCATGACCAAACAGAGTAACACACGGAGAACCTTCTAGAACATAGTCAAACACAATAAACCATGGGATTAACAATCAGAACCAATAAAACAGGAGGTTCCTAATCAAAACAAAACATGAGGACCTATGCAGGCCCAAATTCAAGCTTTATATGACATCCCATATAGTATAAGGCCCACTTGGCCCCCATATAGTATTAGACACACCTCTGTGCCCCAACATAGTATTAGGTGCCTTCTGGGCCCCAATATAGTAGGCATGTCCACATCTGTTCCTCCATTTAGTAAAATGGAAAAGAAAAAACAGAGGATGCGTGCCCTGTGAAGCCTGTATGGACAGATAGGCAAGGAATCAACGTTAGTGAGGTGCTCACTGGATTGTGTTGCGCTGAGAGCACAACACCTGTAATGGTATGTGAGAAAATATCCAAACAGGAACTGCAGATATGATCGATCCTGGACTGAAGCTGCATCCACCAGGCAAATAGACAATCTTCCAAAAGTGCAAAAAAGGCGCTGCAGCGCTGTTACTCCAAATAAATTACCCAATGGTAAGATACAATTGGACACAATTGAATCACCTTGTACTTACCATTGGGTAATTTATTTGGAGGAACAGCGCCGCAGCAATCAAATTTTTAGCAGTTTTGGAAGATTGTACATTTAGTAAAAGGCCAACTTTAGCTCCATATTGTGTTAGGCCCTCTCTGTGCCACATTAAAGTAAATAGGTCCACCCCTGTGACTCCCTATAGTATAAAGCCCACCTTTGGTCCCTATATATAGTAGTTGGGCCAATCCTCTGGTCCCCATATAGTATTGGGCGCCCCTGAAAAAAAAAATCACCTGTCATACCACTCCCTTCCAGCTCCACCCTCTAATTCACCATAACCTGTATCACCTGTATCTTTAAAAAGTGTTTGACATAGCAACATGTTAAAAGCTTTGATTGGTTGGGGTTTGGGTGCAGAGACCCCCACAATCCCCAAATAATTGTGCAGCAGGGCTGTGACTGTTCATTTTAAATTATCACCACTCGACTCGGCTCCGTGAGTGGGCCATAGATTAACTGGGAGTTCACAAAAGGAAATGCTCTGTGCTTTGTCAATGTCACAAAATACAGGTAAAGTGGCGCACAAAGGACCAGTCAAAATTACAAAATTTGCTTTGAATTTAGTGTAAAATCTTTCTATGGCTGGGCTAACTAGTGCAGTCACACTGCTGGGATCTGTAGTGCAGCAGAATCACTGGATACAGTACTGCAGGTCAGCCCACTGCACAATACTTTTCATTGTGCTGTACAATGCTTTGCTTTGAGTTGCAGTGTGAAATATTTTCTATGGCTGGGCTCCGTCGTGCCACAAGGAGTTGTTCTTTGCTCAGCTTGTCTCTCCAAGAGGGAGGCTGCATCGCAGTACCTAGGTTTTTTTTTTTAACTCCTTTATGCCCACCTCTATGCTGTTTCCTGATTTGTCTGAGAGCTGTAACCTGCGGTCATGTGATTTTGATGTTAGCTACAAAGTATTCTGGGCTACCCTGACATCATCTCAGTGGTCCTACTTCCTCATCCTTATGCTGAAATGGCACCAAAACCCCATGTGTTCTTCATCCCTTCTTTTATAAACCCTTAAGGACATTTCCACCTTAAGGACTCAAAACAATTTCCATTTTGCACTCCGTTTTTTTCCTCCTCCCCTTCTAAAAATCATAATGTGTTCAATTTTGCACCTACAGACCCAAAGAAGGGCTTGTTTTTAGCGTCACCAATTATACTTTGTAATGACATCACTTATTTTATAACAAAATCTTTTTTTGGGGTGGAATAAAAAAAATTGCTACTTTCTAGAGTTTCTGTTTCTACGCAGTGCACTTCTCGGTAAAAATAACACCTTACCTTTATTCAGTAGGTCCATACAGTTACAAGGACACCCGATATATGTAGGTTTTATTTTATTACTTAAAAAAATTATAACAGCATGCACCAAAATTAGTATTTTTAAAATTGTCATATTCTGACCCCTATAACTTTTTTATTTTTCCACATATGGGCTATATGAGGGCTCATTGTTTGGGCTGTGGTTTTTATTGGTACCATTTTTATTTTGATGGGACTTATTGACCGCTTTATATTAATATTGGTGGTGCCCAACATTAACACTGGAACCTGGCTGCTGATAGCAGTCGGGACCAACAGGGTTAAAAGCATTCTCCGCTCGTGAGAACGGTTTAAACCCCAGTATACCCTGAGTCCTTAAGTACCAAGACACCAGGGCGTACCTCTACGCCTTGTGTCCTTAACATGATAATAGTGCCGTTGCCAGTTTTGAGCAAACATACATTTCATGGTTATGTTTACTAGATATTTAGGGACAGCATGTTGATCCAGAGATTTATTCTGACTGTCATATTTAGAGTTGGAAAGTAATTTTTATCTCTAGTATGAGGGTTCTTTGCCTTCCCCTGGATCAACTCAGTAGGGGCTCTTTAGGGATATAGGTTGAACTAGATGGACTCTGGTCTTTTTTCAACCTTATGAACTATGTTACTATGTTACATTTTTAACCAGGATCTACACATTTGGTTTGCTTATCTATAGTGCCTATACATCATATCTTAGGCTAAACCCCAGAACAGCAGCAAAACTACATATTCTTCACTAATCGGACCAATATATGGAAGGTTCAATTATTTTATTAACCTATAGATCCCTAAAAATAGGAATCCAAAAATTCCCTAGTGTTCCCATATATTTACTTTATGGTGAACCCACAAGCTTTAATAAATCCTAAAGTAAATGTGCATGAACATATAATGAAACTCACACAGGTTAAAAAGTAGCAGAACAGCAGCTCAGTACATTAAGCTTTTTTTGTCTTGCTTCTGTATATAAAGGTAGTATACAGTCCTCTAGCCTAGATTGATTTGCTTTTCACTATTCTCTTTCTATTTCTCTTTCACTATTTGCACCATGATTGGACACAGACTATGATTGGCACCTCCGATAACCTTTCAGGTAACTGAAACTCGTCCACCAATCATGTGTGGATATCCACTTTTCTCCTCCGATTGGTTGAGAGGCATTTTCGTCACTTGCGCACTCATGTCTGCGCTGTGGGAAATATCCCGAGACTACGGGCCTGCGCGATCTCGTCTGCGCTATTACTTAGTTCCGATTGCCGGTGTTTGGTCTCGATGCACATGCGTGCATTGGGACCTACGTCATCTGTGCTGATCTAATATGCGCGGGGACTTAGTTTCTGTGGGGCACTATGTCTATTTCATGCTATTTCTTACAGGTATTATCAAGTAATATGTTAACCATTATATTGTATGTGTATATAGTATGTATATCCAAAAGAGGGCCTTTCAATTCCTTTGATATTATAGGATCCAGGTCATTGTATAATAAATTATGATTTGGTTTATATATATTCCAAAAATATAATCTATTTGATTTTTGTATGTACTGGGGACCTCTCTTAATGTGATGTGTAATACACCACATATATATTTGAAAGGACATCTTTATTACAATCTTGCTTAATCTTAAATATAGTGTCTTAATCAGTAGATTCCATGTTTTCTTGGGGAATTAATTATATTACTGCCACAAAAGATTTTTTTTATGTATCTTAAATAGATGGATATTGAGATTTTATTCTTTCATTCTGTCTATATGACACTATATAATTATCCCTCTGATATTCTGATGTAGATGGTTCCTGCTGCTACTTCTATCACATTATCCACCCTTCTGGATGTTTATTAGCATGATGTTGTATAATGCCCATTGATTTCTATTAATTGAATATATTCTTTATATCTTAGGCTTATTACTCTTCATCTTATAGCCCGTTGCTATCGCGATTACCCACCACTGAGGGCCATCTTTCGGCCAGTGAAAGTACCACACCTATGCCCACAACATCTGTTCCAGTAAATATGGTAAGTATCCTTTTTAGATCTATGATTTTAATTTCTCATGTATCCATAATTGTGAATTGAGGCCAATTTTTGGCTGGCGTTACTCATTGTTATTGTAGGTAGTCATTTCATAAAAATCAAGGTAAGTCTAATTATTCTCAATTATCTGACCGTATTGGTTATGAATAATATATTCTCATATTTTTCTACAGTTGATGGCTGGTCACAAAAATGCTGTAAATGTAAAACCCTCGTTAATGCCCTGAGGGCTCAATGCTTTCAGTCTGTGTATCCACATTGCTTCTACTTTAAGTAGTAATTTATTGATGTTGCCCCCTCTTGGGCCCAACTTGGGTTTTTGAATACCACAGAATTTTAGATCTGTCACGTCTCCTCGATGTATATGAGGGGGGCAGAGTAGGGACACAATTTTAACATACAGCAAAGCAGCAGCTCAGAATTGCTCAGTGTGCACTGCAGGCACGCCGGGCATCTCCATCATAGCAGAGCAAATCAATCTAGGCTAGAGGACTGTATACTAGCCTTTATATACAGAAGCAAGACAAAAAAAGCTTAATATACTGAGCTGCTGTTCTGCTACTTTTTAACCTGTGTGAGTTTCATTATATGTTCATGCACATTTACTTTATGATTTATTAAAGCTTGTGGGTTCACCATAAAGTAAATATATGGGAAAACTAAGGAATTTTTGGATTCCTATTTTTAGGGATCTATAGGTTAATAAAACTACATATTACTACAAATTTATAAACATATTGTAGAGATTAAAGTATGACACTCATTACAATGAATGCTAGAACATAGCACAAGTTATGTAGTAATTAAAAAGGCAGTAGATACAAGGGTTACATAGACTCTGGTAGGTTTTTTTAAATCAATTTGTGCCAAAAAGTTAACAAGATTTGTAAATTACTTCTATTTAAAATCTTAAAGGGGTACTCCGGTGAAAACCTTTTTTCTTTTAAATCAACTGGTGGCAGAAAGTTAAACATATTTGTAAATTACTTCTATAAAAAAATCTTAATCCTTCCTGTACTTATTAGCTGCTGAATACTACAGAGGAAATTCTTTTCTTTTTGGAATGCTCTCTGATGACATCACGACTACAGTTCTCTCTGCTGACATTATTATAATAATAATAACGCTTTATTTATTGTTGTCCTTAGTGGGATTTGAACCCAAGTCCCCAGCACTGCAAAGCAGCAGTGCTAGCCACTGAGCCACCATGCTGCCCTTAGCATACATCTGCTATGCATGGTTGCTAAAATGGAAAGAGATGTCAGCAGAGAGCACTGTGTTCGTGATGTCATCAGTGTTCCAAAAAGAAAGGAATTTCCTCTGTAGCATTCAGCAGCTAATAAGTACTGGAAGGATTACGATTTTTTAATAGAAGTAATTTACAAATATGTTTAACTTTCTGCCACCAGTTGATTTAAAAGAAAAAAGGTTTTCACTGGAGTACCCCTTTAATCCTTCCAGTATTTATCAGCTGCTGTATGCTCCAGAAGAAATTGTATAGTTATTTTCTGTCTGACCACAGTGTTCTCTGCTGACACCTCTGTTCATGTCAGGAACTGTTCAGAGCAGGAACAAATTCCCATAGCAAACCTCTCCTGCTCTAGACAGTTCCTGACATGGACAGAGGTGTCAGCAGAGAGCACTGTGGTCAGAACCATGCAACTTCTTCTGTAGCATACAGCAGCTGATAAGTACTGGAAGGATTAATATTTTTATATAGAAGTAATATACAAATCTGTTTAACTTTTTAACACTATTTGATTAGAAATTTTTTTTCCCCACCGGAGTACCATTTTAAGACCAGTGAAGTGCAAGTTGGAACAGTCGGAACAGCGAAGAAACAGTCAGTTGGTCTGGAAAAGTTAAGTAGTTTAGAGTTCCAGTCTGTCTATAAGCCTCTAAAGCTCATTTCACACTATGAGCATTCATCCGTTATTAAACGTCCGTTTTCTGTGTAAAAAGGATGCATAATAACGGATGAAATAACGGGTGCTAACGGCTGAATAAATATTTATCGGTTAAGACCCATTATAACATCTGTCATGTATGGCCATAACACCTCTGCCTACAGACTCCCACAGCTCGGACTACTACTACTCCCATCATGGAACAGACTTCTTTCCATGATGGGAGTAGTAATTCCCTGGCTGCTGAAGTCTGCAGACAGCTGGGGAGGCTACATTAGTGTTTGTACTACTTCCCCCATCATGGAACAGAGTCTGTTCCATGATGAGGGTTGTAGTACAGGGGTTGAGGTATTGATCGCACCGGGTCTCACTTCTGAGACCTGATGCAATCCAAAGTTATTAAGCAGGGGAGGGGGCGGCAAGCTCCGCAACCCTGCGATGTATAGAGTGTTTGAACTTTCCTTTTTGTATGCCCCGCAGGGAGCCCTGAATGGCTGATACTGAGGAGCCATTCAGGGCTCTCAGCGGGAGATTTAAAAATTAACATTGTGAGTAGCAGGGGGCCATATCTATATTAAAAAAGCTGTGGGGGGCAAGATATATAGCGCTGCAGGGGGGGCAGACATATAGCCTATATATCTAGCCCCCCAGCGCATTTATAATATGCTCCCTGCAGCGCAAGTATAATGTGCCCCCCGCAGCACATTAATAAATATATACCCCCGCCGGCGCATTATTAAATATATACCCCGCAGTGCAAGTACAATGTGCCCCCCGCAGCACAAGTATAATGTATCCTCGCAGCGCAGCCATCTATATACATATGTCACCGCAGCGCTATATGTGAAAAGCATTCTAGCAGCAGCATCGGCCGGCCAGATGCTGCTGATAGAAATACTTTCATACATAGTGCTGCGTCGGCATATGTATATAGATGCGTGGTGAGGGGCAGATAGCGCTTTATGTCTGCTCCCCAGCGCTTCTATATGCATATACCCCTGCAGCGCTATGAATGAAAAGTATTTCTATTAGCAGCACATAGTGCCATTGATTGTAATTAAATAATGGTTAATTTTACATCCTATATAGTGCTTGGTAGAAACAGAGGTAATATATTGCTTTCATTCATTTATTGAATTGTCAGGGGGTAAGCGAATATGTTACAGGCTGTAAAAAGCTGATATCCTTTGACAAATCTGCAGGTCATAAGTAATAAAGCAGAAAACAGCAGAGTTAACCAGAAGTAGAAAGCGGACAATTGAAGCCTACATAACATTCAGTTTATATCACAGCAGCCAGACTTTTACTCATGATTCCCAGAGACATGTTTATATTCTTCCATTTATTGCAGGAATGAAAAAATAGACAAAGCCTGAGTGAAAGTTACAGCTGTAAATTTGCTCTATCTAGAGTAACAGATCACCAAGTTTTGTGTCTCTTGGTGAAAACGGAATTAATGAACCGGTTTAGAAATCGTAAGAATTCTATTATCTGCTGGCCATAAATCCTGCATCTTGCAAACCAGTTTACTTTTGTGATATATCTACCGAATTGTAAAAGTTTGGAGCTACAGTCATTGAACAAGAAATTGTACGATATATATATATATATATATATATATATATATATATATATATATATATATCTTGTAGGCCCCTGCCAGCACAAATGAGTTAATAACCATTCTATTGATCTAAAAAGCAGTAAAACAAATAAACCAATCAATTAACCAAATCACCTTATATCTCAATGACATAAATAGCTGAGGCACTAAACCACATGTGTGCAGTGTGTAACAGCACACAACTTTAAAAAGGGTGGCATTATTGTGCTGTCTGTGGACTTTGTAAAAAAAAATAATGATCATTTTCAGTAAATACAGTCTACTTCCTAGTCACCTAAGGCATCACTTAAATAGGATATAAAAAGTAGTTTAAGAGAAGGAATGACGCTCTTTTGCCAAAGACTGAACTCTGTGGCAAAAAATAAAATAATGTTTATAATGTTTGACTTAAACTGAAGTTAACAACCACATAGCCACTCTACTTAAATGCTCGAATGGTACCTGACACCTAAATACTGCAGTACTGCACCCAAAATAGCTGCAGTGAAAAATGCCCACAGAAATAAGAGCCAATCCAGCCCTTCAAGACGGTAACAGACTTAAAAAATCTTTACAATGGCAAACCTATGTTGTTATGCAAGTCTTGTAAAACTCTTTTGGGTTCTCTCGATGTATCCAAGACAGGATGTCAAGTCGATTGAATGGAGGGAAGTTAGAGATAGAGTCCTGAGAGAGAACAGGCAACATATTTGCCTGGTTCAGATTTGAGGTGAAGGAAGCTTTAGGGAAGAACACTGACATAATCCTTAAACATTCCCACCTCTTTGACCATGTCTCTATGTGTAGAGCATGGCAGCAAAAATAAGTTTTCTATTGGCTTTATTTAGCAAACTTGCCTTGTTGTGTAGACATCTCTTACCTTTCCCTTTTGTGGACAGCTGGTTGCATAGGCTTCCGACCACTGCTCAGCTTTGAAGAAGTATTTCGGCCAAATACATCTTATCCCCTGATCGCGGGGGCCCACCGCTGGGAGGCCCCCTCCCATTGACATGAATGGAGGGGCGTGGCGTGACATCATGTTTCCAGTCCCGGAAACAAAGGTTTTTTCCCTGCCTTTTGCGTATCCACCCTAAATAGCGGATCCACAACTGGTCCACAGTCTCTGCGCTAAAATAAGGTGCAGGGTCGTCGCAAGTCAAAACTATAAACACAACTATACCAAGGTCAAGGAAACTAGGTTGGACAGCAAATTGTTAACAGGCTAAAAGACTAAAGACAAAAAAAAGACAGTAAAGGTAAAATCGGAGTCAACAGGATGGGTCTTTACTAGAGAGAGCAACACAGTACCGATACAGAAGACAGGTGAATGGTCAAGAGACAATAGTGAAGAATTAAATATACACAATATAGCAAAGCAGGATCGATGCAAGAGCAGGTGCTGATAGAGACAAACAAACATGAGCCATAAATGGCAGGCTGACTGAAGATGCATGTGCACCTGAGGTGGGTATGGACGCAGAGAGCTGATGTGATAGGCTCCAACTCAAATTACAAATGAATATGGCTTCCACTCTGTCTTCCCTTATATTTGCCACAACTGTAAATTAGTGGAATGGTTGGAAACACAAAGAAAGTCTTTGCAAATCAATGAGGGGCTATCAATGGCAAAGTGACAATCTGATATGGTGAGGAAACAGAACCTCTGAACTTTGGCATCTTGGAGCTCCGCTCTTTTATTTATTTTTGACAATTTGGTAAAATGGTTAATACTGATGTGTTATTGATAAAACTTTTTACCAGTGTTTGAACTGTTTTCATTAGAAAAATCAGTTAAATATTGTTTGATTTTATTGTAATAATGTGTTCTATTGTAGTCAATGAAAAATCAACACATGATATAAAATATCAGTCGTTTATTGTAGCCATAGAAAAAAACTGCAGATTTTTATGCAAAAACGATACAACTTCTAAACTAAAAGAAATGGGGATCCATAGCAGTCACCAAGTAGGGGCCTTATAGAATGTCTGAAATACCCCTGCAAACTTCTTTGCATATCATCTAAATCACATCACTCAACATAATAGATTTCATTGACTCCTATTAAAATGTATACTTATAGTTATTTTGTATCAGTATCATAGTAACTACTTTAAAAGATTTACCTAATTAATAGGACAGGGGAGTAGCTGATTGAGGAGGGTCCGACCGCTGGGACCCCCCCCCCCCCCCCTGTTCTCCGGAACGGACCCTGCTCTCTCAGTGAAGCGTGTGTGTCATCTACCGGTATGCGCTCCATTCATTTCTATGGGAGCACTGATGAGTGCTGTACTCTGGTCTTTTCAACATTCCGAAAGAAATGAATGGAGCATGTTCCATCTGCAGCACACGCTTCTCACTGAGAGCCCATTTAGGAGATCAGCTAATACATTTTTTGCTGGAGCTCTCCTAAAAGAAAAAAAATAATCAGGTTTTACGTTGAATGCTCACCTTTAACTCCTAACATTTTGTATATAATATGATTTGTGGTGATACGTGTGTAAGATGTAATTTTGCTTGTAAATGTATCTTTTTCTCTACTATGGCACTTCTAGAGATGTTGCGCCTTCCTGGCAGCTAAATAGGACATTAGTATTATTTACACCATATGGCATTTTTATTTGCAGTGATTTAAGAGCCTCTTAACATGACTGGTTCATAATATAAATCTCCTGGCTCCCTCAGAGCACTTTACTGTTCTAACACTAGCAGCTTGGGAACTTAGGATTGGGTAGGAGAAACCCTCAGACATGCTTAATTGCATTTTCTAATGACCCAATCATTATGCCTTCCAATTGAGCACTTATCTTCAGAGACTTGAGATCACTAAAAAAATTGTTATTATTATTATTCTAAACACAGATTATTGTCTTTCTTTCTTTCTTGACAAACAAATATTTTTCTCTTCAGTTGTTTTGCTATTTATTAGGCTCTTTAATCTGCTACATTTCTAAAGCATCTAGCAGAAGCCGTCAGTGATCAGATTGTTGATTTATCTTGACTACGCTATGAATTTAAGCCTGCCAGTTTTGTCAGGTGAAGCCAACCAAACCAGTGGAACAAATATGTGTTACTGAAACCATAGAAATGACTTAGAAAATGTCTCTAGTGTCACATTATATTCACAAAATCTCCAAACAGAATTCAGTCATGTATGAAACTAACATTCCCCATGCTGAAAGACTGTTTGATAATTAAATGTGTTATAGCAATAAACTACATCCACTCCAGTTATTTACTCACACTGTGAACAAAACTTCAAAGAAGAAAACACATTCTGTAATCTAGAAATGTTCCTTATGTTTGTAAGCACACAGTTAGCACTGTGGGTTCTGGGTTCAAAGAGGACAAAGGGCAACATCTGCATGGAGTTTGTATCTTCTTCATGTTTGTGTGGTTTTCCTCTTAGTTCTTTGGTTCCTGACTCACTTCAGAGCTCCACTGATAGGGTATTTTGAAATTAGGATTGTTAGTCCCATTGAGGACAGAGGCAGATGTAAATGGTGACAAGCTCAGTGTAGTGCTGCAAAATGTGAGAGATTCTTCAATAATATTACCAGCCACCCAACAAAACAGTCATTACACACACACATATGTGTTGCAAATCTTAGGATTCCAACTGCCATCAGAGGTACAAGTTCCTTAAAGAGTACCTGTCACCAAATAAAACTTTTAATATAGTGTTCCTTGTGTAATTAACAAATACTTTCCCATTCACTTGCTTTTAATATTAATAGAAAAATCGGCCACTAGGTGGCACTGTTCTGGTCCCTGCTGCAATTGATACAGTGAGTTTGGTCTTCTCCCGGCCTGGCAGGAGAACAACACTGCACAGAGCCTCACTGAAAACTGGACAGACTGAAAACTGCACAGCCTGAAAGCTGCAAAAAGCCTCACTGAAAGATACACAGATTGAAAGCTGCTGCACAGAGCCTGAGGTTTTCTCTTCATCACAGCGCTGCAAAGATGGGAGGACAGAAGTGTTCCCCTAGCAGACCTCAGTGATGTCATACCTGCCACTTTCTCCTGCTGGGAGATTGCACTATGTGAGCAAGAAGAGAGGTAAGATACACAGCTTTTTAAAGCTCTAAAAATATTTTTTAACTGTGTGTTAGTAGTAGTTAGAAAACATAGCCTGAGTTAGTTTAGAAACGTTTATTTGGTGACAGGTACTCTTTAATAGTGTTGAGCGGCATAGGCCATATTCGAATTCGCGAATATTCGCAAATATATGGACGAATATTCACGAATATTCGCATATTCGTAATAATATCGTTTTATTTTCGCATATGCGAATATTCGCGTGTGCGAAAATTAACATATACAAAAATTTACATATAAAAAAATTTGCATAAGTGAAAATTTGCATATGCGAAAATTATCATATGAAAATTTTCGCATATGCGAAAATTCGCACACCGGTCTCACACAGTAGTATTAGAGCCTTCTTTACACCACACAAGCTGGAAGCAGAGAGGGATGATCACTGTGATGTGTACTGTGAAAAAAAAAAACAAAAAAAAAAACGAATATTCGTAATTACGAATATATAGCGCTATATTCGCAAATATTCGCGAATTCGCGAATATACGATATTCGCGAATAAAATTCAAATTGCGAATATTCGCGAGCAACACTACTCTTTAAGAGCCTCAGTCTGCCGACTGAGTTACACCTTGTTTTGAAACCTGTTAACCAGCTGTCCTCAGCACCTGTGCTGATTTGGGCCACACTCAATACCTGTACTGGTCAGAAAGGAAATAAAAGGACCCACAATCAACCTGCCTTTTATTCCATTTAAATGAGGCCCACATTCACACTAACCTGTCTTTTCCTGGACGAGATATGTGTTTCCTGAAACCTAGTAGCTACATAAGACAGGTACCTTGAAGAATTATAGTGATCCCTGATCACTATTACTGTCACTATCTGACAATATATAAATTTAATTTGTTATATTGAATGATTATTGAAATAAATAGATGATTGATAAAAAGTAGAACTCTGCAGCACACAAATTCTGGTGATGAAAAAAGTGCAAATTTATTGCATGACCAGTGTACAAAGTAAGCTACGTTTCGGTCAGCCTCATTCCGCCATTTTTTTGTGAATGTTTGTGTGAATGTAATAATGATATATGTAGGCGATTACAATATACAAGCAAAAAGATTTGTTTAATGGGGAAAACTGCACAACCGAAAAGAGCCCATGTTGGGTTATCTCTGGCCTTGGGCATGGGGGCATTCAGGTTCCTTATGGAATCTGCAGCACAATTACCCATAGACGTTGCAGTTGTGCATGTAGATCCTGCACACTCATAGCTTACCGAATCTTGCATGCTATAAATGCTTGATTGGGGATAAAACAATTGACCTGGCAGGCCAAGGAAGTGTTGCAATGTGAAGTGTTGCAATGAGACATTCCTGGTAAACCCATGGTGGATGAGGAAGAGCATTTTGTTGCTGATATATGCCAGTTGGAAGCCCTGCCATGGGAGGCAACATGTGGTTGGAGGATGTTCTGTCCATATTACAAAATTGTTAGTGTCACTCATATAAATACTAAGGGTGACCAATTGTTATACCCATAGATCATCACACTAGCAGTTGGGGCATTGAATCGCTCCAAAGAAAAGGCAGGATTGAAGTGCCTCCATACTCAAACCTGACTGTCATTAGCTCTCAAACTAAATCAGAATTTATTGCTGAAAAAAAATATGGTTCCAGTTCATATCAGACCAGGTTCCTTGTTTACAACATCGCTGCAAACAAAGATGACAGTGGCTGGCTGTCGACAGGTAATGGGAGCTGGGACATGAAAATCTCTTCTGCTAAACACCTGGAAATGGCCAGGGCAGAGACAAAGGTGTGTAACAAAGGTGCTGGATAAGAAAAGTGCATGCTCCTGAAGGTCAAAATGGGCTGTGTCCTTAAAGGGGTACGCCGCTGCAAAACATCTCATGCCCTATCCAAATGATAGGGGATAAGATTTTAGATTGTGGGGATCCCACCGCTGGGGACTTCAGCAATCTCTGCTGCGGCACCGTCATTCGGTGCACAGAGCGAACTCCACTCTGTCCCCGGCGGCGGGACCCCTGCCATCTAACATCTTATCCTTTGGATACGGGATGAGATGTTTTCAGCTGATTACCCCTTTAAGAGTTTTAAAGCATTTTTTTTTTTTTTTTAATTTTTTTATTACACTCCTAGTTCCCCTGGGGGTAAGCTGTCATTGAAGACTTTAAAGGGCTTCTCCCAAAATTACAAGCTATCCTTATCCTCAGAATAGGGAATACCTAGGAGGGATGGACTCTCTGCGATTGCAAGAGCGGGGACCCGAGTCTCTCATCAGAATTGAGCTGTGGGGCGCACTTGCCCATTGCTGATCAATTCATACTCAATGGCTCTTATTTACTAAGAGTGGAGTGTAGGTTTCTTTGTGGGTTTTAATTCCCTACAATTTATTTTCCACGGTATTTACTAAGGTTTCCCTACATTTTCCACTTTCCCTACACTTTGCTTTTTTTACACATGCTCTGATCTGTCTGGTTTTCCTCAGCTCAAATCCGCCACATTTTATGTGGGAAACTTAGTAAATATGTTGTTTTTTTGTGAAAATGTCGGGAACAAGCCCCTTTTCAGAGACCACTCCCCCTTTTCCAGGTGACCATGCCCCTTTTTCGGGTTTTCTTAGCAAAATGGAGAGTTAGTCAGGGTTTTTTCAATTCTGGCGCAAAATCTGGCGCAGACAGAATTTCTGGCGCAATGCGACAGAATCTGGCGCACAACCCGACAAAACATGTCGAGTTTGCAATAGTAAATGAGGGACAATAAGTCTAACAGCACCCATAGAGAATTAATGAAACAGCGACGTGCATGTGCGTCATGTGTCTCCGTTCTGATTGGAAATTTGGGTCCTGGTTCTCGAAATTGTAGGGGGATCCAACCTCCCTGCATTCAGATATTGCAGTATATATCGCAGTATATGGAGCAGGTTGAGCTCCTTATCCTTAAACTCGCATTTGCCACACAGGGGTAGGGGTGATGCTCAGCTTTTTATACAGAGCTCTAAATCCTAGTTTCCTTCAAACATCCCTAGAATAAAATGATAAAGGCTGCCTGCAGCCACCACAAGGGGAGCTTACTGCATATTAGCTTATACAGCTACAATTGAACTAAATAATAATGCCCTTAGCAATCGCTGCAGGCAAACAGATATTTATTCTTTTCTGTAGCTGTGTGAAGAAAAGTAAGAAAAGGTCTTCTGGGCTTATTATTTCAGCCTCATGCTCTATAAAAATATATTATGAAATAAATCAGCCAGAAAGTTTAACCTACAATGTCATTTGGTAAGGACCAAGGCATCATTGGTTAAATAACAGGAAACTAATTTTGGGTTATTGGTGGTGTTACAGGTTTATTTACTTGTAGACATGTTTAGGATGGGTGGTTGTCGTAGACATATAAGTACCGTATTTTTCGCCGTATAAGACGCACTTTTTCTTCTTCAAAACTGGGGGGAAAAAGTCGGTGCGTCTTATAAGGCGAATACACCCCTATCGCGGCGGTCCCTGCGGCCATCAACGGCCGGGACCCGCGGCTAATACAGGACATCACCGATCGCGGTGATGCCCTGTATTAACCCTTCAGATGTGACGATCAAACCTGACCGCCGCGTCTGAAGGGAAAGTGACACTAACCCGGCTGTTCAGTCGGGCTGTTCGGGAACGCCGCGATTTCACCACAGCGGTCCCGAACAGCCCGACCGCATAGCCGGGTTAGTGCTTACAGGACACCGGGAGGGATCTTACCTGCCTCCTCGGTGTCTTCTCCGTTCAGGGATCCCCTGTATGGCCGGCGCTCTCTTTCCTCGTCATCACGTCGTCGCGTACGTGCGTCGGTGTGCGTAACGACGTGATGACGGCGACGGAGAGCGAGGATACCCGGCCGGCAGCAGAGACCTTCCAGAGCGACGGGGACATGGCGACAGCGATGGAGCAACATCCAGGGCAGCGGTGAAGGGTCCGGAGCGGCGGGGACACGTGAGTATTACCTCCTATGCAGTGGTCTTCAATCTGCGGACCTCCAGATGTTGCAAAACTACAACTCCCAGCATGCCCGGAGTTGTAGTTTTGCAACATCTGGAGGTCCGCAGGTTGAAGACCACTATTGGGTTCAAAATCTTAAATTTTTTAGATTTTGCACCTAAAAATAGGGTGCGTCTTATACGCCGGTGCGTCCTATACGGTGAAAAATATATCTATTCTCTGTAGGCTGCTTTACACTTATGCCAGCCATTTCAATTATTACATATCATGCAGCCATAAAATGTCTCTGCAATTTTCTTACCTGAAGGTCTCATCTAAAATATTACTAGAACAATTAGCTGAAGACAAAATGCCTGAGTCATTCAGATGGCATGACACGGCTCTGAAATGGATATATGGTTAACTCTGCAGCAATAAATAGTAGGAAATAGAAATTCGAGTAAATGATGTCAGATAACTTCAATTGGCCTAAAATACAATGATAAGATCATCGGAATAAATCATTTTTACAACCTATCTGCCCCAAGTCATTTAACAAGTAGTTAGATTTCATTGCCTGCCCTCCATTTTACAGCTCACTTTGTTGGAATGACTGAAGCCAATTAGGTGTGTGTTCCAGCTATCGCCTCCGTGTATGATAGCCTCTTGTTTTTATGCTTGATCATGTACAGCTTATCTGCATTAATGTGCAATACCGGCTCTTTGAAAATAAAGAACTGAGATTTAAATTATCTCCAAATGCCACACTTCCCAGATGAAATACATTTATAAGAATTGACTCATTGCTGCGCCGGCTCCAGTGATAATTACATACTGTCAGATCTTTATTTATTAAACATTTGGGCCGATGGCGCCCCAAGGTGTATTTCTAACAAATGTACAAGACAGAAAATATATCCTCTAAAACCGTTACCATCCTATATAAGTACAGGCTGTTAGTTAAAAATAAAAAAAATCGCCCTTTTTTTGAAAAACATTTTACAGCTGCATTTCTTATTCCAGCCCTCAATCATTAAAATCTAATGTCATTGGCATAGGGTATATAGCTTTCATATATATGTAGTCATACTTTGGTAATTGCACATATTTATTGGTCACTTTTTTACATGGGTTTTATTCATTATTTACTTTACTTGTTGCACTGGGCACTTTGTCCATATATATTCATTCTATTGGGGGTCAGTTATTGCAAATGATATACATTTAGGTTCTGGCGTCTCTTTCTTACTTATATATGTGTACAGGACTGCTCTCTCACTTAGTATGCTATTGAGCATGAGCCAGGGGGTGTGAGATAGGATTACGTTCCTATGCTCTGTGTATTCTTATGTGGTTTTAAGTGTTTTTAATGGTGGTTGTATCTCTCCCCCCCCCCCTTCCCCCTTTATTTTGTTAGTTGATGTGAATAAAGTTTACTTAAAGGGTACCTCTCATCAAAAAACTTTTGATATATTATAGATTAATGTATGCAGAATAACTTCACAATTGCATATTATTAAAAAATATGCTTCTTTTTATTTAATTTTCCACTTTGAAGAAATGACCACTAGGGGTCTCCCTACCAGTCCTGGCAGCAAGCATTTCAGACTCATGCTGGAGTCCTAAACACTACGAGCTGCCAGTCTGCTTTGTTCACAAAGGAGAACACTCAGAGCTGCCAGCCTGCTTTGGTCACAGCCTGTTTGGCTGTGAACAAAGCAGGCTGGCAGCTCTGAGTGTTTAGGACTCCAGCATGAGTCAGAAATGCTTGCTGACAGGACTGATCGGGAAAAATACAGTAGAAAGGAGCATATTTTTCATTAACATGCTATTGGAAAGTTATTCAACATTCATTAATCTAAAATATATCAAAAGTTTATTTGATGAGAGGTACCCTTTAATTACTTATATATAGTTGTTGGTGTGCATTGACTTGGGTTGCCAGTTCTTTGCTCTCTTTGCATGATCCCTGTATTTCAGGCAACCATTTGCACCCACGATAATTATAGCGCGGTGCCCATCTCTTTTTTGTCTAGTCTCATAAAATCAGGGATCCACACAGCTGGGCAACATAAGCCACATGTGTCTCACAAGCCACCATTTGAGGACCACTGCTTTAACACATTTAAGACATCGTCACATTGTATGGTAATATCCTATATAAAATATGTAATATATCCCATATAGGATATGGTCATAATATCATAATGGGTACTGTTAGGCTATGGTCACATGCCAGAATTTCTGCATTAAATTCTGCATGGAATTCCGTATGAAAATTCTGCATGAATTTATAGCCAGTACATGTCAATGGGATTCCACTATCCCATTCAGACATCAGCAGCTGCAGAATTTCTGCAGCAGGAAATCTATTGAAGTGAATGGGCAGTTAATTTCCGCGGAATTAACTGTAGAATTTTCATGCAGAATTCCGTGCTGTGTGAACATAGCCTAAATTACATTGCTCGATTGAGTTCATTTAAGGCCCTATATATTCAGAGCTGGGGTCCACATCAGCCAGACATCTGAACATTTCTCTCTATAGGTGTCCCCAAAAAGAACTGCACCACATTTATTGTGTTAGGACCTATGGGTTTTAAATTTAACAACAATTTATTTTATTTTTCGTTGTTTCCATAGTAGACAAACTAAGCAACAGGTGGAGCATGGAAAAGATTTGTTTCTTTTTTCTTGTATTCCTTCTCAGTCTTTAGCTGAGATTTAGATAGTAATCAGAAAGAGAGGGTGTTGGGTTAGGAGCTTCACCGTAGCATTGTCTCTGTTCAAATCCCAGTAAATAAACCAGTGACACTTTGTCTCCTTCAGAGCTAAATTAAACCTTAATGTAGCTTATTAATACTGGAAGCAAATCTGCTGCTTTAAAATGTATTTTCTCCCTAATGTGCACATAGGAGATAAGGATTGCTAACCTCTAGAATCCACTGATAAATCTAGATCCCAGAGTAGTAGTAAATTGAAACTGAATGTTTATGTGAAGCATGATTTAACCTAAGAATCAATGTTAACGCCTCACTAAGCACTTTCATGTAATTGCCTGATTTGTTCCTTTCTATAACCTGATCCTCCTGTGTAAATCAGCTTGCAGTTTTTTATTTTTACACTGATATAGCCCTATCACTAAACTCCTAAATGTAATGTCTTATCAGATGTGTGCACGCAAAGCCACATTATACTGAATAAACTGCTAAAATACTCTTCAGAATGCACTTCTGAACCTTTCTTTATATAGTATTATAACTAAATACAAAGCTGATCATTTGTCTTACTAAAATATGAAGTATTATTATCTATTAAAGATATCAGGGTATAAGTTCAGTTCCCAGGAAAACCCCTTAACCCCTTAAGGATGCAGGGTTTTTCAGTTTTTGCATTTTCATTTTTTCCTCCTTACCTTTTAAAAATCATAATCCTTTCAATTTTCCACCTAAAAATCCATATTATGGCTCATCTTTTGTGTCACCAATTCTACTTTGCAGTGACATTAGTCATTTTACCTAAAAATCCACGGCGAAACGGGAAAAAAAATCATTGTGCGACAAAATTGAAGAAAAAAACTCAATTTTGGAACTTTTGGGGGCTTCCGTTTCTATGCAGTGTATATTTCGGTAAAAATGACACCTTATCATTATTCTGTAGGTCCATACGGTTAAAATGATACCATACTTATATAGGTTTAATTTTGTCGTACTTCTGGAAAAAATCATAACTACATGCAGGAAAATGTATACGTTTAAAAAGTCCTTTTCTGACCCCTATAACTTTTTTATTTTTCCGCGTATGGGGCGGTATGAGGACTCATTTTTTGCGCCGTGATTTGAAGTTTTTATCGGTACCATTTTTGTTTTGATCTGACTTTTTGATCACTTTTTATTCATTTTTTAATGGTATAAAAAGTGACCAAAAATACGCTTTTTTGGACTTTGGAATTTTTTTTACCTGTACTTCATTGACCGTACGGTTTAATTGATGATATATTTTTATAGTTCAGACATTTATGCACGTGGCGATACCACATATGTTTATTTTTATTTACACTGTTTTATTTTTTAATGGCAAAAGGGGGGTGATTCAAACTTTTATTAGGGAAGGGGTTAAATGATTTTTTTTCTTTTTTTTTGCAGTGTTATAGCTCCCATAGGGACCTATAACACTGCACACACTGATCTCTCATGCTGAACACTGGCGTATATTAACACGCCTGTGATCAGTGTTTTCGGCGCCTGACTGCTCCTGCCTGGATCTCAGGCACGGACCAGTCATTCGTCAACCGGACACCGAGGAGGCAAGGTAAGGGCCCTCCCGATGTCCTGTAAGCTGTTTGGGATGCTGTGATTTCACCGCGGCGGTCCCGAACAGCCCGACTGAGTAGCCGGGATTGTTTTACTTTAGCTTCAGAAGGGTTAATACAGGGCATCGCCGCGATCGTTGATGACCTGTATTAGCCGCGGGTCCCGGCCGTTGATGGCTGCCAGGATCGACCCGATATGACGCAGGGTCACCGCGTGTGGAGATTAATTTCTTTTTTAATTTCTTATTTGTCTTGTCCACAGTGCTCTCTTTTGACACCTGATGCCCGTATCAGGCATCGCCGCGATTTAATTTCTTATTTGTCTTGTCCACAGTGCTCTCTTTTGACACCTGATGCCCGTATCAGGCATCGCCGCGATCGTTGATGACCTGTATTAGCCGCGGGTCCCGGCCGTTGATGGCTGCCGGGATCGACCCGATATGACGCAGGGTCACCGCGTGTGGAGATTCATTTCTTTTTTAATTTCTTATTTGTCTTGTCCACAGTGCTCTCTTTTGACACCTGATGCCCGTATCAGGAACTGTCCAGAGCAGGAGAAAATTCCCATTGCAAACCTATGCTGCTCTGGACAGTTCAAAAAGAAAAGAATTTCGCATAAAGCTGCTAAAAAGTACTGGAAGGGTAAAGATTTTTAATAGAAGTAATTTACAAATCTGTTTAACTTTCTGGCACCAGTTGATTTAAAAAAAAATAATGTTTTTCACCAGAGTACCCCTTTAACCCCTTAACGACGCAGGACATAAATGTACGTCCTGGTGATGTGGTACTTAACACACCAGGATGTACATTTACGTCCTGAGCATAACCGCGGGCATCGGAGCGATGCTGGCATCATGCGCGGCAGGTCCCTGCTGTGGATCGCAGCCAGGGACCCGCCGGTAATGGCGGACACCCACAATCCCGCGGATGTCCACCATTAACCCCTCAGATGCCTTGATCAATCCAGATCACGGCATCTGCAGGATCGCGGTCACTTAATTGGATGATCGGATCGCCCGCACCTGCCTCTGCTGCCTTCCGGGAGTCTTCTGCTCTGATCTGCCTTCCCGCAGACCAGAGCAGAAGATGACCGATAATGCTGATCAGTGCTATGTCCTATACATAGCACTGAACAGCATTAGCAATCGAATGGTTGCTATAAATAGTCCCCTATGGGGACTATTAAAGTGTAAAAATAAAAGTAAAAAAAAGTAAAAAAAATTAAGTAAAAAAAAATTGAAAAACCACCTCCCCCAATAAAAACGTAAATTGTCCCATTTTCCCTATTTTACCCCCAAAAAGTGTAAAAAAAATATTTTATATACATATTTGGTATCGGCGCATGCTTAAATATCCGAACTATTAAAATAAAATGTAAATGATCCCATACGGTGAACGGCGTGTACGTAAAAAAAAAAAGTCCAAAATAGCTACTTTTTTATAACATTTTATTCTCAAAAAAATTAATAAAAAATGTAATAAAGGTTTTGTATAAGCAAATATGGTATTAATAAAAAGTACAGATCACGGTGCAAAAAATGATCCCTCATTCCGCCGCTTATACGGAAAAATGAAAAAGTTATAGGTCTTCAAAATAGGGTGATTTTAAACGTACTAATTTGGTTAAAAAGTTTGTGATTTTTTTAAGCGCAACAGTAATAGAAAAGTGTATAATCATAGGTATCATTTTAATTGTATTGACCCAGAGAATAAAAAACACATGTCATTTTTACCATAAATTGTACGGCGTGAAAACAAAACCTTCCAAAATTTGCAAAATTGCGGTTTTCTTTTTAATTTCCCCACACTAATAGTATTTTTTTGGTTGCGCCATACATTTTATGGTAAAGTGAGTGATGGCATTAGAACGGACAACTGGTCACACAAAAAACAAGCCCTCATACTAGTCTGTGGATGAAAATATAAAAGAGTTATGATTTTTTGAAGGGGAGGAGGAAAAAACGAAAACGTAAAAATAAAATTGTCTGAGTCCTTAAGGTCCAAATGGGCTGAGTCCTTAAAGGGTTAAAGTGTTTGTATTACCCCCATTAATGAGGCCAGTAGAAGCAAAGGGCTGTGTGATTCATTCACCAGCTCACTGCTCTAGTAGGGTGCTTCTACAGTACAGTAAGTCTACAGAGCCTGTCTCTGTCAGAGTCGTGCGAATGTTCGACCTGAAAATCCAGAAACAGATTGATCAAAACTGAGTTTGAGCTATCCTTACTGAATGCCACTCTGTTGTGGTTTATAGGGGAAAATTCCCCTCTATGGTATCTATGTGCCCTATTGGGTCAAATAAACAGGGTTCTCTGAAATAGATAATGGGGGTTAATTGCTAATGTGTTTCTGATGTTTCTTTGTTGGATTTCACGGTTGAATTTAGGCGCACATCATGCACGCCAAACTTGCGCCCATAAAAAACCTTTAAACCCATCCATCACTCCATTTCCCCTGGAGAAACCTGGGAAAAGGGGCGTGGCTGCCCAGGAAAGGGGGGGGGGGGGGGGTCCCAGACAAAAAGGGCATGATCCTGACAAAAGGGGCATGTCCCCGACATATTTACTAAAGATTCCACATAAAATGTGTTGGATTTGAGCTCTGAAAAACCCAGCAGTCTAGAACTGTTGTAAAAAAGAAAAAAAGAAAAACGTAGGAAAAAACTACACTCCACTCTTAGTATTTCAACCCCAATGCCTTTATTGTTATCCTGCACATAGTTGACTTTATCTGTTTATACTTTACCATGCTATTGTTAATGATGCCATTGCAGATATGAAATGATCAACACTCGAAGTCATCTGGTTTCAGACAGAACACAATACAGGGAAGTTGTCCGACAGGTCTCCATAAACCCACAATGACTTGACACCATCATGAAAAATTAGAAAATTTAAGGAAAATATACATACAAAATAAATTATATATTGATTCACATATACAATATGTCTACTTTATGTTTGCATCATAAAGTTGACATATTTTTACTTTTGGAAGACATCAGAGAGCTTTAAAGTTCAGCAGCAATTTTTACATTTTTCACCAAATTTTCAAAATCGGAGTTTTTCAGGGACCAGTTCGGTTTTGAAGTGGATTTGAAGATCCTTTATATTTGAAATACCCCATAAATGACCCATTAGAGAAACACCCCTCAAAATATTCAAAATGACATCCAGTAAGTGTGTTAACCCTTTAGGTGTTTCACAGTGATAGCAGCAAAGTGAAGGAGAAAATTCAAAATCTGCTTTTTTTTTTTACACTCACATGTTCTTGTAGACCCAGTTTTTGAATTTTTACAAGGGGGAAAAGGATAGCAATCCCCCCAAAATATGTAACCCAATTTCTCTCAAGTAAGGAAATACCTCATATGTGGATGTAAAGTGTTTGGCGGCCGCAGTAGAGGGCTCAGAAGGGAAGGAGCGACAATGGGATTTTGGAGAGTGAGTTTTTCTGAAATGGTTTTTGGGGGGGCATGTCGCATTTAGGAAGCCTCTATGGTGCCAGAACAGCAAAAAAAAAAAAAAAAAAGTGGCATACTATTTAGGAAACTTCACCCCTCAAGTAACGTAACAAGGGGTTCAGTGTGCCTTAACACCCCACAGGTGTTTGGCGACTTTTTGTTAAAGTTGGATGTGTAAATAAAAAAATGTTTCCACTAAAATGCTGGTTTCCCCCAAATTTAACATTTTTACAAAAGTTAATAGGAGAAAATGCCCCCCAAAATTTGTAACCCCATCTCTTCTGAGTATGGAAATACCCCATGTGTGGACATCAAGTGCACTACGGGCGCACTACAATGCTCAGAAGAGGAGTCACATTTGGCTTTTGGGAAACCACTTTTGCTGAAATGGTTTTTGGGGGGCATGTCGCTTTTAAGAAGCCCCTATGGTGCCAGAACAGCAAAAAAAAAAAAACACGTGGAATACCATTTTGGAAACTACACCCCACAAGGTGTGCAGTGAGCCTTAACACCCCACAGGTGTTTGACGACTTTTCGTTAAAGTTAGAGGTGTAAATGAATTTTTTTTCACTAAAATGCTAGTTTTCCCCAAAATTTTTCATTTTTACAAGGGTTAATAGGAGAAAATTCCCCCCAAAATTTGGAACCCCATCTCTTCTGAGTATGGAAATACTTCATATGTGGATGTAAAGTGCTCTGCGGACGAACTACAATGCTCATAAGAGAAGGAGCGCCACTGGGCTTTTGGAGAGAGAATTTGTTTGTAATGGAGGTCGGGGCGATGTAGTTTACAAAGCCCCCGTGCTACCAGAACAATGGACCCCCCCCACATGTGACCCTATTTCGGAAACGACATCGCTCACGGAATGTATTAAGGGGTGCAGTGAGCATTTACAGCCCACTGGCCTTTGACAGATCTTTGGAACTATCAAAAGTTTTTCATATTTACGGACGACTGTTCCAAAAATCTGTCAGACACCTGTGGGGTGAATATGCTCGCTGCACCCCTTTTTAAATTCCTTGAGGGTGGTAGTTTCCAAAATGGGGTCACATGTGGGGGGTCCATGGTTCTTGCACCATGTTGGCTTTGTAAACGCACATGGCCTTCATTTCCAGATACATTCTCTCTCCAAAAGCCCAATGGTGCTCCTTCTCTTCTGAGCATTGTAGTTTGCCCCCAGAGCACTTTACATCTAAATATGGGGTATTTATATACTCAGAAGAAATGGTGTTACAAATTTGGGGGGGGGGTTCCTATTACCCCTTGTGAAAATGAAAAATGTGGGATAGCACCAGCATTTTAGTGGAAAAATAAAATTTTTCATTTTCACGTCCAACTTTAACGAAAATTCGTCAAACACCTGTGGGGTGTTAAGGCTCACTATACCCCTTGTTACATTCCGTGAGGGGTGTAGATTCCAAAATGGGGTCACATGTGGGTGGTTTTTTTTTTTGCGTTTGTCAGAACCGCTGTAACGATCAGCAACCCCTGTGCAAATTACCTAAAATGTACATAGTGTGCTCTCACTCCTGAGCCTTGTTGTGTGCCCGCAGAGCATTTTATGTCCACATATGGGGTATTTCCGTATTCGGAAGAAATAGTGTTACAAATCTTGGGGGTCTTTTTTTCCTTTTACCTCTTGTGAAAATGAAAAGTATGGGGCAACACCAGCATGTTAGTGTACATTTTTTTTTTTTTTTTACAATAACATGCTGGAGTAGACCCCAACTTTCCCTTTTCATAAAGGGTAAAAGGAGAAAAAGACCCCCAAAATGTATTAGTCAATTTCTCCCAAGTATAGAAATACCCCATATGAGGCCCTAAACTGTTGCCTTGAAATACGACAGGGCTCCGAAGTGAGAGAGCGCCATGCGCATTTGAGGCCTAAATAAGGGATCTGCATAGGGACAGACCTGGATGCAAGAATTAGACTTGCCTCTGATACTAAAAATTCCCTACAGCAGTGTTTCCCAAACAGGGTGGCTCCAGCTGTTGCAAAACTCCCAGCATGCCTGGACAGTCAATGGCTTTCCGTCAATACTGGGAGTTGTTGGTCTGCAACTGCTTTGGAAACAGTGTCGTATGATACATTTTTTATTTTTATTTGGGGGGGGGGACTGTGTAGGGGTATGTGTATATGTAGTGTTTTACCCTTTATTATATGTTGTAGTGTAGTGTAGTGTTTTTAGGTTACATTCCCACGGCGGGGGTTTGCAGTGAATTTGAGCTGCGCCAGAAACTATGCTGCATCTCAAAATTGCAGCACTACATTCACATGGGGGGGGGGGGGGGGGGGGGGCGGCAAACCTCCAGCTGTTGCAAAACTACCACTACCAGCATGCCCTTTGGCTGTCCGTGCATGCTGGGAGTTGTAGTTATGCAACAGCTGGAGGCACACTGGTTGCAAAATACAGAGTTTGTTACTTAACTCATTGTTTCGCAACCAGTGTGCCTCCAGCTGTTGCAAAACTACAACTTCCAGCATGTATGGTTTATCAGTGCATGCTGGGAGTTGTTGTTAGCAACAGCTGGAGGCACACTGGTTGCGAAACACTGAGTTAAGTAACAAACTCTCAGTGTTTCGCAACCAGTGTACCTTCAGCTGTTGCAAAAACTACAACTCTCAGCATACAGTGACAGCTAAAGGGCATGCTGGGACTTGTTGTTATGCAACAGCTGAAGGCATACTACTAACACTCCCAGCATGCCCTTTGGCTGTCTGTGCATGCTGGGGGTTGTAGTTATGCAACAGCTGGAGGCACACTGGTTGCAAAACACTGAGAGTTTGTTACTTAACTCAGTGTTTCCCAACCAGGGTGCCTCCAACTGTTGCAAAACTACAACTCCCAGCATGCCCAGTCAGCCGAAGGACATTCTGGGAGTTGTAGTTTTGCAACAACTGGAGGAGAACAGTTTGGAGACTACTGTGTAGTAGTGTCAAAACTGTAGCCTTACAGATGTTGCAAAACTTCAACACCAAGCATGCCCAGACTGTCCAGGCATGCTGGGAGTTGTAGTTCTGCAACAACTGAAGGGCCAGATTTTACAGAACTTTAACTCCCAGCAAGCCTGGACTGTCTGAGCATGCTGGGAGTTGTAGTTTTGCAACATCTGGAAGGGCTACAGTTTGGACACCACTGCACAGTGGTCTTCAAACTGTGGCCCTCCAGATGTTGCAAAAGTACAACTCCCAGCATGCCCAAATAGCCAAAAGCTGTCTGGGCATGCTGGGAGTTGTAGTTTGGTAACTCTTAGAAGGCAGCAGTGAAGATCACTTACCACTCCTTACTGCCGCCGATCCCCCCGCCGCTGCCTGCCGCCGGTCCGGCCGCAATCTCCAGTCCCTCCCCTGCCTCCTGCACGCCGGTACCCGCTGCCATTCCCCCCCCCCCCCCCCCGCTCTGCCCGGACATCCAGGGCAGAGAGGGGAATTCAACTTTAACCCCCCGCCCCCAACTGCCATTGGTCAGTTAGTCCTAACTGACCAATGGCAGGGGATAAGAGGAGATGGCACCCCTGCCACCTTGCTCCTATCCCTCAGGATGATCGGGGCTGTCTTTGACAGCTCGGATCATCCCTATTTTTTGGGCTATCGAGTCACCGGAGACCCGATCAGCCCGAAATTGCAGCAAACCCTGCAAGTCGCATGTCATTGGTCAGTCACTTACTGACACCACAGCTCCCCAGTCATCCGGTGCATGGAGCGAACTCCGCTCTGCTAGATGACTGCCGATTACAGCCATCAAGTCCTCTCCATTCATGTTTATGGCAAGAGGCATGAAGGCTGTGTACTGGCGGTCATGCCCCCTCCCATCATGAATGGAGAGGGCATGGTGTGACATCACGCCCTCTCCCATAGACATGAATGGAGGGGTGTGTTGTGACCACTGTCACTGGAACCCAGCCTTTGGATACCCTATAAGATTATATCACCAAAAGAAAAAAAACGGCCATATTCAAATAGCCACCACTGGTTTATACCAAATATACACACCAACCAAAAAGACCAGTAATGTAAAAATGTATTGTTTTATTGAACATATATGCAGATAAAAACAAACACATTAGGAATGGAAGAAATATATAAAAACAAGGCACCGAGTGAACAACTGCTGAAAACGTGGAGGGGATATGGTGGAAACAGCAGCATGAAGTACAGGGAAACAGTTTACAGAATGCTATGGTATGGATAAAAAATGCTAAAGAATTTACAAACTGAGGAAATCCCCAAGGCTGACATAAGCAAACAGTGGACCAAGGCAAAAGGTAAATGTAATAAGATACATACAATGAGAGCACATAAAGAGTAAAATACCAAATAAGAACATCCTGCCATGCACTGCCTACCTAACACCTCCAACCCCAACGTACGTTTCTGTGGTGTACCGGTACCGTATTGCATACCGTACCTAGTGTAGAGGTCCCCAAAGTCAGAGTAACTACGCTCAGGTAGGATCCCTCAGGTGGGACAGCCCCGAGTCGCCTCTCCTCTACTCTAATTCTACAATGTTGATACATGTATATATTTAGTAATAATGTATATCTAATATAATGTATAGTACTTACCTTGTTTAGCGACGCAGGACCTTCGGTCATGTGACCGTGTTAATATCCTCTATGGTATGTTAGAGGACCTTTGGAGGTCCTTGGGTCACATGTTACCCATAATCCATTGTAATAGTGATTGACATCAGTATTGGACCAATTAGCACTAGTCCAGCCCCTGCCCATATAAGGGAGCTGTAGCCAATTATCGCTCTCTTGGGTTGCTGCTCTCGTGGATGCCGGACTAGCAGGACAGATCTGCGCAACTTTCAAAGACACGCTAGGCCAGAAAACCTACCAGCCTCAGCTGAACTAAAACCGTGAGTTCTAAACTACCCCCGCTAAAGCTAGCGTGACTACTGAACCGCAACTAATACCCTAAATCCAGTGGAACAGCACATAATACCTTAAAGACTCTAAATTGCTAAAGTCCCAACCTTTGTCAATCTCCAAAGAAAGCAGTTGTATGCATAGAGACTGTTCCGTTTATGAAGCTTGCAGAAAATCTTCAGTAAAAGTTAAACTTGTTTCAGAAAACTCTCTGGTTGTGGACATTCCATTATTATCTACCTTCCTATCGCTCTTGGGAAGGGTGGCAGTAGGACAAGCTTTACTGAGGAGCCCTCACCCTGGTGTCGCGAATAGCAAGGGTTAACAAACACCCTTTAATCACCGCACAGCTACACTCCCCATACCCTACATCCCCCTGGCTACCACGCTTGTGCTTTGTCAAGATGCCTAGTGATGGAGTACAGAGACATGGGACAATAAGATTTCCAATTAAGAATTCCATGGCATGTTTATTTACCTATTATTTAGTTTTATTTTAAATAAGAATAATGATATGTGTGTATGTGTGGGGGTGTTTTAACACAGTTTAGTGTGTGGTAAAATTGCTGTCCTCGTGCATCTCTGGCACTCTAATAGGAATGAATGTAGCATGTGCCATCTACAGCACACAATGCCTGGTTCTGGAGATCATTGTGGATCCCTCAGAGATAAGAAACCTATTCAATATGCTGTGGATAGAGGATGAGATATTTTTTTTCAGGAGTACCCTTTAAATGTGGCACAATGATTTTCATTTGAATCTAACCCAAAAAAAAAAAAAACGCTTTGATTCTGTACAGAAACACATGCAGTGTTGGGATCAGTTCACATCAGGGTTTTTTGTTTCCTTTACTCGATTCCGTTTGAGAAATTGAGAAACGAAAATGAAAATTAAGGTAACCAATCTCATTCATTCCTATGGCCTTTTTTAATCTCTGTTGTACTCATTTCTCATCAGTTATGCTTCATTTCAATTATTTATAACCGAGAAAAATAGTGGACATGCAGTATTTTTTTCCCCTGTCATAAATAACGGACATTCTAACATACATAAGTAACTTCTGACTACATCCGTTTCCTTTATCCATTATTTCTACTGAGCATGCTCAAAAAAAAAAAATTATAATAAATAACTAGTTTTAAATAAAATAACTAGTAAAATAATGGAGATAAACATTGATTTTAATGGCTAATAAAATATGTTAACAGTCTGTTATTTTTTATGTAAGTTTTCAAAAAACTTTTACCATTTTAGTTCTGTTAACATCAGTTTCATATTGGGTGTCAATAACAGACATATCATAGCGAATGTGAACAACGTTGATGTGAACATAGCTCTACAGCTATGCCCTAAAGAAATCTATGACTGCCATATAAAAAATATTAAAATTGTGTTTTGCAGTGCACAATTTCACTGTATGTGTGGTTTACAATCCTAGTATTTATAAAAAAATGTTTGTAAAAATATTATGTTTAATATTAGAGATGAGCGAACTTTTCAAAAATTCGATTCTGCCGATTTGCCGAATTTTCCCGAAAAGTTAGTTTTGATCCGAATTTGTTTGCGGCGAATCGATATTAAAAAAGGCTATTTCTAGCCTACATACAGCCTCTATAGGGGTATAGAACACTTTGCTGTGTCCTAAAACGCATATGGAGTGTGTTGGGGTAGTGAAATAATATTGTTATTCAGAATAGAATGCAGATTATCGGCATCGCTCTTAGAATCACTGCCGCACAGCAGCACAATGACAGAGCCTGGTGGTGGCATCAGTGTCAGGAGACCATATAGTGACTGAATGACATAGCATGGAGGTGTTGGCAGCATGAGGACACCATATAGTGGCTGAATGGCACAGCGTGGAGGTGTTGGCAGCATGAAGACACCATATAGTGGCTGAATGACACAGCGTGGACATGTTGGCAGCAAGAGGAGACCATTTAGTGGCTGAATGGCACAGTGTGGAGTTGGCTGATGCACTAGTACACTACACACCAGGGCTTCACAATCCCCCCCAAAAAAACAACACAATATATGAAATTTTTGACAAAGATTTCTCATTGGTAGCACCTGCTATCCAAAAATTTGAAATTTCCAGACCCAGGCCCCACCTCTGCGGCATCAGGAACCCATATATTGCCTGAAGGACACAGCCTGGAGTTGGCTGATGCAACAGTACACACCCGGGCTTCACAATCCCCTCCAAAAAACAACAACATTTTAGAAATTTTTTAAAGAAATACCTTTGTGTAAGAACAAGCGCATATCCAAAAGTTCACAAGACTCTATAATGCAGGAGGGTGGACCACCCAAAGACATTCTTCTCAAAAATTATAAACCACACAATGTTTGAAATTTTTTACAAAAACTAATTCAATATGTGTGTAAGCGCATCTGTCTCCAAAAGATCAGATCACCAAAGGACTTTTTTTCGCCCAAAATGATGAAGCAGAGTTAACCCCTGTCCGTATTTATTTTATTTTTTTAATTTTCATTAAAAAAATCACACGCAACAAGCATTCCGTTGTGTAACGATTAGCATTCTGGAAAATTCTATTTTATTACCGATAAAATTATCAGTAAATAAAAAAAAAAAAAACACTACCCAAGAGTGTTTAATTACCCCATACATTACACCAGGAGCAGTCAGGAGTAGGCCTCAGCGTACCTTTGCACGATCAATTGCGAGATCGAGCAATACCAGGTGTGTTATGCCCTCAGATTTCCACTGAACGGATTAGCGTGTCTCTATCTTTCATCGACCGGTGCTGGTAACCAGCTAACTCCCGGAAGGGTAAGCTGCCGCGAAGCAGGTGGTCTCCCCCGGGCACGTTTGGCTCCAGAATTTTCACTACTGCCACACCATGCTGACTGCCAACCGTGCTACCGCCTTGCTGACTCAAGGGCAACCTGCAGCTCTCTTCTCACGATGATGAACCCCCCTTCTCCTGAGATCGAGCAATAACAGGTGTGTTATGCCCTCAGATGTCCGGGGCCGCAGGCGCGCTCCACTGAACGGATTAGGGTGTGTGCAACTTTTTTGGTAGTACCTGCAACCCAGGCCCCACCTCTGCGGCATCAGAAACCCATAGATTGCCTGAAAGACACAGCCTGGAGTTGGCTGATGCACGAGTAGAGTACACACCCGGGCTTCACGATCCACCCCAAAAAAACGCAACCCTTTTTTTGAAATTGTCTGACAAAATACCAGTTTTTTTTTAAAACAAGCGCATATACAGCAGTTCAGAAGACTCTATAAAGCAGGATGGTGGACCACCAAAAGACATTCTTCTCAAAAAAAATAAACCACACAATGTTTGAAATTTGGTTAAAAAAATTATTACATGTGTGTAAGCGCATCTGTCTCCAAAAGATCAGATCACATAAGGATTCTAATCGCCAAAAATGATTAAGCAGAGTTAATCCCTCTCCATATACCGTATTTATCGGGGTATACCACGCACCGACCTATAACACGCACCCTCATTTTACCAAGGATATTTCGGTAAAAAAAGTTTTTTACCCAAATATCCATGGTAAAATGAGGGTGCGTGTGTGCGCGTGTATACCCCGATACACCCCCAGGAAAGGCAGGGGGAGAGAGGCCGTTGCTGCCCTCTTCTCTCCCCCTGCCTTTCCTGGGGTCTAGAGCCCTGCTGCCGGCCCTTCTCTCCCCCTGGCTATCGGCGCCACTGCCCGTTCTGTCCCCCTGACTATCGGTGCCGGCACCCCATGGCCGGCGCCGATAGCCAGGGGGAGAGAAGCTGCGCCGACAGCCAGGGGGAGAGAAGGGGCAGCGGCACCCATTGCCGGCGCCGCTGCCCCGTTGCCTCCCCCCATCCCCGGTGGCATAATTGCCTGTTGCCGGGGTCGGGTCCGCGCTGCTGCAGGCCTCCGGCGTACGTCCCCTGTGTCGTTGCTATGCGCTGCACGACGCGGCGCATGACGTCAGTGCACCGCGCTGTGCATAGCAACGACGCAGGGGATGCACACCGGAGGCCTGCAGCAGCGTGGACCCGACCCCGGCAACAGGTAATTATGCCACCGGGGATGGGGGGCAACGGGGCGCCGGCACCGATAGTCAGGGGGACAGAACGGGCAGCGACGCCGATAGCCAGGGGGAGAGAAGGGCCGGCAGCAGGGCTCTAGACCCTAGGAAAGGCAGGGGGAGAGAAGCGGGCAGCAACGGCCTCTCTCCCCCTGCCTTTCCTGGGGGTGTATCGGCGTATAACACGCACATAGACTTTAGGCTAAAAATTTTAGCCTAAAATGTGCGTGTTATACGCCAATAAATACGGTATAATATATATTTTTTTCATTAAAAAATCACACGCAAAAAGCGTTCCGTTGTGTAACGGTTAGCATTCGGCAAAATTAAATTTTATTACAGATAAAATTATCAGTAAATTTAACAATAACACTACCCAAGAGTGTTTAATTACCCCATACATTGCACCAGGAGCAGTCAGGAGTAGGCCTCAGCAGTACCCAAGAGGCTTTAATAACCCCTTACCTTGCCCGATCAATTGCGAGATCGAGCAATAACAGGTGTGTTATGGCCTCAGATGTCCTGGGCCGCACTAGCGCTCCACTGAACGGATTAGCGTGTCTCTATCTTTCAAGGACAGGTGCGTGTTGCACGCTGAAACCAGTTCGTGATAGGGATTGCAATTATTTAACCTTAAAACGGGGAATTACCAGTAAGTGAGGGTCATAAGCTGGCGTTGATTAAGTCCCTGCCCTTTGTACACACCGCCCTTCGCTATAAGCGATTGGATTAGTTAGTGAGTTGGTTAGTGAGGTCCTCGGATTGGCCCAGGCTGGGTAGGAGAAGGCCCTGGCAGAGCGCCGAGAATTTAACGATCATTGTTGAAATTTCCATTAAGCATGTATTTAGCTACTGCTAAACATCCAAAAATTTAAGGCCCAAGGCCAGAGGCACCAAGGAGGCAAGTAGTTCCTGAAAGACACAGAATGAGTCTGAAGCATGCATTTGCAGTACCCAAGAGGTTTTCCTAACCCCTTACATTTAAAGATCAATGTTTACATTAAGCATGTATTTAGCTACTGCTAAACTTCCAAAAATTATAGGCCCAAGGCCTGAGGCACCAGGGAGGCAAGTAGTTTATGAAAGACACAGAATGAGTCTGGAGCAGTCATTCGCAGTACCCAAGAGGGTTTCATAACCCCTTACATTTAAAGATGAATGTTGACATTTGCATTAAGCATGTATTTAGCTACTGCTAAACTTCAAAAAATTATAGGCCCAAGGCCAGAAGCATCAGTTTTCCCCATATTAGGAGCATAGATTAGAGCAGTATAGATGTCACCCAGATTAGGCAGCATACATGTCCCCCAGATTAGGAGCATAGTTGTCCCCCAGATTAGGCAGCATAGATGTCACCCAGATTAGGCAGCATAGATGTCCCCCAGATTAGGAGCATAGTTGTCCCCCAGATAAGGAGCATAGTTGTCCCCCAGATTAGGCAGCATAGATGTCACCCAGATTAGGCAGCATAGATATCCCCCAGATTAGGCAGCATAGATGTCCCCCAGATTAGGCAGCATAGATGTCCCCCAGATTAGGAGCATAGTTGTCCCCCAGATTACGCAGCACAGATGTCACCCAGATTAGGCAGCATAGATGTCCCCCAGATTAGGAGCATACTTGTCCCCCAGAGTAGGCAGCATAGATGTCCCCTGAATTAGGAGCATACTTGTCCCCCAGATTAGGCAGCATAGATGTCACCCAAATTGGGCAGCATAGATGTCACCCAGATTAGGCAGCATAGATGTCCCCTAGATTAGGAGCATACTTGTCCCCCCAGAGTAGGTAGCATAAATGTCCCCTGGATTAGGAGCATACTTGTCCCCCAGATTAGACAGCATAGATGTCCCCCAGATTAGGCAGCATAGATGTCACCCAGATTAGGCAGCATAGATGTCCCCCAGATTAGGCAGCATAGATGTCCCCCAGATTAGGAGCATAGTTGTCCCTCAGATTAGGCAGCATAGATGTCACCCAGATTAGGCAGCATAGATGTCCCCCAGATTAGGAGCATACTTGTCCCCCAGATTAGGCAGCATAGATGTCCACCAGATTAGGAGTTTAGTTGTCCCCCAGATTAGGAGCATAGTTGTCCCCCAGATTAGGCAGCATAGATGTCACCCAAATTAGGCAGCATAGATGTCCCCCAGATTAGGCAGCATAGATGTCCCCCAGATTAGGAGCATAGTTTTCCCCCAGATTAGGCAGCATACTTGTCCCCCAATCAGCGTGGGCCGGTCAAAGCCAATCAAAGGGTCGTATGTGGCAAACGGGCCGTACAATGCCCAGGTCTGCCCCAGAGGGTTTGATAACCAACCACAATAGAGAAAATTTTGTTGTAGGAGCATGGTCAATCTACTCAGACCCATCTGTCCTTGGTGGCTGGAAATACTGGCTGATCCATCCCTGATTCATCTTGACAAACGTCAGTCTCTCCACATTTTTAGTGGACAGACAAGTTCACCTTGGGGTGACTATGGCCCCGGCCGCACTAAACAACCGCTCTGATGGCACACTGCTGGCCGGGCAGGACAGCTTTTCCAGGGCAAACTCCGCTAGTTGCGGCCATAAATCGAGTTTGGCTGCCCAGAAGTCCAGCGGATCTTCAACGGTTGTTGGCAGGGTCATGTCGAGGTAAGCCATCACCTGCTGGTTCAGGTCCTGCTCCATGTCCACCTGCTGCTGATGAGTAGCTTCACTATGCGGCTGAAGGAAGCTACTCATCAGCGACTGTAGACTCAGGCTGCTGCTGTTTGAGCCGGTACTGCTCCTGCCACCCCTCCCCTCCCCAGCAGCCGTGGCAGTGGAAGGTGAGCGCAGAGGGCCCCCCGAGTCAGACCTGCGAGTGGATGGACCATGTGGCCGATAGGCATCGGCCAACTGACTACGTAGAAGCTCCCTGAAGTAGGTAAGTTTTTCCTCCCTCTCAGTGGGTGTAAAAAAGGCCCCCATTCTGGGCTGGTAGCGAGGGTCTAATAAGGTGGAGATCCAGAAGTCATCGCGCTGACGAATTTTGACAATTCGGGGGTCACTACGCAAGCAACTCACCATGCATCGTGCCATTTGTGACAGTGACTCGCTGGGACTACCTGCCTCCATCTCCACAGCATACTGCCACGGTGTGTCTGGGTCCTCTGTCTCGCCTCCCTCGTAATAACCCTCCAGCTCCTCTGGCTGCTCCTGCTCCTCCTCTCCTGTCCAATGACCAGAAACACCAGCCATCTCATCCACCGTAAACTGTGCTCCGCTCTGCCCCTCATCATCCTCCTCCAGTTCATCCCCCACAGGACTCATGTAGCCTTCTGATGTAGGCACAACGTCTCCATTGCCGTGACCAGACATGTTTTCGATTATTTTTGGAGTAAATGTAGGAGTGGAATTACGTCGTTCATGGCGTAATTTGAGCAACTAACAAAAAATGTGGCTTCCTCAAAGGGCCTCAGCAAACGGCAGGTGTCTCGTATGAGCTGCCACTCGTTCACATTGAAGTTACACAGGGGAGTACTCCTATCTGCTTGTATCATCAAAAAATCAGTGATGGCTTTTCTTTGTTCGTATAGTCTGTCCAACATATGGAGGGGGGAATTCCAACGTGTGGCAACGTCACAAATGAGACTATGTTGTGGGATACCGTTATGATGCTGCAGCTCAAGCAAAGTGTGCTTGGCGGTGTACGAGTGGCTAAAGTGCATGCACAGTTTCCTTGCCATTGTCAGAACGTCTTGCAAATGGGGTGAAGACTTGATCAGTGGCGTTGCTAGAGTTGGTGTCACCCGGTGCGGTAGAAAATGGTGTCACCCCCATACGTACCCCCTCCCCCCAGTAAGTTTTTAGCCTGTTGTGACAGACACCACTGTTGTAGCGCATTGTGAGAAATTCCAGTATAAATAATCAGACATACCAGTTGCCACAGAATGGGAAACTGTTAAAGAAGTTTTCACCATTGAAATATACAGCTCCCAGAATTACTTAAAGGGGTACTCCACTGGAAAACATTTACTTTTATATCAACTGGTGCCAGAAAGTTAAACAGATTTTTAAATTACTTCTATTTAAAATCTTAATATTTACAGTACTTATAAGCTGGTGTATGCTCCACAGGAAGTTGTGTAGTTCTTTCCAGTCTGACCACAGTGCTATTTGCTGACACCTCTGTCCATGTCAGGAACTCTCCATGTCAGGAACTGTCCAGAGGTGTCAGCACAGAGCACTGTGGTCAGACAGAAAAGAAATTAAAAAAGAAAATAACTTCCTGTGAATCGCTTATACAGCAGTTAATAAGTACTGGAAGGATTAAGATTTTTAAATAGAAGTAATTTACAAATCTGTTTAACTTTGTAGCACCAGCTGATTAAAAAAAATGTTTTCCAGTAGAGTACCCCTTTGAGCAGTGGTGAGGTTATGCTGGGAGTTGTAGTTTCACTGACCTAACTGTAGAACTGACAAGTGACTACAGCTCTGATAGGACATAGAGAGGAGAATGTACAATGATATCAGTGACTACAGGTGACGTCTTCTCTATAATGAGGAGAATACACAATGATATCAGTGACTACAGGTGACGTCTTCTCTATTGTGAGGAGAATACACAATGATATCAGTGACTACAGGTGACGTCTTCTCTATTGTGAGGAGAATACACAATGATATCAGTGACTACAGGTGACGTCTTCTCTATAGTGAGGAGAATACAAAATGATATCAGTGATTACAGGTGATGTCTTCTCTATAGTGAGGAGAATGTACAATGATATCAGTGATTACAGGTGACGTCTTCTCTATAGTGAGGAGAATCTACAATGATATCAGTGATTACAGGTGACGTCTTCTCTATAGAGAGGAGAATGTACAATGATATCAGTGACGTCTTCTCTATAGTGAGGAGAATACACAATGATATCAGTGATTACAGGTGACGTCTTCTCTATAGTCTTCCCTTATCTAATTCAGATGGTACATACCTCCAGGACTTGTTCCAGCTAAAACTTCTCTCTGCAGAATGTGACGCCCAGACGTCTCCTCACTATGTCAGCGGATTCTCATCCTCTATATGAAAACAATTATTATTATAAACCTGACAGACACTGTATCCTCTAAATATAATACTACTATACACTACACTCTTTGATTATAAACCTTCCATACACCATACCCACTGAATATAATACTACCAACCACACACTGTACATTCTGAATATAATACCAACACATACTGTACCCTCTGAATATAAATCTGCCACATACTATACCCACTGAATATAGTACTACCACATACTGTACCCTCTGAATATAATACTACCACAAACTGTGCCCTCTGAATATAATACTACCACAAACTGCGCCCTCTGAATATAAATCTGCCACATACTGTACCCTCTGAATATAAATCTGCCACATACTGTACCCTCTGAATATAAATCTGCCACATACTGTACCCTCTGAATATAAATCTGCCACATACTGTACCCCTGAATATAATACCGCCACATACTGTACCCTCTGAATATAAATCTGCCACATACTGTACCCTCTGAATATAAATCTGCCACATACTGTACCCTCTGAATATAAATCTGCCACATACTGTACCCCTGAATATAATACCGCCACATACTGTACCCTCTGAATATAATACTTAGAGATGAGCGAACTTACAGTAAATTCAACTCATCACAAACTTCTCTGCTCAGCAGTTGATGACTTTTCCTGCATAAATTGGTTCAGCTTTCAGGTGCTCCCGTGGGCTGGAAAAGGTGGATACAGTCCTAGGAGACTCTTTCCTTGGACTGTATCCACCTTTTCCAGCCCACCGGAGCACCTGAGAGCTGAACTAATTTACGCAGGAAAAGTCATCAACTGCCAAGTCGAGAAGTTCGTGATGAATCGAATTTTCTGTAAGTTCACTCATCTCTAATAATACTACCACAAACTGCGCCCTCTGAATATAATACTACCACAAACTGCGCCCTCTGAATATAACGTTGGCATACAGTGCACCCTCTGAATATAATACCACAACCGCAGTAACACCCCTCAACATCCGTTAGCTGATGCTATTACCACGGGAGGGGGGTATTGGTGGTGTTGCTAGTGGATGATGGGGGTGCTACTACTGGGGGGGGGTGTTGCTGGAGGATGATGAGGGTGCTACTGGCCATCCCCCCTGGCAGTATCACCCCCATCATCCATCCGCAGGATCATCCTCCTGGCAGGAGCACCTCCATCATCCACCATCAGGATCTGCTGATGGAGGTGCTACTGCTGGGGCGGGGGGGGGGGGGTGTTGCTGGTGGATGATGAGGGTGCTACTGCCAGGGGGGGGAGCATTAGGTAGGCAGCAGTGCCCCCACATTAGGTCGGTCGCAGTTTCCCCACATTAGGCAGCATAGATTCCCCACATTTGGTACCAGTTCCCCCACATTAGGGATGTACCAGTTACCCCACATTAGGGATGTACCAGTTACCCCACATTAGGTAGCAATTTCCCCACATTAGGTAGCACAGATTCCCCACATTAGGTAGCAATTTCCCCACATTAGGTAGCATAGACTCCCCACATAAGGTAGCATAGACTCCCCACAGGTAGCATAGACTCCGCACATCTGGTAGTAGTTTCCCCACATTAGGCCGCAGGTTCCCCACAATGGGTCAAAGTCTCCCCACAATAGATCGCTGGTTATACACCCCCCCCCACACACACACACACACACACACACACAGTCAGAGAGACAGACACACGCACACAGAGTCACATACACACACACACACACAGTCACACACACAGTGTCACACACACACAGTCACACAAGCATAGATAGAGACAGACACACACACAGTCACATACACACATACAGTCACACACACAGTCACACACATAGTCTCACACATAGTCTCACACACACACAGTCTCACACACACAAGCATAGATAGAGACAGACAGAGAGACAGACATACACACTCACCCATCCAGCGCAGTGCTCCTTCTCACCGGGCGCCGTGCGAGTGACGTAACTCACGTCCTCCTGCGCGGCCATGCGGTGTGACGTCAGGCCGGCGCAGACGTGGGAGCGGAGGACGGGCACAGTGCTGGTGAAGGTGAGGGGGGGGGTGATGACGGACGGGCGCAGAGTGAAGGTGAAAGAGGGGGGGGGTGATGACGGACGGGCGCACCGCACACACAGCGCAGGGGGGGGGGTGCTGACGGATGGGAGGCCGGTCGGGCACAGATGGGGGGGGGGTGCTGCGGAGCGTCTTGGTGTCACCCCATTAGATTGGTGTCACCCGGTGCGGGCCGCACCCCCCGCACCCGGGTCGCAACGCCACTGGACTTGATGAACTTCTTGACAACCAGATTCAACACGTGAGCCATGCAGGGCGAATGGTTCACACTTCCTTGTCGTAGCGCGGCCACAATGTTCTTCCCATTGTCGGTCACCATGTTTCCCATTTCCAGATTTCGTGGAGTAAGCCATACTCGGATTTCTTCCCTAATGAACTTTAGCAGTTCCTCCCCTGTGTGACTCCGTTTGCCAAGGCAAACCATGGGAAGGACGGCTTGACACCGCTGTGCCCTACACACGTGGTACGATGAAGGGCCACCGAGATTTGGATGTGCAGTGGAGGCCGAGGACAGAGGGAAGGAGGAGGCGCACACTGTAAAAGGACCAACTGCCTGGGAGCGAGAGCGTGGAGGAGGAAGCGGTGTGACCTGTCCAAGTTGCTGTTGTGGCTGTGCAGGAGAAACATTTACCCAGTGGGCCGTAAAAGACATGTATTTTCCCTGCGCGTAGTTACAGCTCCACACGTCGGCGCTGCCATGCACTTTTGAACACACCGACAGGCTCAAGGACTCGCCCACCTTCTCTTGTACAAACTTATGCAGGGCTGGTACTACCTTCTTTGCAAAGAAATGACGGCTTGGGACTCTCCACCTTGGCTCGGCACAAGTCATCAATTCCCTGAAAGCTGCAGAGTCCACCAGTTGTAAAGGGAGGGACTGCAACACCAGCAACTTGGACAGGAGCACATTCAACTTCTGCGCTGTTGGATGAGTGGGCGCATACTGTTGTCTCTTGGACATGGCTTCGCCGATCGATTGTTGGCGGAATGGCTGATTAAGAGCGGAAGAAGTAGGAGCGCAAGAAAAAGGGTTTGACACTATGCTCCCTTCGGCTGAGGTGGTGGAGCCTTGGCTGGATGACGGAGGGAGCGGATGGCCACTGGGTGATGCGGCAGGCTGGACCACTACATCGGAGCCACAGTTATCCCAGGCCGCTTTATGGTGGCGAATTATGTGTTGACGCAGGGCCATGGTGCCGAGATTGGGACCCTGGCCACGCTTCACTTTCTGCCGACAGATTTTGCTTGTGAATACGCTAAGGTCCTCCGGATTCTTTATGAAGAACAACCACACCGCAGAGTAGCTGATTTTCCCACCCGCAGTCCACACTATTTCACTGCTTTTGGCGCCGTCTCAAGAAACCCCTGTTCCACTACCTCCCTGAATGGTAGCTTGCCGCGAAGCAGGTGGTCTCCCCCTGGCACGTTTGGCTCCTGAATTTCCATATCTGCCACCACCACGCTGATTGCCAACCGTGCTACCGCCTTGCTGCCTCCTAGACAAAGAGCAAATCTCTTCTCCTGATGATGAAGCCCGGCTTCTGCACCCGGCTCCCAATTGCGATCGGCTTCATCATGATCAAAAGATGTGTGCACGTCACTGATGTCCTCCTCGTGTTCCACAACAGTGTCTGCCTCAGGACCCTGAACAATTGAAACACCGCCTCCCACGTCACTCTCCGCATCACTACTTGGCCGCCTTGCAGAGCAAGCGACACATGTCTCCTCACATTCTTGGCTGCCCATTAGCTGCTGATTGTCCTCTATTACATCGTCCTCACTAAATAGTAGAGCTGAACCCAAAGCATGAGATACTTCTTTGGGAGAGGGAACAGCATAGGACAAAGGCAATGGGATTATGGGGACTGCTCCCGGGCCATGCCAACTGAGGGTTGTGTCTGAGGAACCCACCGACTCTTGACTGGGCTTGTCAGATGACGCTTGGGATGATGGGGATGAGTGTGCAAACCAATTGACGAGGAGAGATGGGTCGACGACACGACCGCTGGGTGTTAACGGGAGCTCAGGCCTATTGCTGCGACTCCTGCTGCCACTCTCCCCAAGTCTGCTGCCAACTCTGCCTGACGTATGTAGGCCTCTGCCCCTTCTCTGTGCACGTCCTGGCACTTCCCTGCCTGACATACTTAGTGCGTTTATGAGGGTATAGAACAGCAGCAGGCGATTACTTACGGCTGTCCTTTCAAAGTATATAGGCCCTAGACAGAATAACAGTTACTAAATAATACACTCCTTTGTTGTATGTATGCCCTTTGCAATGATGAGCGCACTGGTATGCGTATTTCTACGCAGAAAAAACACTTTAAAAAAAAAAAAATACACCAGCAGGTGTATACTAATGTGTGGAATAGCACTGAATTTAGCACAGAGACAGAAATACAGGTACTAAATAGTACACTACTTGGTTGTCTGTAGGCCCTTTGCAATGATGAGCGCACTGTTAAGCGTATTTGTACTCTGGAAAAACTTTTTTTTTCTTTCATACACCAGCAGGTGTATAACGTGTGGGATAACACTTAATTTAGCAGAGAGACAGAAAAAAAGGTAGTATATGGTACGCTATTTGCTTGTATGTAGGCCCTTTGCAATGATAAGGCCACTGTTAAGCGTATTTGTACGCAGGAAAAACTTTTTTTTTTCTTTCATACACCAGCAGGTGTATAACGTGTGGCATAACACTGAATTTAGCACAGAGACAGATTAACAGGTGAAAAATGGTAAAAAGGCACTAAAGTCCACACTAATATGACTTATTTCTGAACAGCAGCAGGACCCAACTGGGCAGCACCACAGAATTTTTTACAGGGATTAAACCCTAAATTGCACTCTGTCACACAATTGTGAGAATCAGATTTGTGGAGCAACAGAAAAAACTCAATTGGGCTGAAAAAAGAGGAGATTAGATGCTCCATACAGGTAAAACCGCTGTGAGACCTATGACGCAGGTGACTGCTATGCAGCACCTCTATCCTGCTATATGGAGTAAGGAGAATACGAGGTTTTGCTAGAATCATTCTCTGTCAGAACTGCAGCAACACTGTGCCCTGTATCTTTCCCTAATGCTGATGTCACCGCTACTCGTAGCGGTCGGATGCTGTATAACGCCGTTGTATGCAATCAGCACACAGACGTGCAGTCACTTCCTTTCCCTATCTCGTGTGGAGAAGATATGACCAGAGGGAAGATGGCCGCCGATTATATAGGGCTGTGACATCACAGGGGTCAGTGAACACTGATAGGCTGCATCTGACATGTAATTCAGGGTCAGCCCGCCTACCTTGATTCCCGCGCCAGCTTCCCTCCCTCCCATGGTGCCTTGCCCCATGTACTGACATGTGGAGCCGCCATTTTAGGTCTAAAACAGCCTAGAACGCAGGAAAATGGAGTTTAATAAAGCGATTCGTGCCATCGAATCGCGACAAAGTTCGTATTCGATCAGAATCAAATTTTTCCTGAAATTTGTAACGAATTTGGGTTCGTCAGATTCGATTCGCTCATCTCTATTTGATATATATATTAAAACATCTGCCTACACATAAATATCTGTTAAAATGACAAGGCTATATAATGGATCATGTTTTTTTTTTTTTATTCACTGTCTATATAAGAGTTCTGATATGTGTTATTGCCTGTTGAGTCTACCACTTACACGTCTCCAGATGCCTTATTTTTGTAAATCTGTGTGTTAGGAATTAATTATCGTGTGATTTATATAAATCATAAAAGTTGAAGGAAGCTTACAATATTCATACAGTATTATGGAGGTATTGTGCATATTTGCATGATCTCTGTCACCTCACAACTTGTGGTAATTATTTTTATATTCTGCGGTAGTTCCTACTGAGTTTCATTTCTTTGATCTGCATTTTATGCTGTAACAGCATAAGGGATTGACACTGAGAGACGAAAATAATGTTATAGTTTTAACAGATTAGCAGTTTTACAGTCATATTCCCTAACATTTCTGTATTTTCCAGTTGTTTGCAGGCATATTTTGCAATGCCTCAATATTCTGCGGGTATAGTAAACTAAAAATAGGCAAAATCACTAAAGTTTATTCTCTAAATATATTTCTGGACTGAGGTAGCTTGGATGACCTAAAGTGGATTTAACTGGCATCAAGTCATAGATAAGTCTATCACAGGCTCAACCTCATGTCATGCTAAAAGGATCATCAGAGAGTCATCTGCTCCATCTGCTCTATTAGAATATATCAAAGTTGCCTACAATGCATTTGGAAAGTCTTCAGTTATGACTTGGTTTTAGCAGATTTGTGGTGATGAAATTAAATTCTTGCGCCTTTTCCTCTTCTAAGTCATACATGTATGGAGGTTCTTCTTTGGTACGCTGTGGCACAGTTGTTGCATAGGTTTATTTGTTATGTTGGTATCTCTTATTTTAGCCGCTTTTCCCAATGGAGAATGATTATCACCAACCTCTGAATATGTACTTGATAGACAAAAACAGTTTTAAGGGTCAAGGATCGATATATGGAAATTCAGAACTTGAATTGCTGGGTAAAAAACTAAACATTCTGATATTGGCAAATGACCTGATAATGTTGGTAATGAAGCATTAGATGCGGAGTGGGAGTCAAAGCAGTAGGTGTCAGAATGACAATCTACATGCAATATATATCAAATAATTCATCAAAGAGAACACACCAAGAAAACATAGGGAAACACAGAATGAAAGAATATAAATCCCTAATCCCTATGAATCTTATAGTAACATCCTATGAAAAAGTACTACCTAAATAACCTATGAACTCCTAACACACTAACAAAAAAACGAATCAAAACTATGGAATCACTTCAAGAAATAGTATTAAAAGGTATATAGTTATTAGATCACAATTATAAAAACATGAAAAAAAGGAGGAATACAAATATCAAAAAAAGACACCAAATCCAGGACGTACATAATAAACAATAAAGATGGTAATATAGTTGGAATCAGTAGAAAATTACAAGGAGCCAAAAGGGACAGTATATATGACAACCAGTATATGTTGCAGTACTAACTGAATATTGCACATCATACCCTGGCCCCTAAGCAAAAGTGCATAACAACATAGTGTCAAAACATACTGACCAGACAAAGTGCAAATGCAAATGATGAATTATGGAGGCCTGGACCATGCCACCCCAACGCACGTTTCCGCACGTCTGGCCGACCAGTTTGTGAAAGCCGTATCTGTATTCATTCTTGATTGCTTAGAACCTGATAGATAGATCACATCTGGAACAATGCATAATGGTATTCTGAAGTCAAAAGAATAAGGTCAATTTAAAAAGGAATATCATTTTATTTTTGTTTAATAATATGAAATGTTCTTTTAAATTAACCTGTACGCCCTGCGCTCTCTCCCGCGTTGTAACGTAGGGTCAAGCAGTGACCCCCATCATATCGGGTCAGTTCTGGTGGCTAATGGTAGCCGGGACCCGTGGCTAATACCGTACATCACCAATCGCGGTGATGCCCGGTATTAACAACTTTGATTGTCGCATCTAAAGTAAAAAAAAAGCATTCACGGCAGCTCAGTCAGGCTGATCGGGACCACCGCAGAGAAACCACAGTGTCCTGATCAGCTGTATGGATGCGAGGAGGGTCCCTACCTGCCTCCTCGTTGTCCGATCGTACACATCCATGGTTCATGTGGGTGCTGCCCAGTGCACTCACGAGATAACGGCAGGGACTCGGCCGTAACACACAGCCGGGTCCCTGCTGCACTGCCAGGACCAAAGTAAACTTTGGTCCCTGCAGTTTAACCCTTACGGCCGTGGTTGGAAGTGACCGTGGGCTGTAAGTGTTTTGACAGAGGTAGGGAGTCAGAGGCACGTCCTGATATGCTGCTTGCCAGTGTAAAACTGGCAGGCAGCATATAACTGCAATGCTTTGGAATACTAAGTATTCCAAAGCATTAAAAAAAAGTGTAAACAAATAATATAAAATGAATAAAAGTAAGTGTTAAAAAAAGTGTAAAAAAAATTAAAAATAAAGTGTAAAAAAATGTAATAAAAAATAAAAATTTATTTATAAGATAAATATAATAAAAAATAAAAATGCATAATGTGTAGGATCACACAGCGCACATCCGCAGCAGTCACAATAATGAGCTTCCTGCTACGACTGGGTAGCTTTGTGTGTCCACTCATAGTGGCAGATTTCCCACCAGCAGTCATGAGCGGACACACTGAGCTACGCAGCCGCAACAGTGATCTCGCCTTGTGACTGCCGGGGGCATCTGCGGTGTGAAATATGCTGCGGATGCACTCTATGTGACCCTACACTGCATCCCATTCATACTGTGTTTCAGCAGTATCTTAGAGGTATCCATCAGCATCATGTCAAAAAAATTGATGCTGATGTAAACTATAGCAGCTCCATTCATTTCTGAATGAGACTGCTACAGTATACATTGGCATCCCTTTTTTGACATGACAACGGACACCTATACAGCAGAAATGCAGTATGAATGGGGACTATCACCCAACCCCCCCTCCAAAATAAACCAGTTTTTTAAAGATTTATTTATTTTTTACGCCCAGTGATGGATATATTGGCCATGAGTGGGTGCTAATTCCCACAACATGACATATGGATATATCCATCAGGAACTTTAACTGTCACAGATAGCCGTGTGTCACTGCTAGCCGACCAAGGACCGATCAGAGCGGTCTCTGGTCCAGCCAATACATTTGTAGGGGTGCGGTATTGTTCTGACAGCTCCGATGCTTTGCAGGCATGGGGTGGGGTCTATAATTCATATAATTATGTCCTGAAAGCCAAAGGGGGGATCCTCTCCTTCTTGGTCCTACCAGGCAACCAGATATGGCCTAAGTAGGGGGACTGTCCAGCCCGGGACGAACAGCGTGATAAAATATGGGGTGCATTTCCTCCATTTCAAAAGTGACTTACCAAAATGATGTCCCACAAATAAAGAATTTGTGGGGAAAAAGCCAATTGCTATTTTTTTCCACTGACTTTGAAATATTTCTAGCCACACAATAAGGGCTCAACGTACTTACTTTTGCCCTAGGTGAATACTTTCGGGGATGTAGTTTCAAAAATGGGGGTCACTTCTGGGGGGGGGGGGCAGTATTGTTCTTACAGCTAGAATGCTTTGAAAGATAAAGTGCAGCCTATAATTTGTATAATGATATCCTGAAAGCCAAATGTTGCTCCTCTCCATTTGGGTCCCACTTTCTGGCCATGCAACCAAATATGGCCTAAGCGGGGGTAGTACCAAACTTAAGCATAATAAAATATGGGGAGCATTTTCAACTTTTCAGATGCAATGTCCAAAAAATATGTCCCACAAATGATGCATTTGTGAAAAAGAATAACATAAAAAAATTTCCACTGACCTTGTAACCATTCCAGCAGCACAAAAAGGACTCAAAGTACTCACTTTTGGTCTAGGTGAATACTTTGGGGGGTGTAGTTTCCAAAATGTTGTCACTTGTGGGGGTTCTGTATGGTTCTGGCAGCTAAAACCCTTTGCAGGCATGAAGTGCGGCCTATAATCCATACAGCCTAAAATGATGCCCTGAAAGCCAAATGGCGCTCCTCTCCTTCTTGGTCCTACCACGCGGCCAAGGAACCAAATATGGCCTAAGTGGGGGTATTTCCAAACACAGGCTGAGCAGCTCAATAAAATATCAGAAGCGATATACAAAAATATGTCCCACAAATGATGCATTTGTGAAAATAATAAAACTTCAAATTTTAACACTGTGTTTAAATACTCACTGTACCCTAGCGAATACCTTGAGGGGTCTAGTTTTTAAAATGGGTTCATTTGGGGAGGGGGGGGGGGGGGGTTCCTATGTTCTACCACCTTCAAATTTCTGCAAACCTTGCATAGCACATAAAAAAAAGATGTACTTTAAAAATTTTCTAAATTTCAAGTTACATTTTTAGGCTTCTAATTCATTTGCAATGTTAATTAAAAACAAAAGAAATGCTTTCAAAATAAAGTAGACATCTGAAAGTCTAACTTTCATAAACTATTCGGACAGAAAGTATAAATATACCGTATATTCCGGCGTATAAGACGACTTTTTAACCCCGATTTTTTTTCGGAAAAGTCGGGGGTCGTCTTATACGCCGGGTATTGGGGTCCGGGATAGGAAAACTTATGACTATCTGCCCGGGCCGGCTCCCGTGTGCGGGGGCCGGCCATAGCAGATAAAAACTAATTACTGATACTAAAAACCAGGGTGTCTCCAGCTGTTGTGAAACTACAACTCCCAGCATGCCCGGACAGCCTTTGCCGGTCCGGGCATGCTGGTAATTGTAGTTACACAACAGCTGGAGGCACCCTGGTTTTTAGTATCATGGGAGCAGATAATCATAGCTTTTCCTATGCCGGACTTCCCTCTGTCCCAAAAGATTTTTTCAGGACATAGGGATGTCTGCCGGTCACTCACCATTCCCCGACCGGTTCGCGTCCTCCTGCGGTCCTCCTCCGATTCTCCGCCTCTATGGTTGTACGCACGGGATGTCAGTGACGTCCTCCTGCGACCATAGAGATGCAGGAGGACCGCAGGACCATCGCAGAAGGATGCACGCACGCCGGGGCCTGGTGAGTGACCGACGGCGCGTCATCTTCTTCAGTGATCCGGTCACCGCTCCTACAGGCCCAGGACTGCTGCTATGGTCCATAGCAGTAGATGGTGACCCACAGGCCGGAGGAGTGATAATCAGAACACTGTGGGGGCAGTACAGACATACAGCCTCCAGCCATACATTGTATATGGCTGGAGGCTGTATGTCTGTGAGGGGGGGGACTGCCTACTAATGTGGGGGAGCTGCCTACTAATGTGGGGTAACTCCCGACCTAAGGTGGGTTAACTCCCAACCTAATGTGGGGGAAGCTGCCTACTATTGTGGGGGAACTGTCGACCTAATGTAGGGGAACTGCTGACCTAATGTGGGGGGAGCGGCCTAATATTGTGGGGGAACTGCTGACCTAATGTGGGGGGAACTGCTGACCTAATGTGGGGGGAGCTGCCTATTATTGTGGGGGAACTGCTGACCTAATGTGGGGGAGCTGCCTACTATTGTGGGGGAACTGCTGACCTAATGTGGGGGGGGGCTGCTGACCTAATGGGGGGGGGAACTGCTGACCTTATGTGGGGGGAGCTGCCTACTATTGTGGGGGAACTGCTAACATAATGTGGGGGAGCTGCCTACTATTGTGGGGGAACTGCTGACCTAATGTGGGGGGGGACTGCTGACCTAATGTGGGGGGAGCTGCCTACTATTGTGGGGGAACTGCTGACCTAATGTGGGGGAGCTGCCTACTATTGTGGGGGAACTGCTGACCTAATGTGGGGGAGTTGCCTACTAAAGTGGGGGAACTGCTGACCTAATGTGGTGGAGCTGCCTACTATTGTGGGGGAACTGCCGACCTAATGTGGGGGAACTACAACCTAATGTGGGGGAACTGCAACCTAATGTGGGGGAACTGCCTACTAATGTGAGGGAGTTGGCAACCTTATGTGGGGGAACATGCTGCCTACCTAATGTGGGGGGAACTATACTGCCTTAACTGTAAAAGTTGGGGGTCGTCTTATACGCCCAGTCGTCTTATACGCCGGCATATATGGTATGCAACCTAATATTGTTAAAATAGCAATAAATCTAATTTTTTTAAAATTGTGATTAAAAGTGATTTTTTTGCATTGTAAAAAAAACTATAAATGATATCGGCTTACTTTTACTATTTAGATGAAGGACAACTTGTGACAAAAAAAAACTTTGTCAGAATTATCGTGATTGGCAGAATGTTACCAGAGTTATTCTCCAATAAAGCCAGACATCCCCGATTTAAAAAAACAGGCCTGGTCTTTCAGGGGCATGCAGGTTTACTTGTATTGGTCCTTAAGGTGTTAAAAAAAAACTATGTAAATAAAAATAAATATAAACATATGTGGTAGTATTGCTGTTTGCATATATCATTACTTAATCCACACGATCAATGGCGTACACGTAAAAAAAATTCCAAAGTCCAAAATAGCGTATTTTTTGGTCACTTTTTATACCATTAAAAAAATTAAGATAAAGAGCGATGAAAAAGTCAGATTAAAACAAAAATGGTACCAATAAAAACTTCAGATCACGGTGCAAAAAATTAGCCCTCATACATCCCTATATGCCTACATCCCTATGTTATAGGGGTCAGAAGGGGACATTTTTAAACGTATACATTTTCGTGCATGTAGTTATTAAGCCCCCAAAAGTTACAAAATGGCAGATTTTTTTCAATTTTGTCCCACAAATATATATATATATATATAATTTTTTTCCGTTGAATTTTGGGTAAAATGACTGACGTCATTACAAAGTAGAATTGATGGTGCAAAAAACAAGCCGCAATAATCAAAAAACGCCACCAACAACTTGATTGCTTTATAACTTGCTTTAGTGAAAAATTGTATAAAACGTTCACAGTATAGAAAAATGGAATCCTTGTAAAGGAGTAGAAATTACAACATTTCAAATTGTTCTCCTTCGTGAGAGGAAGGTCTATGCGCTGAAGGAAGCCCGGACATGGGCTGAAATCCACCTACAGCCTGGAGAGTGCACTTTGAAGGTGCACTTTGGGTGATTTGAAATGTTGTAATTTCTACTCCATTTTTCTATACTGTGAACATTTTATACAATTTTTCACTAAAGCAAGTTATAAAGCAATCAAGTTGTTGGTGGCGTTTTTTCATAATTGCTACTTGGATTCCGAGTGAGTTTGAGCCCTCACTATTGAAAAACGCAGGACACCCGCCCAAGTGTGAATAGGTGACATATCTATGATATATTTGCAAAAAACAAGCCATCATATGGGTAAGGAGGAAAAAATTGAAGTGCAAAAACTGAAAAATGCTCAGTCCTTAAAGGGGTACTCTGCCTCTAGACATCTTATCCTCCATCCAAAGGATAGGGGATAAGATGTCCAATCGCGGGGGTCCTGCTGCTGGAGACCCCCACGATCTCTCTTGCAGAACCCCCATACATCAGCAGCCTGGAGCTATGTTTGCTCCGTGACTGATGACGGACGATACAGCAGATGGGGTTTCGTGACATCATGGCCCCTCCCCTCGTGACATCATGCCCGCCCCCTCAATGCAAGTCTATAGGGGCAGAGAAGGTTTATTGACAGTTAACCCTTAATGGTAATGATGCTAATTGCTTATATGTGATGTCATAGTCATTACCACATGTATTACTACATTCATTGGAGAATTCCAATTTAGGATTGTGTGTCTAACTAATTAAAAAGTCTGGTAAACCAGATGTTAGGGGCTGTAGAGAACACACAAAGACACAGGAAAGAGGTCCAACAAGGTGGAAAATGTGAGATCCCAGCAAGCCGGACTGATCACACGGTACCAGACCAATGGCTATCCATGACGCCATAGACTTACATATACTTGGTAATATACAAAAAATGGTGTTCCATTTAACCCCTTAACGACAATGGACGTAAATGTACGTCATGGTGACGTGGTACTTAGCGCACCATGACGTACATTTACGCGCCGACATGATCGTGAGCACCAGAGCGGTGCTCGCGTCATGCCCGGCAGGTCCCGGGCAAATCACCTCCTGTGCAAATCACCTCCTGTGCAAATCACCTCAAATGTACATGGTGCACTTTCCCTTCTGGGCCTTGTTGTGCGCCCTCAGAGGACTTTACGCCCACATATGGGGTATCTCCGTAGTCGGGAGAAATTGCATTACAAATTTTGGAGGGCTTTTTTCCCTTTTACCTCTTGTCAAAATGAAAAGTATAGGGCAACACCAGCATGTTAGTGTAAAAAATTTATTTTTTTACACTAACATGCTGGTATAGACCCCAACTTCACCTTTTCATAATGGGTGAAAGGAGAAAAAGCCCCCCAAAATTTGTTAGGCAATTTCTCCCGAGTACGGCGATACCCCATATGTGACCCTATTCTGTTGCCTTGAAATACGACAGGGCTCCGAAGTGAGAGCGCCATGTGCATTTGAGGCCTGAATTAGGGATTTGCATAGGGGTATTCTACGCCAGTGATTCCCAAACAGGGTGCCTCCAGCTGTTGCAAAACTCCCAGCATGCTTGGACAGTCAACGGCTGTCCGGCAATACTGGGAGTTGTTGTTTTGCAACAGCTGGAGGCTCCATTTTGTGGCGTACCAGACGTTTTTCATTTTTATTGGGAGGGGAGGGGGGCTGTGTAGGGGTATGTGTATATGTAGTGCTTTTTACTTTTCATTTTGTGTTAGTGTAGTATAGTGTAGTGTTCATAGGGTACAGTCACACGGGCGGGGGATTACAGCGAGTTTCCCGCTGCGAGTTTGAGCTGCCGCGCAAAATTTGCTGCATCGCAAACTTGCAGCCTGATAATCACTGTAAGCCCCCTGCCCATGTGAATGTACCCTGTACATTCACAGGGGGGGAACCTCCAGCAGTTGCAAAACTACAACTCCCAGCATGCACAGTCTATCAGTGCATGCTGGTAGTTATAGTTTTGCAACAGCTGGAGGAAAACAGGTTGGTAAACACTGAGTAAGGAAACAGACAATGTTTCCCAACCAGTGTGCCTCCAGTTGTTGCAAAACCAAAACTCCCAAACATTCACAGGCATGCTGGGAGTAGTAGTTCGGCAACATCTTTAGAGCCAGATGTTACCGAACTACAACTCCCAGCATGCTTGGAGTTGTAGTTTTGCAACATCTGGAGGACTACAGTTTGCAGACCACTAATACAGTGGTTCCCAATCTGTGCCCTTCCAGATGTTGCAAAACTACAACTCCCAGTATGCCCAAACTGTCAAGGCATGCTGGTAGTTGTAGTTCTGCAACATCTGAATGGCCAGATGTTACAGAACTACAACTCCCAGCATGCCTGGACAGTAAGGGCATGCTGAGGATGTGTAGTTTTGCAACATCTAGAAGGGCACAGTGGTCTCCAAACTGTGGACCTCCAGATGTTGCAAAACTGCAACTCCCAGCATGCCCAGACGCCAAGGGCTGTCTGGGCATGCTGGAAGTTGTAGTATACAGGGTCCCATTACAGCAATGCATGTCGCTTTACGGTGACGTGCATTGCTGTAAAGGGCCCGACCGCGGCTGAAGATCTACTCACCTGTCGCCGCCGCCGTCTTCATCGCCCGGATCCGGGTCTTCAGGGACGAGGTAAGTACCGGGGCCGGTCCCCAGCACTCCCCCGCCCCCGCCACATCCTCCGGTCTTCCTCCCGTCCTCTCCGGACTTTCAGGGGCCGGGCAGGAAGTAACCGCCCCCCCCCCCCTGTGATTGGTCGGTTAACTAACCAACGGATCGCAGGGGGTCGGAGGAGGTGGCAAGCTTGCCACCTCGCTCCTAGTCTTCAGCATGGTCCTGGCTGTCTGTGACAGCCGGGATCATGCAAAATTACCGGGCGGTCAGGTCCCAGAGACCCGATCAGCCCGGTATCGCCGCAGATCGCAAGGGCGATTTCCCCTTGGCCCCCCTCGGCATGGCCCCCCTACATGGCCCCCCTCGGCATTTGCCCTGGATGTCTGCTGAAGCATTTCAGCAGGCATCCGCTTCCGATCTCTGCCCGGCGCGCGGCAGGGACCGGAAACCGCCAGGGCGTAAGTTTACGCCCTGGGTCCTTAAGTGCCAGGGCGCCGGGGCGTAAAATTACGCCCTGGGTCCTGAACAGGTTAAGGGGTTAATAAAGAATAGTTTTAAACTTCTACTGGATGAGTGCCACTTTGTTTTCTTTTTCACTTTTCATGACACTAGTGGGCATGCCCAGGCAAAATAAATACTTGTTGGCATACATGCGAGTTCATGTAGATAGCAATTAAATCGGGCCATTCCTTGGCACCCAAATATGCCTAATTACGCCTATTGTGGACACTTAAAAATCAATACTTGCAGTTTATTAGTATGCAGTGCGGGACTTATATAAAAGTTGTTTTCTGCACATTTAAAGCCAGGACAGCAGACAACAACTCCGCCTGTTAAATACACCATAATAAAACATAATTAAAAATGCATAGTTGATGCAAGTTAAAATGCATAGTTGATTCAAGTTAAAATCAAACATAGCAACATATAACATTCTATAATATACTATAACATGTTTGCAGTTTTTTTTAATATGTTTTAAGATGTATGATTGTGTATTTTTTAAAGGGGTACTCCACTGGAAGACATATTTTTTTTTTCAACTGGTGCCAGAAAATTAAACAGATTTGTAAATTACTTCTATTTAAAAATCTTCCAGTAATTATTGTTACGCCGAGCGCTCCGGGTCCCCGCTCCTCCCCAGAGCGCTCGCAGCGTTTTCCTGTTCGCAGCGCCCCGGTCAGACCCGCTGACCGGGAGGGCTGCGATAATGTCCCTAGCCGGGATGCGATCCGCGATGCGAGACGCGCCCGCTCGCGATTCGCATCCCGGCCCGCTTACCAGACTTGTTCCCCGTCTGTACTGTCCCGGCGTGCGCAGCCCCGCTCCCTAGGGCGCGTGCGCCGGCTGTCTGCGATTTAAAGGGCCAGTGCGCCGCTGATTGGCGCCTGGTTCTAATTAGTGTGTTCACCTGTGCACTTCCCTATATAACCTCACTTCCCCTTCCCTTCCCGGCCCGCTATATAACCTCACTTCCCCTTCCCATCCCAGCCCGCTTACCAGACTCGTTCCCCGTCTGTACTGTCCCGGCGTGCGCAGCCCCACTCCCTAGGGCGCGCGCGCCGGCTGTCTGCGATTTAAAGGGCCAGTGCGCCGTTGATTGGTGCCTGGTTCTAATTAGTGTGTTCACCTGTGCACTTCCCTATATAACCTCACTTCCCCTTCCCTTCCTTGCCGTATCTTGTTGCCATTGTGCCAGTGAAAGCGTTCCTTGTATGTCCCAAGCCAGTGTTCCAGACCTCTTGCCGTTGCCCCTGACTACGATCCTTGCTGCCTGCCCTGACCTTCTGCTACGTCCGACCTTGCTCTTGCAAGAGCACAGGAGAGAGCACAGAGGAGTACTATCAGACAGGGAAGAGCACAGAGGAGTGCTATCAGACAGGAGAGAGCACAGAAGAGTGCTGTCAGACAGTAGAGAGCACAGAGGAGTATTGTCAGACAAGGAAGAGCACAGAGGAGTGCTATCAGACAGGAGAGAGCACAGAGGAGTCCTATCTGAAAGGAGAGAGCACAGAGGAGTCCTATCAGAGAGGAGAGAGCACAGAGGAGTGCTATCAGACAGGAGAGGGCACAGAGGAGTGCTATCAGACAGGAGAGAGCACAGAGGAGTGCTATCAGACAGGAGCAAGCACAGAGGAGTGCTACCCCACCCTCCCTTACTGGACTTTGTCCATGCCTGTGCTTCAGCTTGAACAAAGCCATGATTTTGTAAACCATGGTTTCTATAAAAATGGAATACATGTATTATGCAGTATATTAGAAAGGTTAATGTTTTGCCAAGATGTACAACATATAAAAAGTTTTTTAAATCTGACAGTGCTCATTTAGGAGGCAGAGATTGTTTGAACTAAATTAATTTCATACCACTTTTAAACGTTTTTTAGTATGTCTTACAATTAGCCATGATTAAGACTGTATTGATCGAAACCTGTTGGAATTGTTTACATTATTGCATTTCCCGCGGTTTGATTGTTATACATGTACTAGAATAAAGCTACAAATTTTTACCTCATTGGATCTCAACTTTTTTCTGTACGTCTCAGAAGTTCTTGGCTGGATCTATGAATCTGTGAAGGAGGAGAAGATAATCAGGTGGGGAGGATTAATTGCTGAATAGAATAGAGTGTTTGCTAATTTCCTGCAAATTGGACTGAATTTGTCTCTTTCATTTTTACTTGTTTTTGGTAGACTAGCTATAAGTTTTAAACTCAATGACATCTTATTAAGATAACACTAAACACTGGTTTCATGCGAGTAAACAGAGTCTATAACTAGAGAATTATGAATCGAATCTGACGATTTCATTTCAATTCGTTATGAATTTCATGAAAATTTTGATTTGTAACGTATGTGAATATTGCCACGATTCTATCGCGCTAATCGCTTAATTAAACTCCATTTAGCGCTGTCCAGGCTCCAGGGCATGTAAAATGGCGGATCCACATGTGACGACATGGGGCAATGAATCCTGGGAAGTCGGGAACAAGGGTAGGCGGGATGACCCTGAATCACATGCAGGATGCAGCCTATCAGCAGCCAGTCAGCCCTGTGATGTCACAGCCCTATATAATCGGCAGCCATATTGCGGCCAGTCACTTCATCCTTACACTGCAGAGAGATACATAGGGACAGAGAGCCCTGTGTGTGTGTTACACAGAAAAGCTTTTTCCAACAGCGATTTACCTCCTAGTCAAGTCAGCGTTCTGTTGGACAAAGAGCAGTTTGCTTGTCACAGTAAGGCATGCTTACTGCAGCGATCCACCTCCCAGTCACTGTCTACAGCATTTTATTATAGATAGGATCAGAGAGCAGTGTGTTGCACAGAAGAACAGCAGCGATTCAGCTCAAGCACAAATCCTGGCTAGAAGCACTGATAGGGAAGGGAGTTAGATTGAGAAAGTGCACTTTTGGCTGTAGTACACAGCGACTGTGTGCTGCACCACTGGTGTCTACTGCTGGTGTTGTGCACAAAAACTTTTTAAAGCGTACTGTAGTGCATTTTTCTGCCCTCATAAGTTCATACCACATACGTAGATCCGTAGATCTAAGTGTTGAACTATTTTATTCCTGTTAAAGTTTCAAGGGCCTAGATCAGTGGTTCTTAACCTTGTTGGAGGTACTGAACCCCACCAGTTTCATATGCGCATTCACCGAACCCCTCTTAACAGCTTAATGACCATGGATGTGTATACACGTCCAGGGCGGATGCACGTTCCCGCACCAGGACGAGTATACTCGTCCATGGTTCTCATGAGTGCTGCACAGTGCACCCACGAGATCGCAGCAGGGACTCGGCTGTATCACACAGCCGGGACCCTGCTGCACTGCCGGGACTGAAGTAAACTTCAGTCCCGGCAGTTTTAACCCTTACAGCCGCGGTCGGAAGTGACCGTGGCTGTAAGTGTTATGGCAGAGGGAGGGGGCTCCCTCTGTCTTCCCTGCAGCACCTCGCATCGCGATCGCGGGGTGCTGTGTCTAATACGCGGCTCGCCGGGGCCTGCCGCACTGCCGGGAGTGAAGTTCACTTCACTCCCGGCAGTTTAACCCTTACAGCTGCGGTCAGAAGTGACCGCGAGCTGTAAGGAGTTTGACAGAGGGAGGGGGCTCCCTCTGTCTCTCCTGCAGCACCCCGCAACGATCGCGGGGTGCTGCTTCATACCTGGGCAGCCGGGGGTCCTACAAAGACCCCCAGGTCTGCCCTGGCTATTGCCTGTCAGGACGTGCCAGAGGCACATCCTGATATGCTGCCTGCTAGTGAAAACTGGCAGGCAGCATATAACTTCAATGCTTTGGAATAGTAAGTATTCCAAAGCATTAAACAAAAGTGTAAAAAAAAAAATTTATAAAAAGTGTTAAAAAATTGTTAAAATAAATAAATAAAATAAATACAAAATGTAAAAAAAGTGTAAAAATATTTTTTTTAAAAAGTGTAAAAAAAGGAAAAAAGTGTAAAAAAATTTAATAAAAAAAAATCATGTTTATTAAATAAATATAATAAAAAAAATGCATAATGTGTGGGATCACACAGCGGACATCCGCAGCATGTAATATGCTGCGGTTGTCCGCTGTATGATCCTACATATTATGCATTTTTGTGTAGGATCACAACAATGAGCTCCCTGCTGCGGCTAGGTAGCTTTGTGCGTGCACTCATTGCGGCGGATTTCCCGCCAAGCGGACATACTGAGCTACCCAGCTGCAGCAGTGATCTCGCTTCCGCGGTGTGAAATACTCTGCGGATGCGCTCCCTCTGTAATAGTGATGGGGGGAATTACCCCATCGCTACAGGACGGGCAAACACTGGCTCTGCTGGGGGCCCCGGGCCAGCTCGGGGCCCGGAGCAATTGCTTCGTTTGCCTGTCCTGTTGCGACCTCCCCCACCGAACCCCCGAGACTTACTCACCGAACCCCTGGGGGTTAAGAACCACTGACCTAGATACTGTGAAAGGCCAGGCAAAAGTACTCACCGGCTGGTGTTGTATCCAAAAACTTTTTTAAACGTACTGTAGCACATTTTTCTGCCCTCATAAGTGCATACCACAGACGTACATCTAAGTCTTCTACCATTTTGTTCCTGATAAAGTCTTAAGAGCCTAGGTACTGTGAAAATACAGCCAAAAGTACTCACCGGCTGGTGTTGTTCACATACTTTTTTAAGAGTAGTGAAGCATATTGTACTCCCCTCATATACGCAGTAAGTATGTCAGGCATAGAAGTGCAAGGACATGCACAGAGGAGTGGCAGAGGCCTAAATACATCAGGCGCAGGCAGAGGTCACAGCAGACTAGGGGCGAGTGGCAGCAGGAGTCGCAACAAGAGGCCTGATCTCCCTGTATCAGCTAGCGGTTGTGTCTCGACCAGCAACCCATCTGCCGTCATCGATTGGTTAACATGGTCATAAACTTCATCACAAATGACATCTTATACCCCCAATCAACAGTCGGTGGATTCCTCAGGCAAAACCCTCAGATGGCATGTCCCGGAAACTGTCCCTGTCATCCCATTGCCTCTGTCCTATGCTGTTCCCTCCCCTAAAGAAGTATCTTATGCTGTGGGTTCAGCTCCCCTATTCAGTGAGTCTGATCTCATAGAGGACAGTCAGCAGCTACTGCCCAGTCAAGAAGTGGAGGAGACATACGCCGCTTCCCCCGCTAGGAGGGCAAGTAGTGATGAGGAGAGTGACGTGGGAGGCAGTGTTGCCAGGCTTCAGGGTCCTGAAGCAAACACTGTTGAGGAACCTGAGGAGGACATCAGTGACATGCAGACACTTGTTGATGATAATGAAGCCGATCGCAATTGGGAGCCGGGTGCAGAAGGGGCTTCATCATCATTAGGAGAAGAGAGTTGCAGGTTGCCCGTGAGGCAGCAGCTGAGCCAGCATGGTGGTAGCCTGGTTGGCAGTCAGCATGGTGGCAGAAGTGGAAACTCTGGAGCCAAATGTGCCCGGGGGAGACCACCTGCTTCGTGGCAGCCTACCTTCCCGGGAGGTAGTAGAACAGGGGTTCCTGGAGACGACGGCAGTAGCAGTCAATTAGTGCGGACTGTTGGTGGGAAAAACAGCTACTCGGCGGTGTGGCAGTTTTTCATCAAGCATCCGGGGGAGGTTCACATGCAAGATATGTCGGCAGAAGGTGAAGCGTGGCCAGGGTCCCAATGTTGGTACCATGGCCCTGCATCAACATATGCTTCTCCACCATAAAGCGGCCTGGGAGAACCGTAGCTCCGATGTAGTGGTCCAGCCTGCTGCATCACCCAGTGGCACGACACTCCCTCTTTCAGCCAGCCAAGGCTCCACTACCTCAGCCGAATGGAGCTGTGTGTCATACCCTCCTTCTGTCGCTCCAGATGCTCCTGCTCCTCCTACTTTTAGTCAGCCATTCCACCAACAATCCATCGGTGAAGCCATGTCCAAGAGACAACAGTATGCGCCCACTCATCCAATGGCGCAGAAGCTGAATGTGCTCCTGTCCAAGTTGCTAGTGCTGCAGTCCCTCCCTTTTCAAGTGGTGGACTCTGCACCTTTCAGAGAACTGATGGCTTGTGCCGAGCCGAGATGGAGAGTGTCAAGCCGTAATTTCTTTGCGAAGAAGGCAGTACCAGCCCTGCACAATTTTATGGATCAGTGGGTGGGCCAGTTCTTGAGCATGTCGGTGTGTACCAAAATGTACGGCAGTGCCGACGTCTGGAGCTGTAACTATGGTGAGGAACAATACACGTCCTTTACGGCTCACTGGGTGAATATGGTTCCTGCACAGCCACAACACCAACTTGGACAGGTCACGCCGCTTCCTCCTCCATGCTCTCAGGCCGTTGGTCCTGTGACAGTGTGCGACTCCATCTCCTCATCCTCCACCGTGTCCTAAGCCTCCACTGCCCAGACAAGTCTCAGTGACCCTTCAGCATACCATGTGTGTAAGGCACGGCTGTGTCACACTGTTCTTTACATGGTTTGCCTTAGCGAACGAAGTCAAACAGGGGAGGAACTGCTAAAAGTAATTTGCAAAGAAATCGGAGCATGGCTTACTCCACGAAAACTGGAATTGGGAACCATGGTGACTGACAACAGGAAGAACATCTTGCATGGGCTGCGACTGGGAAGGCTGAGCCATGAGCCCTGCATGGCACACATGCTCAATCTGGTTGTCAAGCTGTTCCTGAAGTGTTCCCCCCATTTGCAAGACATCCTAACAATGGGAAAGAAACTTTGCATGCACTTCAGCAACTCGTACACTGCAAAGCACACCCTCCTTGAGCTGCTGCGTCAGAACGGTTTCCATAAACATAGTCTGATTTGTGACATTGCCACACATTAGAATTCCACCCTCCATATGTTGGACCGGCTGTACGAACAGAGAAAAGCCATCACCGATTTCTTGATGATCCAAGGGGATAGGGGTACTCCCCTGTGTAACTTCAATGTGAATCAGTGGCAGCTCATACGTGACACCTGCCATTTGCTCAGGCCCTTTGAGGAAGCCACATTATTAGTAAGTCGCCAGGACTACGGGATAAACAACATCATTCCACTGCTTCATTTCTTGGAAACGATGGCTGGTCAGGGCACTGGAGACGTGGCGCCTACATCCCTGTGGGGGCTGAACTGGAGGAGGAGGAGGGGAAGGAACACAGTGGAGCACAGTTTAAGTCTCGCAAAATGGCCAGTTTTTCTAGTCATCTGACAGGAGAGGAGGAGCAGGAGCAGCCAGAGGAGCTAGAGGGTTATGAGGAAGGCGAGACAGAGGACCCAGACACACCGTGGCAGTATGCAGTGGAGATGGAGGCAGGGAGTCCCTCCGAGTCTCTTGCACAAATCGCACGATGCATGCTCAGTTGTTTGCGTAGTAACCGCGGAATTGTCACCATTAGGCAGCGGGATGACTTCTGGCTCTCCACCATATTGGACCCTCACTACCGCCACAAAATGGGGGCCTTTTTTACACCCACTGAGAGGAAGGACAAACTGACCTACTACAGAGACATCCTACGTAGTCAGTTGGCCAATGCTTATCGGCGCCATCATCCATCCTCTCGCAGGTCTGATTCGGGGGGCTCTTGGCAGTCACCTTCCACTGCCATGGCTGCTGGGGAGGGGTGAGGTAGCAGGAGCAGTATCAGCTCCTTCAGCAGCAGCCTGATTCTACAGTCGCTGATGAGTACCTTTCTTCACCCGCATAGTGAAGCAACTCATCAGCATTAGGTAGACCTGAAGCAGGACCTGAACCAGAAGGTGGTTGCATACCTTGATATGCCCATGCCAACACACCTTGAAGATCCGCTGGACTTCTGGGCAGCCAAACTTGATTAGTGGCTGCAACTAGCAGAGTTTGCCCTGAAAATGCTGTCCTGCCCGGCCAGTAGAGTGCCATCAGAGCGTATGTTTAGGGAAAACTCGTCTGTCCACGAAAACTGTGGAGAAACTGACCTGTGTGAAGATGAATCAGGCATGGATCAGCCAGGATTTCCACCCACCAATGACTTTCAGGACTCCTGATGCTGCTGCTGCTGCCACCTTCAGGCTGTCTCATTCTGACACTATATGTTCTCCTCATGCTGCCGCCACTTCCACGCTGTGTCATTCAGCCACTATATATTATCCTCATGCTGCCGCCACCTCCACGCTGTGTCATGCAGCCACTATGTGTTCTCCTCATGCTGCCGCCAACTCCAGGCTGTGTCATTCAGCCACTATATGGTCTCCTCATGCCGCCGCCAACTCCAGGCTGTGTCATTCAGCCACTATATGGTGTCCTCATGCTGCCGCCAACTCCAGGCTGTGCCATTCAGTCACTATATGTTCTCATGCTGCCGCCAACTCCATGCTGTGTCATTCAGCCAATATATATTCCCCTTATGCTGCTGCGACCTCCAGGCTGTGTCATGCAGCCACATTGTGTTCTCCTCATGCTGCCGCCAACTCCAGGCTGTGTCGTTCAGCCACTATATGGTCTCCTCATGCTGCCACCAACTCCAGGCTGTGCCATTCAGTCACTATATGTTCTCATGCTGCCGCCAACTCCAGGCTGTGCCATTCAGCCACTATATGGTCTCCTCCTGCTCCTGCCAACTCCAGGCTGTGTCATTCAGCCACTATATGGTCTCCTCATGCTGCCGCCACCTCCACACTTTGTCATTCAGCCATTATAAGTTCTACTCATGCTGCCGCCAATTCCAGGCTGTGCCATTCAGCCACTATATGGCCTCCTCATGCTGCCGCCAACTCCAGGCTGTGCCCTTCAGCAACTATATGGTCTCCTCATGCTTCTACCACCTCCAGGCTGTGTCATTCAGTCACTATAGGGTCTCCTTATGCTGCCGCCACCTCCATGCTGTGTCATTCTGCTACTATATGTTCTACTCATCTTGCCGCCAACTCCAGGCTGTGCCATTCAGCCACTATATGTTCTCCTCAAGCTGCCGCCAACTCCAGGCTGTGCCATTTAGCCACTTAATGGTCTCCTCATGCTGCCACCATCTTTAAGCTGTGTCATTCAGCCACTACATGTTCGAACTATGCTTCTGCCAACTTCAGGCTGTCCCATTTAGCCACAATATGTTCTCATCCTGCCACCACCTCCACGCTGTGTCATTCAGCCACTATATGTTCTCCTTATGCTGCCGCCAACTTCAGGCTGTGCCATTTAGCCACTTTATGGTCTCCTCATCCTGCCTCCATCTTCAAGTTGTGTCATTCAGCCATGAAATGTTCTACTCCTGCTGCCGCCAACTCCAGGCTTTGTCATTCAGCCACTATATGGTCTCATGCTGCTGCCAACTCCAGGCTGTGCCATTCAGCCACTATATGGTCTCCTCATGTTGCCGCCACCTCCAGGCTGTGTCATTCAGCCACTATATGGTTTCCTGATGCTGCTGGGCCTGGGACATTATCCAAAAAAAATCATGGCAGCACTAGCTACCATAAATCTTCAATTTAAATTTGAAAATACATCTTTTAATCTTAGGGATTGTGAAGCCCTATTGTCTCATTATACTGCCTCCAGCTCCAGGCTGTGTCATTCAGCCACTATATGGTTTATTGATGCTGCTGGCCCTGGGACATTACCTTAAAATCTTTATGATCGCTCTAGCTACCATTAGTCTTCAATTTAAATTTTTTAATTCATCTTTTAATCTTAGGGATTGTGAAGCCCTATTGTCTCTTCATGCTGCCGCCAGCTCCAGGCTGTGTCATTCAGTCACTATTATGGTTAACTGATGCTGCTGGGCCTGGGACATTACCCACAAATTTTTTATGATCGAAGTAGCTGCCATAAATGTTCAATTTAAATTTGAAAATTCATCTTTTAATTTTAGGGATTGTGAAGCCCTATTGTCTCCTCATGATGCCACCATCTCCAGGCTATGTCATTCAGGCACTATATGGTTTACTCATGCTGCTGGGCCTGGGACATTGCCTAAAAAATTTTATGGTAGCACTAGCTACCATAAATCTTCAATTTAATCTTCTGGCACCATAGGGGCTTAGTAAATGCGGCATGCCCCCAGAGCAAAATTTGCTTTCAAAAAGCCAAATGTGACTCCTTCTCTTCTGAGACCTGTAGTGCGCCAGCAGAGCACTTTTCACCCCCATGCGAGGTGTTTTCTGTATCGGGAGGAATTGGGCTTCAAATTTTGGGGGGTATTTTCTGCTATTACCCTTTTTAAAAATGTAAAATTTTTGGGAAACCAAGCATTTTAGGTAAAAAATATATATATTTTTTTTACATATGCAAAAGTCGTGAATCGCCTGTAGGGTATTAAGGTTCACTTTACCCCTTGTTACGTTCCCTGAGGGGTCTAGTTTCCAAAACGGTATGCCATGTGTTTTTTTTTTTTTTTTGCTGTCCTGGCACCATAGGGGCTTCCTAAATGCGGCATGCCCCCCAAAAACCATTTGTCGCTCCTTCCCTTCTGAGCCCTCTACTGTGCCCGCCGAACAATTAACATAGACATATGAGGTATGTGCTTACTCAAGAGAAATTGGGTTTCAAATAAAAGTAAAAATTTTCTCCTTTTTACCCCTTGCAAAAATTCAAAAATTGGGTCTACACGAACATGCGAGTGTAAAAAATGAAGATTTAGAATTTTCTCCTTCACTTTGCTGCTATTCCTGTGATACACCTAAAGGGTTAATACACTTACTGAATGTCATTTTGAATACTTTGGGGGGTGTAGTTTTTATAATGGGGTCTTTTATGGGGTATTTCTAATATGAAGACCCTTCAAATCCCCTTCAAACCTGAACTGGTCCCTGAAAAATAGTGAGTTTGAAAATTTTGTGAAAAATTTCAAAATTGCTGCTGAACTTTGAAGCCCTCTGGTGTCTTCCAAAAGTAAAAACTCATAAATTTTATGATGCAAACATAAAGTAGACATATTGTATATGTGAACCCAAAAAAAATATATTTTGAATATCCATTTTCCTTACAAGCAGAGAGCTTCAAAGTTAGAAAAATGCTAAATTTTCATTTTTTTCATCAAATTTTGGGATTTTTCACCAAGAAAGGATGCAAGTTACCATAAAATTTTATAACTAAGTTAAAGTAGAATATGTCACGAAAAAACAATCTCGGAATCAGAATGATAACTAAAAGCATTCCAGAGTTATTAATGTTTAAAGTGACAGTGGTCAGAATTGCAAAAAACGCTCCGGTCCTTAAGGTATAAAATGGCCTGGTCCTTAAGGGGTTAAGGCCAAAATGGGCCTGGTCCTTAAGGGGTTCAATTAAAATTATTTTAAAAAATCTGCCACATTCAGATGCTCTGCAGCAGTGATTCTAATAGCGATGCCTGTAATCTGCATGTGATACTGAATAACAGTATTATTTCACTAACACAGCACACTCCCTATGCGTGTTAGGACAAGGCAGAGTGTTCTACAACCCTATTGAGCCTCTCTGTAGGCCAGAAATAGCCATTTTTAATAGCAACATTTTTCAGAAATTTACCTCTGCAAACCTAAGATCACATTTCTGAAAGACAACTAAACAAGCAATTGCTTTAATTAACTTATTGTTGTTTGAAATAGCTTACTATTAATCCCAGGGTGTAGCTGTATCTCTGTGAGTAATAATAAGTATAAAACGCAACAGAGCATTAAGACAATTTTGAAGTAGTTTATACAAAGGATGTTTCTAGCCAGTGCCATCTGTCAGATCTTCATGTTATCTTGCCGATAGGAGTAAATAGTTGGTTTTATTAGTTTGATAGTGAGATTATGATAAACATACTTATAAATCCTATGATTATTAGCCTGTAAACATAATTATATGTCGTAAGAGATGTCATCTGGAGAAAACAACATCTAACAAATGTTTTAGAAATCAATTTTAAAAAGTTAGTGGCAGAAGTAAAAACTAGCCGTAGATATGCAATATGTGTCACTGTTGTTTTTATTTAAAAGGCTATTTGAGTATAAAATTGTACTAATATACTAGTATTATTCTAGGATAATAACAATATTTTAATATTTTTCTGGGGCTGTGGTAAAATAAAAGAGGTGACACCTACCCCCTGCAGTTCCTATTGCTGCTCTTTCCAGTCCCCAACTTCTTGTCTCTTCATTCTACTTTTGAGATGAAATGTGGGAGTAGGATCAGTATGTTCAGGAAGTCACTTGCCACAGGTCCTGCTTCAATATCTCGACTTGGAAGCTGAGAGCAGAGATGAGCAGGAGGTGCAAGTAGATTAAACGGGAGTTGTGGGGTCTGGGGTAGAAACCCCAGCCCCAGCAACATATCATGTTTATTATACTGTTTATCATGTTTATTATACTTTACAGGAGTACTCCAACTTAGTAAAATTTATTCCCTATCTAAAGTATTTGTTACGCCGAGCGCTCCGGGTCCCCGCTCCTCCCCGGAGCGCTCGCAACTTCCTCGCATTTGCAGCGCCCCGGTCAGACCTGCTGACCGGGTGCGCTGCAATGTCTCTCTCAGCCGGGATGCGATTCGCGATGCGGGAGGCGCCCGCTCGCGATGCGCATCCCGGCTCCCGTACCTGACTCGCTCCCCGTCGGTCTTGTCCCGGCGCGCGCGGCCCCGCTCCTTAGGGCGCGCGCGCGCCGGGTCTCTGCAATTTAAAGGGCCACTGCGCCACTGATTGGCGCAGCAGGCTTAATTAGTGTGTTCACCTGTGCACTCCCTATTTATACATCACTTCCCCTGCACTCCCTTGCCGGATCTTGTTGCCATTGTGCCAGTGAAAGCGTTCCCTTGTGTGTTCCTAGCCTGTGTTCCAGACCTCCTGCCGTTGCCCCTGACTACGATCCTTGCTGCCTGCCCTGACCTTCTGCTACGTCCGACCTTGCTCTTGTCTACTCCCTTGTACCGCGCCTATCTTCAGCAGTCAGAGAGGTTGAGCCGTTGCTGGTGGATACGACCTGGTTGCTACCGCCGCTGCAAGACCATCCCGCTTTGCGGCGGGCTCTGGTGAATACCAGTAGCAACTTAGAACCGGTCCACCAGCACGGTCCACGCCAATCCCTCTCTGGCACAGAGGATCCACCTCCAGCCAGCCGAATCGTGACAGTATTGAGGATAAGTGTCTGATCGCGGGGGGTCTGACTGATGGGACCACGTGCAATCTCCTGCCCAGTGCCCTGGCTCTCCTTATGAAAGGAGCTGTGTCGAACAGACAACTATTAAAACTACTAAATCAGAGTATTTCTTTAATATCAACTGTTTAGGATGGAAGGGGAACATTGACATCCTGCCCTAGGTTCTAAATTTCTAGAACAGACTGTTGGTGTATGTTCTTGTCCTCTAATCACCAGATTCTAGACTGCAGTAATAGACTTACTACCTCTACCATGTAATAACTTTCTTTTTTTTTGGTCAGAGGTGGAGTGAGTACATCACATACTGATAACTCAGCAGGAATCCCTATTTATAGCACATAAATGCAGAGCAATGCTCTTTTTTCATAGCGTCAATACCTAGACCTCAAGTATGTCTAAACTGCAGATTAATCAAATATTACTATACACAGCAATATCCGCTTTAATAAATTTGAGCAAGTATAAAGTGTAATTCTTTTCTTACAAACCACTTACCTCCACGATTTAACTATGCACCTTGTCTGCAGCTCAAGGATCCCTCTGGGCACGTCATCCCTTATAACATGATATTCGACAGGGTCCTTTCACTTTTTATACCATTACTACCCATCATATGTTAGTGAGTGATATGATTGTCAAGTCTAGTTTTCTTCTTCCTAACTCATATTTATTCCCTTTTCTTAGATGTGAACCCTGTGCGCTGTACCTGTGCTTATTTTGTTCAATTGGTTGTGAATTTTACATGCTGAGTATTATGTGTTTGAATAATAATGTTTAGTGTTGAGCGGCATAGGCCATATTCGAATTTGCGAATATTCGCGAATATATGGACGAATATTCGTCATATATTCGCGAATATTCGCATATTCGTTATATTCCCGTTTTATTTTCGCATATGCGAAAATTCGCGTATGCGAAAACTATCATATGTGCATATTAGCATATACAAAATTAACATACGCGAAAATACGCATATGCGAAAATTAGCATATGCTAATTTCGCATATGCGAATTTTCGCACGCCAGTCTCACACAGTAGTATTAGAGCTTTCTTTACACCACACAAGCTGGAAGCAGAGAGGGGTGATCACTGTGATGTGTACTGTGAGAAAAAAAAAAAAAAACGAATATTCGTAATTACGAATATATAGCGCTATATTCGCGAAATTCGCGAATTTGCGAATATGCGATATTCGCGAATAATATTCGAATTGCGAATATTCGTGAGCAACACTAATAATGTTGTGTACTGAATTACCTTCAGTAAAGAGAGTTTAAAAAAAGAATGTGCTTTTATAGTATTCAAACAGCATACATTTATTTTCACACAAATTCTAGTTAATGGAAGTTAATGACAACTGTCATACCAGACATACAGTTATAATAACCACTGTGCAAAGACCAATATTACCACACTGTGTGTATATATATATATATATATATATATATATATATATATAATCATAGATTGTAATTCAACACAGGTCTTATTCACCTGGTCTAAATTTCCCTGAAGACTTCTTCAAGACTAGTTTGCTGCCTAGACATTTTAGTTTCCCCACTCTTCCAAAAATCTCTTTACATTATCTCCACCTACCCCCAGTTTTATGGCTGTTGCAGCCTCATTTACCCCAATTACTCTACATACTGTGCACAGTATTCCTAAATATGGCACCTCAGATATAGTACTTTTATGGTTACCTTAAAATAATTGCGCCACAATAACAGGACTGAGAAAAAGTGTGCAAAAAATTATAATGCAAATCATCGTACACGAGTGTCCAGGCTGTAATAGTGCACCACGTTTTAAAAGTGTCATTTCTTGTACCTCACAGAGAATACCTTCGTAAAGTGAAAAAAAAAATATTCAATGTCCAATACAGTTTTAGTAAATGACCCCCTCATGCACAGCAATAATATCACTTTTGTATGCCCATATACTTATCTTTACCATAACTCTGCCTCTTCAAAGAAATGTCCCATTTCTAATACAACACAATAATAATGACCCTTTTTGTGCCCCTCACAAAAATCTTTCCCCTTTGTGCCCACCTATTAAGTAAGTAAATAATAATGCCCCCTCCCTAGAAAGTTATAACACCCACATTGTGACCCCCCCCCCCCCCCCCCCGAAACAGTAAAAATCCCACCAATGTGCCCAAAAACAAGAATGTGGGCCCACATAATAAAATGAGCACATTTTTGCCCAAGAAAAAAATGGTACTCACCGTACCCCAATCCCATGATAAGGACAGCAACTGATTTCTTGCCAGTAAAGTAAGCATCCACATTAAGGGGGTAAGATATAGTGACATACTATATACTTCAGGGATGCTGACATTCTGTGTGCACGAATAGAGATCCATTCCAGCTCACTGTGTAATCCTGTCTGCGACCCGGACTAGCATATGGCAGCACACATCTAGCAAAATGCAGGAAAAAGGGTAAAAAGTCCAACGCAGCTATGTGCCAAAAATCTTCACTTTATTGTTTTAAAAATAGTGAAGGAATTTAGGGAACAATATAGAGAAAGGATTGAACGAGAACTGGTAAATAGGTTGTGTACCCTATAAAACCTTAGAGAAAATTGTAGTAAAAAGAAATGGTGAGAATGTTCTTAATATATCCAATCAGTATAAATATAGATATCAAACCTATAGCTATTGCTTATAGCTATTGAAAAAGGAGCAGAGTACACTCTGAAACACGTCTAGCCTACTACTACTGCAATACTGCCACGATAGGTTACCCAGGACTACTTCCATACTATTCATTTTAAGACAGAACTATATCTCGCCAAGTTCACACTCTAGCACGCAAAATACATGAGGAGGACGTCGCCCGCACCATCTGCAAGACATCTCCGACTTCAGACAGTGCTTACAGACCTCTCCCTCCCCAGGGTTCTCCGGCAACAGCAGATCGCTAACTGGACAGCGATACCACTATCCGGCTGGAGCCACAGCAGGATAAGTGCAAGAGCGCCGCGGGACTGACACATCGGGATCGGTGAGCGGTGCATAGCACCTACCATTTTGCCCCACAGGTTTCCTTTACAGGTTTCCACTGTACCACCAACAGATACATAGTCTCCAGTAAAATTATCTTCAGAAAACGGTGCACAGCACATACTGTTTCTCCATTACAGGATTCCATTATACCACCAACAGGTACACAGTATGTAACTAAGAAAAATACCCTGCTTTCCCAGGATCAGAAAACTTGGGGGCAAACCCCTATATTGATTGTTTTTTTTAGGAACTGTGTAATGGATGTATATGTATATATGTGTGTGTATGTATATATATATATATATATATATATATATATATATATTGTAAGGTTTCCACTTTGGGGATAGCTCTGGGATCGTCCCGGACACTGCCACGGGACACTTTCCTCTCAATAAATCGGCAGACAACAGTTCATGATCCAAGTCTGGCACCTTGTCAGCTTTATTTATACAGGTTGCAGGAGAAACAAACAAAACGCAGGAACCAAAATAAAATCCTAGACTGTCTAGTCACTGACTACACATGTCAGTATGCCCTGACTACTAACTGGTGAGCTACCCTCAGCCAGTAAAACGTGCCTCCTGCAACATTTTACTCACAGTTCACACCAGTTCTTCGACCACTCAAAGCTCTGGCTGTGTGTTTCCTCAACAAGGCCTGTGTCTCCCCCTTACAGCCAGCTTACTGTTTCCTAGGGAGAGCCCAGATCACACTGAGTCTCTTCCTTATAAAGACCTCCCCTCTCTGCTGACTCATTAATTAGGCCTCAGGTGAAGGTTTCTCCAAAGTGAGCCAAGGAAATACACCCTTTCCTTGCCACTTTATCACATATCCACTGGGAAGGAGCACTTGTGTTTGAAAGGCAGAGTCCATCTGCCTTTCCTTCTTCTTTGACAACTTTTGTCCAACAGACTTTGGATGCCTTGACCTCTTTCTTCCGTACTCTCACTAGCCACCAAGTACAAGTCTCCCGGTCACCTTTGACCAACTCCCTGCCAGGGGTTCCACTCCAGTCACCCCTCTTCACCACCAGGTTCCTTACCCTGGTGTGCGCAGGGCTCTTGCCACTAAGTAGGGAGAAGACAGATGTCCCACCCTTTGTCTTCTTCTGTCCTTGGCTTGCCGGACCTCTGCTGTTATGTTAGGTCTAGGCTCTGCTTCAGAGAATCTTTCGGCTTCAGTGATTTCATTGACCACCATCCTTATCTCTGTAGCTTCAGAGGACCTCCCACACGGTTTCACCTACGTCACAGCCTCAGAGGACTTCCCACACGGTTTCACCTCAGTCTTAGCTTCAGAGGATTTCCCACCTGGTTTCACCTCAGTCTTAGCTACAGAGGATTTCCCACCTGGTTTCACTTCAGTCTTAGCTTCAGAGGACTTCTCACATGGCTTAACCTCAGTCTCAGCTTCAGAGGACTTCTCACATGGTTTCAACTCATGGCGTTCAGACTCCGCTACTTTTAAAGAAAGCATCCCTGTATCCAGTAGCTTTTGCCTCAGAAACCTTTCTTTAGCCAATTCCACAATAGCTTGGTCTCTGCTCACTGTTAGGACCTTCATGTCCTCTTCCATCTTTAAATATTCTCGCTGCTCACTCTTGAGCTTAGCGGAGTTCATCCTCTCACTGTTTAGCAACTCTGTCAAGTCCCTGACAGTATTTTCCAGAGTTAGCAATTGTTCTCTCAACTGCTCATTGTCCGCCAGCAGAGCCTCTTGTTCGTAGAGTTGCGTTCCCAGCAAACCCAGGGCAGCTGCATGGGACCTACTTGCCATTTTGTTCTGCGCTTTATGAGCCATCATCACTTTCTCTCTCCAGCTCTTCCATGGTTACCAGCATGGGCAGCACATTGAACACATTTTATAAGTGGTCAGAAACTTGTAAATAACTCATGAAAGAATAAAGTTACATTAAAACCAGGCACATCATTGTTTTTCTTGTGAAATTCCCAATAAGTTTGATGTGTCACATGACCCTCTTCCTATTGAAAAAACAAAAGTTGGATTCAAAATGACCAACTTCAAAATGGCCACCATGGTAACCACCCATCTTGAAAAGTTTCCCCCCTCACAAACAGGAAGTTAATATCACCAACCATTCCCATTTTATTAAGGTGTATCCATATAAATAGCCCACCCTGTAGATCTAGAATCCATAATCTGTAATGTTATTATTCTCCAAAAATGCATCCAGACCCCTTTTATATTCTTTTACAGAGATCACCATGACCACCTCCTCTGGCAGAGAGTTCCACAGTCTTGCTTCTCTTATGGTAAAGAACCCCAGTCTGTGCTGGTGTAGAAACCTTTCCTCTAGACGTAGAGGATGCCCCCTTGTTATAGATACAGTCCTGGGTATAAATAGATCATGGGAGAGATCTCTGTACGGTCCCCTGATATATTTACCGTATTTATCGGCGTATAACACGCACTTTTTAGGCTAAAATTTTTAGCCTAAAGTCTGTGTGCGTGTTATACGCCGATGCCCCCCCAGGAAAGGCAGGGGGAGAGAGGCCTTCGCTGCCCGCTTCTCTTCCCCTGCCTTTCCTGGGGTCTAGAGCGCTGCTGTTGGCCCTTTTCACCCCCTGGTTATCGGCGCCGCTGCCCGTTCTGTCCCCCTGACTATCGGTGCCGGCGCCGATAGCCAGGGGGAGAGAAGCGGCGCCGACAGCCAGGAGGAGAGAAGGGGCAGCGGCACCCATTGCCGGCGCCGCTGCCCCGTTGCCTCCCCCCATCCCCGGTGGCATAATTACCTGAGTCGGGTCCGCGCTGCTCATCTGCTCCAGGCCTCCGTCGTTGCTATGCGCTGAACGGCGCGGCGCATTACGTCAGAGCGCCGCGCCGTGCATAGAAACGACGCTGGTCCCCAGCGTCGTTGCTATGCACGGCGCGGCGCTCTGACGTCATGCGCCGCGCTGTTCAGCGCATAGCAACGACGGAGGCCTGGAGCAGCGCGGACCCGAGCAGCGCGGACCCGACTCAGGCCTGGAGCAGCACGGACCTGACCCAGGTAATTATGCCACCGGGGATGGGGGGAGGCAACGGGGCAGCGGCGCCGGCAATGGGTGCCGCTGCCCCTTCTCTCCCCCTGGCTGTCGGCGCCGGCACCGATAGTCTGCCGGCACCGATAGTCAGGGGGACAGAACGGGCAGCGGCGTCGATAACCAGGGGGTGAAAAGGGCCGACAGCAGCGCTCTAGACCCCAGGAAAGGCAGGGGGAGAGAAGCGGGCAGCGACGGCCTCTCTCCCCCTGCCTTTCCTGGGGGTATATCGGGGTATACACGCGCACACACGCACCCTCATTTTATCATGGATATTTGGGTAAAAACTTTTTTTACCCAAATATCCTTGGTAAAATGAGGTTGCGTGTTATAGGCCGGTGCGTGGTATACCCCGATAAATACGGTATATATAGTTATTAGGTCTCACCTAAGCCTTCTTTTTTCTAAACTAAATAACCCTAATTCTGATAATCTTTCTGGGTACTGTAGTCCTCCCATACCCCGTATTACCTTTGTTGCCCGTCTTTGAACCCTCTCCAGCTCCACTATATCTTTCTTGTGCACTGGTGCCCAGTACTGTAAACAGTATTCCATGTGTGGTCTGACTAGTGATTTGTACAGCGGTAGAATTATTTCCTTGTCGTGGGCATCTATACCCCTATTGAGTAACCCCATGATTTTATTTGCCTTGGCAGCAGCTGCCCAACACTGGTCACTACAGCTAAATTTACTATTAACTAAGACTCCCAAGTCCTTTTCAACGTCAGTCGTCCCAAGTGTTCTCCCATTTAATACATAATCTCAGCCCGGATTTTTCTTCCCCATGTGCATAAACTTAGATTTATCAGTGTTGAACCTCATCTGCCACTTCCCAGCCCAAACCTCCAACCTATCCAGATCCATTTGTAACAGTGCACTGTCCTCTATAGTGTTTACCGCTTTACAGAGTTTAAAATCATCTGCAAAGATTGCTACTTTACTATTTAACCCCTCTACAAGGTCATTAATAAATATATTAAATAGAACAGGATACAAGACTGACCCCTGTGGTACCCCACTAGTAACAGTCACCCAATCAGAATAAGTACCATTAATGACCACCCTCTGTTCCCTATGACTGAGCCAGTTACTTACCCACTTGCACACATTTTCCCCAGTCCCAGCATTCTCATTTTATGGACCAACCTTTTATGGGGCACCGTATCAAATGCTTTGGAAAAATCCAGATATACGACATCCAGTGATTGCCCCTGGTCCAGTCTGGAGCTCACCTCCTCATAAAAGCTGATCAGGTTAGTTTGACAGGACCGATCCCTCATAAAGCTATGCTGATATGGAGTCATACATTTATTTTCATCAAGATACTCCAAAATAGCATCTCTTAGAAAACCCTAAAACAATTTACATACAACATAGGTTAAACTAACAGGCCTATAATTCCCGGGGTCACCTTTTGACCAATTTTAAAATATTGGTACCACATTTGCCGTGCGCCAGTCCTGGGGAACCGTCCCTGTTCAGAGTCCCTGAATATTAAAAATAGGGGTCTGTCTATTACATTACTTAATTCCTTTAGAACATGGGGGTGAATGCCATCTGGACCTAGCGATTTGCCTATTTTGATTTTTTGTAGGTGGCACTGTACTTCTTCCTGGGTTAGACAGGTGACCTGTACTGGGGAGTTTACCTTATCTCGCTGTATTTCACCTGGCATTTCAATTTCTTTGGTGAATACAGTGGAGAAGAATTTGTTTAATATATTTGCTTTTTCCTAATCCCCGTTTATAATTTCTTCCTCATCATTTTTTAAAGGGCCAACACTTTCATTTTTAACCTTTTTGCTATTGATATAGTTAAAAAAAACATTTTGGGGTTAGTTTTACTTTCTTTGGAAATAAATCTTTCTGTCTCTATTTTTGTGGCTTTTATCTGTTTTTTATTTTTACATATTTTACATTTTGCTCCATAGCATTTTAATGCTTCTTCACTGCCATTCTGTTTTAGTAGTTTAAATGCTTTATTTTTGTCATTTATTGCCCCCTTAACATGTTTATTCATTCATATTGGTTTTCTTTTATTTCTGACCCTTTTATTCCCATAAGGTATATACATCTTACAGTGCGAATTTAAGATATTTTTAAAAATCTCCCATTTAATGTCAGTATTTTTTTTTTTAGGACATTATCCCAATTTATATTGTTAAGGGCTTCTCTGAGTTGATGAAACTTTGCCTTCCTAAAGTTCAATGTTTTTGTGGCCCCTCGAGAGATTCCCTTATTGAAGAACAAGCTATAATATATTATATTATGATCACTATTTACTAGGAGTCCTACTTGCACATTAGTTAGTCTATCAGGTCTGTTGGTTAATATTAAGTCTAGTAGGGCGCCCCCTTTGGTTGGGCCCTGCACCATTTGGGACAGATAATTGTCTTTAGCTATAGTCAAAAACCTGTTTCCTTTATGAGATTCACAGGTCTCAGTTTCCCAGTTGATATCAGGCTAGTTAAAGTCCCCCATTATTATCACATCATTCTGATTTGCTGCCTTGTTTATTTGCCTCAGTAATTGCTCTTTTGGCTCTTCCATTATGTTTGGTGGCTCATAGGAAAACCCCTATCAGATTTTTTTTATTTTCATCTCCATATCTTTCTACCCTTAATGACTCCACATTATCATTTCCCTCCCATGTATCCTCCAGCAGTATGGCCTTCAGACTCGATTTCACATAAAGACAAACTCCTCTCCCTTTCCGTTTTGTCCAATTCTTTCTGAATAGACTATAACTCTGTATGTTGACCGCCTAGTCACAGCTATTGTCCAACCACGTCTCTGTTACACTCACTATGTCATAATTCTCCTCAGACATCAACCAGTCCAGTTCCTCTGTTTTATTGGTCAGACTTCTGGCATTATTCAACATGCAATTTAAAGGTGTATGTTTTTTCTTCCTATGAAGCCTATCCCTATTAACTATTCTAACCCCTCCCTGTGCTCCACCTCCAGGTATATTAATAAGTCCCCCCTCTCTATCTACACTATCTTCCCCCTAAACATTGTAGGTTCCCTGCCCCCCAGTCCCTAGTTTAAACACTCCTCCACCCTTCTAGCCATCTTCTCCCCAAGCACAGCTGCACCCTCCCCATTGAGGTGCAGTCCGACACTACAGTAGAGCCGGTATCCGACAGCAAAGTCAGCCCAGTTCTCCATGAACCCAAACCTCTACTTCCTACACCAGCTTCTGAACCACTTGTTTACCTCCCTAATCTCCCGCTGCCTCTCTGGTGTGGCTCGTGGTACAGGTAATATTTCAGAAAATATTACCTTGGAGGTCCTTGCCTTAAGCTTCCGGCCTAAGTCCCTGAAATCATTTTTAAGGACACTCCACCTACCTCTTACTTTGTCATTGGTACCAATATGTTCCATGACTGCTGGGTCCTCTGCAGCCCCACACAGCAACCTGTCAACCCGATCCGTAATGTGCCGAACTCGAGCGCCAGGAAGATAACACACTGTTCGGCGATCCCAGTCTTTGTGACAGATCGCCCTGTCTGTACCCCTAATAATTGAGTCCCTCACTACCAGTACCTGTCTGGCTTGCCCTGCACTCCTCCCTCCCTCCTTACTGGAGCAGACACTCCCCTGGCGGACAGAGGCAGAGTCCTGCTGCAGTACTGCTAGCTCTGAAATGGCATCCCCCTCATCTGCCAACAGGGCAAACTTGTTGGGGTGTGCCAGTTCAGGACTAGCCTCCCTGACACTTTTCCCTCTCCCCTGTTTTTTAAATGTAACCCAGCTAGCTGCCTTACTGTCCTGCACCTCCATCCCACTATCCTCCCCCAACTCTACCCCAGAGAGTTGCAAGCAGCGAAGAAGAGGAGCCAGCACATATGGGACTAAGCGCAGAGAGAAGCACGGGGAGGCACTACAGTACCTACTGACAGCAAAGCCTGCAACGGTGGTGCTCAGCCAAATAGAAGACTAACATTCAGCAAGTCAAAGGAGCAAGAGAGGCGACACTCACCAAGCAGGTAATATTTATTCAAGTAGCGGTGACATCACACAGGCTACAGGTGGTTGAGCTGCTGTGGTGGACAGGGTTGCCGGAACATGTTGTTTTGTGCCGCCCGCGCACTTCCTATAGCTGGAAAAGCCAAAGCAAGTACTCTCTACCCCAGAGAGTACTTGCTCAGTGAGCAGGAGACTCCTCTCCAAGTTGTCAATGCATCCCAGTGTTGCCAGTTGCTCCTCTAGATCCAGGATCTGGGCTTCCAAAAGAACAGCTCGCACACATCACACACAACAATATGCACCCTAAAACTGCTGTTCAAGGATTGGATACATTGTGCAAGATGCACACTGGACTGCCTTTTCCAACATGGAGGCCATACTAGAGATGGGGATTACAAAAATTAACAGTAAAAAAAACAATCAAATATTTCAATTAAACTCCCTGAATTTAAAGGCCTTCTCACTTTTATACTTACACTCACTTGTATACTTCACACTCTTGTTTACAGACACACATTCACTAGAACAAACAATGGCTTAGTGTACTTGCTTTTATAGTTACCAGATATCACCTCTCTCTTTATTTGCCTGGAAGTGAATGCAAACTATTTATTTATCCATAATATGCATTTATCTACCTTTATCTAGCTCATGTCCAGCTGGTTCCAACACCCTGTCCAATACCACATCATTCTCAACGTCAAACTCCTCATCCTCCATGCCACTCCTCTCTGCATGGACTTCTTGGGCTCCTTGTTCCCCGTCAGCATGGCCACCTTGACGCCTTACAGTTTCCACTAAGCCTACCACCACCAGTCCTGCTTGTGCTGGGCTTGACCACAAATTCTACCTCCACCACCTCGCCAACACACTCCAAAGCTTCACTGTCCCCACACAACTCCTCGTGGCCAGTGCTATCCTTCTGCGTAGCAGTAGAGGGGGGGGAGGGGAGGCAAAGCCAGAGATGAGGAAGCACAGCATCTAGGATGAACCTTTCCACCTCACCATGTGAGTGTAGACGCGAAGGAATCAGCTGACCTGGGGCTCACCTTAATAATGTCAGTGTCTTCCTCTTCATAAGTCATATGACAGAAATATTCCAGTAACGCCAGATCATTCTGTGAAACCACAAAGCCTCTCTCAGGCAGTGAGAACTTGGGATGGCTGACGCGGCTTCCACTACTACCAAACAACACCTGGCTGCTGTTGCCGCTACCTGTACTAGGACTGCCACGAACATTCTTACTGTCTTCTGCCCTCTACCCTGTCCACCAACTGCTTTTCCAGAAATGTTTTTTTTTGGGTTACTTTTATCCTTTTTGGGGATTTTCCACCAACCTACTTACCAAATCTAAGTTTTAATGGTTTGAATACTTTTTGAGATGACAGCACAATGAGTACTGAAGGTGTTTGCAGAACAATATGAAATGCAACAGAACTGTATTAACACTACAGGCTACATACTTGTAACTTCAACACGCTTTTTGGGTGGCAGGGGAGACAGCACAATCAGAAGTGTTTGTGGAACAATATTAAATGCACCAGAACCGTATACCACTACAGGCTAGATATGTGTAACTTAAACACAGTGATGACAGCACAATGCGTACTGAAGGTGTTTGTGGAAATCTAGTATATTCACTACTGTATTGACAGGCCCTATAGGTATATAGGTGCCACTTAAATATACTTTGAGTGGCACAGATTAATGCACCTAACTGGAGCTGGTTCAGGAACACTATTTAATTCAGGTATATACAGGTATGAGCCTTGAAAAAGGCTGTGGATTTGTGGTAGCAAAAGACGAGCCCTTCCTTTAGAGGCTGTGATTAAAATGTCCCTTATATGCTGTTTTGGTGTATAGGAGTCCCTATAGTATTCTTCTTGTATGGGTATTGAATCCTGTTCACACACGCACACACACAAGATCTCTCTTTCTAATCTTTATCACTCTTTTTCTAATCACAAACTGTCCCTATTTTTCCTCTCTTTGTAAGGGTGGTTTCACACCACGTTTTGTACTTACGGTTCCCGTATACGGCTGGGAGGAGGGGGGCGGGGCTTAATCACGGCGCCCGCACTCAGCCGTATAGGGGAACCGTATTTAATGCATGTCTATGAAACGACCGGAGTGAACCGTAGCCTCCGGTCGGCTGCGTTTTTGGCCGTATGCGGTTTCACAACCGCAGGCAAAAACGTGGTAGACCACGCCGCGATAAGCCCCGCCCCCTCCTCCCAGCCGTATACGTGAACCGTAAGTACAAAACGTGGTGTGAAACCACCCTAATCTGTATCTCAGGCTTTTTCTTTCTTAACACTAACTGTCCCTATGTCTGGCTCTCTCCCTCTCTCTGTCTCCTCTCTGCACAAGTTCACAGCACTCTGACTGCTGTTGGTTAAGTCATTGCCCTTTTATCTGTGTCCCTGGCTGTGTCCTATTGGCCTTTGTGCGTGATTGACACAGCAAGCAGAAAATCACATGATAGAACTTGTTTATCATGTGATCTTCTACTTTCCCTATGTCATCTCACCACCCCATGCCTGCCCTGTTTCTTCCGTCAGCCAATAAACCATGCTTTCTTGTTTTTTGCAATATTTACTGGCTCATGTGAGCCAAATCGGTAAAGGCTCAAGAATTCGCCAAGCTGGAAAAATCCTAAAGTTTGGGTCGAATCCGGGTTCACCAGATTCGGCTCACTCATATCTACTAAGGACATGGATTACTAAAACCATGTCCTGTAGTCCATTAAGACCAAGATAAACTTATTTGGTTCAGCTGGTGTCAAGCGTATGTGGTGGCAACTAGGTAAGAAGTACAAAGACAAGTGTGGTGGTAGTGTCATAGTCTGGGCATTCATGAGTTCTGTTGACACTGGGGAGCTAAAGTTTATTGAGGGAACCATGAATGCCAACATACTCTGTGACATACTGAAGCAGAGCATGATCCCCTCACCTCAGAGACTGGGTCACCGAGCAGAATTCCAACATGGTAAAGTCCCCAAAAACACCTCCAAGACAACCACTGCCATGATAAAGAAGCTGAGAAGTAGGTAAAGGTGATGCACTGGCCCAACATGTCTTCAGGCCTAAATCCTATTGAACAATAGAGATATCGCGAATTGTTTGCTGGCGAACTTAGCATTTTCGCTTTCGCATCGCCAGGCGAACATATGTGAAGTTCGATTTGCCCCCTATACTTTAACATTGCGGTAAACTTTGACCCTGTGAGTCAGGGTCAGCAGACACATTGCAGCCAATCAGCAGCAGTCCCTCCCTTCCAGACCCTCCTACCTCCTGCACGGACGCCATTTTACCTTCATTCGGCATGCTGCAGGGTTAGAAAGTGGAGGGACAGAGAAGCTGCTCCTGCTGTAATAGGGAAAGCGATAGCTAGGTTGCTGCTAGGTGGTGTATTCAGGGTCCACTCCACTCCTAAAGCACTAGTCTAACATCTGCTTTAAGGACAGCACCCAAAAAAGCCCTTTTTAGGGTTCAAATATCAGTCCGTATGTCTTGCAACAGCTGGAGGCGCCCTGGTTGGGAGGGAACCGCTGGTTAAAAGGGGTACTCCGGTATAAAACTTAAGTTCCTTCAAGCAACTAACTACAGTATTAAAAGGGCTATAAGTTCAGTCCATGTGTCTTGCAACTGCTGGAGGCACCCTGGTTGGGGACCTCTACTTAGAAGGGGAACTCCGCTGGCAACCTTTTTTGCTCATTGTCACACTAGTGCAAATCACATTTGGGGGGACAGTTATTCAAATAAAAAATAAAAAAATAAATTTTTTGGCTGTGAAATAAAACCAGTGCTGCCTAAAGGGGGGCTCTAACTATGTGCTGCCTAATATGGGGGGAATCTATGTGCTGCCTAAAGGGGGATCTAAATATGTGCTTGCCTAAAGGGGGCTCTATGTGCTGCCTAAAGGGAGGCTCAAACTATGTGCTGCCTAATATGGGGGAATCTATGTGCTGCCTAAAGGGAGGCTCTAACTATGTGCTGCCTAATATGGGGGAGTCTATGTGCTGCCTAAAGGGGGGCTCTATGTGCTGCCTAAAGGGGGCTCTAACTATGTGCTGCCTAACATGGGGGAATCTATGTGCTGCCTAAAGGGGGGATCTAACTATGTGCTGCCTAAAGGGGGCTCTATGTGCTGCCTAAAGGGAGGCTCTACCTATGTGCTGCCTAAAAGGGGGCTCTAACTATGTGCTGCCTAATATGGGGGAATCTATGCGCTGCCTAAAGGGGGGATCTAACTATTTGATGCCTAAAGGGGGGCTCTATGTGCTGCCTAAAGGGGGCTAAAGCACGTTATTCTAAAGAATTTAGGAATAATAGGTGATTTATGCCCTTTATGGATTAAAACCAGACTCTGCATCAACTACGTAATTTTCCATGGGAGTTTTGCCATGGATCCCCCTCCAACACGCCACAGTCCAGGTATTAGTCCCCTTGAAACAACTTTTAACCCCTTAAGGACCAGGCCATTTTACACCTTAGGACCAGAGCGTTTTTTGAACATCTGACCACTGTCACTTTAAACATTAATAACTCTGGAATGCTTTTACCTATCATTCTGATTCCGAGATTGTTTTTTCGTGACATATTCTACTTTATTTTATTGGTAAAATTTTGTCGATACTTGCATAGTTTCTTAGTGAAAAATTACAAAATTTGATGAAAAAATTGAAATTTTTGCTTTTTTCTAACTTTGAAGCTCTCTGCTTGTAAGGAAAATGGATATTCCAAATAATTTTTTTTTTCACATATACAATATGTCCACTTTATGTTGGCATCATAAAATGTACGTGTTTTTACTTTTGGAAGACACCAGAGGGCTTCAAAGTTCAGCAGCAATTTTCCAATTTTTCACAAAATTTCCAAAATCACAATTTTTCAGGGACCAGTTCAGGTTTGAAGTGGATTTGAAGGGTCTTCATATTATAAATACTCCACAAATGACCCCATTATAAAAACTGCACCCCCCAAAGTATTCAAAATGACATTCAGTCAGCATTTTAACCCTTTAGGTGTTTCACCGGAATAGCAGCAAAGTGAAGGAGAAAATTCACAATCTTCATTTTTTACACTCGCATGTTCTTGTAGACCCAATTTTTGAATTTTTACAAGGGGTAAAAGGAGAAAATGTATACTTATATTTGTAGCCCAATTTCTGTCGAGTAAGCACATACCTCATATGTCTATGTAAAGTGTTCGGCGGGCGCAGTAGAGGGCTCAGAAGCGAAGGAGCGACAAGGGGATTTTGGAGAGTACGTTTTTCTGAAATGGTTTTTGGGGGGCATGTTGCATTTAGGAAGCCCCTATGGTGCCAGAACAGGAAAAAAAACACATGGCATACCATTTTGGAAACTAGACCCCTTGAGGAACGTAACAAGGAATAAAGTGAGCCTTAATACCCCACATGTGTTTCACGACTTTTGCATATGTAAAAAAAATTTCAAGAAATTTCACTAAAATGTGTGTTTCCCCCCAAATTTCACATTTATGCAAGGGTTAATAGCAGAAAATACCCCCCTAAATTTGTAACCCCATCTCTTCTGAGTATGGAGGTACCCCATAATTTGACCTGAAGTGCACTATGGGCGAACTACAATGCTCAGAAGAGAAGGAGTCATATTTGGCTTTTTGAGAGCAAATTTTGCTCGGGGGGCATGTCGCATGTAGGAAGCCCCTATGGTGCCAGGACAGCAAAAAATACCACATGGCATACCATTTTGGAAACTAGACCCCTTTAGGAACGTAACAAGGAATAAAGTGAGCCTTAATACCCGACAGGTGTTTCACGACTTTTGCATATGTAAAAAATGTTTACAAAAATTTCACTAAAATGTGTGTTTCCCCCCAAATTTCACATTTATGCAAGGGTTAATAGCAGAAAATACCCCCCAATATTTGTAACCCCATCTCTTCTGAGTATGGAGGTACCCCATAAGTTGACCTGAAGTGCACTATGGGCGAACTACAATGCTCAGAAGAGAAGGAGTCATATTTTGCTTTTTGAGAGCAAATTTTGCTCGGGGGGCATGTCACATTTAGGAAGCCCCTATGGTGCCAGGACAGCAAAATAACCCCCACATGGCACACCATTTTGGAAACTAGACCCCTTGGGGAACGTAACAAGGAGTACACTGAGCATTTACCCCCCACTGGTGTCTGTCAGATCTTTGGAACAGTGGGCTGTACAAAAATTTTTATTTGCACAGCCCACTGTTCCAAAGATCTGTCAGACACCAGTGGGGTGTAAATTCTCACTGCACCCCTCATTACATTCCGTGAGGGGTGTAGTTTCCGAAATGGGGTCACATGTTGGGTTTTGTTTTTTTGCGTTTGTCAAAACCGCTGTAACAATCAGCCACCCCTGTGCAAATCACCTCAAATGTACATGGCGCACTCTCCCTTCTGGGCCTTGTTGTGCGCCCCCAGAGCACTTTGCGCACACATATGGGGTATCTCCGTAGTCGGGAGAAATTGCATTACAAATTTTGGGGGGCTTTTTTCCCTTTTACCTCTTGACAAAATGAAAAGTATGGGGCAACACCAGCATGTTAGTGTAAAAAATTTATTTTTTTACACTAACATGCTGGTGTAGACCCCAACTTCACCTTTTCATAAGGGGTGAAAGGAGAAAAAGCCCCCCAAAATTTGTTAGGCTATTTCTCCCGAGTACGGCGATACCCCATATGTGGCCCTAAACTGTTGCCTTGAAATACGACAGGGCTCCAAATTGAGAACGCCATGTGCATTTGACGCCTGAATTAGGGATTTGCATAGGGGTATTCTACACCAGTGATTCCCAAACAGGGTGCCTCCAGCTGTTGCAAAACTCCCAGCATGCCTGGACAGTCAACGGCTTTCCGGCAATACTGGGAGTTGTTGTTTTGCAACAGCTGGAGGCTCCATTTTCAAAACAGTGGTGTACCAGACGTTTTTCATTTTTATTGGGGAGGGGGGGCTGTGTAGGGGTATGTGTATATGTAGTGTTTTTTACTTTTTATTTTATTCTGTGTTAGTGTAGTGTAGTGTTTTTAGGGTACAGTCACATGGGCGGGGGATTACAGCAAGTTTCCCGCTGCGAGTTTGAGCTGCCGCGCAAAATTTGCTGCACTGCAAACTTGCAGCCTGATACTCACTGCAAGCCCCCTGCCCATGTGAATGTACCCTGTACATTCACAGGGGGGGGGGAACCTCCAGCTGTTGCAAAACTACAACTCCCAGCATGCACAGTCTCAGTGCATGCTGGTAGTTATAGTTTTGCAACAGCTGGAGGCACACGGGTTGGGAAACACTGAGTTAGGAAACAGACAATGTTTCCCAACCAGTGTGCCTCCTTTTGTTGCAAAACTACAACTCCCAGCATTCTCAGGCATGCTGAAAGTAGTAGTTCGGCAACATCTTTGGAGCCAGATGTTGCCGAACTACAACTCCCAGCATGCTTGGAGTTGTAGTCTTGCAACATCTAGAGGACTACAGTTTGCAGACCACTAATACAGTGGTTCCCAATCTGTGCCCTTCCAGATGTTGCAAAACTACAACTCCCAGTATGCCCAAACTGTCCAGGCATGCTGGTAGTTGTAGTTCTGCAACATCTGAAGGGGCAGATGTTACAGAACTACAACTCCCAGCATGCCTGGACAGTAAGGGCATGCTGAAGATGTGTAGTTTTGCAACATCTGGAAGGGCACAGTGGTCTCCAAATTGTGGACCTCCAGATGTCGCAAAACTACAACTCCCAGCATGCCCAGACGCCAAGGGCTGTCTGGGCATGCTGGGAGTCGTAGTATACAGGGTCCCAATACAGCAATGCATGTCGCTTTACGGCGACGTGCATTGCTGTAAAGGGCCCGACCGCGGTTGAAGATCTACTCACCTGTCGCCGCCGCCATCTTCATCGCCAGGATCCGGGTCTTCAGGGACGAGGTAAGTACCGGGGCCGGTCCCCAGCACTCCCCCGTCCCCCGCCGCTTCCTCCAGTCTTCCTCCCGTCCTGTCCGGACTTTCAGGGGCCGGGCAGGACGGGAGGAAGTAACCGCCCCCCCTCCTGCGATTGGTCGGTTAACTAACCTACGGATCGCAGGGTATAGGAGGAGGTGGCAGGCTTTCCTATACGTTAGCATGGTCCTGGCTGTCTGTGACAGCCGGGATCATGCAAAATTACCGGGCGGTCGGGTCCCAGAGACCCGATCAGCCCGGTATCGCCGCAGATCGCAAGGGCGATTTCCCTTGCGATTTGCGGCGATCGCCGACATGGGGGGCCTACATGGCCCCCCTCGGCGTTTGCCCTGGATGCCTGCTGAAGGATTTCAGCAGGCATCCAGTTCCGATCTCTGCCCGGCGAGCGGCAGGGATCGGAAAAGGCCATGACGTCGTGGGACGTCATTGGTCCTTAAGGCCCAGGGTGCCATGACGTCCCAGGACGTCATTGGTCCTTAAGAGGTTAAATCACCATTGTGGCCAGAAAAAGTCCCTGTGGGCTTTAAAATTTGCCTGCCGTTCGCGACCCGAAAATTTGCCCCACAGATGTTCAATCACTATTGAACATCTGTGGGGCATCCTTAAACAGAAGGTGGGGGAGTGGAAGAGGACTCCAGTGGCAAACTGTAAGCTCTGGTGAACTCCATGCCCAGGATGCTTCAGGCAGTGTTGGAAAATAATAAAATAACTAAATATAGACACTTTTGGCCCAATTTGGACTTTTCCAACTAGGGGTGCACTCATTTTTGTTGCCAAGGTTTAGACATGTATTGCTGTGCTAAGTTATTTTAAAGAGGACATACCTGTTATTCGGGCTGTGCACTCACTACTTTACATTGTAGCAGAGTATAATTTCTTCAGTGTTGTCACATGAAAAGATATAGGGGGAGATTTATCAAAACCTGTGCAGAGTAAAACATGCCCAGTTGCCCATAGCAACCAATCAGCTCGCTTCTTTCATTTTTAGGAAGGCCTGTGCAAAATGAAAGAAGCGCTCTGATTGGTTGCTATGGGCAACTGGACAACTTTATCTCTGCACAGGCTTTGATAAATCTCCCACATAGTGAAATATTTTTTTTTTAAAGTGTTCACATATATGAACAGTTCGTATTTGATTTATATAGAATTTGTACAATATAGTAGAAATATAGTAGAAAGCCCATGCACCTCTTTGGCTAGCCTTTTACTCCTCTACACAATAGAGAGTCTTAATTTTGGCCATATGTATAAGCCCTAAGGCCTCAGCAAAGATGCTTCTTCTAGATGTAAAGAAAGATATGCTCCAGTTAATCTCCTCATTGTATTGTTGGTTATAGCTGAACATGATCTCATTAGATATGCAAAGCCCACAGGTAAGGGAATTTGAATTTACTAAAAAGTTTCATTTTTAAATCGGGCAACGAACAAAATGCAAACAGTAACATACGCCTACGCACTTTACATCACAGCGGGGGAAGCAAAATTGTTGTGCATGTTTTATTTCATTTGCATATTTTGTTGTCAGTCTTTGAATAAAATATTTAGTTTACAATGTAGAATTAAAATTTTTGACACTTTTCTACACATAGGGGGAGATTGATGAGAACCTGGCCACAGGAAAAGTTGTTCAGTTGCCCATAGAAACCAATTAGATTGCTTCTTTCATTTTTGAAAAGGCCTCTGAAGAATGAAAGAAACAATTTGATTGGTTGCTATGGGCAACTTAGCAACTTTTCCTCTGCACAGGTTTGGATAAATATTCCCCATAAATTTTGAGATAATTATATTGTTATTACCTGATTTGAACATGAATACTCTTGATTTGACCAGTTTTAAAAATCCTAAAATATAAAATCTCACAACATGAAAGGCATGGTCAGCTCAGATCCTCATGGTTTGCAGAACATAAACTGTTTATTGACATTGTGTACCTTTTTTTGCTTAAGAAAATCACAATCATTATGCAAATGTGGATGTGTGTCAGAAGCAAACTAGTCTAACCTTCATATTTTAATTGTTTTCTTTTACATGCTGTTTTTATGAATGTGTAATCTATCCATGCTTTCTAAAAATTGGTCCATGAGAAGGTTCCCCCTTCCTGCAGAACTTGTTAGTAAATAGCTTTTTGACAAAGTTTGGATCGACTCGATGTAGAACATTGTCTGTCTTTATTAAAGTCCATACTTAGAAGAACGTAGGCATGTAATTTGTGTTATGTTGCTATCCTTAGATATATGCAGTTTTGCACTTCTCTCCCCAGCTTCTTGCAATCTCCATCTTGCTGCAGGAGACAAACTCCATTATAAGTCTATAGGGCTTGTCTTGTGCAGTGAGACAAAGATCCTAAGGAGCCAGTGAGAGAACAGCACGGCCATGTGCTTCCCCCAGCTATGTCTAGAGATCAATGGTAGTGGTGGTGGTGGTGGGGGTATAAGCAGCACTAAGACCCCAACCAAGTAAAGCTTTCGACATGTCCCTGCAATATGTCAAAAGCTGTTTTTATAATGACTGGAACGCATAAGATATATATAAGTGAGTACATGCCAACATTTTTTCTTATAGAAAGACTCCTATATAGGTGCACTAACACAGAAGTAATCATGTAGCTGGTCTCCCATGTCATCTTGCTCGTTACGCTATGCGCTCCGGCCTCACACGCTGGCCGTGAGCGCATGGTCCCCTTACCTTCTGCTGCCGACGGGGCTGGGACTTGCACTGCAGGACGCACCCGCATGCGAGCTCCAGTCCATCCCTCTCCGGGTGTTTCCCCTGCCTCTGCTTCCGCCTCTCTGCTCCGGCACACGTGTCCCCGTCCCTTAGGGCATGCGCGCGCAGGAGCTTTAAGATTTAAAGGGCCAGTACGCTCATTAGTGTAACCACTTTTGTCTTGTTGATAAATTCCTCCACCCTCCTCAGTTCTCTGCCGCATCTTTGTTGCCTTGTGCCCTAGAGAAAGCGTTCCTTTGTATTGCCTTGCCGTGTACCAGATCTCCTGCTGTTGAGACCTTGACCTTGCTTCTCTGCCGCCTGCCTACTGAACTTCTGCTACGTCCCCACTACGCTACTGTGCCGCCTGCCCTGACTTACAGCTATCCTGACAACGAGTTGTCTCCTCCCTTCTGTGCTTCGCATCTCCTCAGCCGCCTGTGTGGTCGAGCCTTTGCCGGGGGTAGTGACCTGGGTGTCGCCTGCAGCTGCAAGCCGATCCTGCTTTTCGGCGGGCTCTGGTGAAAACCAGCGGCACCTTAGACTCCGCTCCCTGGCACGGTCCGAGTCATCTGCCACACAGGTCCAGCGGATCCACATACAACGAAGTTCCTGTCTTCAGAAACCTGAGTGTTACAGTAAGATCCGGCCATGGATCCCGCTGAGGAACCTCTGCCTGAAGTTGCGGATCTTTCCTCCATTGTGATACGTCACTCACAGCAGTTGTCCCGACAGGTGCAGCAATTTTCTCAACTTGCAGCCATAATGCAACAGCTTTTGGCCTTGCAACAGCAGCAGGTACCACAATCTGGCCCACTCCCTCCTCCAGCTCCTGCAGTCTCTCCTGGCTCCCAGCTGCACCTTCCATTGCCTTCCAAGTATGATGGGGTTTCCAAGTCATGCAGAGGCTTTGTTTACACAGTGCTCCATGCATTTTTAGCTCATGTCTGAACTGTTTCCGACTGATCGTAGTAAGGTGGCCTTTGTCATTAGTCTACTTTCTGGAAAAGCCCTGGCTTTGGCTACACCCCTTTGGGACCGTGGTGATCCAGTATCCTCCAATTTGTCGGCATTCTTGGCCGAATTTCGCAGTGTCTTTGAGGAACCCCCACGTGCCTCTTCAGCTGAGATGACGTTGATGAACCTCTGTCAAGGAGATTCTACCATTGGTGACTACGCGGTTCAGTTCCGCATTCTAGCCTCTGAACTTGCCTGAAATGAAGAGGCCTTGTGTGCCACATTTAAAAAAGGACTGTAGAGCAGGAATAAAGATGCCCTTGCAGCACGAGATCCTCCATCTTCTTTGTCTGAACTTATCCACTTGGCCACACGCATTGATGTGCGTTTTGCCGAAAGACAGGAGGAATTGCACTTTGAGAGGGAATCTGTCCGCCTGACACTTGTGTCCCAACGTTCTCCTCTTCTGTCTCTTGCGCTTCTTGCCAAAGAGGTTATACAAGGAGATCATCCTCGTCTTACGCAGCAGGAGAGGTCACGACGACACAACGAGAATTTGTGTTTGTACTGTGCTAGCCCGGAGCACTTTCTCAAGGACTGTACTGTTTGTCCGCACCTAGGGTATGTGGGAGAAGCATCCCTGGGTGTGAATACTAACTCTCCACGCTTAACTTTTGCTGTACAAGTCTTCGCTTCAGCCAAGTCTTCCTTCAGCGCTACAGCATTTTTGGACTCCGGATCTGCAGGTGATTTTATTGATGCGGCTTTAGTCCACAAGTATCATCTTCCTCTTACTCGGCTTGCCAAGCCCTTGTTAATCTCCTCTGTTAATGGACAAAATCTGGACTGTAAGGTTCACTTCCATACTGAATCTCTCGTCATGCAAGTGTTAGTATCGCATAAAGAGAAGATAGAATTCTATGTTCTGCCATACTGTACTTCTGAGATTCTTCTTGGTCTTCCTTGGCTGCAACGCCATTCCCCGCAACTGGATTGGAGATCTGGAGAAATAATTCGCTGGGGACAATCCTGTCAAAATTTTTGCCTCCAACCTGTTTTGCGTAAAGCTGTTTCTCGTCTTCCACCTTTACCTGGCCTGCCGCCACCTTACCAAATTTCTCGGATGTCTTCTGCAAGAAACAGGCTATTGATCTTCTGCCTGGTACCACTCCTCCTCGTGGGAGGATATATCCTCTTTCAGTTCCTGAGACCAAAGCCATGGCTGAGTATATCCAGGAGAATCTCGAAAAGGGATTTATCCGTAAGTCCTCTTCTCCTGCAGGAGCAGGTTTTTTCTTTGTAGCGAAGAAGGATGGCTCACTCTGTCCATGCATTGACTATAGGGGACTTAACAAAATCACGGTCAAGAACCGTTACCTTTTACCTCTTATCTCAGAACTTTTTGACCGTTTACGTGGTGCCAAGGTCTTCTCCAAGCTGGACTTAAGCGGTGCGTATAACCTCATTCGTATCTGCAAGGGAGATGAATGGAAAACTGCCTTCAATACTCGTGATGGACATTTTGAGTATCTTGTTATGCCATTTGGTCTCTGCAATGCTCCAGCCGTTTTCCAGGAATTCGTTAATGATATCTTCCGTGATCTTTTTTACACCTGTGTTGTCGTATACCTTGATGACATCCTGATCTTCTCTTCCAACTTAGAGGAGCATCGTGCTCATGTTCGTCTGGTTCTTCTGAGACTAAAGAAGAATCATCTCTACGCAAAATTGGAGAAATGCCTGTTCGAAAAGTCTAGCCTTCCGTTTCTTGGCTACATTGTCTCTCATCAGGGTATGCAGATGGATCCAGATAAGTTATCTGCAGTTTTGGATTGGCCTCGTCCCTCGGGCCTACGTGCAATTCAACGCTTTCTGGGATTCGCTAACTATTATCGTCAGTTTATCCCACATTTTTCATCCTTGGTTGTTCCTATTGTAGCTCTCACTAAAAAAGCATCCAATCTTAAGTCTTGGCCTCGAAAGGCTGAAGAGGCCTTCTCCCGTTTAAAGTCTGCGTTTGCCTCTGCTCCCGTGCTTACAAGACCTGATCCAGAGAGGCCCTTTGCGTTGGAGGTTGATGCCTCATCTATTAGAACGGGTGTCGTCCTCACACAGAAAAACGCCAAGGGCAAGAGTGTAACTTGTGGGTTTTTCTCCAAGACTTTCTCTCCTGCTGAAAGGAATTAAACCATTGGAGATCGTGAACTCCTCGCTATTAAGCTAGCTTTGGAGGAATGGTGACATTTACTGGAAGGTTCTTCTCATCCGGTCAGCATCTACTCCGATCAAAAGAATCTTCTATACCTTCAATCTGCTCAGTGTTTGAACTCCCGCCAGGCAAGATGGTCACTGTTCTTTTCCCGTTTCAACTTCTTCATTCACTTCCGTTCTGCAGACAAGAACATCAGGGCTGATGCACTCTCCAGGTCCTCTGACGTCATTGGTTTGGACTCCACGCCTAGGCACATTATTCCTCCTGACCATTTGATTCCTGCCGCTCCTGCTGAGATTCAACAAGTTCCTCCGGGAAAATCCTTTGTGCCCACCAGATTGAGACACAAGGTCTTGAAATGGGGTCATTCTTCCTTGACAGCAGGACATCCTGGAATACGCAAGATCTTATTTCCCGGCACTACTGGTGGCCCCATCTTGAACGTGATGTTTCTGATTTTGGTCGGTCCTGTGTAACTTGTGCCCGTGACAAAACTCATCGGAAAAGACCTGCAGGACTCTTACAGCCTTTACCCTTTCCAGAGACTCCCTGGTCCCATATTGCCATGGATTTCATCACCGATCTGCCACCTTCTCATAATAACACTGTTGTCACGATTCGGCTGGCAGGAGGTGGATCCTCTGTGCCAGAGAGGGATTGGCGTGGACCTTGCTAGTGGACCGGTTCTAAGCTGCTACTGGTTTTCACCAGAGCCCGCCGCAAAGCGGGATGGTCTTGCAGCGGCGGTAGCAACCAGGTCGTATCCACTAGCAACGGCTCAACCTCTCTGACTGCTGAAGATAGGCGCGGTACTAGGGAGAAGACAAGAGCAAGGTCGGACGTAGCAGAAGGTCGGGGCAGGCAGCAAGGATCGTAGTCAGGGGCAACGGCAGGAGGTCTGGAACACAGGCTAGGAACACACTGGGAAACGCTTTCACTGGCACGATGGCAACAAGATCCGGCAAGGAAGGGAAGGGGAAGTGAGGTTATATAGGGAAGTGCACAGGTGAATACACTAATTAAGCCAACTGCGCCAATCAGCGGCGCAGTGGCCCTTTAAATCGTAGAGACCCGGCGCGCGCGCGCCCTAAGGAGCGGGGCCGCGCGCGCCGGGACAGGACCGACGGAGAGCGAGTCAGGTACGGGAGCCGGGGTGCGCATCGCGAGCGGGCGCCACCCGCATCGCGAATCGCATCCCGGCTGGAAGAGGTATCGCAGCGCACCCGGTCAGCAGGTCTGACCGGGGCGCTGCGATTGCGAGGATGTTGCGAGCGCTCCGGGGAGGAGCGGGGACCCGGAGCGCTCGGCGTAACAGTACCCCCCCCCTTGGGTCTCCCCATCTTCTTGGAGCCTGAGAACCTGAGGACCAGACTTTTGTCTAGGATGTTGTCCTCAGGTTCCCAGGATCTCTCTTCAGGACCACAGCCCTCCCAATCTACCAAAAAAAATTTTTTTCCTCTGACCGTCTTGGAGGCCAGTATCTCCTTTACGGAGAAGATGTCAGAAGAACCGGAAACAGGAGTGGGAGAAACAAGTTTGGGAGAGAAACGGTTGATGATGAGTGGTTTAAGGAGAGAGACATGGAAGGCATTGGGAATACGAAGAGAAGGAGGAAGAAGGAGTTTGTAAGAGACAGGATTAATCTGGCACAAGACTTTGAAAGGACCAAGATAGCGTGGTCCCAGTTTGTAACTGGGGACACGAAAGCGGACATATTTAGCGAAGAGCCATACCTTGTCTCCGGGAGCAAAAATGGGGGGGGTTCTTCTTTTCTTATCGGCAAACCTTTTCATGCGGGATGAAGCCTGTAAAAGAGAATTTTGGGTCTCTTTCCATATGGTGGAAAGATCACGAGTTACTTCATCCACAGCGGGCAAACCAGAGGGCAAGGGAGTAGGGAGGGGGGGAAGAGGGTGACGGCCGTACACCACGAAAAATGGGGACTTAGCAGAAGATTTAGAGACTCTGAAGTTGTATGAGAATTCGGCCCATGGTAGAAGATCTGCCCAGTCATCCTGGCGGGAGGAAACAAAATGCCGTAAATAGTCACCCAGGACCTGGTTAATTCTTTCTACTTGCCCATTGGATTGGGGATGATAAGAAGAAGAGAAGTTTAATTTAATCTTGAGCTGTTTACAGAGGGCCCTCCAGAATTTAGACACGAATTGGACGCCTCTATCCGAGACGATCTGCGTGGGCAAACCGTGAAGACGAAAAATGTGTACAAAAAATTGTTTTGCCAACTGAGGCGCTGAAGGAAGACCAGGAAGAGGAATAAAATGTGCCATCTTGGAAAATCGATCAACGACCACCCAAACAACAGTGTTGCCACGGGATGGGGGTAGGTCAGTAATAAAGTCCATACCAATCGGTGACCAAGGCTGTTCGGGGACAGGCAGAGGATGAAGGAGACCAGCAGGCTTCTGGCGAGGAGTCTTATCCCGAGCACAGACAGTACAGGCCCGCACAAAATCAACAACATCCGTCTCCAGAGTCGGCCACCAATAGAAACGAGAGATGAGTTGCAGGGACTTTTTGATGCCCCCATGGCCTGCGAGGTGGGAGGAGTGACCCCATCTGAGAATCCCGAGATGTTGGCGTGGAGAAACGAAGGTCTTCCCTGGAGGAGTTTGCCTGATGGAGGCCGGAGAAGTGGAGATCAGACAGTCAGGAGGAATGATGTGTTGCGGAGAGACCTCTGCTTCCGAGGCATCCGAGGAACGAGAGAGGGCATCGGCCCTAATGTTCTTGTCGGCAGGGCGAAAATGAATTTCAAAGTTAAAACGGGCAAAGAACAACGACCACCTGGCCTGGCGAGGATTCAGCCGTTGGGCAGACTGGAGATAGGAGAGATTCTTGTGATCGGTGTAAATGATAACTGGAAATTTTGATCCCTCCAGCAGATGTCTCCATTCCTCAAGTGCCAATTTAATGGCCAGTAGTTCTCGATCCCCGATGGAGTATTTTCTCTCCGCCGGAGAGAAGGTCCTAGAAAAAAACCCACAAGTAACAGCATGCCCGGAAGAATTTTTTTGTAGAAGGACCGCTCCAGCTCCCACTGAGGAGGCATCTACCTCCAATAGGAAGGGTTTAGATGGGTCAGGTCTGGAGAGCACGGGAGCAGAAGAAAAGGCAGACTTGAGCCGTTTAAATGCGTCTTCCGCTTGGGGAGACCAGGACTTGGGATTGGCATTTTTCTTGGTTAAAGCCACGATAGGAGCTACAATGGTGGAAAAGTGTGGAATAAATTGTCTGTAATAATTGGCGAACCCCAAAAAACGTTGGACAGCACGGAGTCCGGAGGGGCGTGGCCAATCCAAGACGGCAGAGAGTTTATCCGGGTCCATTTGTAATCCCTGGCCAGAGACTAAGTATCCTAGGAAAGGAAGAGATTGACATTCAAACAGACATTTCTCCATTTTGGCATAAAGTTGATTGTCTCGAAGTCTCTGAAGAACCATGCGGACATGCTGGCGGTGTTCTTCTAAGTTGGCAGAAAAAATCAGAATATCGTCCAGATACACAACAACACAGGAATATAAGAGATCACGAAAAATTTCATTAACAAAGTCTTGGAAGACGGCCGGATCTACTGTCACGATTCGGCTGGCAGGAGGTGGATCCTCTGTGCCAGAGAGGGATTGGCGTGGACCGTGCTAGTGGACCGGTTCTAAGCTGCTACTGGTTTTCACCAGAGCCCGCCGCAAAGCGGGATGGTCTTGCAGCGGCGGTAGCAACCAGGTCGTATCCACTAGCAACGGCTCAACCTCTCTGACTGCTGAAGATAGGCGCGGTACTAGGGAGAAGACAAGAGCAAGGTCGGACGTAGCAGAAGGTCGGGGCAGGCAGCAAGGATCGTAGTCAGGGGCAACGGCAGGAGGTCTGGAACACAGGCTAGGAACACACTGGGAAACGCTTTCACTGGCACGATGGCAACAAGATCCGGCAAGGAAGGGAAGGGGAAGTGAGGTTATATAGGGAAGTGCACAGGTGAATACACTAATTAAGCCAACTGCGCCAATCAGCGGCGCAGTGGCCCTTTAAATCGTAGAGACCCGGCGCGCGCGCGCCCTAAGGAGCGGGGCCGCGCGCGCCGGGACAGGACCGACGGAGAGCGAGTCAGATACGGGAGCCGGGGTGCGCATCGCGAGCGGGCGCCACCCGCATCGCGAATCGCATCCCGGCTGGAAGAGGTATCGCAGCGCACCCGGTCAGAAGGTCTGACCGGGGCGCTGCGATTGCGAGGATGTTGCGAGCGCTCCGGGGAGGAGCGGGGACCCGGAGCGCTCGGCATAACAACTGTCATCTGGGTCGTGGTAGATCGGTTTCCCAAGATGGCTCACTTTATTCCTCTACCAGGTCTTCCTTCTGCTCCACAGCTGGCGAACTACTTCTTGATGCATGTCTTCCGTTTACATGGTCTTCCACGCATATAGCTTCTCCTTGTCCTACCACCCTCAGTCCAACGGTCAATTGGAAAGGGTCAATCAAATCCTTGAGACTTATCTTCAGCATTTTATTTCAGCTCGCCAAGATGATTGGGTCGACCTTCTCCCCTGGGCTGAATTCTCATGTAATCTTAAGGATTCCGAGTCCACGAGGTCGTCTCCCTTTTTTGTTGTCTACAGACTCCATCTCCATCCTCCTTTTCCTCTCCCGTCTCCTCTGGCATGCCTGCTGTTGAGGAGCTGGTCCATGACTTCTCCACCATCTGGCAACAGACGCGACAGTCATTGTCCCAGGCTTTTTCACGCATGAAGGCGCAAGCGGATAAAGGTAGAAAATCTCCTCCGTCCTTCTCTCCTGGTGACATGGTGTGGCTTTCATCCAAATACATCCGCTTCAAGATCCCCTGTTACAAGCTCGGTCCCCGTTACCTTGGTCCCTTCCAGATTCTACAAAAGATCAATCCTGTCTCCTACAAACTCTGTCTACCTGCTATGTTACGTATTCCCAATTCCTTCCATGTCTCTCTCCTCAAGCCTCTTGTTGCAAACCGGTTTTCTCAGAAGAATCCTCCCCCAATACCTGTCTCCAGCTCATCAGATATCTACAAAGTTAAACAGATCCTTTCTGCAAAAACTGTGAGAGGTAGGCAATTTTTTTTGGTCGACTGGGAGGGTTACGGTCCTGAGGAGAGATCTTGGGTACCTGAGGAGAATATCCTGGACCGTGACCTTCTCAGGAGTTTCCTCTCTCGTAAAAGGAGGGGGAGACCAAAGGGGGGGTACTGTTAGGCTATGCGCTCCGGCCTCACACGCTGGCTGTGAGCGCATGGTCCCCTTACCTACTACTGCCGACGGGGCTGGGACTCGCACCTCGGGACGCACCCGCATGCGAGCTCCAGTCCGTCCCTCTCCGGGTGTTTCCCCTTTCTCTGCTTCCGCCTCTCTGCTCCGGCGCACGTGTCCCCGTCCCTTAGGGCGTGCGCGCCGGAGCTTTAAGATTTAAAGATCCAGTACGCTCATTAGTGTAACCACCTGTGTCTTCTTGATAAATTCCTCCACCCTCCTCAGTTCTCTGCCAGATCTTTGTTGCCTTGTGCCCTAGAGAAAGCGTTCCTTTGTATTGCCTTGCCGTGTACCAAATCTCCTGCTCTTGTGACCTTGCTTCTCTGCCGCCTGCCTACTGAACTTCTGCAATGTCCCGACTACGCTACTGTGCCGCCTGCCCTGACCTACAGCTATCCTGACTAAGAGTTGTCTCATCCCTTCTGTGCTTTGCACCTCCTCAGCCACCTGATTGGTCGAGCCGTTGCCGGGGTGTCGCCTGGCCGACCTGGGTGTCGCGTGCAGCTGCAAGCCCATCCTGCTTTGCGACAGGCTCTGGTGAAGACCAGCGGCACCTTATACTCCACTCCCTGGCACGGTCCGAGTCATCTGCCACACAGGTCCAGCGGATCCACATACAACAGAGTTCCTGTCTTCAGAAACGTGAGTGTTACATTGCTATTCCACCAGTAGAATACAGTAAACTGTTTACTATAAGACAATATAATTTAGTAGTTAAATCGTCTTTTTTTTTCTAGACTGCAATAAAGAATTCTAGGGAGGACTTATTTTCATGGTGCCTTTTCTTCTCCTTGATGATATTACTCCTATATTGTAAAGACGCTTTGGCCCCTCTTTGGTTCCTAAACATGTCTACACAATGAATGGAACAGCTCCCCTCTCTCTCTCTAATTCCTAAGTCCAGCAATACACGTTAATGCAATCCCAAATACATTCAGTATTTGCTGTGAGTTGTCACTAAATAACATAAAATAACAGACTTTCCACGTCAACCAAGAAATGCTATTTATTTCTCTCTTGTTATTGTTGCAATTCACTATATTATAAATGAGTTGTAAATTCGAGGAATTGAACTGTGGTGATACATATTTTCCTTTGCATGACTGTTGTTTTTTTTTTTTTTTTTTTACTTCCTTTAAACTCATTCTTATACAGGCTGATTGATATTCCTCTCTGATTTCTTCCTGACATGGATTATTGCTTGAATAAGAAACAACTATAAATACAAAACTCTATTATTTTTCAAACTGAATACATTGAGAAGATGAATGATACAATCCACATTTGTGACATGTAGAAGTACACTCAGTAAACTTAGTTGGGAAGAGGGAATATCTGACAGTCAAATATTCTATACTTTAACCACTTAAGGACATAGGACGTTCTCTAACGTCCTCACTACCTGGGCTTTAATGCCCAAGGATGTTAGAGAACGTCCTGTTGTATTTCCGGTCTCTGCCGCTCGCCGGGCAGAGATCGGAATTGGATGCCTGCTGAAATCCTTCAGCAGGCATCCAGGGCAAATGCTGAGGGGGGCCATATTGGCCCCCCATGTCGGCGATCGCCGCAAATCGCAAGGGAAATCGCCCTTGCAATCTGCGGCGATACCGAGCTGATCGGGTCTCTGGGACCCGATCGCCCGGTAATTTCGCATGATCCCCGCTGTCACAGACAGCCATGACCATACTGAAGACTAGGAGTGAGGTGGCAAGCCTGCCACCTCCTCCGATCCCCTGCGATTCGTCGGTTAACTAACCGACCAATCGCAGGGGGGGGGGGGATACTTCCTCCCGCCCTGCCCGGCACATGAAAGTCCGGAGAGGACGGGAGGAAGACCGGAGGACGCGGCGGGGGACGGGGGAGTGCTGGGGACCGGCCCCGGTACTTACCTCATCCCTGAAGACCCAGATCCCGGCGACAGCGGCGACATGTGAGTTGATCTTCAGCTGCGGTCGGGCCCTTTACAGCAATGCACGTCGCCGTAAAGCGACATGCATTGCTGTATTGGGACCCTGTAAACTACAACTCCCAGCATGCCCAGACAGCCCTTGGCGTCTAGGCATGCTGGGAATTGCAGTTTTGCACCATCTGGAGGTCCACAGTTTTGGGACCACTGTGCCCTTCCAGATGTTGCAAAACTACACATCCTCAGCATGCCCTTACTGTCCAGGCATACTGGGAGTTGTAGTTTTGCAACATTTGGAAGGGCACAGATTGGGAACCACTGTATTAGTGGTCTGCAAACTGTAGTCCTCCAGATGTTGCAAAACTACAACTCTAAGCATGCTGGGAGTTGTAGTTCAGCAACATCTGGCTCTAAAGATGTTGCCGAACTACTACTCCCAGCATGCCTGAGAATGCTGAGAGTTGTGGTTTTGCAACAACTGGAGGCACACCGGTTGGGAAACATTGTCTGTTTCCTAACTCAGTGTTTCCCAACCCGTGTGCCTCCAGCTGTTGCAAAACTATAACTACCAGCATGCACTGATAGACTGTGCATGCTGGGAGTTGTAGTTTTGCAACAGCTGGAGGTCCCCCCCCCCTGTGAATGTACAGGGTACATTCACATGGGCAGGGGGCTTACAGTGAGTATCAGGCTGCAAGTTTGCGATGCAGCAAATTTTGCGCGGCAGCTCAAACTCGCAGCGGGAAACTCGCTGTAATCCCCCGCCCGTGTGACTGTACCCTAAAAACACTACACTACACTACACTACCACAAAATAAAATAAAAAGTAAAAAAACACTACATATACACATACCCCTACACAGCCCCCCTCCCCTCCCCAATAAAAATGAAAAACATCTGGTACGCCACTGTTTCCAAAATGGAGCCTCCAGCTGTTGCAAAACAACAACTCCTAGTATTGCCGGACAGCCGTTGACTGTCCAAGCATGCTGGGAGTTTTGCAACAGCTGGAGGCACCCTGTTTGGGAATCACTGGCGTAGAATACCCCTATGTTCACTCCTATGCAAATCCCTAATTCAGGCCTCAAATGCGCATGGCGCTCTCACTTTGGAGCCCTGTCGTATTTCAGGGCAACAGTTTAGGGCCACATATGGGGTATCGCCGTACTCGGGAGAAATTGCCTAACAAATTTTGGGGGGCTTTTTCACCTTTAACCCCTTATGAAAAGGTGAAGTTGGGGTCTACAACAGCATGTTAGTGTAAAAAAATACATTTTTTACACTAACACGCTGGTGTTGCCCTATACTGTTCATTTTGACAAGAGGTAAAAGGGAAAAAAGCCCCCCAAAATTTGTAATGCAACTTCTCCCGACAACGGAGATACCCCATATGTGGGCGCAAAGTGCTCTGGGGGCGCACAACAAGGCCCAGAAGGGAGAGTGCACCATGTACATTTGAGGTGATTTGCACAGGGGTGGCTGATTGTTACAGCGGTTTTGACAAACGCAAAAAAAAAAAACACATGTGACCCCATTTCGGAAACTACACCCCTCACAGAATGTAATGAGGGGTGCAGTGAGAATTTACACCCCACTGGTGTCTGACAGATCTTTGGAACAGTGGGCTGTGCAAATTAAACATTTTGTACAGCCCACTGTTCCAAAGATCTGACAGACACCAGTGGGGGGGTAAATGCTCACTGTACCCCTTGTTACGTTCCTCAAGTTTCCAAAATGGTATGCCATGTGGGGGTTATTTTGCTGTCCTGGCACCATAGGGGCTTCCTAAATGCGACATGCCCCCCGAGCAAAATTTGCTCTCCAAAAGCCAAATATGACTCCTTCTCTTCTGAGCATTGTAGTTCGCCCATAGTGCACTTCAGGTCCACTTATGGGGTACCTTCATACTCAGAACAGATGGGGTTACACATTTTGGGGGGTAATTTCTGCTATTAACCCTTGCAAAAATGTGAAATTTGGGGGGAAACACACATTTTAGTGAAAAAATATATATTTTTTTTTACATATGCAAAAGTCGTGAAACTCCTGTGGGGTATTAAGGTTCACTTTACCCCTTGTTATGTTCCCCAAGGGGTCTAGTTTCTAAAATGATATGCCATGTGGGGATTTTTTTGCTGTTCTGGTACCATAGGGGCTTCCTAAATGCAACATGCCCCCCAAAAACCATTTCAGAAAAACGTACTCTCCAAAATCCCCTCGTCGCTCCTTCGCTTCTGAGCCCTCTACTGCCCCCGTCGAACAATTTACATAGACATATGAGGTGTGTGCTTACTTGAGAGAAATTGGGCTACAAATATAAGTATACATTTTCTCCTTCTACCCCTTGTAAAAATTCTAAAATTGGGTCTACAAGAACATGCGAGTGTAAAAAATGAAGATTGTGAATTTTCTCCTTCACTTTGCTGCTATTCCTGTGAAACACCTAAAGGGTTAAAACGCTGACTGAATGTCATTTTTAATACTTTGGGGGGTGCAGTTTTTATAATGGGGTCATTTGTGGGGTATTTCTAATATGAAGACCCTTCAAATCCACTTCAAACCTGAACTGGTCCCTGAAAAATAGTGAGTTTGAAAATTTTGTGAAAAATTTGAAAATTGCTGCTGAACTTTGAAGCCCTCTGGTGTCTTCCAAAAGTAAAATCATGTCAATTTTATGATGCAAACATAAAGTGGACATATTGTATTTGTGAATAAATTTTTTTTTTATTTGGAATATCCATTTTCCTTACAAGCAGAGAGCTTCAAAGTTAGAAAAATGCAAAATTTTCAATTTTTTCATCAAATTTAGGAATTGTTCACTAAGAAACGATGCAAGTATCGACAAAATTTTACCAATAACATAAAGTAGAATATGTCACGAAAAAACAATCTCGGAATCAGAATGATAGGTAAAAGCATCCCAGAGTTATTAATGTTTAAAGTGACAGTGGTCAGATGTTCAAAAAACGCTTCGGTCCTAAGGTGTGAAATGGCCTGGTCCTTAAGGGGTTAAGGAGTTGTGAACAATATATTATGTAAAGGAATAATGGCCGACATTTATTATTGTCTTTAGGGTTTATCTGCACCTTTTTTGCGCCTTTTGATTAACACATTTCTGCTGATTTTGAGTTGTAATCCACTGATTTTGGCAATACACATGATCTGGAAGGGTTTTATGAACTGTGCATTTTTGTGAAAAGGCGTAAAAAAGGCACAAAGCCAACAAACTACACCAGCCCAGAATTAGCTTAGTTATTTGGTGTATGTGAAAAGAAATTTCTGAAAACGGGACCTGCACATAATTTATCAAATGCTCTGTGACCATTTTATAAATTTGGTTCTCCTACACATTACCAGCACACAAAAAAGGTGTAGAAAAATGCTTCACTTACACCCACAATGATAAATGCCGGCCAATGTGTCTATATGTAATCTGGCATACCTTGTACAATATGTAAGAACAAAAACAATCAAAAGCGCAAAGAACATGTGCTGTTACTCCGATGGTACAGAGGTAATTAATAGTAGCGATAGTGGCAACTGCTCACCTGAAGGTGTTATGCTCAGAGCACAACACCTACTGAAGCTTGTGGACCCAATGTCAAGGTGTGAAGTCGGGAAGCAGCCTGGATCTTGTCCGTCTCTGTAGTATACAGTGGAGGTTGGGGAGTCACATCTGGAACTGCAGGGATGCAAGAGAAAAAAACGATCCTTGTGGCGCTCACCCGGTAGGTTTAAAGAAGCCATTCGTCTGAACGGCTTCTTTAAACCTACCGGGTGCGCGCCACGAGGATCGTTTTTTTCTCCTGCTTCCCTGCAGTTCCAGATGTAAGCTGGCATACCATGATACACAGATAATGTCTTGTCCTTCCTCCTATGACAGCTTTTGTGTGCCTATTCAGATGAAGTCACAAAGTACAGCACCACAATACAAAGGCAAAACTACAGACATGATAGCCCTGAGAGCAGTGTGCATGTATCCTATATACCAGCGCTGCCCTCAAGTATCTCCAACAGGTCATGATTTGAGGATATCCCTTTCAGAGAATACTTGTGGTGATGCCTGATGCACTGACTATAATAATATCACCTGTAAAAGACTAAAGAAATCCTGAAAACATGCCCTGTTGGGCGTACTGAAGGACAGCGCTTGGGAAACAATGCTATACAATGTATGTAAAAGTAGCAAATAAAGTCACTGGTGGACAACTATTTCTAGGCAAAGCTTTTACTTTGGAGGATTGAGTTTTCCTTGATTTAGTTCCAACAATTTCCTAGATCAAATATTTTAATTACCGTATTTAACGGGGTATACCACGCACCGGCCTATAACACGCACCCTCATTTTACCAAGGATATTTGGGTAAAAAAAGTTTTTTACCCAAATATCCATGGTAAAATGAGGGTGCGTGTGTGCGCGTGTATACCCCGATACACCCCCAGCAAAGGCAGGGGGAGAGAGGCCGTCGCTGCCCGCTTCTCTCCCCCTGCCTTTCCTGTGGTCTAGAGTGCTGCTGCCGGCTCTTCTCTCCCCCTGGCTATCGGCGCCGCTGCCCGTTCTGTCCCCTTGACTATCGGTGTCGGCGCCGATAGCCAGGGGGAGAGAAGCGGCGCCGACAGCCAGGGGGAGAGAAGGGGCAGCGGCACCCATTGCCGGCGCCGCTGCCCCGTTGCCTCCCCCCATCCCCGGTGGCATAATTACCTGGGTCGGGTCCGTGCTGCTGCAGGCCTCCGGCGCGCGTCCCCTGCGTCGTTGCTATGCACGGCGCGGCGCACTGACGTCATGCGCCGCGCCGTGCAGCGCATAGCAACGACGCCGGGGACGCACGCCGGAGGCCTGCAGCAGCGCGGACCCGACTCAGGTAATAATGCCACCGGGGATGGGGGGAGGCAACGGGGCAGCGGCGCTGGCAATGGGTGCCGCTGCCCTTTATCTCCCCCTGGCTGTCGGCGCCGCTTCTCTCCCCCTGGCTATCGGCGCCGGCACCGATAGTCAGGGGGACAGAACGGGCAGCGGCGCCGATAGCCAGGGGGAGAGAAGGGCCGGCAGCAGCGCTCTAGACCCCAGGAAAGGCAGGGGGAGAGAAGCGGGCAGCGACGGCCTCTCTCCCCCTGCCTTTCCTGGGGGTGTATCGGCGTATAACACGTACATAGACTTTAGGCTAAAAATTTTAGCCTAAAAAGTGCGTGTTATACGCCGATAAATACGGTAAACATGACTACTTCCCTACTTCACATCTCAGCATTTATGGCATATACACAGAATAAAAGTCTAAAAGATGTGGGTCAATTTCTTGAATGTGCACCGAGGATCCCTTTGACCTCTTTCACCCTGATTGCAGTGGCCAGAGGTGGTTGGGAAGCCAAAAACAGTGGGACAGGCAGTTTTACATGCTTTATGAAACTCATGGAGGCTCATGGAAGATGCATAAACAGAATTGGATGACGAGATATGTTGTTTCAGTATCCACAAACTTTCCAGGATACTTGTCTAGCACAGCGTCTGTGCACCTTGGACTTTTCTCAGAATAATTTGTTTACATGACCCCCATCCTCCATTTCTTTCATGAGTTGCACCCAAATAGGTTTTTTTTGTACTATAGTAACATAGTTCATTAGGTTGAAAAAAAAACGTATGGCAAAAAAACGGATGGAACAGTATGGAAAAAAGTAAACCGTATGCGTTTTTAAACAGTATACTGTTTTTAAAAGTGCATACAGTTCCGTCAGTTTTTATAGAAAAAAAACCCAGATGTTTTTGAAAATTTTGTCCATTTTTAATGGGAGGGGTCTTTGGTGGGGACTTTAGGATTCAAATCCGCATGTGCAAAGTAAAAACGTATACATTTTTCCCGTATGGAACTGTATACATGTGCATTTCCCATTGACGTCCATGTTAAAAAAAAACGTATGCGGTTGCAGTATAAATGCACAACTGCATTTGGGGTTGAGCACCTCCAGCCATTTGAAACCACGTTTTTTGTTGTTGTTTAAAAATTTATACTTGGAGGTGTGTAAACTCCATATGTTAATGCGCCTTGAACATTTTCCAGGCAGCATTAAGGTTGCACCTGTGAGGCCATGCACCTATATCAGCCAACTTGGGTGGGGCTTGTAGCCTGTCTCTCCCTCCTCCCATTGTATGTGTGCTCAGTCACACTGGAGGGAACTGGGAGCAGGCTGCATGTCGGCCTAGTGCTGCTGTAATTGCCCACTGGCCCCTGGTTTTTGCTTATTACTCACAGGTAGGTTAGCGTTAGGTCCCGCGCCATTTGAGAAACCTTGGCGTCGGTGTGCGGGCTCTGGTGTGTCCTTCATATAAGGATACACTGACGAATGTCTCAATTTTAACATCAGTGTTGAGGGATAGCCAATGTCATTGTATACATCTACCACTTTAGTGCACCTAAATTTCTGTATTGCAAGATCGTCTTTTACCAACTTTAAAGCTTCGGCACTGCGTGTCCTCAGTTCTGTAGCCAGAGAATTACTTTAACCCCTTCCCGCAAATTGACGTTTATAAACGTCCTAAGTGCGGTCCCTGTCTATGACGCGGGGTGCAGCCTATTCACAGCCGGGACCCGCGTACCGCATCGAAAGTGAAACTAAATGCTTCCCGGCTGCTCAGTCGGGCTGATCGGGGTCATCGCGATAAAATCGCGAGGCCCCGATCAGCTACCCGGAGAGAAATAGGTCGTCCGGGCTCCGATTGATTACTCCCAGCCTGAGTTACAGACTAGAGCAATCAATCACCGATTTCGCTGATTGTTGCCATGCAACAGCAAGGCAGCAGTCTGTGAATGAAATCAGCCATTGCAAGCTGATAGGTCTCTATGGCACCTATCAGCTTGCAAAAAAAAAGTGTACAAAAAAAGTTAACCCTTTCAGGTATTCCCTTCTGAATTAATAGTTTAAATCACCCGGCATTTCCTAGTAACAAACTAAAACAGTGTAAATAAAAATAAAAATACACATATGTGGTATCACCGCATGTGGAAATGTACGAATTATAAAAATATATCGCTTTTTAAACCACACATTCAATGGCGTATGCGCAAAAAAAATTCCAAAGTCCAAAATAGCTCATTTTTGATCACTTTTTATACCACATATAAAATAAAATAAAAAGTGATCAAAAAGTCTGATCAGAACACAAATGGTACCGCTAAAAACTTCAGATCATGGCGCAAAAAATGAGCTCTCATAGCCCTCTGAAAGCAGAAAAATAAAAAAGTTATAGGGCTCAGAAAATGACAATTTTAAACGTATACATTTTCCTGCATGTATTTATGATTTTTTTCTGAAGTAATGCACAATCAAACCTATACAAGTAGGGTATCATTGTAACCGTATGGACCTACAGAATAAAGATAAGGTGTCACTTTTACCGAAAAATGTACTGCGTAGAAATGGAAGCCCCCAAAATTTACAAAATGGCATTTTTTCTTCAAGTTTGTCGCACAATGAATTTTTTTTCCTGTAAAGTAGAATTGGTGGCGCAAAAAATAAGCCATAATACAGATTTTTAGGTGTAAAATTGAAAGGGTTATGATTTTTTAAAGGCAAGGAGGAAAAAACGAAAATGCAAAAACGTGAAATCGGTCAGTCCTTAAGGGGTTAAGTGTCTGATTCTATATTATTCAATAAACAAAAGCACTTTTGTCATAGTGGTTCTTGTATCTTCTTTGATTTCAAACATGAATGTGTGTACGCTCTCTATGTTATCTCTGATGAAAAGAAATTCATCTGTCTGGAGGTTTCCCTGCGGGTGGACTCCACATGTGACTTCATGTGTTTGGATGCAAACAAAGCATTTAGGAAGCAGATTGTTAGACCTAAATAATATGGAGCCTTGGTTCATTATAAAGTGACCATGTGAGGTAAGGTTTTAAATGAAATTGACATCTCTACAGGTACAAAACATAAAATATATAGAACTGAAACACCCAGTGTATTTTAAATCTTAAATACGCAACATAAAATATGCTGCATATACGCTACGTGTGACCCTACTCTAAAAGTAAAGTGTCCACCAACGAAAAACATTTTATTTTTTCAACCTAATAAGCACCCACTATTCTTTCCTGATATATTTTATAATACATCTTTAGATTGGTCAGAGCTGAGTTATTCCAAAGCAGTGTTTCCCAGCCAGGATGCCTCCAGCTGTTACAAAACTACAATATGCACATACAGCCAAACTGTCTGAGAATGCTGGGCGTTGAAGTTTTGCAACATCTTGAGACAGCCTATTTAAGTAAAACTGTTTTAAAGCTCCTGCTTGCTTGCATAAGCACTCATTCCTAAATGTGTATGCTGTTCACACTTGACTTCATATTAACATATTTTAATGGTATGTAATAAAGGATAAAAAACTTTACATGAACTATACATGAATATGAACTGGCTGGTATATTTGATTTTTCTGCTGTTGCATACTTAGGTAGGAAATGCATTTAATTCATCCTTAAAGGGGTACTCCAGTGGAAAACGTTTTTTTTTTATTTTTTTTTTTAAATCAACTGGTGCCAGAAAGTTAAACAGATTTGTAAATTACTTCTATTAAAAAATCTTAATCCTTCTAGTATTTATTAGCTGCTGAATACTACAGAGGATTTTTTTTCTTTTTTTTTCACAGAGCTCTCTGCTGACATCACAAGCACAGTGCTCTCTGCTGACATCTCTGTCCATTTTAAGAACTGTCCAGAGTAGAAGAAAATCCTCATAGCAAACATATGCTGCTCTGGACAATTCCTAAAATGGACAGAGAGGTCAGCAGAGAGCACTGTGGTCATGATTTCAGCAGAGAGCTCTGTGTTCCAAAAAGAAAATAATTTCCTCTGCAGTATTCAGCAGCTAATAAGTACTAGAAGAATTAACATTTTTTAATAGAAGTAATTTACAAATCTGTTTAACTTTCTAACACCAGTTGATTTAAAAAAAAAAATATTCCACCGGAGTACCCCTTTAAATGGGCACTGTTAGTATCAGAAACTTTGTATATATTGTACATCTTAGCGATGCTGTATATAATGTTATTTCCTTTTTATAGAAATCATGTCTTATAAAAAAATAAGTCCACTAGGGGTCCCCATACCATCTAGATCATAATCCTGTCCACTGCAGCATCAGGCTGGGACAAAGTCCAGGAAGTAAGGGCAGGACTAGCACTATCTCTGTGCTCACTCCTGTCCTGTCTATAAAAAAAAAACAAAGAAGAGTGGGTTACAGAATGGTCTGCAGTGATTGGATGACAATACCCAGCACAGTACAGCAGACTCAGGGAGGAAGTGAATGCATGGTGAGTGCAGGCAGGCTCAGTGCTTGCCTTGGACATGTCTGTTCCTGAGCAGTGGATGTCAGAGTGACTGGAAAATACAATGGATTGATTTGTGAACCAAATAGAGAAGCTAGACACTTAAAAAAGACATACAAAGCATCCGTATTACCTAGTGAGTAATATATATATATATATATATATATATATATATAAACATTATTATATCCTTTAACAGTTTTACTGCACATTATATTTAACAGAGTTTATAACATAAGATATAACATAATGCATCTGCTTGCATAAGTTGCATATCCAATTAATTTTAATCAGATTCAATTCTGCTAAATAAACAACTGTGTACTGACACATGGATTATTATTGGAGCTAATTTGTTTTAATCAGATTTCATGCAAATAGTCTACCATGCATTATAAGTGCATGTAAACTGCAAAAGCAACTTGAACACATTGCATTTTTAATGTTCAAACCTAAAGCACGAGATCATTAATGGAAAAAAAAAAGCCTATGTTCACATTGCCTTCTACATCTCCTTGAACTCAGCAGGCAAAACTGAAATGCAAATTCCATCTGATTTCATCACTCAGCTAGGAACAAGATGATATTAAGTAGACTGGAATAATGATATTTAACTTCATAACTATAATTTTTTGTTAGACATACAAATAATGTTAAAATATTTTACGTTTATGTTATTGTGAAGAAGAAGGTATTATTGGCAAATAGAAGTACTGTAACTGGAAGCTGATCATCACCCGATCCACTTTAGCTTGCCTACCACGCTACAGCTACTTAAAGGGGTACTCCACCCTGAGTCATCCTATCCTCTATCCAAAGGATAGGGGATAACATGTCTGATCGCAGGGGTCCCACTGCTGGGAACCCCTGTGATCTTGGCTGCGGCACCACAGACATCCAGTGCACAGAGCGAAATTTGCTCTGTGCCCGATTACTGGCGATGTGGAGTGGAGGCTCGTCACGGTCACACCACGCCCCCTCAATGCAAGTCTAGGGGAGGGTGCGTGATGGCTATCACGCTCCTTCCCTTAGACTTGCATTTAAGGGGCATGGCCGTGACATCACAAGCAGGGCGTGGCCGTGACTTCACAAGCCTTTGGCACCACACCCAATGCTCTAATCGGGCAGAGTACCCCTTTAGTCCATTACTTGTTGTCTTCTTGTTTTAAAGTTTATAACACTCATCAGGTTTTTTGATGCAGAAATTAAGCTGCAGAATATCCACCACGGTAACCTGCACATGTGAACGTATCCTTACTGCTGTTGCTAACTCTTTTCTATTTAATTTTGGTGGTTAAAAACACTACGCCAGTGCCTCTACTATACTATTTTTGGATCCTAAATTTCCAACAACCTGAGCCTTTGACTTTGTCCCCAGCTTGATTTTTACCTGCTTTGGTTCTACGTGGCTAAGGGCATGACTAAATTCTGCAAAATCCTAAGATGTAGTCTAACACATTGATACTCATTGGGGGAGATCTACTATCATTGTCTATTCTCTACAGTAGTTTAGAAGAGAAAAGTCTCTGAGCATGGGTCTATTATCCGTGCAATTTATGAAATGTCGCACAGTGTTTAGTAAATCTTGCGAATGGACATTATTGTCTATTCTACACAGCACTTTAGATGAGAAAAGTCTCATAAAAGTCGCAGAGCCGGAGACAAATATGTCAAAAGTCACGTGTTTAGTATGACGGACTTCCCGCCCCACAGAAAGTAAACTATAAAGCGAACATCTTGTATGTCTTCTGTGAGCTTCCGGCTGGTTACACTTGCTTTCGTACTTAGGTTCTGTTATTTGTAGAATAAATTTGATCTCTCCAAACCACATTTTTGTTAAAGTATTTCTCTCTATCTATTCTTTAATGTTTATAATTTTTTTTTTAAAGCATTCTAAGTTAGCCCTCAACTCTGTTAGTCTAAGTTCAAAAGGAGGATCATCCATGTGGTAATCGTCCAGAATGGTAAACTAGGTTCACATGATGGAAATTCCGAATTCCGGATAGGAATTTGGGACGGAGATTCTGCTGCAGCAGTCACGTTTAATTCAATGTGACTCTGCTGCTCAGTGCATATGGTGGAATTTCCATGTCAGATCTTTAATGAATGGAAATTCCTTTGTCCGTGTCTGCACAGAATGAATGTGGTCATTCTTTGTGCGGAAGCCTCACGGAATGCATAACTGTCTATGAGACAGCGCAATCCTGTGCGGTCCAAGCGCTGGAAGATTCTGCCAGGACTGTACGGAATGTGCGCTTAGAGATTGTCCATGTGGACATTCTGAGGAGAACATAGCCTTAGGCACAGTCATTATTGAGCAGCATAGTGTCATGGAAATGAAAAGGGGGAGATTGATGACAACATGTGTAGAGGAGGAGTGGTACAGTGACCAGAGCAGATCAGATTGCTTTTTCAATTTTTTGCAGGTCTCAACACAATTAAATTAGTTTTTTTAGAAGGAATCGGATTGGTTGCCATGAAAAACTGCACCATGCTACCACTACACATGTTTTATTTACAATTCTCCAGAGACTAAATTGCACCATGCGCATGCCGTAAATTCATACGCTTTCTTCGAATCAGCTGCAAAAGTGAAATTGGAGCACTAAAATATATAGAAAACAAAAACAAAAAAGAAAATAGCTTCAGATATCTACAAGGATAACAAAAATGTAAAAAATAAAAAAATTAGGATTAAACTGTATTATTTTAGAATTTTATATATTATTAGATTAGATTACCCTTCATATTCAAGCTAAAATGTAATTTTGAAACGTAAACTGCACTGTGTCGCATGGTACATCCCAAAAAATTGGCTTCCTACTAACTATTTAGATTGAATTTCCGTCGGGTCTGATATGGTCTGACATTTCGGCATATTTTCCGTTGATGATACTTTTTTGAGACTTTCCAATAAAAGTCTCAATTGATAAATTCCTGACCACTGCACTTTATCCTCTTTTGCAGACCACTATACTATTTCTGCGGAGAAGGGGTCTTAAGCAAAAGTCTCAACTATAAAGACTGAGACTTTCTGAGAGACAAATATAGACCATCTAAACTGGTCTAAACAGTTTGATAAATCTCCCCCATTAGGTCTAAATAATGAGCAGGCAAGTCCATACCACCTTGTGTAGGTTAGAGTTGAAGATAATACTTTAGGTTACTTATGGTATTTAACCTGTGAACTCCATTTGTTGCCAAATGATGCCTCCCATAATGCAGTGCTTGTGATTGTCAACACATGATGCAAGCTTAAAGGGGTAATCCGGTGGAAAACAATCAACTGGCTCCAGAAAGTTAAGCAGATTTGTAAATTACTTCTATTAAAAAATCTTAATCCCTCAGGTAATTATCCTCTGCTGTATATTACAGAGGACGTGAGGAAGTTGAGTTGGTCTTTTCTGTCTGACCACAGTGCTCAATGCACAGCAGCTGATACGTACTGGAAGGATTAATATTTTTAATAGAATAATTTACAAATCTGTTTAACTTTCTGGCACCAGTTGATTTGGAATTTTTTTTTTCAACCGCAGAACCCTTTAAGTTTAGCAACACCTACAGAGACACAGTTTGAAGACACTTACACTCTCTGGCCATACTTAAAGGCAATCACTAGAGATGAGCAAATTTTTTGAAAAATTTGATTCAGCCGATTTGCTTAATATTCTGAAAAAATCCAGTTTGGTCCAAATTTATTTGTGGCGAATTGCTATTAAAAATGGCTATTTCTGGACTACAGGGAGCCTCAAAAGGGGTGTAGAACACTTTGCCTTGCCGTAACACGCATAGGAAGTGTGCTGTGTTAGTGAAGTAATACTGTTATTCAGTATGACATGCAGATTAGAGGTGTCACTATTAGAATCACTGTAGAAGAGAGGAACAATGGCAGAGCCTGGAGGTTGCATCAGTATGAGGAGACCATGTAGTGCCTGAATGACACAGCAAGGAGGTGGCGGCAGCATAAGGAGACCATATAGTGGATTAATAACACAGCCTGGAGGTGGCGGAAAAATGAGTAGACCATATGGTGGCTGAATGACACAGCCTGGAGGTGGTGGAAGCATGAGGAGACCATAATCTGGCAGAATAACACAGTCTGGAGTTGGTGGCAGCAAGAGGAGACCATATAGTGGCTGAATGACACAGCCTGGAGTTGACGTCAGCAAGAGGAGACCATATAGCGGCTGAATGACACAGCGTGAAGGTGGTGGCAGCATGAGGAGACCCTATAGTGCCTGAATGACACAGCTTGGAGGTGGCGGCAGCATGAGGAGACCATATAGTGGCTGAATGACCCAGCCTGGAGGTGGCAAAAGCCTGACAAGACCATAGGGCCTCACAATTGAAAAGATTAAAGATATTTTTTAACATTTAAATTGATTTCAAATAGATGAACTGAAAAAGTTTTATTATATATTATATTATATTTTTATTATATATATTATATGTGCCAGCAGCATGAGGAGACCACATGGAGGCACAGTGACACAGCCTGGAGCTGGCAGCAGCATGAAGAGACCATTATCTGGCAGAATGACACAGCCTGGAGTTGACAGCAGCAAGAGGAGGCCATATGGTGGCTGAATGACACAGCCTGGAGCTTGCATCAGTATGAGAACATATGGTGGCTGAATGAGACAGTCTGGAGGTCGCATTAGCATGAGGAGAACATATGGTGGCAGTATGAGACAGCCTGGAGTTGGCATCAGCATGACGAGCACATACAGTGGCAGTATGAGACAGCCTGGAGCTGGCATCAGCATGAGGAGAACATATGGTGGCAGAATGAGACAGCCTGGATCTGGCATCAGCATGAGGAGAACATATGGTGGCAGTATGAGACATCCTGGAGCTGACATCAGCATAAGGAGAACATATGGTAGCAGAATGAGACAGTCTGGAGCTGGCATCAACATGAGGAGAACATAAGGTGGCAGAATGAGACAGCCTGGAGCTGGCACCAGCAAGAGGAGAACATATGATGGCAGAATGACACAGCCTGGAGCTTGCATCAGCATAAGGAGAACATATGGTGACAGTATGAGACAGCCCAGAGCTCGCAACAGCATGTAGAAAACATATGGTGGCTGAAAGAGACAGCCTGGAGCTGGCATCAGCATGAGGAGAACATATGGTGGCAGTATAAGACAGACTGGAGCTGGCATCAGCATGAGGAGAACATATGGTGGCAGTATAAGACAGCCTGGATTTGGCATCAGCAGCATCAGGAGTCCTGAAAGTGACCTGGTGACAGAGTGGGGTGGTGGGTGGCAATACCAGTACCCAGTGACGAAGGTGGGTGAAAAAAGGAGAACTTGGCAGCAAATGTGTGGCATCAAATGCGGGTGGCAGCATCAGAATAGTAGCTGAGGCAGGTTTGCGGAAGAAAACAGTCTCTTTTGTAAAAGTTTTAGTGTACACGAGTGAGTATTGAGCATATGCAAAGAAAGCTGTGCAAAAAACACCATGTGCCACCTATACCACCAAGTATGGATGTGATGCAAAGACCTCTAAAAGGTGGAAGGGAACAACGTATGGTCCATTGTAACCAGTGGGGGTAAAAACTTCCCCTGTAAGGCTCTGCTCTTGCACTATTCCCTTCTTGGCAAGTGTTACTTGCCCTAAAAAGGGCAGCCCCACACAGGAGCCTCTCCCTGTTTCCATCTACAAACACTGCCATTTCCCAGCGGTTTTAGGTGGAAATAGGGAGAGATTCCTGTGTGGGGCCTCCTTTTTAAGACAAGTAATACTTTCCTCGAAAAGGTGGAAGGGAACAACGTATTGTCCATTGTAGCAGGTGGGGGTAAAAACTTTCCCTGTAAGGCCCTAGTCTCGCCCTATTAATTCCCTTCTTGGCAAGTATTACTTACCCTAAAAAAGGTGGCCCCTCACAGGAAACTCTACCTATTTCCACTTAAAAACCCTTAGAAATGGCAGTCTTTGTAGGTTGAAATAGGGAGAATTTCCTGCGTGGGGCTGCCCTTTTTAGGGCGGGTAAAACTTGCCAAGAAGGGAATTAATAATGTGAGAGTAGGGCCTTACAGGGGAAGTTTTTACCCCCATCGTTTACAACGTTGTTCCCCTCCACCTATTAGAGGTCTTTGCATCAACTGACTATGTAGGATGTCTCTGTAGTAGGTCTGTTTGTCCTCCCTCTCAGTGGGTGTTAAAAAAGCCCCCATTTTGTGCCGGTAGCGAGGGTCCAATAAAGTGGAGAGCCAGAAGTCATTCCGCTGCCGAATGGTGACAATTCGGCAGTCACTACGCAAGTAAGTAAGCGTGCATCGTGCCATTTGTACAAGTGACTCGGTAGAGACTCCTTCCCTCCATCTCCACTGCATACTGCCACGATGTGTCTGTGTCCTCTGTCTCACCTTCCTTATAACCCTCTAGCTCTTCTGGCTGCTCCTGCTCCTCCTCTACTGTCAGATGACTAGAAAAACCACCCATTTCGTGAAACCTAAACTGTGCTCCACTGTCACCCTCCCCTTCCTTCTCCTCTTCCAGTTCAGCCCCCACAGGGATCATGTGGCCGTGAGATGAAGGCACCACGTCTCCAGTGCCTTTACCAGTGGAATGATGTAGTTCATTCCATAATCCTGGTGACTGACTAATAATGTGGCTTCCTCAAAGTGCCTGAGCAATAGGCAGGTGTCAGGTATGAGCTGCCACTGGTTGGCATTGAAGTTACACAGGGGAGTCACCCTATCCGTTTGGTCCACACACAAAATGTGGATGGAGGGTAATTTATCCAACCACTATTTACAATTGATCAACTAAGTGATCATTAATACCCTAATTTTACCATCCACTGATTAATTATTTTGATATAAAACGTAATTTTTATTATTATTATTATTATTATTATTATTATGCATATTATTAACAACCCAACAGGTGGTCTCTATATGGAATTACAAGTATTCTTAAAGCATGTAACTACATGCTAATAGTGCATATTGTTGCGGTAGCAGTCCCCAAACCAAACTCATGTCTAGAGACCAAGCTGTTGATTTTAAAAGCATAAACACATGCCCCCCCATCCGCTTGGATCATCAAGAAATCAGTGATGGCTTTTCTCTGTTCATATAGTCGGTCCAACATATGGAGGATGGAATTTCAACGTGTGGAAACATCGCAAGTCAGACTTTGTTGGGGGATACCGTTCTGACGCCGCAGCTCAAGGAGGGTGTGCATTGTGGTGTACAAGTGAGTGAAGTGCATGCAAACTCTTAGCAGTTCCTCCCCTGTGTGACTCAGTTCGCCAAGGCAAACCATGTGAAGAACAGCATGACACCGCAGTGCCCTGCACACATGGTATGCTGGAGGGGCACTGAGACTTGTCCGTGTAGTGGAGGCTGAGGACACGGGGGAGGATGAGGAGGCGGCGTTGCACACTGTCACAGGACCAGCAGCCTGATAGCGGGGAGACGGAAGCTGCGTGACCTGTCCAATTTGTTGTTGTGGCTGTGCAGGAACCACATTTACCTAGTGGGCCGTAAAGGACATGTATTGTACCTTACCTTAGTTACAGCTCCACATGTTGGCACTGCCGTGCACTTTGGTACACACCGACAGGCTCAAGGACTGGCCCACCTTCTGTTCCACAAAATTGTGCAGGGCTGGTACTGCCTTTTTCGCAAATAAATGAAGGCTTGGGACTCTCCACCTCAGCTTGGCACAAGCCATCATTTCTCTTAAAGGTGCAGAGTCCACCACTTGAAAAGAGAGGGACTGCAGCACCAGCAACTTGGACAGTAGCACATTCAGCTTCTGCGCCATTGGATGAGTGGGAACATACTGTTGTCTCTTGGACATGGCTTCGCCTATGGATTGCTGGCGGAATGACTGACTCGAAGTAAGAGGAGCAGGAGCATATGGAGCGACAGAAGATGGGCATGCACACAGCTCCCTTCGGCTGAGGTGGTGGAGCCTTGGCTGGCTGAAACGGAGTGGCACGCCACTGGGTGATACAGAAGGCTGGACCACTGCATCAGAGCCACGGTTCTCCCAGTCTGCTTTATGGTGACACTGCATATGTTGACGCAGGGCTGTGGTGCCAACATTGGGACCTTGGCCATGCTTCACCTTCTGCCGACACATCTTGCATGTGGCCAGCTTAACATTCTACAGATGCTTGATGAAAAACTGCCACACCGCCGAGTAGCTGATTTCCCCCCCAAAAGTCTGCACTGATTGACTGCTACTGCCGCCAACTCCTGGAACCCCTGTTCCACTACCTCCCAAGAAGGTAGGCTGCCGCAAAGCAGGTGGTCTGCCATGGGCACATTTGGCTCTAGACTTCCCACTTGTGCCACCATGCTGACTCCCAACCATGCTACCACCTTGCTGGCTCAGTTGCTGCCGGATGGGCAACCTGCAACCCTCTTCTCTTGAAGATGCTGAAGCCGCTTCTGCACCCGGCTCCCAAGTGTGATAGGCTTCATCATCATTGAGTTGTTTCTGCACGTCATTGATGTCCTCCTCAGGTTCCTCAACAGTGTCTGCTTCTGAAGCCTGAATGCTCACATCACCACCTCCCATGCCACACTCCTCATCACTACTTGCCCGCCTAGTGGAGTATGCGGCGGATGTCTCCTCAACTTCTTGGCTGGGCAGTAGCTGCTGACTGTCCTCTAATAGATCGTTCTCACTAAATAGTGGAACTGAACCCACAGCATACGTGGGGGAGGGAATAGCATAGGACAGAGGCAATGGAAGGAAAGGGACTGCTCCCGAGCCATGCCTACTGAGGATTGTGTCTGAGGAACCCACCGACTGTAGACTAGGGGTGTCAGATGTCACTTGTGATGAAGTGGATGTCCGTTTTAACCAATCAATGATGGAAGATGGGTTGCTGGTCGAGACAGGTCCGCTAGCTGATACCAGAAGCTCAGGCCTTTCACTGCGACACTGCTGCCACTTGCCCCTAGTCTGCTGCGACTTTGCCTGCGCCTGATCAATTTAGGCCTCTGCCACTCCTCTGTGCACATCCTGGCACTTCTCTGCCTGACATACTTAGTGCGTATATGAGGGTTGGACAATACGCTCCACTACGCTTAAAAATGTATTTGCCTACAACACCAGCAGGTGTGTACTTTTGGCTGGCCTTTCACAGTAACTAGACCCTTAGGACTATAACAGGAACAAAATGGTACACCTTGTAGATGTAGATAAGTGGTATGCACTAATGAAGGGAGTACAGTACGCTCCACTATGCTTAAAACAGTATCTGTCTACAACAGCAGCAGGTGCATACTTTTGGCTGGCCTTTCACAGTAACTGGGCCCTTAGGACTATTAGAGGAACAAAATGTTACACCACGTAGATGTACGTACGTGGTATGCACTTATGAGGGGAGTGCAATATGCTCCACTACATTTAAAACAGTATGCGTCTACAACAGTAGCAGGTGTGTACTTTTGAATGGCCTTTCACAGTAACTAGGCCCTTAAGATTTTAAAAGGAACAAAATGCTACACCACGTAGATGTACGTGCATGGTATTCACTTATGAGGGGAGTACAATATGCTCCACTATTCTTAAAACAGTATTTGTCCACAACACCAGCAGGTGTGTACTTTTGGCTGGCCTTTCACAGTAACTAGGCCCTGAGGACTATAACAGGAACGAAATGGTACACCACGTAGATGAACGTACGTGGTATGCACTACGTTTACAAACAGTATTTGTCTAGAACAGCGGCAGGTATGTACTTTTGGCTGGCCTTTCACAGTAACTAGACCCTTAAGACTTTAACAGGAAATAAAATGGTATACCACCTATGAACGCACAGATTACACTTAATAGAAGACAATACGCTCCGCTACGCAACCTGTATTAGGCAATAATAGCTGGTGATTATGGCTTTTAGTGCTCTGCTCACTCTAACTGGCTGGCTACTATTAGCTTTTCAGTTGTTGTACACACCAGTGCTGCAGCACACAGTCACTGTGTACTACACCCAAAACTGCACTCTCTCTCTCAATCTCTTTCCCTTCCCTATTAGTGCTTCTAGCCTGCATTTGGGCTTGAGGTGAATCGCTGCTGTAATAATGATTTTCTGTGCAACACACACTGTTCTCTGTCCCTCTCTCTCTCTGCAATAAAACGCTGATGTGACTGGCCGCAAGATGGCTACCGATTATATAGGGCTGTGACATCACAGGGGTTGCTGGCTGCTGATAGGCTGCATGCTGCATGTGATTAAGGGTCATTCCATCTACCTATGTTCCTGCCTTCTCAGCATTCCTTGCCCCATATCCTGACATGTGGAGCCGCCATCTTAGATGCCCTGGAGCCTGGACCAAACCAAAAACATATTGCAATCATGTTCCTCCAGTTCCTAAATGATACAGTACCTGGAAACTCTATATTTATATATAAACTTTTTCTTTGATGTATGCTAATGAGGCATTGAGTTCAATGCATGTTATTTAGGCTAGACTAGTTGAGCTTTTCTTGATCATCCCGCTCAGACCCATTCTCTGGTCTCCAGCAGCACCAGTGGCATGTGCATTGTGTCAACAAAGCTGAGGAAATACACCACTTTACCCAATGAAGTAATTGTAGTGTCTTTAGCTTCATCAGGGCAATGCACATGGAGCTATAGGAGATAAATCATTGCCACTAAGGTACATATTTTTAAAGTTACAGACATAATTGATTTTGACATCTTTGGGATGCTATATGTTAAAGGACATACTGGCTGTTTAGTAGGCTCAAACCCAGTGACAGGTTCCCCTTTCCTCTGAAGCAATCCCGGGGATTTAACAAATCAATAAAAAAATATTATATATGTATATTATATATGGCTTTGGTGTATAAAAGAAGCTATACCTACCCTACTCATCACAGCTGCTGGTGATGAGTTGACGCCATGGCAACCACCCCCTCAGTTATTAAAGGGGTACTCCCCTGGAAAAAACATTTTTAAATTAACTGGGGCCAGAAAGTTTAACAGATCTGTAAATTACTTCTATTTACAAATCTTAATCCTTACAGTACTTATCAGCTGCTATATGCTCCACAGGAAGTTTTTTTCTTTTTATAATTTCCTTTCTGTCTGACCACAGTGTTCTCTGCTGACACCTCTGTCCATTTTAGGAACTGTCTGGAGTGGGATAGGTTTGCTATGGGGATATTCTCCTAATCTGGACAGTTTCTAAAATGGACAGAGGTGTCAGCAGAGAGCACTGTGGTCAGACAAAAAGGACTTTCAAAAAGAAAAGAACTTCCTGTGGAGCATATAGCAGTTGATAAGTACTGGAAGGATTAAGATTAAATAGAAGTAATGAATTTTTTACTCCTGGACAACTGTTTTAAGACATAAAGTATCCACTGACATAGTTTTGTTTTCAGAAAGTACCCAAATTGTTAGGTTGGGTATACCATCACATTAAACAGCCATAGTGAGCTTTATAATAAGGTCAGAAAATGAGCCTATAACATGACATTTCTCTTACTACCTGATACTGTTCTCCTACACTTCACACTGCTTCTTCTTGTGCTGGTGGCTGAGCCAATTTAATTAACTGATATAAAAAAAAATATCCCTCCGATCAATTAATTTACATAAACCCAGTAGGAAGTGAAGCTCCAAATAAAAAAGAAAAAAATTGGAAAGGTCTTGTAGTTATAATACAGTTCACATGTCACACTGAACATTTTCCAATTTAATTGAAAACATATTGCTTTAATAATTCCTGTTACAGTACATGAAGATTACCGCCTGGTGCTGCTGAATAATAATGATAATTTATTGTAATGTATAGCCCTTTGATATGCTTAACTGATTTCAAACAGGTTAATTGTATCATCTGTTTGATGAAAAGTTTCCAAGTAGCTATACATTACTTACTGCAAGGTAAAAGCAGCTTGCCAAACATTGAGACTTTTCCAGGTTCGGCTCGCAAATGACCTCAGTGACCTGTTACCTGCATTACGATGTCCAAATTCTGCCCTACAAATCCCAGCAGTATGATTGCAGAAGGAGCCTATAGAAAGATATCATACAATGCAGTTTCTCCTCCACCTGACTAGTAGGTGAGTGACCCCCAAAGCAAGTGTTTATTAATCCGATACATGGCGCAGTAGAAATGTCCTTCCTAGAGGATCTGTTCCATCACCTCTTTCTTTGCTTCTCCCACGCTATAGTGCTAAGCAGAAGACTAGCATTAGCCATGAGAAGGTGCTGTGCATTCATACTTTGGAGAATGTTGCAGGCAGTGGACAAGCAAAGCACTACTGGGACTGGTGGTGAGATTGTAAGGCATAATGGTGGATATGCTGAAGGGTAGCAAGGAGCCCCTATCAGATATTAGGAGTTCATACTGAGAAGATAGGTGTGGACCAGTCCTGTTTCAACCCTGCAAACAGAAAGTAAAGCATGGCCAGGGCCCGGGTTTAGGACTTATGACAAGGAGCGACATCACAAAGCCTAGCTACAACTATCACTAGTCCACCAATACCTGCTTTTAGCTGGCTACAGCTAAGACTGGTTGACCAATGCCTGCAGTCCACTGGTACAACCAGTCCACCACTACAACTAGTCCACTACTGCCTGCTGACACTGACAGGTGAATTGGAAGCATGAAGGAAAGAGATGAGTTCTGAATAGTCACACTCTTAGAGCCTCGATATAAAACCAAAAGGGAGAAATTTGTTTCACCTTCAGAGAAGGAGAGGAGGTTAAATTGGATTTTGTATAGGTGCAAGCTAAGCAGCGAGCTTGCCACGCCTTTCCAAGAGAAAACACCTGCCAAACGGGGGTCCAATCTCTAATCCCTGCTGAGTCAGTGCTCCTCTCTGCTCCAAGAAGCAGGAGCAGCAGCAGTAGCATCTTTAATTTGGATTACATGATGACAACGTTTTAAGGCTGCTTTCACACTATAAAACTACTTCCATTATAAACGTCCGTCATAAAAATCTTGAAAATTGGCCGTTAAACAGCCGTTAGAAAATCCCTAACGGACGTTATTTTGTGAAGGGCGATAGTAACGGGAGAAATAGTGCATGCACTATTTCTTCTATTCATTCGCCCATCACAAAATAACGGCTGTTATTAATAACAGGTGATAACGGGTAAAAACGGCTATTAGAAAAATCCCATAGACTATAATGGGATTTTCTAACAGCCATTAGGGATTTTCTAACGGCTGTTTAAGGGACGATTTTCAAGATTTTTATGACGGACATTTATAACGGAAGTATTTTTATAATGTTAAAGCAGCCTTAAATCCGGCATTCCAACCTGACATGAATCATCACCTAAGGGATGTACTGCCACTACCAGCCTGACCTACACATACACAACCCACTATGATCCCAAAAAAGGGAGAATTTTTTCAATGTTTACTATTTTAAGACACCAATCCTATTGCTCCTCCCAATAGGGAAAATGTTATGGAACACTTGGAATAATCCATTGCAATATCTTTGTGTGCATTTTAACACTGGCAGGCAAGGGGTACATTATGCACCTTTTTTTTTGTTAAAAAGCATTGCTATTTCCTGTGAAAGGAATTGTCCAATGCTTTGCTCTTATTTTCTGCAAGGAGGTATTGACTTTCCCGGTTCAATACCCAGTAGGTGATTAACAGACAACTTTATAATACTAGCCAATCTAAAGCCAGCAGCATTTTACTTTACCCCTTCCTGACTAATGACGTGTATGTATGTCATCGGGCACGTGACGGAGTATGGTGGGGGTAAGGGAGTCGGATCTGCACCATAACCGGCAGATAACTTCTACTATCAGTAGTTGATGTCTGCTGGTAATGATGGAGATAGACGATAATACCATTGTCTGTCATTTAACTGATTAAATGCCGATTAATAGATTAATAGATTAATAGCGATCACATCATTTAAACGTTAAATCCTGAACATCCCTGGTGTCTAGTGGCCCCATTGGCCCCCCTTTGTTGTAATTGCAAAGTACCAATGGGTTGCAGGGAAACTCAAAGCCTTACTTTGGCCCCGGTGTCTTCTTTCTCTTGGTGACTGCTATAGCTTACCTATGGCTTTTGCAATAGAGTGCCAACTTCCATATAAAACACTGTAAAAAAATATACAAATTTAACATATTTGGTATCACTGCATCTGGAAATTACCATACTTTTAAATTTTTACATTTCTGATTCTACATTGTCAATGGCGTAAACGCTAAATAATTCACAAATGCAAAAATTGTTGATCTTAGTCACAGGCCAAAATAAATTGAATAAAAAGTGATCAAAAAGTCAGAACTGCAAAAAATTGGTATTGTTTAAAACTAAAGCTTATGGGCAAAAATATAAAAAAAAGGTTATAAACATAGCAATACACTGATTTTGTATTTATTTTTTAAGTTTCATATTTTTATCTTATCATAAAACTAAATTGGAATCGTTATGACTAGGGATGAGTGAATTTTTGAAAAATTTTATTTGGACAATTTGCTGCATTTTCCAAAAAAAAAAATGGTTTGGTCAGAATTTGTTTGCAGCGAATCTCTATTAAAAATTGCTATTTCTGGCCTACAGAGAGCCTCAATAGGGGGTGTAGAACACTTTGCCTAGCTGTAATATTCAGTATGACATGCAGATTAGAAGCATCACTATTAGAATCACTGTCGCAGAATGGCACAATGACAGAGCCTGGAGGTAGCATCACTATGAGGAGACCATATAGAGGCTGAACGACACAGCGTGGAGGTGTTGGCAGCATGAGGAGACCATATAGTGGCTGAATGACCTAGCGTGGAGGTGGCAACAGCCTGACGAGACCATAGGGCCTCACAATTGAAAAGATTTAAAATGTTTTTTAACATTTAAATTGAAGACGTTTAATACATTAACCTAAAAAGTTTTATGGCGGTACAGTGACACAGCCTGGAGGTGGCAGATTCATGAGGAGACCATATAGTGGCTGAATGAGCTCAGGTCTCTCACTGTGACTCCAACTGCCACTCACGCCTAGTCTGCTGCGACCTCTGCCTGATAAATTTAGGCCTCTGGCACTTCTCTGCCTGACATACCTAGTGCGTATATGAGGGGAGGACAATACACTCCACTACGCTTAAAACAGTATTTGTCTACAACGCAAGCAGGTGTGTACTTTTGGCTGGCCTTTCACAGTAACTAGGCCCTCAAGACTTTAACAGGAACAAAATAGTACACCACTTAGATGTACGTATGTGGTATGCACTTATGAGATGAGTACAATGTGCTCCAGTACGCTTAAAACAGTATTTGTATACAGCACGAGCAGGTGTGTACTTTTGGCTGGCCTTTCACAGTAACTAGGCCCTTGAGACTTTAACAGGAACAAAATGTTACACCCCTTAGATGTACACACAGGTTACACTTAATAGAGGACGATACGCTTTTAGTGCTCTGCTCACCCTAACTGGCTGGCTACTACTAGCTTTTCAGTTGTTGTGCACACCAGTGCTGCTTTCTCTCACAATCTCTTTCCCTTCCCTATCAGTGCTTCCAGGCTGGATTTGTGCTTGAGGTGAATCACTGCTGTAATACACCCACAATTGCACTTTCTCTCTCAATCTCTCTCCCTTCACTATTATTGCTTCTAGGCTGGATTTCAGCTTGAGGTGAATCGCAATAGAACACTGATGTGACTGGCCACAAAATGGCTGCTGATTATTTAGGGCTGCGACATCACAGGGGTGCCTGGCTGCTGATAGGCTGCTTGCTGCATGTGATTCAGGGTCATCCCGCCTACCTGCCTACCCACCTTGCCTTCCCACCTTCCCAGAGTTCCTTGCCCCATGTCCTCACATGTGATTCCGCCACTTTAGATGCCCTGGAGCCTGGACCGCACTAAATGGAGTTTAAAGGGGTAGTCCAGTGCTGAAAAATGTATCCCCTATCCTAAGGATAGGGGATAAGTTTCAGATCGCGGAGGGTCTGACTACTGGAGTCCCGCGCGATCTCCTGTACGGGGCCCCGGCTCGCTGGCCAGATAGCGGGTGCAGACCACCGAACGAAGCGGCAGCTGACACGCCTTCTCAATACATCGCTATGGCAGAGCTGGAGATTGCTGAAGACAGCGCTCTGGCTCTGCAATAGAGTTGTATTGAGGGGGCGTGTCAGCCGTCGCTTCGTGCGGCGGTCAACACACCCCCTTCCCGTGGGTTGCCGGTGCCCCGTACAGGAGATCGCGGGGGGACCTCAGTGGTCGGACCCCCCGCGATCTGAAACTTATCCCATATCCTTAGGATAGGGGATAAGTTTTTCAGCACTGCATATCTCCTTTAATGAAGCGATTTGTGCGATTGAATCTCGGCAATATTCGCATTCCTTGCGAATCAAATTTTTCCTGAATTTCGTAAGGAATTCGGATTCGGCAGATTCGATTCGCTCATCCCTAATTATGACCCATAAAATAAAGTATGTCATTTTTATGATTTTGTTGCTAAAATAAAGGGTGCCAGTAAAAAGTTCAACTTGTCCCACTGACCGGCTTGAGTGACATGTCTCTCCCTATACACTGCTAGGTAGAGATGAGTCACTCAAGCTGTCTAGCCGAGTGCAGCATTTTTAAACTATGATTACTCTCTCGGATGCCCCAGTGTCTCAAAGTTAATCACAGTGTGCCAAACTGACAATGCCTGCATCAGTTTTTTGTTGCCCATGCTTTGGGCAGCATAAAACTGGTGACATGTTCACTTTAACCCAGTCATCTGAAACGCCGGACTTAGTAACTATACACTGAAAAGCCATAGCATTAAAATCATTAACAGGTGAAGTGTAGATTGATTATGCCATTGCAATTGTACATGTCAAGGGGAAAGATATATTAGCCCATATGGACACAGCAAGTTTTAGCATTCAGGGTGCAAATCCATTTTTCAAATCATGTGTCATTTATGGTTATAACTTTGAAATGCTTTAACTTATCCAAGTGATCCTGAGAAGGTTTTTGTAACAAATTGCACTTAATTTTTGGGGGCAAGAACAGGTATAAGTCAACATATTTTGTGATAAAAATCCAAAATGTGAAAAAATTAGCTTTGTTACAAAATATAATACCAAACAAATTGAGTAAAAAATAAGATTTGCTATAAATCTTCTTTGTGTGGGCATTATTTCTTCAATTGAAATTTTTAAGGAGCTTATATGGCTTATACATTTAATAGCAATTTTAAAAAATTTTAGAATGTGCAAAACAATAGTTAAGTTCTGAAGTGGCTTTGAGGAGCCTATATATAAGCATTAGAGTTGAGCAAACGTTTCAAAAGTTCGGTGCACCAAATCAGCAATGTTAATGTTGAAGTTAGAGCAAACTTAATGCCAGAGTTATGGCGACATCCGATAACCCATGGTTACTAACAGCTTGTTTAAAAACACAATACACAAGCAGATTTTTTATGTTTTTGAACACTAAAATAAAGGTGCATAAAGTATCCCTTTTTTCGGCAGATGCCTGCTGGTTTTAAATGCACGTGAAGGGATCGGAACATACAAAAATTTTTAAAATAACATAAATAGTTATCTTTCTTGATGTCGCCTTTTCTAATATACATCTTCAAAAATCCTAATATGTAAATGAGGGTCTTGGTGCACTAAAGGCATTTCCTAGCCCCAAAGTTTGCTGGTACTTGCCTGGTCCATAATGCATACCCCTTATTGAATATTCTTACTCTCCATCCTATGAACATAGCTGCTACATACTACTTTCATAGCATGCTCTTCATTCATGGGGTTATTTCTAGATGCAAAATTTCATAGAATCCATAGGAACAAGTTGAAAGAAGCTAAAACTTATTTGGGTGGTCCTAGCTTTTCCTCTCGTAATAGGTTTGCTTGTTTCAGAGTAAATCATAGTTGATTGTAATAAGGGAGCCAGGCATTGTTTTCATCTTTACGAATAAAATGTAACATCCTACCAGAACTTTCACTTATATGCAGTTATAAAGAACAGATTGGTTATATCTTCACCTAATTGAACAAATTACTTTCTTGTGTGTGCAAGAATGTATCCACTACAATTTAGATTAATTTAGCATAAAGAAAATTGTTGTATTGTTCTTTTAGACAGGGAAGCTGGCATTTAAATATCTGTCTTACATCAGTGTCTGGAGTGAAACACAGATTGTAAGGCTTTTACTACGTGGTATGAAATGTAAGCAGAAACTTTCTAACAGTATGTTGTCTTGATATATTTGTAAACCAATTCTTATAGAATAGTACATATGTGCATATCTTGCTGTGGTGTTTAATCCTTGTAAAGAATTCTATATCAACTCCTAAAAGTACATAACAGATGTTAATTTGGACTCCAGAGAAGGCTTGTGTAGAATTAGTGAGAAAAACATAGAATGCTCTTCTGCATGCTGCATTCTCCCTTAGTAGTATTGTTTCTGTAAAGTAATACCGTACCCCGGTGCATGGACCCTGTGTTGTTATACAGGGTCCATGCACCTGGCTTTGTTGTGTACATGAGCTTTAATCTACATAAGTCATATTACTAAAGTATGTATTACAGATCTTGTTACAGCAAGCTGGAAAGGTTTACCTAAGTATAGGTTTTGGGTTGGTGTTCAGCAAGATAGTTTAAAACAATCTACGAAGTATATCTATTCAGCTCTATATGCCTGCTTTTGACTCATAACAATATTTTATTTTATTTTTTTGCATTAGATTTTTACAAAAAGGTTTGCAGACAGTACTTAACTCCTAAGGGCTACCACAGAAGAAATTGTGTCTGCATAAATCAAAGCGTAAACCATAAAATAATGAATGATAGAAAAACATTGTACTCAACTTTCCTACATGTTTCGGCAAAGTCTTTTTAGAGGACAGAGTACCATATGGGAAAAGGCCCATTGGCATCGTTGTTGAGAGACTCACTCGGGCAGCTATTTGAGGCTTGTTTTATATTTTAAGTTATTTTTTTGTTTGTGAAAGCAATTTAATATAAACCTATTTAATTTATTTTGATCTTTGATTTGTGTTATCTTCTAAAGGCCCTACAACAATCAGGGTCACTTGTGTTTTAGAAGTAGAGTACTCTGTGAATGCAGACTCACATGATATCCCCTTAATGTACCTCTTTTACAGGCAGAGATCTCAGTCATGAACAATGGACTTTAAAGCAATTTTACCTGTTTTGAATGGGTGAAATATCTCCATCTCTACCAGAAAATTGCAAAAGCACTAGTTTTGAGCAAATTGCAAAAGCACTAGTTTTGAGCATCATAGCGGGTCAGGCCCGGCCGGGACCCGTGGCTAATAGCACGCTGATCGTGGTGCTGCGCACTAGTAACCCTTTAGACGCATCGTTCAAAGTTGAAAGCCGCATCTAAAATGAAAGTAAACTGCTGCTGGCTAGCTCAGTGGGATCACCACGGTGAAATTGCGGCATCCCGAACAGCTGTAGGACAGCAGGAGGGTCCCCTTACCTTCCTCCTCGCTGCCCGATCGCCGAATGACTGCTCAGTGCCTGAGATCCAGGCATGAGCAGTCAAGCGGCAGAATCATTGATCAATGGTTTCCTATGAGAAACCATTGATCAATGTAAAAGATCAGTGTGTACAGTGTTATAGTCCCCTATGGGAGCTATAACACTGCAAAAAAAAAAAGTGAAAAAAGATCATTTAACCCCTTCCCTAATAAAAGTTTGAATCACCCCCCTTTTTCCATAAAAAAAAACTGTTTAAATAAAAATAAACATATGTGATATCGCCGCATGCGGAAATGTCTGAATTATAAAAAATATATAGTTAATTAAACTGCACGGTCAATGGCAAAAAAATTCCAAAATAGCGTATTTTTGGCCACTTTTTATATTATGAAAAAATGAATAAAAAGCGATCACAAAGTCTGATCAATACAAAAATGGTACCACTAAAAACTTCAGATCATGGCGCAAAAAATGAGCCCTCATACCGCTCCGTACGCGGAAAAACAAAAAAGTTATTGTGGTCAGAAGATGACCATTTTAAACGTATACATTTTCCTGCACGTAGTTATGATTTTTTCCAGAAGTACGACAAAATAAAACCTATATTAGTAGGGTATCATTTTAATCGTATGGACCTACAGAATAAAGATAATGTGTCATTTTTACCGAAAAATGTACTGCGTAGAAACAGAAGCCCCCCAAAAGTTACAAAATCAAGTCCAAAGCAAATCTAAGCTCACAAGCAGAATCCACATGTTACATCTCACAATAATGCAGGGGTTAAGACAATAGATGTGGAGAATTCACACTAATATGGGCCATAAATTGTCCTGCTATAGGAACATAGACTAAATAGATAAGGATGAGAAAAAGAGGGTAAGGAGGGAGAGACTGGTAATTATGCAGGACAAAGTGAGATGCAAAAGAGAATCCAGTATAGTACAGGTTATAAGAAATTTTGATAATGAGATAAAAAGCCCAAATCCACATTGAGTCCCAGGTTTTTGGAATGAAAAAAAGTATCATTTTGGCTTCAAATATCTTTCTCTCTTGTGTGTTTTTGAAATTCCCTTTCAGTATCCTGATTGTAAGGTCATGTAGGGAGTGGCCTGTTTGGGTAAAATGATGTCCAACTGGGGTGCAGTAGTCATTTTCTTTATGGCGGTTGATGGAATGTCTGTGTAGATTCATCCTTTTGTTGAGTTTCCGGCTGGTTTCACCAATGTAGCATCCCATGTCATACTTGGTGCATTGTATCATGTAGACCACATTTGGGGATGTGCAGGAATATAGTCCCTTAATGTTATATGTCTTTTTGTTGTGAGTGGCTTCCATCTTGGTGCAGATATGTTGGCAGAGTTTACAGCAAGGTTTGGTGCAGGGTTTGGTCCCATTATCTGTGTCTGTTCTTTCTGTAGGTAATTTTTGGCTGACCAACTTTCATTTTAAATTGTGTGGTTGTCTGAAGGCCAAGATGGGAGGTTCAGGGAAGATTTCTTTTAGCATCTCATCTTCCAACAATGTCGGTTGCAGTGTTTTGATAATTTTGTGTATTTCTTCTAGGGCCGGATTGTATGTGGCGACCAGTGGTACGTGTGGTGATGGTTGTATCTCTCTGTATTGTAGCAGGTGTTCCTGTGGTGTTTAAAGGGCGGAGTGTATTTTCCTATTGATTATCCTTGGTTTGTATCCTTTTTGTTTGAATTTCTCAGACAGTGTTTGTAGATGCATGTCTCTGTCATCAGGGTTGGAGCAGATGCGATTGTACCTGGTAGCTTGGCTGTATATGATGGCTTTCTTTGTGTGTGAAGGATGGAAACTGGATTTATGTAGATAGCTGAATCGGTCTGTGGGTTTTCTCTATACAGATATTTGTAGTGTGTTCCTGTTTATTGTGACAGTGGTGTCCAGGAAGTTCACACTTTCCATAGAGAAGTCCATTTTGAGTTTGATAGATGGATTGAATGTGTTAAAGGCATTATGAAACTTTCTGAGTTTTTCTTTTCCTTCGGTCCAGATGATGAAAACATCATCAATGTAACGGTAGTATCTGTAGTGTTTGTGAAGTTGTGTGTCTAGAAATCGTTGTTCAGCTACTTCAGCTTAAACAGTGACATATATCTACAAATGATTGGCACTGCAATGGGGACAGGGATGACACCACAATATGCCAACCTATTCATGGCTGACCTTAAACAACTATTTCTAGACACACACTTGCACCCCCCCCTCATCATCACTTGCACCCCGCCATCATCACTCGCACCCTCCCCATCATCACTTGCACCCCCCCTCATCTCGGAAAAGCATTTCCTTGCGGACTCAGCTGAAAGAATAGACTTGACTATTCTTTCTGCGGATACCAGAATTTGAATTTTGAATTCTGTGCCAGAAATTCTGGCATGTGAACAATGCAGCAGAATCCCATTGAAATCAATGAGACTCTACAGCAGCAGAATGTGCATGTGGAATATTTTGTGCGCCCAAGTGAACCTGTCCTCACAGTGCTGAGGACCTTGGTTGAAATTCCACTTAGGGCAACATCAGCATTGAGATTTTATGTTGTCTTGTAGGTTTCCTCCTAGAGTTCAAAGATATACCTTTTGATTTGTTCTAGTGCAGGGGTTGTCAACCCTTTCACGTGGGGTGCTTTTGAGTGGCATGCAGGACTGGCTTCGGGCAGAAGCACTCACTCCACTAATGAGGATCCAGAACACTTGTCCCGGATCCCCAGGCGATCGAGTGCCGCTTTAATCTGTGTGCACACATGCCACCTGCGGCTTCACTGAGAGGAGACCTGTGAACTCTGCCCCCATGCAGTGCAGGTGCAGATGATGTCACTAATCGGCGCCTGCACTGTAGCTGGAGAAGAACGCAGCTAGCTTGTGCAGCCCAGGACAGGAGATCCCTGCATGGGAAATACTGTAGGTGAGTAAATGTTTTTGTTTTTTTTAAATCATCCTGGCATCAGCAGAGCAGAGAGGGAAGGTGACAGGAGGGGGGAAGGGGGGATTCAAGTGATGATGATGAGGGGGAGGGCGGGTCATGCAAGTGATGATGTTGATGAGGGGGAGGGGGGGTTGTGCAAGTGATGATGATGATGAGGGGGGGTGCAAGTGATGATGATTAGGGGGGCGCAAGTGATGATGGGGAGGGTGCGAGTGATGAAGGGGGTGCAAGTGATGATGAGGGGGGTGTGCAAGTGATGATGAGGGGGTGTGCAAGTGATGGGGTTGGTGGTGCAATTGATGGGGGTACAAGTGATGCGAGGGGGGTGCAAGTGACAGGGGAAGGGGAGTGCAGGTGACGGGGAGGGGGGTGCAGGGGAGGCGGATGCAGGTGACAAGGGTGCAGGTGACAGGGAGGGGGATGATGGTTTGGATGTGAAGGAGCACTGGCTACTTCCTTACCTAGCTACCTACACAGTTACCTGCCTGGCTACCTACCATATTAATTTCCTGGTTACATATCCACCTACTTAGCCACCTGGCTACCTACCTACATAGGTACTTACCTACATAGCAATCTAAGTACCTACCTACATACATAGATAGCTACCCATTTATCTACCTTGCTACCTACCTATGAACCCACCTCACTATCTACTTACTTACCAGCATAGCTACCTGCCTACATACTTATATCCAAGGAAAATCGTAGCTCACCAAAGTATAAAGTGCAGAATTCAGTGCAGTTTATTCCATTTCAGACTCTGTTACAGAGCAGGCTACGTTTCGTTGCCTCTCATGCTTGACAAAGGCAAAGACAGGTTACTGAAACGTAGCCTACTCTGTAACACTGTTTGGAATGGAATAAACTTCACTGAATTCTGCACTTCTGGGGAGTGCACTGGAAAAATGCAGAAACTAAGATGTTTGTCCTGCAGATGCTGCAGTGATGGGTTTTGGCTGGAAAAGCTTGTCATGGTGGACTGAGTCAGAAGGAGAACAGAAGGAAAGAGGATGACGCCGACTGTAAAAGATGTGAATAGTGAGTCAGTTAATGTAACTGTATGCATATTATTGCACAACATTACTGGGGTCTGAACCTGAGGTCTTTATTATGTAAGGGGGAGGGGTCTGTATTATGGTGTGATCTGATTCTGGGGTCTGTATTATGGTGTGCACTGATTCTGGGGTCTGTATTATGATGGGGAATGATTCTGGGGTCTGTATTATGGTGCAGACTGATTCTGGGGTCTGTATTATGGTGGAGTCTGATTCTGGGGTCTGTATTATGGTGCAGACTGATTCTGGGGTCTGTATTATGGTGGGGTCTGATTCTGGGGTCTATATTATGGTGGGGACTGAGTTTAGAGTCTGTATTATGGGGGGTGGGAATTCTGGGGTCTGTATTGTGGAGAGGACTGATTCTGGGGTCTGTATTGTACAGGTCTGAGTTAAAATGGTTGTTCTCACTGTAAGGTCCTTACAGCGAGAACAATATATAGGGAAAATTCTGAAAAAAAAAACACCCTGTGACGAGCCACACCCCACAAACCCCACCCACAGCAAGCCACACCCACATTGTCGCCACACCAAGGCACTTCAAAAAAAAAATTTGGGCACAGCACTACCAAAAGGTTTCCTGCCCTTGTTAGAGTGTGTGTCTAAGATAGGGAAATTTTTTGTAAGCCTTATTGGAGAGATGAAATTATGTGTATGATGATAATCTATAATATAAATAGAGCCCCTTTAAATTATCTTTGTATGTAATACTTGTATTTGCGGAATTTATTAAGAATATTCTATGAGTGCCATTATGTGTTGAATTTTATTATCTGGGTTTCCTGTTCTGGTTTGTTGTGAATTTTAGTGTGGTTTCTTTTAAATTTCAGACACTTACAGGATACTTATAATGACTTTCTCAGAATAAAAAAACAACTCAAGAATTCCTACAATAAACAGAATGCAGCTATTTATTGCAGACATGGCTGTTTCCACAGATAACGGAAGTACAATGAGGAATCTAATGGTGCCAAATATTTTACACCTTGTGCCAACAAGCGCAGAATATCCCAGGTCTTTACTTTACCGCCAGCTGTTTAAGATCATTCAGTCCGAAATCATATTTATGTGCAAATAGATTTTTGAATAAAAACTATTAATTAAAAATATAAATCAATGTTCTTCACAATGTCTTCTAGCTCTGTTGCAATATTACTAGTTTTCAAGGAGGGTGAAACAGGGTAATAAAATTTGGCGCAAGAACCTCTTGGGACTGGCAGGTACCGTCCTTACAAAAAAAATGAAAATAATTTTAATGTAAAATTTTTAAATTTGAAATGTTCATGCAAACCAGTTATGATTTTATTTGCATGAGATGAAGATTTGGTTTTGTTGTGCACTTCTTTGTATTGTACAAATATACTGTATTATTATTATAATTTTCCATATTTTTACTGCAGCTTGGTACTATGAGGCTGAGGAAATGTGCTTCTTGATCCTATAAAACTATAAGGTAGTTAGCAGGGGCTTGCATGGTAAACCCTCTGTATGACTGTGATTGGTGTGAGACCCCATGCATTTATAAAACAGGCAGGTTTCTCACCAGTCTGGGAGAGGGTAATTTGAGCTCCTGGCCTTTGCATGATAAGCCGCTACTAGTGGCAGTGATGTGAGAAAGAGAATCCTAGAGACATTGGCTAGTGGACTGTGTTCAAAAAAGTGTATCAAATTGTGGCTGCAAAGGCAATCCTGATATGACAGGTGTGAAAAAAAGTGTGCCATGTGATTTGCGTAAGAAAGGGCAGACATAATGGACAACGCCCACTCAGCCAGGGCAGCCAGAGAGACATCTGGGGGTTTAGGACACTAGTGGTGTTGGAGTAGGGCAGAGACTGTGCAGTGATAGCCCTGACATTACTTTACAGGTTTCTTTTTTTTCTTGGTCGATTCTTGGCTTGATAGCTTTGGTTTAAACAAAGGCACAAAAACTGCATGTGTGAATCCAGGCTTAGAGAGGTATTCCTAGTTAAAACATTCATGGCATATCCATATGTGAGATGCACAGGGCTGCCATCAGAAATTTTGGGGGCCCCATACTGCTTAACCGTCTGAGTCCCCAAACAGAGCAGGGGAAGGAGGCAGAGCCAGTGGCACTTTAGAGATGTACACAAATTAGGGCTTAAAGGGGTATTCCAGGCCAAAACTTTTTTTCATATATCAACTGGCTCTGGAAAGTTAAACAGATTTGTAAATTACTTCTATTAAAAAATCTTAATCCTTTCAATAGTTATTAGCTTCTGAAGTTGAGTTGTTGTTTTCTGTCTAACTGCTCTCTGATGACTCATGTCCCGGGAGCTGTGCAGTTCCTATGGGGATATTCTACAATCATGCAAAGCTCCCGGGACGTGACATCATCATTGAGCAGTTAGACAGAAAACTTCAGAAGCTAATAACTATTGGAAGGATTAAGATTTTTTAATAGAAGTAATTTACAAATCTGTTTAACTTTCCTGAGCCAGGTGATCTATATAAAAAAAGGCTTTGCCTGGATAACTCCTTTGATAACACTGCAAACATTCTGCTGGAGAAATTCCAACAGCTGAATGTCCGCTTGTAGCAGGAGCCCCCAAAACCATCAGAGTTAGGATTGGGCAGATGTGTACCGTCTCATATACAGCAACGCAGTTTTGCGAACTCTGCCAAAAGAATAAACATGTCAATTTTTTGAGGCGAACATCCATTTCGCCAGCCGAATTCTGCTTAGGTGATTCCGCAATGTGCAAAAAATCCCATCAACAACAATGGAACTCCACAGTGGAATTCCATCAGTAAAATGTCCGCAGTGTGAACAAGCCCTTAGATATTTACCGTATATTTCGCCATATAAAACGCTCCGGCATATAAGACGCACCCAATTTTAAAGCATGAAAATCTAGAAAAAAAAAAGACTCTGAACCTTCAACCTGCGGACCTTCAGATGTTGCAAAACTACAACCCCCAGCATGCCAGGAGTTGTAGTTTTGCAACATCTGGAGGTCCGCAGGTTGAAGACCACTGGTATAGGAGGTAATACTCACGTGTCCCCGCCGCTCCGGACCCGTCACTGCTGCCCTGGATGTCGCCCTCCATCGCTGTCGCCACGTCCCCGGGGTGTCCTCGTCACTCCAGAACGTCTCTGCTGCTGGGTATCCTCGCTCTCCGTCGATGCCATCATGGCATACGATGACGTGATGACGACGAAGGAGAGCGCCAGCCATGCAGGGGATCCCGGCTCGGAGCAGACACCGAGGAGGCAGGTAAGGTCCCTCCTGGGGTCCTGTAAGCTGTTCGGGATGCCGCGATTTCACCGCGGCGGTCCCGAACAGCCCGACTGAGCAGCCGGGTTAGTGTCACTTTTGCTTCAGACGCGGCGGTCAGCTTTGATCGCCACGTCTGAAGGGTTAATACAGGGCATCACCGCGATCGGTGATGTCCTGTATTAGCCGCGGGTCCCGGGCATTGATGGCCGCAGGGACCGCCGCGATAGGACAGGTTTTAATGTGTATTTCCCCCCCCAGAAAAAGTGCGTCTTATACGGCAAAAAATACGGTATGTCATATCCTGTGAATATTACATACATGTCTATAATAGTATCCATATACATAAGCTCTTACATGACTTGTGACAATCAGGCTTTTTTGTTTAAACAGAAGACAAGTTTTTTTTATTGATAAGAGTAAAAAACATTTAACTGCCCTAAATATAAATTGTAAATATAAATGAGGTTCTGTAAATGTAAATTGTCCAACACTGTGGTTGCCTTCAGATTGTTAGGTGATATATACAGGTTAGCTCATTGGAATTGAATATAATGAAACGTCATAATTTCTAAATAAATTTCAATCTGGATCAGCTGAATTATTGGCTTATTTGCTGAACCCCACCGGAGGCAGACCTTCTGATGATTAATACAGCAGATAAATAGGATGGATGTCAAACTCAACCACCTCAGGAATGTTACAGGTCACTGACTTTTTTGATTGGTTTCCTTACAAACCTGACCTTTCTTGTCTTTCCAGTCCAGTGGAATAGTAACCTTATTTATTCTTCAGATGGAAAGAAAATGGAAGATTGTGACTGTCTCTGTTGCATGCTTCAACTACAGATTCCAACAGCACAGCAATGGCACCTGTCAAAGGGTGAGATACAGGTATACAGTTGAAAAATAAAATAATAAAATAGAGTAATGTTTTAAAGCACATTTAAAGTGGACCTGTCATGTTGAATATGAACAAGGAAGTTGAACACAGTCATATTTAGTTCTGTAGGAAAATAGGTTTGTAAGTTCCTCATTTAAAATAGAGGTAAACCTAATATTGGATATTTTAACATTATTTGTTGTTAATTTTTTCCATTTCACTATCTTAATCATAAAATAATCTTGAAATCTTGCACAAATACTCACTGTTCTGTTCAGGAAACTTTTTGGCAATCACCTCCTTATCATTACAGATAGGATTGCATCAGTGTATAGATAAGACAGAGCCAGACCATTCATAATAGGCGCTGGACACAGATCACCTTCTCTTCCTTCTTTCTGAATGACCTCTGCACAGGTAGAAGCATGCATTGAAAACTCTTCCATATAGATTAATAGGATGTCGTCCTCCAGCCTATTGTTCCTATATCAATGGGGCTTGCTCTGAAGCATATAAATCTAAATACTGTTAAAAGCAGCTCAGGTAAGATGTCTGCCCCTATAATGGTGCACTACAAATGTAAATAAAAATGTGCAAACAGTAAGCAGAAACAGATTTTAAAAAATGAAATATTTTTCAGTAGTTGCCTCTAATAAGTGAAAACTGTCTAAGTAAGGCTGGGTTCACATATATCAGGCGTCCGGCATAGTTTCCCATTCGGCGTGCACCGGAGGGAAGCTGATGCTAGAAATGATGCCATTCAGGACAGTTCACAATCATCCAGCGTCTCAATTTTGACGCCGTATGGAGAGCACCGGAGAGGGGATCACAGCTTGCTGCCAGAAACAATGGATGCCGGATGCCATACAACTGATGATAACTTGTCATCAGTTGTGGCATCAGTTGTGGTCCAGATCTAGGCTGAGTTCCCCTATGCCAGATGCCGGACCTATGTGAACTCAGCCTAACACTTTCTCTTTAAATTCATGTCCCTTTCAGGATTCTGAATACACTGAAAAAAGTAACTTAGTGACTGGCAAAGAAATAGCTGTCACTGAGCCACTATGGGGGGTATTTATCAAAGGATTTATGTGTTTTTTTTTCACTTAACTTTGGCACAATACTTTGGCGCAGTGTCTTATTGCCCCAAAGTTTGGCGCATCTTCTCCACTGTCATTTTTACAACTTTCTCAAAATCACACAGTCCTGTGTGTGATTTCAATTTTAGTCAGTAATTCATCATTTGAGCCAATCGATCTTTGGCGCAATTTTGGTGCAAATTCCATTTTTTTTGGGCGCAAATCCCCACCAAGAAATTTTGCACATGGAAAACACACTTAGCAATGTCAGAAAATGTAAAGGCGTCAAAATACATTAAAACATTTTTTTTTCTGAAAGCAGCGACGCCTCCGGGGCTGCTCAATACTATCCTGCGACATAGTTGTCTTGGAGGGACCTTCACCCTCCGTTGAGCCAGCATTGGACATGGCCGCACAGGTTCAGGAAAGGTAAGCACTAAATCAGTGGTCTCCAATCTGCGGACCTCCAGACGTTGCAAAACTACAACTCCCAGCATGCCCGGACAGTCAACGGCTGTCCGGGCATGCTGGGAATTGTAGTTTTGCAACATCTGGAGGTCCGCAGGTTGAAGACCACTGCACTAAAGTAAAAAATAAATAAATAAATCTACCCAAGTTGAAAATAAAATCCATTTCACATGGTGGCTATAAACCCCACAATAGAAAATAACTCATGTTGCTTGCTGATATACTGCAGGAGGGACCCCGAAATGGCTGCTCTACAGGGTAAAATACGCTACCTCTGTGTAAGTTCTGTGTAAATGGAGCTGTGAACAGCTGATTTCAACATTTGAGCCAAAATTACTAACAACTTGCACCAAATGATAAATTTGGTCCATGTCCACGAAAACCAAAGGGAAAAAAAAGGGTAAAAAGAAACTGTCAACAGGCAAAATGTATAAATACCCCCCTATGTCCACTGGAATGCCTGTGCTGTTTTCTATGTATTTTAAGCCTTTTGTTTTGAATATTTTATTAAATATCAAATCTTTTTCAAAAATGTTGAGTTTTTCTAAAAAGTTGTTTTTGCTGGCATTTTTTATTCTAAAAAGAAAAATGCCTAAAAACACCATAACGTTAGCATACAATATCTAAAAAAAAAAAAACACAACCCTAAAAACACCTATGAAAATGCCACATACTAAAACAATATCTTTCTGCAGCATCCCCCACACAACAAACAGCTCTATAACCCTGCTGAACAATGTGCGTGAAAACCGTCAAAGACATCTTACTAAAATGTCTAGAACACACTCGTTGTGAATCTAACTTCTTTTAAAATAAAGGATAGAGGGAGCACCATGTCATATTTCACCTCAGACAGCAAAAACATTAGAATAATACCTAAGACTAATCATTTCTGTGCAATTTGACTTACATTTCCTTACATTTCACATGCAATTTGGCAAAGACATTTACTACAAAGATTATGACAAAAAAGTCTTTATTTTGTGATTGATGCCATACTTTATATTTACAAGCGGATAAAATTGCCTGAAAGATTCCTAATCCTTTTAGTATTAGTATAAAAAGCTATCCATTGAAATGAAGATGATGGAAATTTTGAAAGCATTCCATTCACTTTGTGTCATATTTTAGTAAATTGTTGGTTTTGCAAATAACGGCGTGTAATCCGTCTCAAGTAGCAAAAGCTTGGATGCTCTTTGATATATGAAAGCTTGAAAGTAGACTTGAAGTCAGATTTAAGAAAATGTACAATAATACAAAATAAAAACACTAAGGCTTGTGTCACACACAGTATTTGTTTTTGAAAAAAAAAATGATAAAACAGGAGCTACAGGAATTATGAGTCTGAATGACCATAATGAATTGTTCTCTTATAGATGTAGTTTATATAGTTGTGGCATAAGTATTTTCTATATATGTATTGTTGCTGTGTGACAATGAAATTGGTCAGTTGGGGGTTAAAGACATATGAGGTGTCTCCTCCCAGTATACCTTGACAAAACGTCATATGACGCATAGTTACTAAGTTATATAGTTCTTTACCCCTTAGGCTAAGTTTCTACTTGTTTTTTTTGTTTTTTTTAAATGTCAAGAAAAACAGCAATTATGTCGCATGGCGTTTTTTTGGGGGCCAAAAAACGCGGCGGCCAGATGTTAGCTGTAAATCAATGAGAAATCGCAAAATTCTTATTCCACTTGGCGCTTTTCACTTTGGTGTTTTTTTTTATCCTTTTGACGTTTTTTCACTCTTTTTTGGCGTTTTCCAGCTCCTTGGCGGTTTTCCAAAATTGCAGCATGTTGAGCCATTGGCGATTTTTTTGTCAAAATCGTGGCGTTTTTCTCCCATAGAAGTCTATGGGAGTGAAAAAACGCCAAGAAAAACGATATGTGGGTTTCAACTTTTTTAAATTCTTTTTTGGACTTTAGCGAGCCAAAAAACTGATGGAGATACCTTTTTTAATAAAATTTCGTAGGGTACCATTAAAAAATAAAAAAGATCCAGTACTGGAGGAAAAAATTGTATCTAACGAAATGTATCTTTTTTATTACCAAATTTTTATACATTTTTAAACAGGGATCAATTTATGTGGGTGGGTGGGGACCTAAAAATGTAGCCGGAAAGAATAAAAATGTAGTGTGTGTGTGTTTTTCACTTTTTAAAAAAATTTTTAGGTAGTAATACTACTCTCAGCATGGAACACACTGTTCCATGATGGGAGTAGTAGTACCTGTACTAATTGACAGATCGCCCATTGCGATCCTCCTGTATAATGTATAGATGTGGCCGACCTTTTTTGGTCCCCTGCACTGCCGTATATATACACCTATTCATATATCCTGCAGAGAGCTGTGATTGGCCAGATGGTTCCAGCTAATCACAGCTCTCTGTGGGAAATACGTCAGTGCAAGGGACCATAGAAGTCAGGAGTGATACTCGCTGTGATCTTTCCTTAACTGCAGGTACTACTACTCCCAACATGGAGCACACTCTGCTCAATGCTGGAAACTGTAGTACCTGCATTAATAGACAGATCGCAGCAAGCGTCAGAAGTGACACTCGATGCGATCTGTCTATTAATGCAGGTACTACAGCTCCAAGCATTGAGCAAAGCGTGTTCCATGTTGGGAGTAGTAATACTTGCAGTTAAGGACACATCACAGCAGATGTCACTACTGACACCCACTGAGAACATCCTATCTATATCAGAGATGGAGCGGCTTTCTCCTGCGCTCGCATCTCTGCACTGTACTCCGGCCGGCCACTCCCTCATTCATATTCCCCTCAGGGAGCGGTGATTGGCTGCAACCATCCGGACAATCCTCACTCTGGGCGAAAAATATGAATGAATGATGTTCCATTCCCATCACTGACCGGAGTATTGTGCAGAGATGTGAGTGCTGTATAGAGCCGCATCTCTGCTATATTATGGACGATCGCAGTCTGTTCCATGCTGGGAGTAGTAGTACTGCCTAAAAAATGTAAAAAATAGAGAAAAAAAAGTGAAATACACACACTTTATTAAACATTAATTTAAATTTAGTTATCAAAATTCATATCTCGTTAAATACATTTTTTCCATAACTACTGAATCCAACAAATTTTGGGTACCAAAAGAAAAAAAACGCCACAGGTGCAAAAAATGCACTTTCCACACAAATGAAAAAACGCCAGACGCAGGACATTGCACTGGCATTTTTTCAGGTAGGACAAAAAAACGAGTAGAAACTTCATCTTAGGGACTCAGCCCTTTTTTTGCAATTCTGACCACTGTCACTTTAAGAATGAATAACTCTGGGATGCTTTTACCTTTTATTCTGATTCCGTAGATTACATATTCTACTTTAACACAGTGGTAAATTTTTGTAATTACTTGCATCCTTTGTTGCATTTTTCTAACTTTGAAACTCTCTGCTTGTAAGGAAAAATGGATATTCCAAATAAATTATATATTGATTAACAAATACAATATGTCTACTTTATGGTGGCAATCAAAGTTGACATATTTTCATTTTTGAAGACATTAAAGGGCTTCAAAGTATAGCAGCGATTTTAAAAATTTTCATGAAAAATTCAAAATCTGAATTTTTCAGGGACCAGTTAAGTTTGAAGTGGATTTGAGGGGCCTTTCTGTGAGAACTATCCCATAAATTAGCCCATTATAGAAACTGCACCCCTAAAAGTATTCAAAATGACATTCAGAAAGTTTGTTAACCCTTTAGGTGTTTCCCAAGAATAGCAGCAAAGTGGAGTAGAAAAATCAAAATCTGCATTTTTTACACTAACATGTTCTTGTAACCCCATTTTTAAAAGTGGCATAAGGAGAAAAAGACCCCCAAAAATTGTAGCCCAATTTCTCTTAAGTATGGAAATACCTCATATGTTGACATAAAGTGCTCTGCGGGCTCACAACATGGCTCAAGAGGGAAAGAGCAACTGTGGGATTTTGGAGAGCAAATTTTGCTGCAATGGTTTTTGGAGGGCATGTTGCATTTAGGAAGCCCCGATGGTGCCAGAACAGCAAAAAACCAACACCTGGAGCACTATTTGGGAAACTGCACCCCTCAAGTAATGTAACAAGGGGTACAGTAAGCCTTAACACCTCACAGATGTTTGAAGAGCTTGCGTTAAACATGAACTAGAAATTGAAAAATTTGATTTGTAACACTAAAATGATGGTGTTACTCCAAATTTTTCATTTCCACAGCGTGTTATAGGAGAAAATGGACCCCAAAATTTGAAGCCCAATTTCACCCGATTAAGAAAACGCCCCATATGCAGACGTAAAGTGCTTGGCTGGCGCACTACAGGTCTCAGAACAGAAGGAGCACCATTGGACTTTTAGAGAATTTTGCTGGAATTGAAGTCGGGGGCCATGTGCATTTACAAACCTCCCATGATGCCAGAACAGCAGAAAAACCCCACATGTGACACCATTTTGTAAACTACACCCCTCCAGGAATGTAACAAGGGTTACAAAGAATACTTTTACCTCACAGGTTTTTTGAACAGTGGGCTATAAAAGTGAAAAATTAAATTTTTAACACTAAAATGATGGTGTTACTTCCAGTTTTTCATTTTCACATGGTGTAATAGGAGAAAATGGACCACAAAATTTGAAGCCCAATTTCTCTCGGTTAAGAAAACGCCCCATATGTGGATGTAAAAGGCTCTGTTGGCGGACTACAGGTCTCAGAACAGAAGGAGCGCCATTGGACTTTTGGAGAGAGAATTTTGCTGGAATGGAAGTCGGGGCCATGTGCATTTACAAACCTCCCATGGTGCAGAACAGCAGGAAACCCCACATGTGACACCATTTTAGAAACTACACCCCTCAAGGAATGTAACAAGGGTTGCAGTGAGTACTTACTCCTCACATGTTTTTTGAACAGTGGACTGTAAAAGTAATAATTAGATTTTTCGCATTTCATAGATAACGTTACCCCAAATGTTTCATTTTCACATGGGGTAATAGAGGAAAAGGCCCCCAAAATTTGTAGTGCAATTTCACCTGAGAAAGAAAATACCCCATATGTGGATGTAAAGTGCTCTGTGGGCCCACTGCAATGCTCAGAATAGGAGGAGCACCATTGGGCTTTTAGAGTGAAAAATTTGTTGTAATTGAAGTCGGGGGCCATGTGCGTTTACAAAGCCCTGATTGTGCAAGAACAGCAGAAACCCCACACATGTGACACCATTTTGGAAACTAAACCACTCAAGGAACTTAACAAGGGTTATAGTGAGTACTTACACCTCACATTTTTTTTGAACAGTGGGCTGTAAGTTAAAATTTTTATTTTTAACACTGTGTTTCTGGTATTAACCAAACATGTCTTTAGTTTCACAAGTAGTAAGAGAAAAAAGTTCCACAAAATTTGTAGCCCAATTTCTCCAGGATAAGGAAATACCCCATATTTGGCGCTAAAGCACTATGCAGGTGCCAAACAAGGATTAGGAGGGAGACAGCACTGATGAGATGATTTGAGGCCTAAAGTAGTGATTTGCACTGCAAAGGCCGAGGATCTGACATAAAATCTAATAATAAAACCCTGGCAAGTTACCACAATTTTGAAACTACACCCCTCAAGGAAGGTAACAAGGGGTACAGTGAGTACTTACACCTCACATATTTTTTGAACAGTGGGCCATAAATTGAAAAAAAAAATTTACACTAAAAAGCTGGAGTTACCCAATTTTTACATTTTCACAAGGGGGAATGGGAGAAATTTGGTTACAAATTTTGGAGGGCATTTCTCCTCACTATGGAAACACATCCACATATGGGGCAACGTGCTGGGCAGGCACAACAAGGCTCAGAAGTCAAAGATGTCCGTTTGCATTTGAGGCCTATGGCATATCAGTAGCTCACATTACATATATTCAGAGGAAAATACAAAAATGAAACACCCACATGTGACACCATTACAGAAATGGGCCAACTATAGGTGCAAAAAAAAAAAGCTGCTTATAATCCACGAAAAAGCGCCACAAAAAAAATACTGATCAGTACTACGGTACTGATCAGCGTTGGGTGGGTGATTGGCTAATGGTGGCTGGCCACTCTTTTATATGTAAGAGGGTCAGCCACACAGTTAGCCAAAAAGAAAAAGGTATGTGCCCAAAAAAGGCTGGGGGTGGACCGCAGCGACCCTGTGGAGCTGTGGTCATGCAGCTAAAGGTGCTAAGGACCCGCGGACACCTACAGTAGTGGTGAGCTGCAAAAAAAATTATATTTTCTTTACTTCTAACAAGTGTCCCTGCCTAACTAAAGCTCTCCCTGCAATCTAATGTGCCAAGGGGCACAGAAATGGTGTCAGGGGGCACTTTTTGTACAGGGGGGGAGAAGGCTCCGTCCTGCTCAACACCTGGAACAAAGTGGTACTGAGCAGAGCGGAGCAATGAGCTCCTCCCCCTCCTCTCCCTCCCATACTGCTGTGATTTGTGCGGTCACTACAAACGGCCAACCACAGCTGTCCTGGGGGGGTGGCAACACTGCCATCTCTCAGTACAGTACGGAGGGTGATTGATGGTATATATTACACCACCAATCATCCTCCTTATCCGGGTCATCAGGTCACATGTGACACAAATGACCCAGAATCACCACAGATTGACTATATTATTTGACTGGCGATTTGCGGCGATCTCAGGACTCCCCTCGGCGATGTCCCAGGATGCCTACCGAATGGTTTCGGCTGGAATTCTGGTCCGGTCCCCACCCGGCGAGCGTCGGGGATCGGAAATCCGCAGGGCATACAGATTTGTAAATTACTTCTATTAAAAAAAAAAAATGTATCCTTCCAGTACTTATCAGCTGTTGTATACTACAGAGGAAATTGAGTTGTTTTTTTCTGTCTGTGTCAGGAACTGTCCAAAGTAGGAGCAAACCTATCCTACTCCGGACAGTTCCTGACATGGACAGAGGTTACTTTATAACAAATCAAGAAGCAGATGTCTCCCAGGATGCTGATTTTTATGATGCCTATATTACAAATGTCCAATCTTCTTATTTCTTTCACATTATAAATGTTGCACAAAACACAGTTATGTGAAAAACAAGGAAAAAAAGGCTCAAAATCATACAAAACCAAAAACAATAACAAGAGAAGTACATTAATAATTGTATATTAACAATTTCCTGCCTGCAGTTCAGCCACAATCTAAGTGTGACAGTTGTAACAAAGAGCTAGGATGCGGGGTTACAGTCAGCATCATCTCTTTGTATCAAATGAAAGTAATTCCTTTTGTGAGTCAAGGATAACATAAATGAGAGACAAGAATAGTTGTTATTTAAGAGACCAAAATAGTTTTTATTTGAGAGCCGAGGTGATTCCCTGCCATCTCGATTACCATCCATGTAAAGTCTCTAAGGGTGCGTTCACACAGCCGTTTGCCCCCGTTCCGTTTAAAAAAAAAAAACGGATTAAAAAAAATATATAGAAACAGCTGATCAAACTGGTATCCGTTTTGAACCGTTTGTAACTGTTTTTAATCCATTTTTTAATGAAAAAATCAGCCACCTACAGACTCCCGCAGCCAGGACTAGTACTACTCCCATCATGGATCAGACTTGTTTCCATGGTGGGAGTAGTAGTTCCTGGCTGCAGGAGTCTGCTGGCGGCTGGGGAGGCTACATTAGTGCTTGTACTACTACCCCCATCATGGAACAGACTCTGTTCCATGATGGGGGTAGTAGTACAGGGACTGAGTGTTTGATCGCACCGGGTCTCACTTCTGAGACCCGATCCGATCAGAAGTTATTAAGCAGGGGAGCGGGCGGCATGGTCCGCAACCCTGCGATCACCGATGTATTTTACTTTCATTTTTTTATTTCAGCGGGGAGCTCTGAATGGCCCATACTGAGGAGCCAATCAGGGCTCCCTGCGGGGATTTTTAAAATGGACAATGTAAATTAAAAGCGCTGTGGGGGGTAAGATATATAGCGCTATATATCTAGCCTCCCAATGCATTTATAAAGATATCACCCCCGCTAGCACAAAAATATATACCCCTGCAGAATAAATATATGTGACCCCCCCTCCAGCGCATTGATAATGTAACCCCAACCTGCGCCTTTATAATTATATACCCCCCGCCAGCGCAATTATCAATAACCCCACCCCCCGAGCGCATTTATTTGATCCCCCGCTGGTGCATATGTTATTAATGCAGGCTATCTGTGATTAGTATTTTACTAGCAGAGCATCGCACCAGCTGCCGCCGGCGCGATGCTGCTGATAGAATACTATTCATACATCACGCTGCAGGGGCATATTATATAGAAGTGCTGTGGGGGCCAGATAATACTATATATCTGCCCCCACAGCACTTCTATATAATATGCCCCTGCAGCGAGATGTATGAATAGTATTCTTTCAGCAGCATCGCGGCGACGGTGGCTGGTGCTCTGCTCTGCGCGATGCTGCTGATAGAATACTATTCATACATCGCGCTGCAGGGGCATATTATATAGAAGTGCTGTGGGGGCAAACATGTATTATTATCTGGCCCTCACAGCACTTCTATATAATATGCCCCTGCAACGCGATGTATGAATAGTATTCTATCAGCAGCATCACGTCGTTGGTGGCTGGTGCGATGCTCTGCTAGTAAAATACTATTCCGATAGCCTGCATTAATAACATATGCGCCAGTGGGGGGTCACATAAATGCGCTGGTGGGGGGTGGTGGGGGGTATATATTGATAATTGCGCTGGTGGGGGGTATATAATTATAAAGGCGCAGGCGGGGGTTACATTATTAATGTGCTGGCGGGGGGGGGGGTCACATATATATATACTGCAGGGGTGTATATTATTGCGATAGCGGGGGTGATATCTTTATAAATGGCTGGGGGCTAGATATATAGCGCTATATATATTGACCCCCACTGCGCTTTTAACATATATTGTCCATTTAAAAAATCCCCGCACAGAGCCCTGATTGGCTCCTCAGTATGGGCCATTCAGACCTCCCCGCCGGAATTTAAAAATGAAAGTAAAATACATCGGTGATCGCAGGGTTGTGGACCATGCTGCCCGCTCCCCTGCTTAATAACTTCTGATCGGATCGGGTCTCAGAAGTGAGACCCGGTGCGATCAATCCTTCAGCCCCTGTACTACAGCCCCCATCATGGAACAGACTCTGATCCATGATGGGGATAGTAGTACAAACACTAATGTAGTCCCCCCCCCCAGCCACCGCTTCCACAGCTGGGGAATTACTACTCCCATCATGGAATAGACTTGTTTCCATGATGAAAGTAGTAGTAGTCCCACAACACTGTAGGAGTCTGCTGATGTCACCTCTCACATGCTCAGATGTAATTATGGATATTTTACAGGGGTATTCCAGTCCAAAACTTTTTTTTAATATATCAAATGGCTCCAGAAAGTTAAACAGATTTGTAAATGACTTCTATTTAAAAAATCTTAATTCTTCCAACAGTATTGTGAAAACCGAGTAAAAACAATCTTGTGAAATGTCATACATTACATTGGGGAAGTCTGTGAAATCTCCAATAGTGTTGCTCGCGAATATTCACAATTCGAATTTTAATCGCGAATATCGCATATTCGCAAATTCGCGAATATTACGAATATTGCACTATATATTTGTAATTACGAATATTTTTTCACATATGCAAAATGTTATGCGCATATGCGCGTATGCGCATATTCGCGAATATTGAGTCCTCCCTTATTTCATGGTATAGGGAACTGTGATTGGTGCATGAACTCTGTGATTTTTTGCCCATTGAAACCAATAGGCCCGTTGTGGTCTATGGGGATCTCACAGCATATAAAACAATAAGCTAAGCAGGACCATCTTGGCAGCATAGTGGATGGGAGACCACCATGGGTTTGAGTCCTGGGGAAGTTACAGTGCTGTGGTTTAAATTTACTTTCCTGGAAAAGTAGCTGAGTTGCCCATAGCAACCAATCAGATCGCATTTTTCACAAGGCCTCTGCAAAATGAAAGAAGCGATCTGATTGGTTGCTATGGGCAACTCAGAAACTTTTCCTGGAAAAGTTTCTCAGTTGCCCATAGCTACCAGATTGCGTCCTTCATTTTTCAGAGGCCTTTTCAAAAATGAAAGAAGCAATCTGATTGGTTGCTATGGACAACTGCACAACTCTTCCTCTACACTGGTTTTGATGAATCTCCCCCATAGAGGGAGATTTATCAAAACCTGCCCAGAGGAAAAGTTTCTGAGTTGCCCATAGCAACCAATCAGATTGCTTCCTTCATTTTGCAGAGGCCTTATGAAAAATGAAAGAAGCGATCTGATTGGCTACTCAGCTGCTTTTCCAGGAAAGTAAAGTTAAACCACAGCACTGTAACACTCTTGTCCCACCCCAGGAATCGAACCCATCCACTGTGCTGCCAAGACGGTCCTGCTTATGTAACTGTTTTACATGCCATGATATCCTCATAGACCACAATGGGCCTATTGGTTTTAATGGGCAAAAAATCACAGAGGTAATGCACCAGTCATAGTTCCCTATACCATTAAAGAAGGAAGGACTCAATATTTGCGAATATGCGCGTATGCGGAAAACCAGTGTAGAGGAAGAGTTGTGCAGTTGCCCATAGTAACCAATCAGATTGCTTCCTTCATTTTTGAAAAGGCATTTGAAAAATGAAGGAAGTAGCCTGGTTGCTATGGGCAACTCAGAAACTTTTCCAGGAAAAGTTTCTGAGTTACCCATAGCAACCATTCAGATCGCTTCTTTCATTTTGCAGAGGCCTTGTGAAAAATGAAAGAAGCAATCTGATTGGTTGCTATGGGCAACTCAGCAGCGTTTCCAGGAAAGTAAGGTTAAGCCACAACACTGTAAAACTCTGTCCCACCCCAGGACTCGGACCCATGGTGGTCTCCCATCCACTATGCTGCCAAGACGGTCCTATTTAGCTTACTGTTTTGCATGCCTTGAGATCCCCACAGCCCACTATGGGCCTATTGGTTTCAATGAGCAAAAAATCACAGAGTTAATGCACTAGTCACAGTTCCCTATACCATTAAAGAAGGGAGGGCTCAATATTCGCGAATATGTGCATATATTTTCGCACATGCGCAAAAAAAACTAATATGCGAATTTCGTGAATATATGACGAATATTCGGCCATACATTCCCGAAATATCGCGAATTCGAATATGGCCTATGCCGCTCATGAATAATCTCCAACCAGCAGACATATACTTATGACAAAAGGCAAAACAGCATAAGGCTGGGTCCACACTACGTTTTGTCCCATACGGGAGCGCATACGGCAGGAGGGAGCTAAAAGCTCGCGCTCCCGTATGTGACCGTATGCGCTCCCGTATGCCATTCACTTCAATGAGCCGACCGGAGTGAAACGTTCGGTCCGGTCGGCTCATTTTTGCGCCGTATGCGCTTTTACAACCGGACCTAAAACCGTGGTTGACCACAGTTTTAGGTCCGGTTGTAAAAGCGCATACGGCGCAAAAATGAGCCGACCGGACCGAACGTTTCACTCCGGTCGGCTCATTGAAATGAATGACATACGGGAGCGCATACGGTGACATACGGGAGCGCAAGCTTTTAGCTCCCCCCTGCCGTATGCGCTCCCGTATGGGACAAAACGTAGTGTGGACCCAGCCTTAGTATGTAGCCCTAAGCTGAACCCAACCCATTGTCCCTACCCACTTGCACAATCTGCTCTAACTGATGGTCCCCAACTTGGCAATGATACTTACACTGAATAAAGTAAAAAGTGTAGTCAAATATAGTGGGTCAAACCCAAATGGGCATGTCAACATCAGAATCAGAGACACAACCAAAATCATGCCAGTGCTCAGAAACAGAGGTCAGAACCAAGTCTGAATCTGGAACAGTATCTGATAGCAAGCCAAATCAGAACAAGCAGTTTCCTCAAGGTCCAATTCAGAAACCAGAAGGCAGAAGTCAGAGAATCAGGGGTCCGAATCCAGCTGGTACAGGAATGCGACTGATGGCAGATAACTCTAGCATCCACAGAGCAGGAGGGCTCAGACTATCAACTTGAGGTGATATAATACTGGATTTATCACTTTCAAATGTTCATACAGACCAATGAGGCATAACTGTAAGATTACTGGAGAAACATTTAGACATAAAAATTTTGTGGAATGCCACACTTTATTTTCAGCAACAAAACCAGAACCACAAGTGCATTTTTTATTGGTCCTTCTTATCTGGATTTTCTCTGGTTCTGTTGAGCCTGGGTCCAGACTGTGGCAGATCTTTAGTGATAAGTATGTGAAAAGAAAAAAATGAACACATGGAAGGCACTGCCCGGTGCCATTACCCAAGGTAACACAATGGTAGGAGGTAAGTAAAATTGCTTACCTGATGGTGTTGGGCTTAGAGCTCAACACCTTATAATACATGTAAAATATCAAATACTGTGGCTGACTCTGTCCCGAGCATGTCCTATGGAGGGATCCTTGTATGCAAGATTTACCAAGCACTGGACTGTCCAGAGAGGAGAAAAAGGGTCTAATGGGACTCAAACTGTACCCGTGACAGAGAGCATCCGCAGACTCTGTAAGGTAAAATAAATAAGTTGTTTTATTGATATAAAAAGAGACCCTTTTTCTCTCCTCTCCAGATGCTCCAGCGATCGGTAAATCTTAGATCTTTAGTAATGACACCCACTTGAAATCCATAATTACAATAAAATGGAGACATGGAGACATTCTATGCTGGGCTGCTGCTCCAGTCTCAGAAACCTCTGTGTTTCGGGGACTGGAGGTATCACGTCATGCCATGCCCCCTCATGACATCACGCCACTCCCCCTTCATTCATGTCTATGGGAGGGGGCATGAGGGCCCCCCGTGATCAGACATCTTATCCCCTATCCTTTGGATAGGGGATAAGATGTCTTTGGCCAGAATACCTCTTTAAAATGCAGCTTTGCCATTTTTTTCAATTTAAATGTCTTTTGTGGGGCTTTGTGACCTACAAAACAATCTAAAATTTTAGATAATCTGTTTAAAGGGCTTTTTGTGACTCTGTGCTTCAGAGTTTTTAGTATAGCTGCCCCAATATGCAGAAAATCTTACTGCTCATGCACCTAAATGATAAGAGAGATTAGGAGAGGCGTGTAAAGACATTCCCTGTACTCATGGACATCAAGCAAGCCTGAAGGGGTGGGATCAAAGCAGTGTCTTCGTGACTGCAGAATCAAATGACGCAGAACTGTATACTGCTTATTTCCATATGGTGCGCATGTAATTTAAACACGATTTTCTACATATTGTAGCATCTATTTGTGATATAAGGCATGGTCTGGATGGTGTTTGCAGCCATTATATGGCACTGTGTCTAGTTCAGGCATAGATGGTCTGGTGAAAGGTTCAATCCAAAGCATTACTGACATTTAACGCATACAGACATGTCAAGAATTTTGATTAGTCAGGGTCTAAGTGCTAGTATAATCAGGTAAACCATCCTTCATTCCAAGACCCAACGCTCGTTGCAGGGCATGGGCTCTATTATAGTTTATGGAGCCTATCAACTGTATTGTGATAAACTGAGAACCAAGTTGGGAAGTGAAGTGTGTTTAATGTGGCTATATCTAAAGAATGGTGAGGGTCTCAGTGCTCAAAACTTAAAAAAAAATGTCTGCATGACATGTCAAAATGGATTTTTTTTAATGATGGTAATGCTTTAAAGATATTGCTCTGCAAATACTAGCATTTATGTGCTATGTGTGCTTTTTATTGCATTAATGCAGGTTTTTTTCAGGTGTTTTATCACAAGTGACAGTCAGTGGCATTGATTATGTGACTCTACATAGATTCATAGATCAAATGCTTATGATTTTTCAACTAAAATCTGTCTGTAGCATTTTTCACCCCAAAAATTCAGGTAAAAATTACAAAAAATGCATTGTGCTTGGCACTAGCCTTTATGATAAGGAGGAATAGGATATTACACTTCATAAATACAACCTATCATTCTAAAAAATAATAAAGGTAATGATGAGAATTTAATTAAATAAATACAAAGGACTCCTGCACACTACTGTATTTTAGCATCAAACCATTTCTCAGCCTTCCAACTTGGCAAAGAACAACCATAAAGCAAGCAGAGTTTACATGTTACCATTTTGGGGAACATGCTGGAAGATAAATAATGTAAATCGTTCCTAAAGAAAAGAAAGGTATGGTACTATGAACCACTGAAATTCACAGTTATTGTATGTTAAGAAAAGATTTTGTAAGTGATGATTAACTTGATTCTAATTACATATTTTTATTATAAAAATGACTTGTTTTGTTGTACGTTTCTTAACACTTCAGATTTTTTAATTATTTCTCAATGATTTTGAAAGAAAAAGTTCAAAAGGGAAAAGCATTCAAAACTGTTTTGCTACCATGGAGACAATGTAACTTTTTCAACTTTTAGATCTCATGAAATGTAAACTGGTAATTGGATAAACTTTCATTATGTAAATTAGCAAAGCATAAACTGCCTAAAATATAATAAAGACAGAGCTACAGTCAGAGAACAAAACTAATCAAAATGGAAAACCAAAACATGGCTAGATTTACAAATGCCATCCTGGAAGCACAGGCACACTGTGAGAAAGGATAAAGGAATATATTCATAGAGATGTTGTCCAGGGGTATGGATATCATTATTTAAATATAGATAAGTATAGATAAGAGTTTAATGGGCACAAAACTGCTGTCAATCCTAAATAGGCACTAGGAAAGGGTAAGTATACATAACTTTGCTCTTGATCAGCTTTTTAATGTCTTGGCTGCTGAAGATTTGGAGAGGCAGGATCTTACCCCTTGTACCTAAAGCCTCCCTGATCCTGTCTTTCACCAAAGAATGGCAGATCGAGTGTGCAGTCAGAAAACCCCTAGAGGCCTTTTTTATTGGTGAGAGGTCCTCATTACTGGGGGATTGGGGGAAGATCCCGCCTCTTTGACTCTTCAGAAAGCCAGTGGTTAGGACATTAAAAAGCTCTTATCTTGGCTAACAAATGGCCCAGAGGACTAAATGAAGGAACTGTTTGACACAGGAGACAGTAGGGAGATGAGGATTTAGGTTATAAGATGAGAGAGGGGACACTTACCTGATTGGTTTTTGGGAGGATCCCGGGGCATTTAAAAGAGGAGAAGTCCGCTGTCATGTCCAGAACAGGGTTTAGTGCATACCTAATGCCAGGAGGTGTGAGCATCAGTGCCACAGCTGATTGGCCTGGCGCTCTCACAACTTGATGAATGGCAAAATGCAGGGCTATCCTCAGAAAAAAACAGGAATGCCACTGCCGGAGAAAGAAGTGGAAGCGGTGCTGGACAATGTAAGTTTATTAAATGTCACGATTTGGCTGGCAGGAGGTGGATCCTCTGTGCCAGAGAGGGATTGGCGTGGACCGTGCTGGTGGACCGGTTCTAAGTTGCTACTGGTATTCACCAGAGCCCGCCGCAAAGCGGGATGGTCTTGCAGCGGCGGTAGCAACCAGGTCGTATCCACCAGCAACGGCTCAACCTCTCTGACTGCTGAAGATAGGCGCGGTACAAGGGAGTAGACAAGAGCAAGGTCGGACGTAGCAGAAGGTCAGGGCAGGCAGCAAGGATCGTAGTCAGGGGCAACGGCAGGAGGTCTGGAACACAGGCTAGGAACACACAAGGGAACGCTTTCACTGGCACAATGGCAACAAGATCCGGCGAGGGAGTGCAGGGGAAGTGAGGTATAAGTAGGGAGTGCACAGGTGAGAATACTGATTAGGCCTGCTGCGCCAATCAGTGGCGCAGCGGCCCTTTAAATGGCAGAGACCCGGTGCGCGCGCGCCCTAAGGAGCGGGGCCGCGCGCGCCGGGACAACACAGACGGGGAACGGGTCAGGTACGGGAGCCGAGATGCGCATCGCGAGCGGGCGCGTCCCGCATCGCGAATCGCATCCCGGCTGGGAGTAATATCGCAGCGCACCCGGTCAGCAGGTCTGACCGGGGCGCTGCGAATGAGAGAACGCTGCGAGCGCTCCGGGGAGGAGCGGGGACCCAGAGCGCTCGGCGTAACAGTACCCCCCCCCCCTTGGGTCTCCCCCTCTTTTTGGAGCCTGAGAACCTGAGGATAAGACTTTTGTCCAGGATGTTGTCCTCAGGTTCCCAGGATCTCTCCTCAGGGCCGCAATTCTCCCAGTCGACCAAGAAGAATCTTTTACCTCTGACCGTCTTGGATGCTAGAATCTCCTTCACAGAAAAGACGTCAGAAGATCCGGAAACTGGAGTGGGAGAAACAACTTTGGGAGAGAAGCGATTAAGGATGAGTGGTTTAAGGAGAGAGACATGGAAGGCATTGGGAATACGGAGAGAAGGAGGAAGAAGGAGTTTGTAAGAGACAGGGTTGATCTGGCACTTGATTTTGAAAGGACCAAGATAGCGTGGTCCCAGTTTATAACTGGGGACACGAAAGCGGACATATTTAGCGGAGAGCCATACCTTGTCTCCGGGAGCAAAAATGGGGGGAGTTCTTCTTTTTTTATCAGCAAATCTTTTCATCCGGGATGAAGCCTGTAAAAGAGAATTTTGGGTCTCTTTCCATATGGTGGAAAGATCACGAGTCACTTCATCCACAGCGGGCAAACCAGAGGGCAAGGGAGTAGGGAGGGGAGGAAGAGGGTGACGGCCGTACACCACGAAAAATGGGGATTTAGCAGAAGATTCGGAGATTCTGAAGTTGTATGAGAATTCGGCCCATGGTAGAAGATCTGCCCAGTCATCCTGGCGGGAGGAAACAAAATGCCGTAAATAGTCACCCAGGACCTGATTAACTCTTTCTACTTGCCCATTGGATTGGGGATGATAAGAAGAAGAGAAGTTTAATTTGATCTTGAGCTGTTTACAGAGGGCCCTCCAGAATTTAGACACGAATTGGACGCCTCTATCTGAGACAATATGCGTGGGCAAACCGTGAAGGCGAAAAATGTGTACAAAAAATTGCTTTGCCAACTGAGGCGCTGAAGGAAGACCAGGAAGAGGAATAAAATGTGCCATCTTGGAAAATCGATCAACGACCACCCAAACAACTGTGTTGCCACGGGATGAGGGCAAGTCCGTAATAAAGTCCATACCAATCTGTGACCAAGGCTGTTCAGGAACAGGCAGAGGATGAAGGAGACCAGCAGGCTTCTGGCGAGGAGTCTTATCCCGGGCACAGACCGTACAGGCCCGCACGAAATCAATAACATCAGTCTCCAGAGTCGGCCACCAATAAAATCGAGAGATGAGTTGCAAGGATTTTTTGATGCCCACATGGCCTGCGAGGTGGGAGGAGTGTCCCCATTTGAGAATCCCGAGACGCTGGCGTGGAGAAACGAAGGTCTTCCCTGGAGGAGTTTGCCTGATGGAAGCTGGAGAAGTGGAGATCAGACAGTCCGGAGGAATGATGTGTTGCGGAGAGACCTCTACTTCAGAGGCATCAGAAGAACGAGAGAGGGCATCGGCCCTAATGTTCTTGTCAGCAGGGCGAAAATGGATTTCAAAGTTAAAACGGGCAAAGAACAACGACCACCTAGCCTGGCGAGGGTTCAGTCGTTGGGCAGACTGGAGATAGGAGAGATTCTTGTGATCAGTGTATATGATAACTGGAAATTTTGATCCCTCCAGCAGGTGCCTCCATTCCTCAAGCGCCAATTTAATGGCCAGTAGTTCTCGATCCCCGATGGAATAGTTTCTCTCCGCCGGGGAGAAGGTCCTAGAAAAAAACCCACAAGTCACAGCATGCCCGGAAGAATTTTTTTGTAGAAGGACAGCTCCAGCTCCCACTGAGGAGGCATCTACCTCCAATAGGAAGGGTTTAGATGGGTCAGGTCTGGAGAGCACGGGAGCGGAAGAAAAGGCAGACTTGAGATGTTTAAATGCGTCTTCCGCTTGGGGGGACCAGGACTTGGGATTGGCATTTTTCTTGGTTAAAGCCACGATAGGAGCCACAATAGTGGAAAAGTGTGGAATAAACTGTCTGTAATAATTGGCGAACCCCAAACAACGTTGGATAGCACGGAGTCCGGAGGGGCGTGGCCAATCTAAGACGGCAGAGAGTTTATCTGGGTCCATTTGTAGTCCCTGGCCAGAGACCAAGTATCCTAGGAAAGGAAGAGATTGACATTCAAAGAGACATTTCTCCATTTTGGCATAAAGTTAATTGTCACGAAGTCTCTGAAGAACCATGCGGACATGCTGGCGGGGTTCTTCTAAGTTGGCAGAAAAAATCTGAATATCGTCCAGGTAAACCACAACACAGGAATATAGGAGATCACGAAAAATTTCATTAACAAAGTCTTGGAAGACGGCAGGGGCGTTGCATAGGCCAAAGGGCATGACCAGATACTCAAAGTGTCCATCTCTGGTGTTAAATGCGGTCTTCCATTCGTCCCCCTCCCTGATGCGGATGAGATTATAAGCACCTCTTAAGTCCAGTTTGGTAAAGATGTGGGCACCTTGTAAGCGATCAAAGAGTTCCGAGATAAGAGGTAAGGGGTAGCGGTTTTTTACCGTGATTTTATTAAGTCCGCGGTAATCAATACAAGGACGTAGGGAGCCATCTTTTTTGGACACAAAAAAAAATCCAGCTCCGGCAGGAGAGGAGGACTTGCGGATAAACCCCTTTTTTAAATTCTCCTGGATGTACTCCGACATGGCAAGAGTCTCAGGAGCAGACAGAGGATAGATTCTGCCCCGGGGTGGGGTAGTACCCGGGAGGAGGTCAATAGGACAGTCATAAGGCCTGTGAGGAGGCAAAGTCTCAGCTTGCTTTTTGCAATAAACGTCTGAATAGTCCATATAAGCCTTAGGAAGACCGGATACAGGGGGAACCACAGGGTCACGGCAAGGAGTACTGGGAACCGATTTAAGACAGTCCTTGTGACAAGAAGTACCCCAGTTCTTGATTTCTCCTGTGGACCAATCAAGGGTTGGGGAATGGCGTTGAAGCCACGGTAATCCAAGAAGAATTTCAGAAGTGCAGTTGGAGAGGATCAAGAATTCAATTTTTTCGTGATGAGGTCCGATGCACATTAGGAGAGGTTCCGTGCGGTAACGCACGGTACAGTCCAATCTTTCATTGTTAACAGAATTGATGTAGAGGGGTCTGGCGAGACTGGTCACCGGGATGTTGAACCTGTTGATGTGAGAGGCCAAAATAAAATTTCCTGCAGATCCGGAATCCAAGAAGGCCGTAGCAGAGAAGGAGAAGGTAGAGGAAGATATCCGCACAGGCACAGTAAGGCGTGGAGAAGCAGAGTAGACATCAAGAACTGTCTCATCTTTGTGCGGAGTCAGCATACGTCTTTCCAGGCGGGGAGGACGGATAGGACAATCTTTCAAGAAGTGTTCGGTACCGGCACAGTACAGGCATAGGTTCTCCATGCGGCGTCGTGTCCTCTCTTGAGGTGTCAAGCGAGACCGGTCAACTTGCATAGCCTCGACGGCGGGAGGCACAGGAACGGATTGCAGAGGACCAGAGGAGAGAGGAGCCGGGGAGAGAAACCGCCTCGTGCGAACAAAGTCCATATCCTGGCGGAGCTCCTGACGCCTTTCGGAAAAACGCATGTCAATGCGGGTGGCAAGATGAATAAGTTCATGCAGGTTAGCAGGAATTTCTCGTGCGGCCAGCACATCTTTAATGTTGCTGGATAGGCCTTTTTTAAAGGTCGCGCAGAGGGCCTCATTATTCCAGGATAATTCGGAGGCAAGAGTACGGAATTGGATGGCGTACTCGCCAACAGAAGAATTACCCTGGACCAGGTTCAGCAGGGCAGTCTCAGCAGAAGAGGCTCAGGCAGGTTCCTCAAAGACACTTCGGATCTCCGTGAAGAAGGAGTGTACAGAGGCAGTGACAGGGTCATTGCGGTCCCAGAGCAGTGTGGCCCATGACAGAGCTTCCCCAGACAGAAGGCTGACTACGAAAGCCACCTTAGACCTTTCAGTTGGAAACTGGTCCGACATCATCTCCAAGTGCAGGGAACATTGCGAAAGAAAGCCACGGCAAAACTTAGAGTCCCCATCAAATTTATCCGGCAAGGATAATCGTAAGCCGGAAGCGGCCACTCGCTGCGGAGGAGGTGCAGGAGCTGGCGGAGGAGATTGTTGCTGGAGCTGTGGTAATAGCTGCTGTAGCATCACGGTCAGTTGAGACAGCTGGTGACCTTGTTGCGCTATCTGTTGCGACTGCTGGGCGACCACCGTGGTGAGGGCGGCGACAACTGGCAGTGGGACTTCAGCGGGATCCATGGCCGGATCTACTGTCACGATTCGGCTGGCAGGAGGTGGATCCTCTGTGCCAGAGAGGGATTGGCGTGGACCGTGCTGGTGGACCGGTTCTAAGTTGCTACTGGTATTCACCAGAGCCCGCCGCAAAGCAGGATGGTCTTGCAGCGGCGGTAGCAGCCAGGTCGTATCCACCAGCAACGGCTCAACCTCTCTGACTGCTGAAGATAGGCGCGGTTCAAGGGAGTAGACAAGAGCAAGGTCGGACGTAGCAGAAGGTCAGGGCAGGCAGCAAGGATCGTAGTCAGGGGCAACGGCAGGAGGTCTGGAACACAGGCTAGGAACACACAAGGGAACGCTTTCACTGGCACAGGGGGGGGACGCAGGGGAAGTGAGGTATAAGTAGGGAGTGCACAGGTGAGAATACTGATGAGGCCTGCTGCGCCAATCAGTGGCGCAGCGGCCCTTTAAATGGCAGAGACCCGGCGCGCGCGCGCCCTAAGGAGCGGGGCCGCGCGCGCCGGGACAACACAGACGGGGAACGGGTCAGGTACGGGAGCCGAGATGCGCATCGCGAGCGGGCGCGTCCCGCATCGCGAATCGCATCCCGGCTGGGAGTAATATCGCAGCGCACCCGGTCAGCAGGTCTGACCGGGGCGCTGCGAATGAGAGAACGCTGCGAGCGCTCCGGGGAGGAGCGGGGACCCGGAGCGCTCGGCGTAACATTAAATCTGTACTTTTAGATTATTCAGCATCTTTAATGAGTTGTTGTTGGTTTCTTTTTTCAAATTTTTCATGTTGAAAAATTTCCTGGAATTCTGAAGTTTACACTGACCACTATGCCTTAAGCTGGTCATACACAGTTGCCCATTTTATCAGTATGATGGCCTCCTGACTCTCCCCTGGTGGCAGATGTAGGGAGAAAGAAGGATTATGCATGTTGGGTTTCAACCACAAAATCATTTTGATCTTGGGAAGATAAGCCTGAGGAGGCTGGCAAGGGATTTCTCCCATCTCTCCATTTAGATTCTCTCCATAACTTGTTTGTAAGTTCCCCTTTCTCATATGCTGACATTTTCTGCACTGTAGAGATACATTTTAAGCAGACATCTCTTCATCATTAGCAGGATTGCAAGGAAAGGCTAGGGATGTTTCACATTGCTTTGTTACAGGTTGTATCATGTGAACATAGCCAATATATTGCTGCAATATGCTGTGGTAGACATGCTTGTTAGTTATTAAAGTAAGCACACTGCTTCCAGCCCTATTGAAAGCATGGAGTGGGCACCAGAGCTGTGCCAAACGGCTGATAGGGGAATGTTGTACCGAATATCAGCACTCTGCAAATCAATTATTGTTAATGACCTATCCACCTTTGCCTAGAAAAGCCCTTTACACTACATGATAAAACCATGACAACCTGTTAGAGCTGTAAATTAACAAAAGAAAGCATACTCACTTCACCTGGGTTAGTGCTGTCCTGCTTTGCTGAACACACTGTAGCCTCAGTTTGTTATGTCAGTAGGAGGGCACTTTATCATAAGAAATAAACAAAGTGGATTGGAGGTCACTCGACCAGGTGAGGTGAATATGCTTTATTTTGTAATTGTACAGCAATAGAAGGTCATCATAGTTTTTTTTTCTTAAATCAGAATACTCTCTTAATGCTATACTGCGTACTACTAGTAGACAGATCAAGTTTAAGATCAAGGCAATCTCAAATTTCCTTTAGCTTTTCGTTTTGGACATGACCATGACACTCTTGATTTGACATCAGCTTGTATTACTTTGTCTCTGGATCTAGTGTAGTACTATGCTTTTCTCCTGATTCTGACTGGGTAAATGATCCAAGTAGGTGGGAACAGTGGCTGAGGTGAGAATAGGTCTGCACTGTTCCCTACTTATCATGACAGTTAGCCTGTTAAGTGTTTTCACCAGCACTCATGGCATAACAGTAAAAACTTGGCTAGGCAACTAAGGGAGGAAGTACTTGAGTGTGTGTGTCTGTACTTTTGCCAAACCATTTAGCCAAGGACCTGCCCCCTTAAATAGAGGGAATGAGACACAGCTGTGCATCTTGGGGGAGGGGGGGGGGTAACTTAGGAGCTCAATGACAGCAGTAACATCGTAACATAGTTCATGAGGTTGAAAAAAGACCAGAGTCCATCAAGTGCAACCTATAACCCTAATGAGTCCCTACTGAGTTGATCCAAAGGAAGGCAAAAAAAACCTGATACTAGAGGTAAAAATTCCTTTCCGACTCCAAATATGGCAGTCAGAATAAATCCCTGGATCAACGTTCTATCCCTATAAATCTAGTATACATAACCGGTGATGTAGTTACTATTTTCCAAAAATGCATCCAGACCCCTTTTGAATTCTTTTACAGAGTTCACCATGACCACCTCCTCAAGCAGAGAATTACACAGTCTCACTGCTCTTACAGTAAAGAACCTTCGTTTGTGCTGATGTAGAAACCTTCTTTCCTCTAAACGTAGAGGATGCCCCCTTGTTATAGATACAGTCCTGGATATAAATTGATCATGGGAGAGATCTCTAGTGGGTGAAGGCACGCACGCCAGAGCTGCGGGGACACCAAGAAGCAGAGACACAAGAAGGTGAGTGACGGGCTGAGACTCGCATGCGGGTGCGTCCCAAGATGCAAATCTCAGCCCCACCGGCAGTGGGGACAGGGAGTGCTCACGGCCAGAGAGTCTGGCTGGAACGCCACTGTAACAGTAACCCCCCCCCCCTTTGGTCTCCCCCTCTTCTTTGGAACTCAAAGAGTTCCCCACTACATGAGAACAGGGGGATACTGTACTGGGCAAAGGCTGAAAGGAACTAGCAGACTTCTGGAAAGGAGTCTTCCGTCTTCCATTTTAAGACTTTATGTCTGACAGAAGACAACACAGGAGGAACAAGACAATGATCGTGGCAATATTGTCCCCAAGAAGCGTTCTCTCCGGTTTTCCAGTAGAGATGAGGAATGGTGTTGCAACCAAGGAAGACCAAGCAGGAGCTCTGAAGTACACTGTGGTAGTACATAGAATACAATTTTCTACTTATGCACATCTCCTACATGCATGTCGAGGGGTTCCGTGCAAAATTTCACCATACAGTTCCGATTTTGTCCATTTACAGATGAGATGTAGAAGGGCTTGGCAAGACGAGACACTGGAATTTATGGACCAGGGAGGCACTAAAGAAGTTACCAGCAGAACCGGAGTCCAAAAGAGCAGAAGCAATGAAAGAGGTCCTGACAGAGGTGAAGACTTGAACAGGAATGGACAAGTGAGGAAAGGAAGAATTCACACCAAGGGACGCTACTCCAACTTGACCAAGATGAGAGAATTCTCCCGAACGCGAAGGAAGTACAGAACAGTCTTTGAGAAAGTGCTCCGGACTGGCACAATACAGGCACAAATTTTCATTGCGTTGACAGGATTTTTCCTTTGGCATTAAACGAAAATGGTCCACATCCATAGCCTCTTTGGCAAGAGGAAAAGTTGGTAGCAGAGAAGGATATTGGGACACCAGATGAGGTAATGTTCGGATAGGTTCTTTTTCCAAGGGAAGTTCCTCTTGCTTCTCAGAAAAATGGCAGATCCGCCATAAGTTCAAGATGAATAGAACACTGCGTCTCAAAGCCTCTACACAGCTTAGGATCTCCATCATATTTAGGAGGCAGGGACAAATGAGGCTTGGAACCAGGGGAAGCTGCAGATACAGGAGGAGGCTCAGGAACAGGTGGCTGCTGCTGTTGTTCCTGCAGCATGGCAAAAATCTGTTGCATCATGGCTGTAAGTAAATCCAGTTATTGCGCTTGACAGGCTAACTGCTGCGACTGCTGAGCCACAACGGTGGGCAGATCCGAATCATCAGGCAAAGGCACACCAGCGGGATCCATGGCAAACTTGGAAAGATCCGAGAGATCAGACAAAAGCGCCCCAGCGGAATCCATGGCTGGATCTTACTATTAGGAATCACGGCAGGTGGACAGCAGGTGGTGGATCCTCTGGGCCTGTGTGGAAGGAGATTTGAGCCGTGTCAAAGAGCGGGGTCTAAAGTGCCACTGGTTTTCACCAGAGCCCGCCACAAAGCGGGATGGTCTTGCTGCAGCAAGTGGGCACCCAGGTCGCTACCCCTGGCACGACTCATTCACACAGGTAGCTGGGAGGTGATGTGGCACTGACAGCGACTGGCAGAATATGGCTGGCAGGACGTGGCGGGATGGCAGAAGAGCAAGACTGAAACACAGGTACAAGATAGGGTGGAACTAGGAACAGATACACAGACTCTGGGAAACAGGACTTCACTAAGGCTAGATAACCAAAGATCCAGCACCGCGAACAGAGAGGAGCAGATACTTATGGACAAGGGACAGGTGCAGACGCTTTTATTAATAGGTAATGGCCCTTTAAGAAACAGAGCTCTGGCACGCGCGCCCTAGGGGGCGAAGGCATGCACGCTGGAGCTGCGGGGACACCAGGAAGCAGAGACACAAGAAGGGGAGTGACAGGCTGAGATTCGCATGCAGGCGCATCCCGCGATGCCAATCTTAGCCCCGCCGACAGTGGGGACAGGGAGCGCTCATGGCCAGAGAGTCCTGCCGGAGCGCCACTGTAACAATATATACACACCAGCATGACAATGTTGCATTGTTGCCAATAATTCCTTTTTGGTTTAATATATAATATTGTTTAGAGATATGTATCAAAATCATTTTATTTAATAATGTTTGCCATTAATGTACGTATTTTAAAATGCTTTACATGGCATTTTGCTTAAAATTATGCCCACACAAATGATGATTATTATTACTTTTTTATTCTTTGCATTATTCCCACTTCATTTTATATTTTCAATGGGAATGGCATTTTTTATTATTGTTGTAATTTTAGTACTGTATAATTGGACCTGAGGAAGACATCAGTGTATGCCGAAACGTGTTGTCCGTATTGTCATAAATAAAAAACAAAAATAGAGAAAAAAAAAACACAGCCGCAAATCCACAATTTGTATTTTGATCTACTTGCTTCTCAGCATAAATTCAAACACTAACAGGTTGTTAGTATACATTTTGATCAAAAAGTACAAGCCCACTCGCCACGTCAAGACCACCCATTTAGAGCGGGTCCCTAACCCAACATTGGCGTAGCGCCAGGCGGCAGCTACCACCACCACAACACCATGCCCACAGGGGGAGTGACCCAAAAACCATTGTACTGTGCTGGCCTTGATCCTTCATTTTTGCCCATGTTAGGAGTCACTCCGTGGCTAGACATGCTGGCCGCTGACGCACTCCTTCTCCGCTGCCCGATCATGCCCAGCCCACTGCCCATTACCTTTCCTGTGTCTCCTCTGTTCTTCCTGCCTGCCGGCGCACGACTCTCTGAAATTAAAAGGGCCAGTATGCCACTAATTGGTCCTTGTTGTTTCCTGCTTCTATTTATGTCTGCACTTCCTTTAACCCCTGCCAGATCTTTGTGCCCCACAGCCTCAGAGAAAGCATTCCATATTTGTGTTCTGCCTTACTGTGTACCAGACCACCTTGGTACGTTTCCTGACCACGCTCCAGTGCCAGCTGTCCTGACCTTCCTGCCTGTCCCCGACTATGAGTTTGCCGTATCTTTTCTGTGCAACGCTTCACCTCAGCAGCTTGTGTGAAAGAGTCGTATCAGGGGTAGCGACCTGGGTGCCTCCTGCCGCAGCAAGTCCATCTCGCTTTGAAGCAGGCTCTGGTGAAAGCCAGCGGCACCTTAAACTCTGCTCCCTGGTACGGCCCACGCCATCATCCACACAGGCTCAGCGGATCCACTTCACCACTGCCATTACAGTCCACTTGTGTAGCAGCGCCTCATGGACTGTTTTTTCCATTTGCATTTTCGCTATTCCCCATTGGTCTCCCCATGGGAGTCTGACACCAGTCAGAGTGCAGCAGCTCCAATCTGATTCCATCCTACAACCACCATAACTACACACCCAGGTACTACTACCTCTGGATATTGTGTACCTTGGCATAACTACCTGACAGGTTAGTATATCACTTGGGTGTGGTGGAGGGTGCACACCAAGTCGATATACACTAAAGGGGAGCACCCCCTATAGTTTTTAATTATATTTATTTATTTTTTATTTTTCTTTCTCCCACTAATCTTAATGTCAATGATTCCTATTGCTCCTTGGTTAAACATGGTGCCTCCCATGGCTCCCCCAAGGATTTTTTTAGCCTAAGGAGGGACATGGTTAGTTTATGTAAATATATAAAAAGCTTGTTGAACCCCATGTGAAAAGTGGAAAAAAAAAACTGAAAAAAATGGTTCAGACTTCAAAGGCAATAAGCATTCTTTTACCATAAGAGTTGTGAATCTGTCAAATTGATATTTCAGAAGGTGGTCACAGCAGAAACAGGTATGAGCTTTAAAAAGGGTTTAAATAACATCAACATAATATAAACAAAAAGAATCCTTGTACATTATATGAATGTTGGTCCAGTCTGATCACCACTTTGGGTCGGGAAGTCTTGCCCTCGTAGGGTCCGATTTGCTCCTTCCAAATTTAGATCAAAGGGGGAAAAATACTCATAAGGGTGCATTCACACTTTGGTATTTTTCTGGGTGACATTCTGTACACAGCAGATAGAACCCTTCAGACATGTGCAGTCACTATTGATGGCAATGCATATGTAAGCAGATCCACCGAAAGAATCAACTTGTTTCAGCAGAGTGCTGAAATTTAACATCGTCCATGGTGCAACACAATCCAACTGAAAACAATGAGAGACTGAAGCTCCAAGCCGTATTTCTCTTAGAAACTCCCTAGTGTGAATGTGCCCTAATTCTTCCTTTCATCCAAAGCCTCTCCCATCCCCACTCACACAATTGGAATAGTTCAATATATAGAAGCCTGTACACACTGAGCATACATACAGCTACAATCCTTATCTCACTCAAGAAATCTGTACCCACCAGGTCCCATACTACACTGCTCAAAAAAATAAAGGGTACACTAAGATAACACATCCTAGATCTGAATTAACTAATCGTATGGAATACGTTCATCTTTACATAGTTGAATGTGCTGACAACAAAATCACACAAAAATGATCAATGGAAATCGAATGTATCAACCCATGGAGGTCTGGATATGGAGTCACACTCAAAATCAAAGTGGAAAACCACACTACAGGCTGATCCAATTTTGATGTAATGTCCTTAAAACAAGTCAAAATGAGGCTCAGTAGTGTGTGTGGCTTCCACATGCCCGTATGACCTCCCTACAATGCCTGGGTATGCTCCTGATGAGGTGGCGGGTGGTCTCCTGAGGGATGTCCTCCCCAACCTGGACTAAAGCATCAGGAGCGAGACATGATGTCCAAGATCAATCAAATTCAGGTCTGGGGAAAAGGCGGGCCAGTCCATAGCATCAACGCCTTCCTCTTGCAGGAAATGCTGACACACTCCAGCCACATGAGATCTAGCATTGTCTTGCATTAGGAGGGACCCAGGGCCAACCGCACCAGCATATGGTTCCACATATGGGTATGAGGATCTCATCTTGGCCCCTAATGGCAGTCAGGCTACCTCTGGCAAGCACATGGAGGGCTGTGCACCCCCCCCCCCCCCAAAGAAATGCCACCCACACCATTACTGACCCACTGCCAAACCAGTCATGCTGGAGGATGTTGCAGGCAGACTCTGTCAAGTCTGTCACATGTGCTCAATGTGAACCTACTTTCATCTGTGATGCCAGTGGCGAATTTGCTAGTCTTGGTGTTCTCTGGCAACTGCCAAACGTCCTGCACGGTGTTGGGCTGTAAGCACAACCCCCACCTGTGGACGTCAGGCCCTCATACCACCCTCATGGAGTCTGTTTCTGACCGTTTGAGTTGACACACGTACATTTGTGGCCTGCTGGAGGTCATTTTGCAGGGCTCTGGCAGTGCTCCTCCTTGCACAAAAGCAGAGGTAGTGGTCCTGTTGCTGGGTTGTTGCCCTCCTATGGCCTCCTCCATGTCTGCTGATGTACTAGCCTGTCTCCTGGTAGCGCCTTCATGCTTTGGACACTACGCTGACTGACACAGTAAACAATCTTGCCCCAGCTCGCATTGATGTGCCATCCTGGATGAGCTGTACTACCTGAGCCACTTGTGTGGGTTGTAGACTCAATCTCATGCTACCACTAGAAAGCACCGCTAGCATTCAAAAGTGACCAAAACATTAACCAGGAAGCGTAGGAACTGAGAAGTGGTCTGTGGTCCCCACCTGCAGAACCACTCCTTTATTGGGGGTTTCTTGTTAATTGCCTATAATTTCTACCTGTTGTCTGTTCCATTTGCACAACAGCATGTGAAATTGATTGTCAATCAGTGTTGCTTCCTGAGTGGACAGTGTGATTTCACAGAAGTGTGATTGACTTGGAGTTACATTGTGTTGTTTAAGTGTTCCCTTTATTTATTTGAGCAGTGTATATCAAAGCTTCTGATCCATGTTACCTGGGTTTTAAAAGAGAGCAATTATAGGAAGATGTAAAGCAAAAATGCTTTATTATGACAAGGAGAAGATATGTTGTGTTCACTAGACTAATTTGAAGGAACATTAATATAGACAAATATGGCACACAAAAACAAATTACAACTCATTTGGTAGTAAAACCTCTTATTAGTAGTAAACAGCCAACACCAAATGAGTTCTGAATGCAAATCAAAACAAGGATCCAAAAATAATAGATTTTCCAATGTAAAGATTATAGTGTAGTAAAGATTCAAGTGTTTTAAAATAATTTTCTTATTTTGGCAGTCATGATAATTTAATCAATACACCTTTACATTTCAAATGCTATCCCCCACATTTATACTATATGGATGATTGATTTTAAGCATTAAAATGGGATTAGTTTATGATAAACAATGTCACTTCCCAATATTTCTGAGGACGTTTTAACCAGGCAACAACAAAGTACCAAAAAACAAATAAAACACCTCGGGGGATACAGTACAACCCATAACATATTTAGACTGACATTTTGGCAAGTACACTTCTTCTGATTAATTAAAGCCATTAACAGATGAGTTCTGCCAATTGTTCAGTCCCTCATTTACTTCAGTGTGATCGAAATTTTAAATAGGCTTTGTTTACAGAGAAAAATTGTTCAGGGCTTAGCATTAGGAATAGAATAAAGAAATTAAGAAATTAGAGTACTCATGGATGTGATGTGTTCATTTATTGATCAGTCTATTGTCTTTGTTTTTTAACTCTTTATTTCATGAGAAAAAAACATGACACTATCATAAAGATCTTGTACAGGATGTACAACATTAACCCCTTTGCAACATTGGACACAGTACCAAACTAATCTTTTAATATATTGCTCCTTATGTATTATAAGACCCTTTGCTATTTAGTTGCTGTTAAATTTCTCAATCTTTATATGTTTTTAATGTGATTGAAAAAACAGCCACTAGGTGGCTCTGTTCTGTTCCGTGCACAAGTTAAACAGCTAGTTTGGTCTCCTCCCGGCCTGGCAGAAGACCAAACTCAGAAAGTGCTTAGGAGCATGGCGAGGCACAGCTCTCGCAAGCTTTAGAAACATTGCGCATTCTCCGGAACGTCCACTTTCTCCTGCTGGGAACTCCCACAAAGTGAGCAAGGGGAAGGATATGATACAGAGCTTTTTAAAGCTTGGAAAACATTTTTTAAGGGCAGGGGGGTGTTAGGAGTAAATAGGGAATATAATATGAGTTAGTTTAGAAAACATGGTTGGATGACAGGTACTCTTTAACGCACCATGCTGTACATTAGTTCATGTGGGGCAGTTAGTTTATAAAGCTCCTGTGGTCAATTCATAGATGGGGAGGGGCAGCTACTATCAGCAGCCGACACTCAAAGTCAATGGCTGTCCACCCACTTATATGTCACCTGAAGATCTTCTCTAGGCCTCAGGCAGACTCTGCCAGCAGAGCACAGAAAGACAGTATGAAAAATCCGAGCATTGCTTATAAAAGTCCCCTAGAAGGGCACTGTCAGATTCAAAAACTGCTTTAATGTTGTACATCTTGGTAAAGCATTAACCTTTCTAATAAACTTAATAAGAAAATGTTATTTTCTTTTTATAGAAATCTTGTCTTGAAAAAAAGACCACTATGGGTCCCCATACCATCCAGAACATAATCCTGTCTGGCTGCAGAATGATCTTTTTCCAAGCTGAAGCACAGGCATGGACAAAGTCCAGTAAGTGGGGGTGGGACTAGCACTCCTCTGTGCTCCCTTCTCCTCATGAAAACAGAGTGGAGAGGGTTACAGAGCAGCCTGCAGTGATTGGATGAAGAGACACAGCACAGCAGACTCAGAGAGGAAAATATGTCATACAGAGTGAGCATGCACCCCCTGCAGAGCACAAAATGTCAAACCAAGTGAGCAACAGAAAGAAGGTATTTGTGAGCTACTAGTTAACATATAACTTTTTTTGGAGGGGGAGGGATATAAAAGGTATAAAAAAAATTGTTATTTATATATATAAAAAAAAAATAGAAATAAAAAAAAAAATCTAAAAATCCCATCTAAATCAAAATAGTACCAATAATAACTACAAATGATGGCACAAACAACACCCACAAACATCCATATAGGTAGAAACATAAAAAGTTAAAGGGGTCAGAATAGGGCAACTTTAACACCACCAGGACAAAGGGCGTACAGGTATGCCCTCGTGTCCTGGGACTTAAGGACCAAGAGCGTGCCTGTACACCCTCAGCGTTTCTGTTCACCGCCGTTAACCATGCGGTGAAGGGAATGGGATGCCTGCTGAAATCATTCAGAAGGCATCCCATGCCAACACCTGGGGGGGGGTCCTGAGACCAATTCAGACCGGCGATCTTCGACGATTCTGGGTCATACCTGTCTCCGGTCACCTAGAAAATATGGAGGATTGGGGCTGTCCAAGACACCCCTCCTATTCTTGCTATTGGTCGGTCAGAAGCAACTGACTAATAGCAGATCGCGATCCTGCTGGAGAATTGTTGCCTAGCATTATCTGGAGGGCCACAGTTTGGAGACCATTATACAATGGTCTCTAATCTGTAGCCCTCCAGGTGTTGCAAAACTACAACTCCCAGCATGCCCAGACAGCCGTTTGCTGTTTGGGCATGCTAGGATTTGTAGGATTTGTAGTTTATCAAGATTTAGAGGGGTACAGGTTGGAGATGGAGATCACTATGCAGTGGTCTCTAAACTGTGGTCCTCTAGATCTTGCAAAACTACAACTCCCAGCATTCCCACACAGCAGTTTGCTGTCTGGCCATGCTGGGATTTGTAGTTTTGAAACATCTGTAGGGCCACAGTTTGGAGATCACTGTGCAGTGGTCCCTAAACCATGGCCCTCTAAATCTTGCAAACCTAAAACTCCCAGCATGCACAAACAGCAAATGGCTGTCTTGACATGCTGGGAGTTGTAGTTGTGTGCCTCCAGACGAGACTACATCTCCCAGCATGCCCTTCGGTGATCAGTACATGCTGGGAGTTGTAGTTTTGCAACAGCTGGAGTCACAATGGTTGGAAAATACTGAATTAGGTAACAGAACCTAACTCAAGGTTCTCCAACCAGTGTTGGTTAAACAGAGACTTAGAGAAACAGAGAGTCGGCACTGATTGACCTCCGCTATTACTACATACCTGCAGGGTCCTTGTCAGTGCTTATGGAAACACAGATCCTCAATCTATACGCTCCGTGGTGCTCTACCTTCAGAGTTCAGAAATAGCATTCACATAAAGACAATGAAGAAAATCAGGTGGCACTCACAGTATTGTGAACAGTATCTTCTTTATTCGATGCAGTGCATGAACAAACAGCGGGGCACTTGGATCAGCAGTGTAACAGACAACAGCTATTTCACGCCGCTACCGGCGCTTCTTCAGGTCACAGGTGTGTTGTCCATTACACTGCCGAGCCAAGCACCCCGCTGTTTGTTCCTGCACCGCACCGAATAAAGAAGATACTGTTCACAATACCGTGAGTGCCACCTGATTTTCTTCATTGTCTCCAACCAGTGTGCCTCCAGCTGTTGCATAACTACAACTCCCAGCATGCATGGTCTGTCAGCGCATGCTGGGAGTTGTAGTTTTGCAACAGCTGGAGGTTTGCCCCCTAGGGTAAAGTGAGTTTCCTGCTTCAAGTTTGATCTGCAGCAAATTTTCCTCCGCAGCTCAAACTCCTAGCAGTAAATTCACTGTAAACCCCTGCCAGTGCGAATGTATCCTAAAAACTGGCCCACGACGACCAATCCACTTTCCAGGAAACTGTTTATCTTGGAATGTTCGGACCTGACACCCAGAATGTGGTGGTGTGCCATGTTGCTGGAAAAACTCAGGGAATGTGCCAAGTCAGAGTATTACTAGATGAACAGTTTCATGGAAAGTGGATTGGTCGTCATGGGCCAGTTGAATGGCCCCCAATGTCTCCCGATCTGACCCCCTTAGACTTTTATCTTTGGGGTCATCTGAAGGCAATTGTCTATGCTGTGAAGATACGAGATGTGCAGCACCTGAAACTACGGATACTGGAAGCCTGTGCTAGCATTTCTCCTGCAGTGTTGCTATCAGTGTGTGGAGAGTGGGAGAAGAGGGTTGCATTGACAATCCAACACAATGGGCAGCACATTGAACACATTTTAGAAGTGGTCAGAAACTTGTAAATAACTCATGAAAGAATAAAGTTATGTTAAAACCAAGCGCATCATTGTTTTTCTTGTGAAATTCCCAATAGGTTTGATGGGTCGCATGACCCTCTTCCTATTGAAAAAACAAAAGTTAGATTCAAAATGGCCGACTTCAAAATGGCCGCCATGGTAACCACCCATCTTGAAAGGTTTCCCCCCTCACATATACTAATGTGCCACAAACAGGAAGTTAATATCACCAACCATTCCTTTTATTAAGGTGTATCCATATAAATGGCCCACCCTGTATTTTTGGTAGAGGAAGGAATTGTGATGCTTTAATCCGGGTCCGACCCTATGCAAATCCCTAATATAAGCCTCAAATGCACATGACGCTTTCTCAATTCGGAGCCCTGTCGTATTTCAAGGAAGCAGTTTAGGGCCACACATGGGTAATGCCATACTCAGGAGTAATTGCATTACTAATTTTGGGGGGCTTTTTCTTCTTTTACCTTGTATGAAAAGGAAAAGTTGGGGTCTACACCGGTCTAAATTGGTGATTTGCACAGGGGTGGCTGATTGTACAGCAGTTCTGACATAAACACAAAAAATAAATACCCACATGTGACCCAATTTTGGAAACTACACCCCTCATGGAACGTAACAAGGGTATAGTCAGCCGTAACACCCCACAAGTGTTGGATGTGAAAAAAAAAGAGTATTACCCTAAATTTTACATTTTCACAAGGGAAAATAGGAAAAAAGCCCCCCAAAATTTGTAGACCCATTTCTAGAGTATGGAAATACCCCATATGTGGACATAAAATGCTCTGCGGGTGCACTACAATGCTCAGAAGAGAAGGAGCTCCATTGGGCTTTTGGAGAGAGAATTTGTTTGGAATTGATGGCCATGTGTGATAACAAAGCCCCCATGGTGCCAGAACAGTGAACCTCCCCCCCCCACATGTGACCCCATTTTTGAAACTACACCCCTCACGGAATATAATAAGGGGTGCAGTGAGCATTTACACCCCACAGGTGTCTGACTTTTTGTAACAGTGGTCTGTGAAAATGAAAAATGTAATTTAAAATTTGCACAGCGCACTATTCCAAAGATCTGTCAAATGCCAGTGGGGTGTAAATGCTCACTGCACCCCTTATTACATTCCGTGAGGGGTGTAGTTTCCAAATTGGGGTAACATGTGGGGGGTACACTGTTCTGGCACCACGGGGCTTTGTAAATGCACATGGCTCCCGATCCCATTCCAAAGAAATTCTTTCTCCAAAAGCTCAATGGCGCTCCATCTCTTCTGAGCATTGTAGTTCACCCGCAGAGCACTTTACATCCACAACTCAATAGGGACTAATTAGAGTTATAGGTTGAACTTGATGGACTCTGGTCTTTTTTCAACCTTATGAACTATGTTACTATATGGGGTATTTCCATACTCAGAAGAAATGGTGTTACAAATTTTGGCGGGAATTTTCTCCAATTACCCCTTGTAAAAATGTAAAATTTGGGGGGAAAAAAGATTTTTGTGAAAAAAGAAAATTTCATTTACACATCTTAATTTAACGAAAAGTCGTCAAACACCTGTGGGGTGTTAAGGCTCATTGTACCCCTTGCTATGTTCATTGAGGGGTGTAATTTCCAAAATAGTATGCCATGTGGGTTCTTTTTTGCCGTTCTGGCACCATAGGGGCTTCCTAAATGCAACATGCCCCCCAAAAACCATTTCAGCAAAATTTGCTTTCCAAAAGCCAAATGTGGCTCCTTCACTTCTGAGCATTGTAGTGCGCCAGCAGAGCACTTGACATCCACACATGGGGTTTTTCCATACTCAGAAGAGATGTGGTTACACATTTGGGGGGGGCATTTTCTACTATTACCCCTTGTAAAAGTGTAAAATTTGGGGAAAAAAATGAATTTGTGCGAAAAAAGAAAATTTCATTTACACATCTGAGTTTAACGAAAAATCATCAAACACCTGGGGGGTGTTAAGGCTCACTGGACCCCTTGTTACGTTCTTTGAGGGGTGTAGTTTCCAAAATAGTATGAAAAGTGTTTTATTTATTTATTTATTTTTTTGCTGTTCCGGCACCATAGGGGCTTCCTAAATGCAACATGCCCCCAAAAACAATTTCATCATAATTCACTCTCCAAAATCCCATTGTCGCTCCTTCCCTTCTGAGCCTTGTAGTGCAAATGCAGAGCACTTTACATCCACATGAGGTATTTCCTTACTCAAGAGAAATTGGGTTACACATTTTGGGGGCTTTTTCTCCTTCTACCCCTTGTAATAATAAAAAAAAAATGGGTATGCAAAAACATGCATGTTTAAAAAATGAAGACTTTGAATTTTCTCCTGCACTTTGCTGCTATTCCTGTGAAATACCTAAAGGGTTAACAAACTTTCTGAATGTCATTTTGAATACTTTGTGGGGTGCTGTTTTTATAATGGGGTCATTTTTGTGGTATTTCTTAAATGCAAGCCACTCAAATCCACTTCAAACTTAACTGGCCCCTGAAAAATTTAGATTTTGAAATTTTTGTGAAAAATTGGAAAAACGCTGCAGAACTTTGAAGCTTTCTGATGTCCCCTAATTGGATTGACAATATCTGAGGCGCTCCAGTGTCTACTGTTCTTTATTCCAGGACATAGGAAAACAGTGACATTTTATGAAAATCAAGGGGTGGCACTGTATCACTGTTGATGACTGGACCGCTAAAGAGTAGGCTTTATATGGTATAAATACACACCCCAATTGTCCCTGAGGAGGCCATAGATGGTGGCCGAAATGCGTCTGACGGTGTGGGGATAACCATTAATATATAAATACTACATAATACTCTGATTCATTTAACAGTGTGTAGATTTATTGCGTCTTATTGTGGGGAGACATCATCAGTGCTACCCCACACTTTACATCACATGTATGTGTATTTCTTTTATGAGAATTAGATTAAAAGTTAGATCTTCCAAAAGTAAAAACATGTCAACTTTATGATGCCAACTTTAAGTAGACATATTGTATATGTGAATCAATATATCATTTATTTGGAATATCCATTTTTCTTATAAGCAGAGAGTTTCAAAGTAAAAAAAAAATGCAAAATTTTCTAATTTTTCATAAAATTTTGGAATTTTTCACCAAGAAATGATGCAAGTATCGCCGAAAATGTACCACTAAAATAAAGTAGAATATGTCACAAAAAAACTATCTCGGAATCAGAATGAAAAGTAAAAGCATTCCAGAGTTATTAATGCTTAAAGTGACAGTGGTAAGATTTGAAAAAAAAAAATGCTCTGGTCCTTAAAGGGGTACTCCGCCCCTAAACATCTTATCCCCTATCCAAAGAATAGGGGATAAGATGTCTGATCGCAGGGGTCCCGCCGCTAGGGACCCCTGGGATCTCGGATGCAGCACCCCTCTGTCATTACTGCACAGAGCAAACTCACTCCATACGTAATGATGGGCAATACAGCGGCCGGAGCATCGTGACGTCACGGCTCCACCCCCTTAGTGCAAGTCTATGGAGGGGGGCGGGACGTGAAAATGTACAAAAAAAACATTTGTTCAGGGCCCTTTATGGCAAAACGGACAATTGACTTAAGTTAGTGGTACGATAACAAGGATTTATTTACATTGCCTTTTTTTTTTAAAGTAGTACAATAATACAAAAGCTAAGTTTGTTTGCTTAACCCATTTAGGACCAAGCCCATTTTCAACTTAAAGGGCTACTCCGCCCCTAGACATCTTATCCCCTATCCAAAGGATAGGGAATAAGATGTCTGATCGTGGAGGTCCCACCACTGGGGACCCCCGGGATCTCTGCTGCAGCACCCTGCTGTCATTACGGCACAGAACAAACTCGCTCCCTATGTAATGACGGGCAATACAGGGGCCGGAGGATCATGACGTTACAGCTCCGCCCCCTTGTGATGTCACGGTCCGCCCCCTCAATACAAGGTTTTTGGAGGGGGTGGGCCGTAACATCACGATGCTCCGGCCCCTGTATTGCTCGTCATTACGCACGGAGCGCAATACGCGCAAAAATATTCCAAAGTCCAAAATAGCGTATTTTTGGTCACTTTTTATATCATAAAAAAATGAATAAAAAGCGATCAAAAAGTCAGATCAACACATAAATGGTAGTGATAAAAACTTCAGAACACGGCTCAAAAAATGAGCCCTCATACCAGCCCGTTCGCGGAAAAATAAAAAAAGTTACAGGGGTCAGAAAATGACAATTTTAAACGTATATATTTTCCTGCATGTAGTTATGATTTTTTTCAGAAGTTTGACAAAATCAAATCTATGTAAGTAGGGTATCATTTTAACCGTATGGACCTACAGAATAAAGATAAGGTGTAATTTTGATAAAAAAAATGCACTGCATAGAAACGGAAGCCCCCATAAGTTACAAAATGAAAATTTTTCTTCAATTTTGTCGCACAATGTTTTTTTTTAGTTTCGCTGTGGATTTTTTGGTAAAATTACTAATGTCACTGCAAAGTAGAATTGATGGTGCAAAAAATAAGCCATCATATGGATTTTTAGGTGCAAAATTGTTATGATTTTTAGAAAGTGATGATTTTTAGAAAGTGATGAGGAAAAAATGAAAATGCAAAAACAGAAAAGCGCTGAGGCCTTAAGCAGTTAAGCAGCTCGGGTTGTGCAGCCACCATGGCCACTTTAGAACAGTGAGCAGTGGCGGCGCAGCGGCAGGGCTGGCCAGACCGTGGACCTAGGTGGCCAAAAAAAAAACTATTTAAAAAAAGGAGCAACAAAGTGCTGCCCCTGAAAAGTGCCAACTGGGACAATGATCCCACCAGGTCCCAAGGTAAAGCTGGACCAGACTGCATACATATACCAAACGAGAAGCAAAGAAAAAGGAGATTTTTTAACACTTACCGTAAAATCTCTTTCTCGAAGGATCCATTGGGGGACACAGACCGTGGGTGTATGCTGCTGTCTCTAGGAGGTATGACACTATGACACCAAAGAAGTCGGCTCCTCCCAGCAGGATATACCCGCCTCCAGGCCCTGAGGTAATCAGTTTTAGTATCAGAGCAATAGGAGAGAACCGACAGGTCAAGGAAAAAACATGAACTGTCCGAGAACCAGAAGAAAAGATATAACTGAACACACCCTCGGAGAAACCCAAAAGGGCGGGAGCTGTCCCCCCCCAATGTATCCTTCGAGAAAGAGATTTTACGGTAAGTGTTAAAAAATCTCCTTTTCTCTATGGGCTCCATTGGGGGACACAGACCGTGGGACGTACCAAAGCCGTCCCTTGGGTGGGCAGATAATCGTTCAGGGAGACGGTTGTTCCACTGCCGTCTGCAGCAGATTACAGCCCAGACTAGCATCAGCCGATGCGAAGGTATGAACCCGGTAGAACCTCGAGAAAGTGTGCAAAGTAGACCAAGTAGCCGCCTTGCAATCTGCGAGGCCGAAGCTTGTTCTGGAGAGCCCAGGATGCCCCAACAGAAACAGGTAGAATGAGCCACAACCCTGAAGGGAGGAGTCTTCCCCCTACAGCGATAGGCTTCCGAAATGGCAGACCGGATCCACAGAGAAGTGGTGGCCTTGGAAGCAGGTTGTCCCTTACGACGACCTTCCATAAGGACGAAAAAGGAATCTCACTGACGAGACGAAGAACAGATAGAGAGGTAATATCTAACAGCCCGGACCACATCCAGTTTGTGGAGTAAATGCTCCCTAGAATGAGAAGGAGCGGAACAAAAGGACGGAAGAATGTCCTCATTGAGATGAAAGGCTGAAACAACCTTAGGCAAAAGGGAAGGATCTGGCCAGAAGACAACCTTGTCCTGGTGAAGCACCAGAAATGGAAAACGGCAGGAGAGAGCTGCCAATTCAGACACTCTCCGAAAGGAGGTGATAACAACAAGAAAACGCCACTTTCCAAGAAAGGAGGCGCAGGGACACCTCCCCAAGGAGTTCAAAAGGTTCACCTTGGAGTACCCCCAGAACCAGATTCAATTCCCAAGGGGGAGATGGTGACCGATAAGGAGGGACAGCATGCGCCACTCCTTGAAGGTCCGGACATGAGAATAAGAAGCTAGAGGACGCTGGAATAGAAAAGAATAGAAAAGGTCGAAACCTGACCCTTAAGGGAACTGAGAGACAACCCCATGTCCAATCCCGACTGCAAGAAAGAGAGACGGAAAACCAAAACGGTAACAGGACACAAGACCTGAGCTTCACACCAACTAAAATAAGACTGCCAGGAATGGAGGTAAATTTTTGCCAAGGAGGACTAACGAGCCCTGAGAATGGTGCGCCTGACTTGGGAAGAGAAACCACAGCTCTCAAACCGCGATCTCGACCGCCATGCTGTCAAAGCAGAGACAGTAATAGGGGTGGCACAGGAAATCTGAGATAGGAGGTCTGGACGATAGGGAAGGCACAACATTAAGTCGTGGAGCCTGACCATGACGACTTACCACGCCCGCCGGGCCTGAGAGTTTCCTCAGGACCCCGAAAGGAGAAGAAAGCGAGGAAACAGATAAGGTAGGGCAAAGCCCGACCACCAAATAGACAAGGAAGGGCAAGGCTCGACCAAGAGAGAGTAACGCTTCGGTTGTGGCGGGACAAGCAGAGATCCACGCCTGGAGCGCCCCAGGTGTTGCAGATCACAGCAAACACCCCTGGATGTAGGGACCAGTGGCCTGGACGACTGAGGACCGGCCTAGAAGATCACATCCCAGTGACGGCCAGACTGAAGATAACTGAGATGGCCGGAAACCTGAGTTCCGCCGAGGAGGGACATTCCCAAGAAGCAAGCAAAGAAAGAATTGCCCTAGGCCCCAAAATGTTGAAAGGGAAAAAGTTTCTCGGGGGGCCAAGACCCCAGACCAGGCGGTCACTGAAAACACCTCCCCAGCCTGACAGACAGGCAGGGATGGACAGGAAGAGGTCGGTGATGAAACTGGGCAAATGGCACGGCCTCCCCAGCCGCCGCCAATCGACCCTGGACATCCATGCAAAAGCGAATGGAAACTGGAGCACGGAGCCGAAGGCATCAGAGTCGGTGGAGCCGAAAGCTGGCAGAGGCCGCATTGAACTGGAGCCACAGGAGAGCGGTTGGGCTTGTCCCAAATGACCATCCAACCGAAGTGAGACAAGGTCTGGAGGTTGAGACTAAGACTCTCCAGGATCTGGGTCCTGCTGGAGCTCAGATCAGGAGGTAGTCCAAATAAGGAATCACAGAAACAACTGCTGTCCGTGAAAAAGGCTATCACAGGTGCCAGGACTTTGGTAAAGGTCCGCGGAGAAGTGGCCAGACTGAAATGGATAGCCACAATAGAAAATTACCATCCGGAACTGCAGAGCGGAGGTACCGCTGATGACCGGGAAACAATGAGATGTCGAGGCAGGTATCCTGATGTCCACCGAGGAACGAAAACTCCCCTCGAACCATGGACGCCAGTACCGAACGGAGAGACTCCATTCGGGAGGGGAACGCAAGATGCTGGCTGAGATACTCGAGAACCAAGACTGGGCGAACAGAAATGCCTTTCTTGGAGACCACAGGGAGGTTGGAATAAACCTCGAACACGTTCCCCTGAAGCTGCATGTCCAGGCATCCCGGCGGGTAAGTGGCGACCAACCACCCGAGAGAGGTCGACGGGTGGGGGGGGGGGACCCTTCAGACCGAGGAAGGCCTACGAGTGCCCGATGGGGCCACCAAACGGCCGGAAAGGATAGCTGACCTCCGGGAGCCTGGCTGGTACCCTTTGTTGGTACCAAAGGTCCGCAGAACCGGAAGGAGAACTTACGACAGAAGCGGTTCTGTGAGTCTTACCAGAGGTAATAAAGAACTCTTTTTCCGCCCGTCGCCTCACTTCTTGAAGGTGGCATCCGCATCCCAGGCCTAAAGCCACATGCAGGGACGGTGGCTACCAAGTAGCTTGTGGTAAAGGCAGCACAGTGGCTGCACATGGAAGCAGAACATAGAAAAAATCTCCAGCTGCGGAACATCGGAGAGCTAGATTAAATAAATCCTCTGGAGGGATCTTGAAGACTTTCCTGGCGGAGTTGGAAGACCATACTAAAAGGGCCGTTGACACCCAGGCCAAAGCAAAAGCAGGAAGAACCTGCTGCCTCAAGGGCAGAGATTGCCAAAGTATCCACCTTCATGTCTGCTGGATCCTTGAAGGCCAGCCGCATCAGCCAAAGGCCAGGTAGGCACCTTAGAGAGGCGTGAGACCGGCGGATCCACAGTTGGAGAGGAGGTCCACTGAACAATGAGGTCCTTGGCGAAGGAATACTGCGACTGAACCTTCTTCGTTTCCTGAAACTTCTTGTCAGGATGACTTCAGGCGGATACCAGCAGGGCGTAAAATTCAGCGTGAGAGCTGAAAGTCTTGAGTGCCGGTCGGGCACAAAGAAAGGAGACTTCTGGAGACACGTCCGAAGTTCCTGAGTCCTTTAGATTGAAGGTGTCTCTTATGGCCGCAACCACTGAGTACACCACATCAGGCACATACGTGCGGTCCTCTGAGTCGGTGGCCGAATCAGAAACCTCATCCACAAGTTCTCCAGGTGAATGGGAAAGAGGTGAGGCAGCCCTGGAAGAGGTCGGGCACGATGAAAGGGAACTTCTGGAGCCACGTCCGAAGTTCCTGGGTCCTCTAGATGGAAGGTGTCTCTTATGGCCGCAACCAATGAGTGCACCATGTACGACATATCCGTGTGGTCCTCTGAGTCAGAGGCCGAATCAGAAACCTCATCCACAAGTTCTCCAGGTGAATGAGAACGAGGTGAGGCAGCCCTGGAAGAGATCGGACACGATGAAAGGAAACCTCTGGACCACGTCCGAAGTTCCTGGGTCCTTTAGCTGGAAGGTGTCTCTTATGGCCGCAACGAATGAGTACACCACATTAGGCACAGTCAGAGGCCGAATCAGAAACTTCTTCCACAAGTTCTCCAGGTGAATGGGAACGTGTGAGGCGGCCCTGGAATAGAGAGAGATGGACCTGGTACGCAGGTCTTGAGAGCCAGAGCGGCGACCCTGGGAGCATTATCTAGAGGAGCGACGCTTGCTACAGATCAGAGTAACGGGGCGATGCCTGTGAAGGGAGCGCCCTTGCCTGCCAGACGACTCGGGGGATGAGTCAGATGACACACCCCTATGATGCTGCAAGAGCATCAGAATAGGGGGAGAGCAGGACCCTCCGGAGGGCCGGTGTAGGGAGGGCCTCTCCAAGGCAGTCACCACATAATGGGAGACCTGAGCCAAGTCGGATATAGACTGGGAGAGGGAGGGAACCCAGGCTGGAGGGGCGGTCGAACCCACTGGGTCTGGAAGAACAACCGGGGTAGAGTAGCAGGGGGGTCTGGGGAGCAGTGGAGCAGGCAGAACAAGTGGTTCAGCAGAACCAGACAGTTTAGAGTTACAGTATTAACAGATTAAAGGAGTGGCTAACACTCCAGTTAACTGTTTAGAGGGAGGCCGTTCTGGGCCTCTCTCACCCAAGACTGTGTTCTATTTCACTGTTGCTGATACAGTCTGATAATCTTACTGTTTCACATGTCTTGAGATCCCCATAGACCACAATGGGCCTATTTAAAAAATTAAACCACAACACTGTAACACTCTGTCCCACCACGGGACTCGAATCCGTGGTGGTCTGCAGGCTGTCAAAAAAGGAGAAATGCCGGTCAATAGCAAGTGAGGGGTGTGTTAGGAGCAGGGGGCACCGCTGATTGGCTCCTGCCACCAATCGCGCGCACAGCGCTGATTGGTGTACAGTTCACGCCCAGAGAAGCATTAACAAGAAGTCTGTAATGGCGCCCGCTCCTTGCCCTGAGCGCACATGCGAATGCATGTGCGCTTGTGGGGAACTGAGCGGCCTAGACACCGCCGGCAGCAGCCGCTGCCGAAAGTGGAAGTAAATCGGCGCTCAGAGTGCCCGCATAGAGAACGTCGCGGCTGTCAGCCGCTTCAATGTAAAAACACACACACAGATGTTCCACACACACACACTCACACACAGTATATATGAATAAAGTGTAGAGAGTTGTGCCCCGTCCAACCTGCCACTGCTCCCCCAGTAATAAAGGACCCCCTGTCCAGGCCAGCCCCATTAGACCCATGAGAAAAGTGGGCCAGAAACTGAAAGTCTCCAGCTGTTGCAAATCTGCACCTAAGGAGAAAGGGAAATATACTCACCTCAGTCAGAAGAACTTACCTCATGAAGTCTTCCTATGAAGTCTTCAGCCATCTTTTATCACCTGCATCATGCCGGGCTACCATGTGCGAGCGAGGCGAGCAAGGAGATAGGGTGACCCGGACCCATGAGGTACAAGAGGGGGTGAACAGCGCATATACGCAATGTCTGTGCCCCCTTACTCGCAATGGGGAAACAGTGAGCCGCAGTTCCTGAGTCCCCACCTGAAAACAGGAATGAAAATGGAATAAAAAAACTAACACATTCCCTAACTAGGAAAATAATAAAACATAAGACCTGGTCTGGAGAAATCCAGACCATGTCCACCTCCTTCAGACACTAAGCTTAAACTGATTAGCTCATGGCCTGGAGGTGGGTATATCCTGCTGGGAGGAGCCGACTTCTTTGTTGCCATAGTGTCATACCTCCTAGAGACAGCAGCATACACCCACGGTCTGTGTCCCCCAATGGAGCCGATAGAGAAAACTGCAACAAACCGCTCCATGAAGACAGGCACTTGGTTTATTTACAGCATGTAAACAGACACGCTGTTCTCTAGTGTCTTGGCTAAAGGAAGTGCTTGTAAGCAGGAAACTGCACTGTCCCAATCTTACACCCCTGCATCTGTAATCTTTCCTCACGCCACAAGTGACTGCACGCTGTAAATAAACCAAGTACCTGTCTACTTGAAGTGGTGAGTTGCCATTTTTCTTTGTGTCTCGTATGATAAACCTATAGAAACACAAGTAAAAATAGAACAACAAGTGCTGATTGACATTCTATATCATTAATCATTATGGCCAATTAATCTACCCATGTAAAGGGCCTTCACTTTCTCACCTTCTGAAAAAAGGACTTCACTTATCCTGTGTCTGTCTATTCATCAAAGCTGGAATGTGAGCTACAGAGAAAAGGAATTAGCAGCTTATTGTTACTATAGTGACCAGTGTAAAAACAGATCTATTTTTTTTAAATCACACAGAAAATGTAAAAATAAACAATGTTCAATTATATATATATATATATATATATATATATATATATATATTATATATATATATATATATATATATAAACAAAGTCCCAAGAGAGCAGAACTCCTATATACCAATGAGATGGGTGATGGGGTGCAGATGGTTGCAGAAGATTCTGGTGATAGATCCTTCCTGATAGCAAACGAATAGGCAACAGCACTCCCATAAGGTGCAAATAACGGTCCTTTATTCACATAAACTTGGAGGTGGCGACGTTTCAGCCGAAACGTCGCCACCTCCACGTTTATGTGAATAAAGGACCGTTATTTGCACCTTATGGGAGTGCTGTTGCCTATTAATTTGCTATCGGGAAGGATCTATCACCAGGATAATGTCTGAGTGAGTCAGCCGAAACGTTGCCATCTCCACATCAGCCGAAACGTCGCCACCTTCATGTTTATGTGAATAAAGGACCGTTATTTGCACCTTATGGGAGTGCTGTTGCCTATTCGTTTGCTATCAGGAAGGATCTATCACCAGGATAATGGCTGAGTGAGTCAACCGAAATGTTGCCACCTCCACGTTTATGTGAATAAAGGACCCTTATTTGCACCTTATGGGAGTGCTGTTGCCTATTTGTTTGCTATATATATATATATATATATATATATATATATGTGTGTGTGTGTGTGTGTGTGTGTGTGTGTGTGTGAAGTGATGAAAAATATACAAAGGGGGAAAGGGGGGGTGGTTCAAATTTTTATTAGGTAAGAGATTTATTTACATTTATTAACTTTTTTTTAACTTTTTACAATTTTTTTTACTCCCCGTAAGTGACTATTAAATGCAATCTTTAGATTGTATACACTGTTCCATGCCATGCCATTGCACAGCATTGAACAGTGTTATTGGCGTTCCATTGCTCCAGCCTGCCATGGTTTCCTGGAGCATTGGAGAGCTGATCGGATGGGATTAGCCAGATAAGGGACCTCTTGCTTTACTCTCAGCTGATTGGGACACTGTAATTTCATTGCGGTGGTCCCCATAAGCTAACTGTGCTAGCCAGAATGCAGTTATTCCCATTTTAGACATTGCAACCAACTTTAATTGCATTGTCTAAAGGGTTAATGTCAGACATCGGCCTAATTGGTAACGTCCGGCATTAGCCGTGGATCCTGGTTGCTGATAGCAACCAGGACCAACTGGGCATGAAGCGCACTTAGCTCCTGAGCTGGCTTCATAAAGCAGGAGCTGGCAATGGATGTAAATGTATGTTTATTGTTGTTTAGGGGTTAAATTTCATAATGACAGGAAGTAGGTCAAAAATTGCAATAAGCAGCGCACTTCGCTACAAAATAATTAAAAAACATATACATTTGTTAAAAAAGATAGAAATCCATTCCTATAGCCCTGAGTATTGAATATCCCTGGACATTTTGCTGGATCACGCTTTTCCTCCAATAAATACAATTATCATTGCATGTAAATATACATCTCCTAACAATATTATGATTCCATTTCTTTTGTTCTAACTCTGCTGGCAACATTTTAATACAAACACAGCAGTTTAGCTTAAACAAATATCTGCTAACAGTTTCAATCTGCAATGTAATTGCTTGGTGGTTTGCAAAAATAGCTCTTTGGTCAGCACCACTAAAAATGAATGGGAATATGTACTGGTATGAAAGGAAAGTGCAGATTATCAGAAATAATAAACATGGGCAAGGTCATTCTAGAAGTGTTATCAAGAGTAAATACTTAACTTTTCTGAGGAATGGTGATAGTTTACTGTGTTATTTATTTGTCACACTTATCAAATAATCACTTGTAAGTAGTATGATGTACTATTACACACTATCACATTGTAAATCGTTAGTCTTTTCTTATATTTCCTTGACAGATGCAACCCCTGACTCTGTAGCTGAGGTACATTTCCATGTAGGATGAGAGTAATGCCCGGGCTGTCCCGGTATCTCGCTCCGCTCCTCCTAAGCCTCTCAGCAAATCACCTGCCACAGCGATGTCCCATCTTGGCCGTCAATAGGCTGAGCATCAGTGCGATGGGCAATAGGCAACCAATGCTGTGACTCAATGTTATCGACGGCCGAGGTGGGACATTGCTGTGGTCAGTGATTTGCTTTGTGACGCGCTGACCACAGCTGGACCAGGAAGAAGACAGTGGTGGAGGAGCCACTTTATTGATAGTTTAAGCAGTTCCGGCATTATTTCCTACTTCTCCTTTAATAGCCTTTAAAATCACCATATTTTGTAGTTTAGTTGACAGACTTTGAAAGAGGGCACATCATTGGACTGAGAAAGGCAGAATGGTTGAATTACTTGCCATCTTGGCCGTTCTGACGAACCTTTCACAAGGTGTTGGAAATAGTGGTTACGTGAGGGTACGCACACACAGTAAATAGGCTATGGATGGCCCAGACAAACCACAACTAGAGAGAATTCTTTGATCCGCCGACAGGCACGATCAGCTCTTAGGATCTATTCACATGTCAGAATTTCCACACCAATTCCGCTTCCGCTTCCTTGGGTGATTTCTGGCTTGTGTGGAATTGGTGCAGAATTGGTGTGGAAATTCCACCTGCAGAAATTCAAAAGTGTAAATTGAAGTGCAGAATCCCATAGAAGTCTATTGTGCTTTCATTTGAGGTGGAATTCCGCAAGCGGAAATTCTGCCAGATGAATAGACCCTTAGTTTCCTTTCCACCATCGAGACACATGTGGCACCTTCCTTACACACCTGTCTCTGCCTAGATCATTTCAAGGCCTTTAGCAGAAATATATTTGGTGCCACAGCTCCGATACATAAAAAAAAAAACAAAGAACACACAATGGCCCTCATTTAATATGAGTGTTGGGGTTTTACTAGTGTGAAATGTTTTTTCCGATTTGCAGGTTTCCACTCTATTTACTATGGGGATTCACAAATTTACAAGTTGGAAGAATTTCCTGACCAGCGTTTTTTTGGTGTAAATGTCCAGCCATTTATTCACAGAATTTCTGGGAATTCAATAGTATATACTGTTGGTTGGATTGTAAAATCACGCCCAATTTCTGGCTGACCCCATTTTCCGACAGGCCTCGAGTTTATCGAGTTTGTAAGTTTATTTTAGCGCATTGCACCACAAATTCTGTCGCAGACACAATTTGCCACGCACTGCGCCACTATGTGGTGCATTACCTGACAAAACAGGTTGGGTTTACAATAGTAAATCAGGGCCAATATGTATCCTATACTCATATCGTAAATTTTGACCAAGTTCACACACATCATGCATCAAAATACGCAGTAAAGATGTGCATGCCCGATTGTTTTCAGTGAGGATTTGCAGCTTACATTCTTTTGAGTGTACATTCTTAATATGTTGAAAGAAGTTAAATCTAACTTATTCCAAACATATTCCTTGGGAAAGCGTATTGCAAATGTAAGGCACAGATTATTCCTATTTAAACTGGCTAATCTGCTTCTGAAATGGGACAGAAATGTGGTCAGTGTATCAATACATGCCACAGAAATCCAAATTTCCCTGGGGAAATATAAGTGTAGGGATAGTAGGAAGAGACCAATTAGTAGAAGAAAACAATACATGTAATAAAAAGGATAACTGTGCGGAGTGTGTGCACCTATCTGAGAACTAACTACTCATTCTAGCTGTGAACAGACCATTTTACTATTCTCTTCAAAAAATGCAACATTTTCCTAATAATAAATTCACAGTACATTGTGTTCCATTTACATGCCGTTAATCTGTATGTTTCACTCTAAATTATTCAGTACCATTGTGTTTGCAATATTAAAGAAAAGCTCTCAGATATAAATACTATGCTATGTGTACAGAAATCTGAACATTGTGTGGCCTGATAGCAGTCTCGCAGTCTGGGGTCTCTATTGACAGTGGGTGTCTGTACTTGTACTCTGCATTCGGCAGCGCAGATAGATGGTGAACTGGTAAATAATTAATGACTTATTGAAAAAGAAATCAGAGTCTGAACCCAGCGCATGGTTTTATCCTAAGTAGACTCCCCTCTGATGTCATCATTAAAATATTTACATTTTCTTATCGCAATCGACCTATAATTACCACACAGTACAAGGGAAAATACTAATGAAATTATGAAAAGTGAATACATGGGAGAATAATTGTGTACGTCCTACGCCGACTCCACCGGCACAAAACATTTCAGTACTTTCCAAAATGAAAGAATTTCTATTATAAATTTCAATGGCTTTATTTTTTTGTTATCTCAGTTTAGATGCCGGCAAACACATATTCTTGCTTAATCCTTTCTGGCTATTAGAATGATTGAATGGGCTCGAGGGGAAAGAAAATAAGAGAATACAGATGCAGACCCGATCTAGCACATGCTTGGGGCCATTGCTGATGCGTTGGAACACAGTTTTCGCCTTTCATTTCGAGCTGAGTTTATGAGTCTCCACAGAATTTGCCAAGTTGTTACCGTCTGTGGGAAGAGTTAAGTTGCAATCTTAATGAGATAACATTATATTCTTTGTCAGCATAAAGCAACTTTTTTTTATATTTGCTGTTTTTGAGGAACAAAGAATGGAGAACAAAGGAGGGAAGCTATACATACTATTCCTCACACAGTTATTATATCTACAGCAATATACCGCTTGTCTTTATAAAAGAACACTTCACAACTGGCAAAACTTATTTCTTTATAACTAAATGCATCTTGAACTTCCGTCTTAAATGTTCTTTGTGTGGGAGGCAATTTTTCCTTGCAAATAGGTATAAAAATTATGTTCATATAATAATACATTACTTACTGATAGAATGTACTGTGTGGCGTAGTATAAAGCATACTAGAATAAAAATAATAAAAAACTACTGTGTTTGGACCTGAAGGATTTGTTGTGTACATTGTACCATGATTTTATAACCTCATTCACATAAAGCTAAAAATAAAATAAAATAAGATTTTTGGTCATATTGGGGAATTTCAATGCCTATTATGTTAAAGATTTTTGCTAGGAATACTGCACGTGGCTTAAAGGGGAGCGCCGGTGGAAACAAGTAGAAAACAATTGTTTTTAAATCAACTGGTGCCTGAAAGTTAAACAGATTTGTAAATCACTTCTATTAAAAAATCTTAATCCTTCCAGTACTTATTAGCTGCTGTACAAAACAGGGACATTTGTGAATTTATTTTCTGTCTGACAACAGTGCTTCCTGTCCATGTTAGGAACTGTCCAGATTAGAATCCTATCCCTATAGAAAACCTCCCCTGCTCTGGACAGTTCCTGACATGGACAGAGGTGTCAGCAGAGAGCACTGTGGTCAGGCAGAAAATAACTTCACAAATGTCTCTGTAGTATGTCTGTAGTATACAGCAGCTCATAAGTACTAGAAGGGTTAAGATTTTTAAATAGAAGTGATTTACAAATCTGTTTAACTTCCTTATTAGTGTTGCTCGTGAATATTCGCAATACGAATTTTATTCACGAATTTGCGAATATTCACGAATATAGCACTATATATTCCCAATTACGAATATTCGTGTTTTTGTTTTTTTCACAGTACACATCACAATGATCATCCCTCTCTGCTTCCAGCTTGTGTGGTGTAAAGAAGGCTCTAATACTACTGTGTGAGACTGGCGTACAAATTTTCGCATATGCTAATTTTCACATATAAATGCAAATATTACGAATATGCGAATTTAGTGAATATATGACGAATATTCGTCCATATATTCACGAAATATTGTTAATTCAAATATGGCCTATGCCGCTCAACACTATTTCTTATACCAGTTGATTTGAAAAAAATAATTCCACCGGAGTTCTCCTTTAAACATAGGTAGCATGGCCAAAGATCAGTGGGAGATTTATCAAAACCTGTGCAGAGGAAAAGTTGAACAGTTGCCCATATGAACCAATCAGATACCGTATATTCCGGCGTATAAGACGACTTTTTAACCCCGACTTTTTTTTTGAAAAGTCGGGGGTCGTCTTATACGCTGGGTATTGGGGTCCGGGATAGGAAAACTTATGACTATCTGCCCGAGCAGATAAAAACTAATTACTGATACTAAAAACCAGGGTGTCTCCAGCTGTTGTGAAACTAGAACTCCCAGCATGCCCGAACAGCCTTTGCCGATCCGGGCATGCTGGTAGTTGTAGTTACACAACAGCTGGAGGCACCCTGGTTTTTAGTATCACGGGAGCAGATAATCATAGCTTTTCCTATGCCGGACATCCCTGGTCCATAGCAGTAGATGGTGACCCCGGGACGGAGGAGCGGTAATCAGAACACTCTGGGGGCAGTACAGACATACAGCCTCCAGCCATACATTGTATATGGCTGGAGACTGTATGTCTGTGAGGGGGGGGACTGTCTACTAATGTGGGGGAGCTGCCTACTAATGTGGGGTAACTCCCGACCTAATGTGGGGTAACTCCCGACCTAATGTGGGGGAAGTTGCCTACTATTGTGGGGGAACTGTCGACCTAATGTGGGGGAACTGCTGACCTAATGTGGGGGAAGCTGCCTACTATTGTGGGGGAACTGCTGACCTAATGTGGGGGGAACTGCTGACCTAATGTGGGGAAGCTGCCTACTATTGTGGGGGAACTGCTGACCTAATGTGGGGGAGCTGCCTACTATTGTGGGGGAACTGCTGACCTAATGTGGGGGAGCTGCCTACTAATATGGGGGAACTGCAACCTAATGTGGGGGAAGATGCTGCCTACCTAATGTGGGGGGAACTATACTGCCTACCTGACGTGGGGGGAACTACAAGATACTGTACATCGCGGTGGAAGGGGTAGTCTTGTACGGCGAGTATATCCCAAACTCTATATTTTAACTGTAAAAGTTGAGGGTCGTCTTATACGCCCAGTCGTCTTATACGCCGGCATATACAGTAACTTTATTTTTTTAAGAGGCCTTTTTAAAATAAAAGAAGCAATCTAATTGGTTGCTATGGGCAACTGGTCAAATTTTCCTCTGCACAGGTGATCCCATCTGCTCTCTGTCGATCCTGGGATCTTCTTATATAGTCTTCCTACCCAGGCAGGATGTACAAGTAGATTGACCAATATTACTGATCAGTGCTATGCAATGCATACAATGAACAGTAGTAGCAATTAAAAGAAAAATGTGAATGAGGCCCTCCCCCAATAAAAAATGTAATTACCCCCTTCCCAAACAAACATATTTGGTATTGTCATGTTACTTAAATAACGAAACTATTAAAATATGATGTTAATGATCCTATATAATGAATGACTTAAATAAATAAATAAAAAGCCCCAAATTGCAGCTTTTATTGTTTAATCATATCCCAGAGAATATGGAATAAAAATTTATCAAAAAGTCACATAGCCACAAAAGGGGTACTGCTAAAAATGACAGATCATGGTGCAATAAAATGAGCCCTAAAAAAGCAGCATACACAGGAAAATGAGAAAGTTATCAGAGTCAGAATAGAACAATTTTAAGTTGACTTAGTACAATAATTGAAAAACATGTAAATATGGGTATCGTTGTAATCCGATTGACCCATAGGATAAAGAAAACATTTCAGTTTTACCATAAAGTGCACATCATAAAAACAACCCACCACCACCAGTTGCAAAATTGCACTGTTGTTTTCTTTTTATTTTATTTCCTGCAGTCTCTACCTTCCTCTGAATCAACATTGCAGATTGACTATTGACTGTATGAGAGACATTTATCATTGTTTGTCTTTAGAAAACCACATTGTATGATTTGTCTTTACCCCAGTGTGCAAAAAAATGTGTGCCTTTTTTAAAATACTGTCCACGGCCAGGTTTACAATTTCCACTTCCACTCCCCAAAAATCTCACTTCATAAAATAGCATTTAGTCAAATCCACTGTAGCAAAACATTTGCACAAATTTTGCTCAATAAAAGACATTTCAGCGACTTTTCTACACCAAAAAAGCTCTAAACCTGTTGATAAATTCCCCTTTATGTTTTTTCAGCGTTAATGTTATCATAATGATAAATACTACATGATAAATTCTGGTTCATATTGCTAGACACAGATACTTTTCTCTTGCTTATGTCACCTCCTGGCTAATACGCATTCCACCATATTTTGCTACAGAATAATAGGGCACACAGTTAATAAATTCATCACATTTTATGACTATTTAGGACATTTTTATGTCATAGCTTAAATCTATATATTTTTTAAACATGTAATCAAAAGGAGCTGTCCGAGACAGAGGGCTTCATCCAGGTCCCCAAAAAGATTTTGCAAACTACAGATTAATTTAATCTTATGCAATAAAATCTGGAAAAATAATTTCTATGTTGCAAATGACAATCTTCAAATAAAACTTTCCTTTTCCTCTACCACAAATAAATGCTGAAGCACAAATAAATCTACTGTAAACTGAAATGCATCTATGTGTAGAAATGTAATCTCACAAACATGAAGGCAGTTCTTATCTCTAAAAAGCAATATGCACTATTGATACTATGTTGACGATTAGAATCTACCTCTCCAAAAAGTAAATCAAAGCATGACTTATCTTCCGTCTACTAACCCTATATAGTTTGTTAACCCCTTAAGGTCTAAGCTATTTCAATTAAACTTTTAACAACATTTTAACTTTTTAAACGTTTTTTAAAAAAAGGACTCAGGGTTTTTCAGTTTTTGCACTTTCTTTTTTTCCTCCTTACCTTTTAAAAATTATAACCCTTTCAATTTTGCACCTACAGACCCATATGATGGCTTTTTTTTTTTTGCACCACCAATTCTAGTTTGTAATAACATCAGTCATTTTATCACAAAATGTACGGCAAAACAAAAAAAAAAAATATTTGTGGAACAAAATTGAAAAGAAAAAAAAAACGCCATTTTGTAGATTTTGGGGGATTCCATCACTGTGTGATTTAATTAATGATATATATAATAAATATATTTTTATTAAACAATTTTCAATAAACTATAAACCAAAGCATAAAACAAAATAATATAAGGAGACATTTATGGACATTTATCAACAGGTTTAGTCAGGTTTTCTTTACTATAATTGTCGCTAAATTGTCGCAACTGCGACTACTCGATTTTTCGTGCGACATTTTGACTGGAAAGCGAGAAAAGCAAGTTTTCCTAAAATTTACTATGTAGTAATAATTTTAAAATGGACTACAGGTAGTCAGGTATTTATTAACTGCGACAGTCGCAACTGCGCAAAAAAAAGTCGCAACAGCGTTAAAAATTGACTAAATTTACTCCAGCTCAAACATGGAGCAGAAAAAGCTACTACCAAAGTAAAAAAGGAAAAATTGCTTACGTGAAAGAAAATTATCAACAGGCTGAAACCAGTTGATAAATACGTCGCACATAAGCAAAAAAAAAGTAAGGAAAAAATTACTAAAAAAAAGAATACATAAGCAAACATTGATAAATGTCCCTCAATATGTATAAAAACATAGGCAGAAATCAAGTAAGCACATATAGGGACATTTATCAATGTTTGCTTATGTATTCTTTTTTTTAGTAATTTTTTCCTTACTTTTTTTTTGCTTATGTATGACTTATTTATCAACTGCTTTCAGCCTGTTGATAATTTTCTTTCACGTAAGCAATTTTTCCTTTTTTTACTTTGGTAGTAGCTTTTTCTGCTCCATGTTTGAGCTGGAGTAAATTTAGTCAATTTTTAACCCTGTTGCGACTTTTTTTTGCGCAGTTGCGACTGTCGCAGTTAATAAATATCTGACTACCCTTAGTCCATTTTAAAATTCTTACTATGTAGTTAATTTTTGGAAAACTTGCTTTTCTCGCTTTCCAGTCAAAATGTCGCACAAAAAATCGCGTAGTCGCAGTTGCGACAATTTTGCGACAATTATAGTAAAGAAAACCTGACTAAACCCGTTGATAAATGTCCATAATAGAGTGCAAAGAGTGTTTGAAGCATCTTTACCTGTGGCAAGTATGACAACCCCTATAGTAAATGCCCCCCCCCCCCAAAAAAAAAAGAAGAGAACACTTTCTCTCAACGTCCATGTGAAGTATAAAACGGTATCCTGTAACTTCGGTCACCATTAAGCAATCAGCTGGTAAGAAATAGGTGTTGTCAATGGAGAGAAGGAAATATAGCACAACTCCCCAAGTCTCATAACAGGCAGACAAACATCGAATGCAGTTCCTTATTTCGGGAACCCCACTCGAACCCAGCAGTAGCTCCTCTCACTCTCAGGGGATCCTGACAGAGAGCTATAGTGCTCAAAATGAATGGGTAAACTATATTCAGTATTACATATCCGGTAAACCTAACACCCCTCGAGAACCTCTCAGAAATTCCACATTATACCAAGTATTGTACCTAAATGGTCGTACAATCTCAATCTTTCCCCGAGAGTCAAAGTGAGTAACAATAAAGGATTTCCATTTCTGGAAAAAACAGTTAGTGCCGATATCGGAGTGTCGCGCAGCATCTAAGCGATCTACATCTTGAAATGACTTCAATTGGGCTATCAGCATTGGCAAATCTGGAGTGGTAGAATCCAGCCATTTAGCAAAGAGGCAACGCATTGCAACTAAAAGGACAACATGAACAAACCATGGAAACCTCTTCTCCCCCTCCCCTTCTCCCTTCAGTGGGCATAATTGGTGAAATAGGATTGATTGTGGTGTAAAAGGGATACGCACCTTCCAATGGTCCCATATGTACGACTGTATGAGATGTCAGTAAGTTGCAGATTGGGAGAACTCCCAGATAGTGATGAGCGGCATAGGCCATATTCGAATTCGCGATATTTCACGAATATATGGACGAATATTAGTCATATATTCGCGAAATTCGCATATTCGTTATATTCGTTTTTTTGCATATGCGAAAATATATTTGCATATTCGCGAATATTCAGCCCTCCCTTCTTTAATGGTATAGGGAACTGTGACTAGTGCATTAACTCTGTGATTTTTCGCCCATTTAAACCAATAAGCCCAGTGTGGTCTATGGGGATCTCACGGGTCCTGGGGTGGGACAGAGTTTTACAGTGTTGTTGTTTAACTTTACTTTCCTGGAAACGCTGCTGAGTTGCCCATAGCAACCAGCCAGATTGCTTCTTTCATTTTTCACAAGGCCTCTGCAAAATGAAAGAAGCAATCTGATTGGTTGCTATGAGCAACTCAGAAACTTTTCCTGGAAAAGTTTCTGAGTTGCCCGTAGCAACCAGATTGCTTCCTTCATTTTTCAGAGGCCTTTTCAAAAATGAAGGAAGCAATCTGGTTGGTTGCTAAGGGCAACTGCACAACTCTTCCTCTACACTGGTTTTGATTAATCTCCCCCATAGAGGGAGATTTATCAAAACCTGTCCAGAGGAAAAGTTTCTGAGTTTCCCATAGTAACCAATCAGATTGCTTCTTTCATTTTTAGAGGCCTTTTCAAAAATGAAGAAAGCAATCTGATTGGTTGCTATGGGCAACTGCACAACTCTTCCTCTACACTGGTTTTCGCATATGCGCATATTTGCGAATTTTGAGCCCTCCCTTCTTTAATGGTATAGGGAACTGTGACTAGTGCATTTTTGCTTATTGAAACCAATTGGCCCATGGTGGTCTATGGGGCTCTCACGGCATGTACAACAGTAAGATAAGCTGGACCGTCTCAGCAGCACAGTGGATGGGAGACCACCACAGGCTTGAGTCCTGGGGTGGGACAGTGTTGTGGTTTAACTTTACTTTCCTGGAAAAGTTGCCCATAGCAACCAATCAGATCGCTTCTTTCATTTTTCACAAGGCCTCTGCAAAATGAAGGAAGCAATCTGATTGGTTGCTAAGGGCAACTCAGAAACTTTTCCTCTGGACAGGTTTTCATAAATATCCCTCTATGGGGGAGATTCATCAAAACCAGTGTAGAGGAAGAGTTGTGCTGTTGCCCATAGCAACCAATCAGATTGCTTCTTTCATTTTTTAAAAGGCCTCTGAAAAATGAAGGAGGCAATCTGGTTGCTATGGGCAACTCAGAAACTTCCAGGAAAAGCTGCTGAGTTGCCAATAGCAACCAATCAGGTCGCTTCTTTCATTTTGCTGAGGCCTTGTGAAAAATGAAAGAAGCGATCTGATTAGTTGCTATGGGCAACTCAGAAACTTTTCCTCTGGACAGGTTTTGATTAATCTCCCTCTATGGGGGAGATTCATCAAAACCAGTGTAGAGGAAGAGTTGTGCAGTTGCCCATAGCAACCAATCAGACTGCTTCTTTCATTTTTGAAAAGCCCTCTAAAAAATGGAGGAAGCAATATGGTTGCTATGGGCAACTCAGCAGCTTTTCCAGGAAAGTAAAGTGAAACCACAACACTGTAGAACTCTGTCCCACCCCGGGACTCGAATCCATGGTGGTCTCCCATCCACTGTGCTGCCAAGACAGTCCTGCTTAGCTTACTGCTTTACATGCTGAGAGATCCCCATAGACCACAATGGGCCTATTGGTTTCCATGGGCAAAAAATCACAGAGTTAATGCACTAGTCACAGTGCGCTATGCGCATAATCGCGAATATTGAGTCCTCCCTTATTTAATAGTATAGGGAATACCATTAAATAAGGGAGGGCTCAATATTCGCGATTATGCGCATATATTTTCGCATATGCGAAAAAATACGGATATTCGTAATTACGAATATATAGTGCTATATTCGCAATATTCACGAATTCGCAAATATGTGATATTCACGAAAAAAAATTTGAATTGCGAATATTCGCGAGCAACACTACTCCCAGATCCCATGGTACATGTTGGTAAGTGGGGCATTACATTTAGGACAGTGTGTGATCCTATCCAGGAAAGAAGGTAAAGGCAAGATGATAAAGCCATATAAGGCTGCATAAGCTACCTTGAAATACGTCTCCCTCCACCTCTCATTGATAACATTTTTCCGTACAGTGGCACACCCTCTCAACACTATATCATGGATGTCAGTATCCCCAGTACATCTTTCCCACGTACAGAACACGTTTGAGATACATTTTTAGGAAGCTGTTACGGAAGGCTGTGTATAAATCAGAGATCGATCTTCTCTGGGGTTCATTGCCAATAATGTCATTTAAAATGCGGGTTGGGGCTTCCTTTGACAAATTCCATAATCTAGAAGAACAAAAGGGTTGACCCTGATTGGCGTAGAAAGTGTGGGACAGGGGGAGGTCAAACGCATGGAGCATTTCTCCCGGTGTGAGCCACCTACATTCATCACTATAAGTCAGTTGCCCAACTGTCCAAACCCCTCTAGAAAGCCACAATCTCAACCACGGAGAAGATTTGCCCTGCAGGAATTCTGGATGGTCAAGCAAGGGCATACTTTTGGATAAAAGAAACGGGAGGCCAGAAACCTTTCGCACTTCTTTCCAAGTCACTATGGAATCACACAGTAGTACTGTACTATCAGAAGTTTAGCATAAGAAGTGTGAAGCGGTGTCGGCAGAGACCATGGGGCAGCCAATGCTGCTTCCACCGCTAGATTGGAGAAGTAGTCAAAAACATGCAGCCAATCATGCGCATGGCAAAACAAGCAAGCTAAACTATAGCCCCTGACATTTGGGAAGTTAACCCCCCCACTAACTTGCTAAGCATGAGCTTCTGTAAAGCTATGCGCAGGCGCATGCCCTGCCACAGGAAGCGTTGAAAGGCCACGTTGAGGCGTCTAACATCGGCATGCCGAAGTAGAAGCGGAAGCGTTTGCAAGGGATATAATAAGCGAGGAAAACTAAGCATTTTAGCAAGATGGCATCTATCCAGGAAGGATAAGGGCAAGGACTCCCAGCACTTCAGTTCCGTCAACATATGCTGAAAGAGCTGTGTATAGTTGAGTGAATAAACCGTGTCAGGAGTCTTCCCTATGCGAATGCCCAAGTACGTTATCAAAGAAGGAGCCACTGTAATGCCCAGGGCATTCACATCAAGAAGCCACTTGGGAGGAGTCGTACCCAAAGGCAATAGTATACTCTTGGCAGCATTAACTCTGTAGCCCGTAAAACTCCCCACATAAGATAGAAAGTTGAGACAGCCTCTCTGGGATTGGTAAGGTAAAGAAATACATAATCGGCAAACATGGACAATTTGATCTCCTTCGTGCCCACAGCTATACCTCTGTAGACATCAGAGGAGATCAAAACGTGGGCCAGAGGTTCAATCGCCAGATTGAACAATAAAGGCGATAATGGGTAACCCTGACATGTGCCCTTCGCTAACGCGAGGGGGGATAAGATACCTGGGGTATGTACCCTAGCCGTAAGACCATCATATAGGCCATCTATTATCCATATATTTTTATAGTTTGGACATTTATGTACGCGGTGATACCACATATGTTCATATTTATTTTAATTTACGTTGGTTTTTTAATCGGAAAAGGGGGGTGATTCAAACGTTTATTACGGAAGGGGTTAAATCCCATATATTAACAATTTTTTTACACTTTTTTTTGCAATGTTATAGCCTCCATAGGGGACTATAACATGCAATACATTGATTGCAGACACTGATCAATGCTATGCCATAGCATTGCATTGATCAATGTTTCCAGCACTCTATTGCTCCAGCCTGGATCTCAGGCATGGAGCAATCAAATGACAATCAGATGCCGAGGAGGAAGGTAGGGACCCTCCTTGTTTCCGCACAGCTGATTGGGAAACTACAGTTTCACCACGATGGTCCCGATCAGCCCGACTGAGCTGCCGGGAAACCTTTTTTTTAAACTTTAGACGCTAACTTTGATCTCCGCATCTAAAGAGTTAATACTAGGCATCACCGCGATTGGGCCCCAGCTACCGTTAAGAGGTTCACAGTTAATGTAAAATTTTAACATAGGACCCCTTATTTGATATCAGCTCCACAAGTCTTGCATCCATTGAACTTGTGAGTTTTTGGACAGTTTCTGCTTGAATATGTTTGCCAAATGTCAGACTAGCCTCCCAGAGCTGCTGTTTTGATGTAAACTGCCTCCCACCCTCATCGATCTTTTGCTTGAGGATACTCCAAAGGTTCTCAATAGGATTGAGGTCAGGGGAGGATGGATGCCACACCATGACTTTCTCTCCTTTTATCCCCATAGCAGTCACTGATGCAGAGGTATTCTTTGGGAAGAAAGTGGTCAGTCATAAACTCCACATACTTTGCAGAGGTCATCTTTACACTTTCGGGGACCCTAAAGGGGCCAACCAGCTCTCTTCCCATGATTGCGGCCTAAAGCAGAACTCTACCACAGCCTTGCTGACATTGCAGCCTTGTTGGAACAGGGTGGCCATCCACTAACCATCCACTACTCCATCCATCTGGACCATCCATGGTTGCACAGCACTCATCGGTGAACAGGACTGTTTGAAAATTAGTCTTCATGTGTTTTTCTGCTCAATGCAGCCGTTTCCGTTTGTGAGCATTTATTAGTGGTGGCCGAATAGAAGGTTTATGTACAGTTTCAAGACTCTGGAGGACTCTACACCTTGATGTCCGTGGGACTCCGGAGGCACCAGCAGCATCAAATATCTGTTTGCTGCTATGTATTGGTATTTTAGCAGCTGCTTTCTTGATCCGATGCATGGATCTGGCAAAAATCTTCCTCAATGTGCCTTTATCTGCTCAAACCCTGCGTCGTCCCCTGCGTCGTTGCTATGCACGGCGCGGCGCACTGACGCCATGCGCCGTGCAGCGCATAGCAATGACGCAGGGGACGCAGGCCGGAGGCCTGCAGCAGCGTGGACCCGACCCCGGCAACAGGTAATTATGCCACCGGGGATGGGGGGAGGCAACGGGGCAGTGGCGTCGGCAATGGGTGCCGCTGCCCCTTCTCTCCCCCTGGCTGTCGGCGCCGTTTCTCTCCCCCTGGCTATCGGCGCCGGCAATGGGGCGCCGGCACCGATAGTCAGGGGGACAGAACGGGCAGCGGCGCCGATAGCCAGGGGGTGAGAAGGGCCGGCAGCAGGACTCTAGACCCCAGGAAAGGCAGGGGGAGAGAAGCGGGCAGCGACGGCCTCTCTCCCCCTGCCTTTCCTGGGGGTGTATCGGCGTATAACACGCACATAGACTTTAGGCTAAACATTTTAGCCTAAAAAGTGCGTGTTATACGCCAATAAATGCGGTATATATAATACCTCTGTAGTTTTTGTGCAGTGCAAATTTTTTTCTATGTCGATTGTATAAATTCCTATGATTCCTTGTAAAATAACATTACATTTCCATCATGCTTTGACATAAGTTCCACCTATCTCTCTTCATTCTATTCTAAATTTATAAGTAAAGTTGTCATGGAAACTAATTTAATAACTTTAGCTTGCTGCTAAATAGAGAAAAAAATTAATATTATAGAAATACAGGCAACAAGCCAGAATAAAGATCTACTGTAAATTGAGTAAGTATGTGTTTTATTCCAAATAATAATAATAATAATAATAAATATTATGTTTTTAGCAATTTTAAGAGTAAAACTTGATGCTTGAATATCTACATTTTACAATAATGCTGCTTAGTTGCTTTTATAATGGAAATCCTGATGGAAGTGTCAGATCTATCATACTAATTGACTTACATTTGGGCTCCGACAGGGTTCCATTGTGGTGTTTGTTGCTTTTGATGGACAAATAGGGATGCATGCTGTCCTATTATTATTGTCATATCTGATGTAAAGCTCATGGAGGCTCTGACAGTAGTGTGAACACAGACAAATAGTACTGTAGTGAATAGACAGTGCTGTCCTTATAGTGTGCTCCCATAGATCTGCTCTCTTGCAAATTTTCCATCATTGAGCGGCAGTATGAAACACTGGGCCATGGCATCACGTTGGGCCTAAGCTTCACAAATTTTGACAGCAAGAGGATTGCAACCGGGCACCAGAGAGCAACAGAGACATGATGGGAATGCTGGAGGTAGGTAAAAGTGTATTTTTTAATATCATGTGCAATAAGAAAAGTGTAAAACAAATAAAACCCCTCCCATTGGTTAACCCCTTTAATTATAGAAATAGACTACTACCTAGGAAGTGGACCAGCCCCCTTACCCAACTGAAGTTCATTTACCACATAAAAGTAAAGTACATTTTATAGCACAGAAAAGTTGTGGTGCCCAGTTACAGATTTTTTTCATCAGCTAGACCTCTGTGAAACTGTACACTTGTAGAGTAGGCACCTGGTCATGCTATTTTTAACCTCTAAACATAATTTCTACTAAAGTGTCAAAATGTCAAAAAAATAATAAGAATAATAATATTTAGAGATGAGCGAACTTTTGGAAAATTCAATGCGGCTGATTTGCCGAATTTTTTGAAAAAAATTGGTTTGATCAGAATTTATTCACTGCAAATCTGTATTAAAAACAGTTTTTTCTGGACTACAGAGAGCCTCAAAAGGAGTATAGAACACTTTGCTTTGCTCTAACATGCATATGGAGTGTGCTGGGGTAGTGAAATAATACTGTTATTCAGTATGACATGCAGATTACAGGCATCACTTTTAGAATCACTGCCGCAGAGAGGCACAATGACAGAGCCTGGAGGTGGCATCAGTATGACGAGCCCATATAGTGGCTGAATGACACCGCTTGGATGTGGCTGCAGCATGAGGAGACCTTAAAGTGGCTGAATGACAGCGTGGAGGTGTTGGCAGCATGAGGAGACCATATAGTGGCTGAATGACACAACGTGGATGTGTTGGCAGCATGAGGAGATCATATAGTGGCAAAATGAGACAGCGGGGAGGTGTTGGCAGCAGGAGGAGACCATATAGTGTCTGAATGACACAGCTTGAATGTGGCTGAAGCATGAGGAGACCATATAGTGGCTGAATAACACAGCGTGGAGGTATTGGCAGCATGAGGAGACCATATAGTGGCTGAATGACACAGTGTGGAGGTGTTGGCAGCATGAGGAGACCATATAGTTCCTGAATGGCACAGCCTGGAGCTGGCAGCTGCATGAGTAGACACTAAGGCTTCACAATCCCTAAGATTAAAAGATTAATTTTGAAATTTAAATTGTAGATTTATGTTAGCTAGTGCTACCATAAAAATTTTAGGCCCAGGCTCAGAAGCGTCAGTAAACCATATATTGGCTGAATTACACAGCCTGGAGGTGGGTGAAGCATGAGGAGACCCCATAGGGGCTGAATGACACAGCCTGGAGTTGACTGAAGCATGAGGAGACCATGTAATGTCTGAATGGCACAGCCTGAAGTTGGCTGAATCATGAGGAGAACATTTTGGTGTCTGAATGGCACAGCCTGGAGTTGGCAGAAGCATGAGGAGACCATTGAAATTTATGATTTTTAAATAGAAATTTAAGATTTTTAAATTGAAAGTTAGGATTTTTAAATTAACTTTTAACTCCCAAGTTTTAGTGTCCTGGGCTCAAGCGTGTGGGTACAAAGGACCAAATGTAAAAAGGAGTCACATGTCACATGGCAGCACAATGACAGAACCTGGAGGTGGCATCAGTATGAGGAGTTCCTATAGTGGCTGAATGACTGCCTGGAGTTTGTTGCAGCATGGGGAGACCATACAGTTTCTGAATGGCACACCCCAGAGTTGGCTGAAGCATGAGGAGACCATATAGTGTCTGAATGGCAAAGCCTGGAGTTGGCATCAGCATGAGTAGACACTAGGGCTTTACAATCCCTAAGATTAAAAGATGAATTTTGAAATTTAAATTGAAGATATATGGTAGCTAGTTCTACCACAAAATTTTTTTTATGCCAAGGCCCAGGCCCAGCAGCATCACTAAACCATATATTGGCTGAATGACACATCCTGAAGGTGGCTGAAGCATGGAGACCATATAGTGGCTGGATGACACAGCCTGGAGTTGGCTGAAGCATGAGGAGACCATATCGTATCTGAATGGCTCAGCGTGGAGTTGGCAGAAGCATGAGGAGACCATTGAAATTTAAGATTTTTTAAATAGAAATGTAAGATTTTTTTTATTGAAATTGAGGATTTTGAAATTGAAATTTTAACTCCCAAGTTTTAGTGTCCCGGGCCCCGGCATGTTGGTACAAAGAACCAAATCTACATTAGTGTTGCTCACGAATATTCGCAATTCGAATATTATTCGCGAATATCGCATATTCGCGAATTCGCGAATTTCGCGAATATAGCGCTATATATTCGTAATTACGAATATTCTTTTTTTTTTTTTTTTTTTTTTTTCACAGTACACATCACAGTGATCACCCCTCTCTGCTTCCAGCTTGTGAGGTGTAAAGAAGGCTCTAATACTACTGTGTGAGACTGGCGCGCGAAAATTCGCATATGCAAAAATTCGCACATGCGAAAATTAGCATATGCTAATTTTCGCATATGCGATTATTCGCATATGCGAAAATAAAACGAATATAACGAATATGCGAATATTCGCGAATATATGACGAATATTCGTCCATATATTCGCGAATATTCGCGAATTCGAATATGGCCTATGCTGCTCAACACTAATCTACATGTCATATGACAGCACAATGACAGAGCCTGGAGGAGGCATCAGTATGAGGAGACCATATAGTTGCTGAATGACACAGCCAGGAGCTGGCAGCAGCATGAGTAGACACTAGGGCTTCACAATCCCTGAGATTAACCCCTTAAGGACACATGACGTACTGGAACGTCATGTGTCCACTCCCGATCTATAACGCGGGGCCACGGCGTGGCCCCACGTCATAGCGGGTCGGGCCCGGCCTCTAACAACGACCGGGACCCGTGGCTAATAGCGCGCGGCATTGATCGCTGTGCCGCGCGCTATTAACCCTTTAGACGAGGCGTTCAAAGTTGAACGCCGCGTCTAAAGTGAAACCGAAAGTATGCCGGCTAGCTCAGTGGGCTGTTCAGGATAGCCGTGGCGAAATTGCGGCGTCCCGAACAGCTTACAGGACAGCGGGAGGGCCCCTACCTGTCTCCTCGCTGTCCGATTGCCGAATGACTGCTCAGTGCCTGAGATCCAGGCATGAGCATTCATGCGGCAGAATCATCGATCACTGGTTTCTTATGAGAAACCAGTGATCAATGATAAAGATCAGTGTGTGCAGTGTTATAGGTCCCTATGGGAGCTATAACACTGCAAAAAAAAATGAAAAAAAAAAGTGAACAAACATCATTTAACCCCTCCCCTATTAAAAGTTTGAATCACCCCCTTTTCCCATAAAAAAAAACACAACAACCTACAGGTGTGGAAGACCACACAATAAATAGTGAATATACCCCAGTTAAAAATAATTTATGACAAGTATAATCATGTATAAAAGTAATTTTATTGAAATGTATAGTTTAAAAAATACATATATGTATATCTAAAATCACAGAATCAATTCATAAACGGTAATAAAAAAATATATATATAGAATATATAAAAAAATTAAATATGAAAGTATAAGGTGGATGCTGGGGTGAGAGAGCCTGTATGCCAATATAATAAAAAAGGAAATAAAAATGGTTCTTTGCGAAGTCACAATACTAGTAGTGAGCTGCAATTAATAGTTTATAAATCAATATCTGCAGGGGTTGCATGCACAAGGTGAGGGGAAGGAGGGGGGAAGGACGTAGTGCAAAATGTGCAAAAAAGATGTGCAATACTTGTGGAAATGAATTACCACGCAATAGCCGGTGAGGGCAACCAATTATATGTGATAAAATTGTGGATTAATAACCAAAACAAAAGGTAAATGAATAAAACATGACACTCAAGTGAGTTGCAACAAGTGAAAAAGATTTAAAAGTTAAAAATTAATTAATTAACGGTGCAACTAAAGTGGACAAGGACTTGAACATGCAGCCTAAAGAAGGGAAAATAATAATACCTGGGTAACACGGTATAGTGCTAATAGTAAGCAATAACAACCAACAGGCAGTAGGCAGCAATAGTGCAGATAGCAGCAGATAGATAGCAGCAAGTTTAGGTGGTGACTAGCAACAAGGAATAATATATAGGGAAGAAACGGTCTAGTATAAAACTGGCACAGGACTCACCCCAATCCACCTCCACAACTCCGACGCGTTTCGCCGGAAGCGGCTTTGTCAAGGAGTGAGGTGGACTAGGATAGTCTCGCTATAAGTAGGATATGTATGCCAATGAGGAGTGAGGAACGCACCTGTTGCGGGACACTAGGTGATGTAAACCGGAAATGGCGTCAGGTCACGTGAGCGGATCGGCTCATGTGAATGAGACCGAGATCTCGCGAGAGGAGGGCCGTGTAAGCCGTCCACGCCTGGGGTACACTACTGCGCATGTATGCTGGCTCAACTCCCATATAGGGAGCCAGAGACGCGCATGTATGCTGGCTCCCTATATGGGAGTTGAGCCAGCATACATGCGCAGTAGTGTACCCCAGGCGTGGACGGCTTACACGGCCCTCCTCTCGCGAGATCTCGGTCTCATTCACATGAGCCGATCCGCTCACGTGACCTGACGCCATTTCCGGTTTACATCACCTAGTGTCCCGCAACAGGTGCGTTCCTCACTCCTCATTGGCATACATATCCTACTTATAGCGAGACTATCCTAGTCCACCTCACTCCTTGACAAAGCCGCTTCCGGCGAAACGCGTCGGAGTTGTGGAGGTGGATTGGGGTGAGTCCTGTGCCAGTTTTATACTAGACCGTTTCTTCCCTATATATTATTCCTTGTTGCTAGTCACCACCTAAACTTGCTGCTATCTATCTGCTGCTATCTGCACTATTGCTGCCTACTGCCTGTTGGTTGTTATTGCTTACTATTAGCACTATACCGTGTTACCCAGGTATTATTATTTTCCCTTCTTTAGGCTGCATGTTCAAGTCCTTGTCCACTTTAGTTGCACCGTTAATTAATTAATTTTTAACTTTTAAATCTTTTTCACTTGTTGCAACTCACTTGAGTGTCATGTTTTATTCATTTACCTTTTGTTTTGGTTATTAATCCACAATTTTATCACATATAATTGGTTGCCCTCACCGGCTATTGCGTGGTAATTCATTTCCACAAGTATTGCACATCTTTTTTGCACATTTTGCACTACGTCCTTCCCCCCTCCTTCCCCTCACCTTGTGCATGCAACCCCTGCAGATATTGATTTATAAACTATTAATTGCAGCTCACTACTAGTATTGTGACTTCGCAAAGAACCATTTTTATTTCCTTTTTTATTATATTGGCATACAGGCTCTCTCACCCCAGCATCCACCTTATACTTTCATATTTAATTTTTTTATATATTCTATATATATATTTTTTTATTACCGTTTATGAATTGATTCTGTGATTTTAGATATACATATATGTATTTTTTAAACTATACATTTCAATAAAATTACTTTTATACATGATTATACTTGTCATAAATTATTTTTAACTGGGGTATATTCACTATTTATTGTGTGGTCTTCCACACCTGTAGGTTGTTGTTTTAGTTGCTCTTTTCAGTGAATAATAAATCCCCTACCTTATCTACACAATATTTCTAATTTTGAGCCCTTGAGGAAAGTTTCTTTCGGTTACAAAAAAAAACACAGTGTAAATAAAAATAAACATATATGGTATCGCCGCGTGTGGAAATGTCCGAATTATAAAAATATATTGTTAATTAAACCGCACGGTCAATGGCGTGCGCGCAAAAAAATTCCAAAGTCCAAAATACTGCATTTTTGGTCACTTTTTATATCATGAAAAAATGAATAAAAAGATCAATAAGTCCTATCAAAGCAAAAATGGTACCGTTAAAAACATAAGATCACGGCGCAAAAAATGAGCCCTCATACTCCCCCATACACAGAAAAATAAAAAAGTTATAGGGGTCAGAAGATGACAATTTTAAACGTATAAATTTTCCTGCATGAAGTTATTATTCTTTCCAGAAGTACGACAAAATCAAACCTATACAAGTAGGGTATCATTTTAACCGTATGGACCTACAGAATAAATATCAGGTGTCATTTTACCGAAAAATGTACTACGTAGAAATGGAAGCCCCCAAAAGTTACAAAATGGCGTTTTTTTTTTTCAATTTTGTCTCACAATGATTTTTTTTCCGTTTCAACGTAGATTTTTGGGCACAATGACTGACGTCATTACAAAGTAGAATTGGTGGCGCAAAAAATAAGCCATAATATGGATTTTTAGGTGCAAAATTGAAAGAGTTATGATTTTTTAAAGGCAAGGAGCAAAAAACGAAAATGCAAAAACGGAAAAAACCCCGGTCCTTAAGGGGTTAAGGACCACGGGTTTTTCCATTTTTGCACTTTCGTTTTTTCCTCCTCACCTTTTAAAAATCATAACCCTTTAAATTTTGCACCTAAAAATCCATATGATGGCTTATTTTTTGCGCCACCAATTCTACTTTGCAGTGACATTAGTCATTTTATCCAAAAATCTACGGCAAAACGGAAAAAAAATCATTGTGCGACGAAATAGAAGAAAAAACGCCATTTTGTAAATTTTGGGGGCTTCCGTTTCTACGCAGTACATTTTTGGGTAAAAATGACACCTTATCTTTACTCTGTAGGTCCATATGATTACAATCATACCCTACTTATATAGGTTTGATTTTGTTGTACTTCTGTAAAAAATCCTAACTACATGCAGAAAAAGTTATACGTTTAAAATTGTCATCTTCTGACCCCCATAACTTTTTCTTTTTCCGCATATGGGGCGGTATGAGGGCTCAGTTTTTGCGCCGTGATCTGAAGTTTTTAGAGGTAGCATTTTTGTATTGATCGGACTTTTTGATCGCTTTTTATTAATTTTTTTCATGATATAAAAAGCAACCAAAAATGCGTTATTTTGGACTTTGGAATTTTTTTGCGCGTACGACATTGACCGTGTGGTTTAATTAATGATATATTTTTATAGTTCGGACATTTACGCACGCGGCGATACCACATATGTTTATATTTATTTTTATTTACATGGTGTTTTTTTTATGGGAAAAGGGGGGTGATTTGAACTTTTATTAAGGAAAGGGTTAAATCACATTTATTAACTTTTTTTTTTTGCAGTGTTATAGCTCCCATAGGGACCTATAACACTGCACACACTGATTGCCAGCACTGTTCACTGCAAAGCCATAGCTTTGCAATGATCAGCGTTATCGGCAGTCGATTGCTCAAGCCTGAATCTCAGGCTTGGAGCAACCAATCGCCGAGGGGACACGCCGGAGGCAGGTAAGAGGACCTCCGATCGTGTCCCAGCTGATCGGGACACCGCATTTTCACTGCGGTGGTCCCAGTCAGCCCCGCTGAGCAGCCGGGCAGCTTTCACTTCTGGTTTAGATGCGGCGTTCAACTTTGAATGCCGCGTCTAAAGGGTTAATAGCGCGTGGCACTGCGATCGCTGCTGCGCGCTATTTGCCCCGAGTCCCGGCATCAGATACATACCGGGACCGACCCGATATGACGTGGGGTCATATGACACTGAGGCCCGATATGACATAAACCATATATTGGCTGAATGACACAGACTGGAGGTGGCTGAAGCATGAGGAGACCATTGACATTTAATATTTTTAAATTTAAGATTTTAAAATGGAAATTGAGGATTTTTAAATTGAAATTTTAACTCCCAAGTTTTAGTGTCCCGGGCCCCGGCGTGTGGGTACAAAGAACCAAATCAAACAAGGAGTCACATGTCACATGACAGCACAATTACAGAGCCTGGAGGTGGCATCAATATGAGGGGACTACGTAGTGGCTAAATGACTGCCTGGAGTTTGTGGCAACATGGAGAGACCATATAGTGTCTGAGTGGCACAGCCTTGAGTTGGCTGAAGCATGAGGAGACCATATAGTGTCTGAATGTCACAGCCTGGATTTTGTGGCAGTATAAAGAGACCATATAGTGGCTGAATGGCACAGTCTGGAGTTTGTGGCAGCATGAGGAGACCATATAGCGGCTGAATTGCACAGCCTGGAGTTGGCTGAAGCATGAAGAGACCATATAGTGGCTGAATGAGACAGACTGGAGGTGGCAGCTGCTGAATCAGTAGTCCTGAAAGTGACCCTAATGCAGAGAAATTTCCGAAATTGGGGACCAGCACTTTAATTGAGTTTTGCAATATCCATTGCAGCACAATGAGAAAGCCTGGAGGTGGTAGCATCAGCATAAACAGACCATAGAGCAGCATAATTAGAGAGCCTGGAGGTGACAGCATCAACATAAGGAGACCATATAGTGGCACAATGACAGAGCGTGGAGGCAGTAGCATCAGCATGAGGAGACCATATGACGGCACACTGAGAGAGCCTGGAGGTGGTAGCAGCAGCATGAGGAGACCATACGGTGGCACAATGACAGAGCATGGAGGTGGTAGCATTGGCATGAGTAGACAATAGAGCAGCACAATGAGAGAACCTGTAGGTGGCAGCAGCAGCATGAAGCGACCATATGGCGGCACAATGACAAGCCTGGAGGTGTTAGCATTAGCATGAGGAGACCATAGAGCAGCCCAATGACAGAGCCTGGAGGTGATAGCATTAGCATGAGGAGACCATATAGCAGCACAATGACAGAGCCGTTAGGTGGCAGCAGCATGAGGGACATGCCAACTGCGGGTTGAGTCTGAGGAACCCACTGACTGTTGACTGGGGGTGTCAGATGTCACTGTGGGATAAAATGGATGACCGAGTGAACCGATCAATCATGACTGCTGGGTTGCTGGGAGAGACAAGACTGCTAGCTGACACCGGGAGCTCAGACCTCTCGCTGTGACTCCGGCTGCCACACGCCCCTACTCTGCTGCGACCTCTGCCTGCGCCTGATGAATTTAGGCCTCTGCCACTCCACTGTGCACGTCCTGGCACTACTCTGCCTGACATACTTATTGCGTATATGAGGGGAGTACAATACGCTTCAATCCGCTTAAACAGTATTTGTCTAGAACAGCAGCAGATGTGTACTATTGGCTGTCCTTTCACAGTATATAGGCCCTTGACAGATTAACAGGTACAAAATAGTACACTACTTAGATGTAGGTATGTGGTATGCACTTATGAGGGCAGAAACATGCGCTACAGTACATTTAAAAAAGCATCTAAGTGAAAACACCAGCCGGTGAGTACTTTTGCCTGGACTTTCACAGAATCTAGGCCCTTGACGGATTAACAGGTGTAAAATAGTACACTACTTAGATGTAGGTATGTGGTATGAACTTATGAGGGCATAAAAATGCAGTACAGTACGCTTACAACAACATATTTTTGTAAAAAACCAGACAGTGATTACTTTTGCCTGAACTTTCACAGTATCTAGGCCCTTGACAGATTAACAGGTACAAAATAGTACACTACTTAGATGTAGGTATGTGGTGTGCTCTTATGAGGGCAGAAAAATGCGCTACAGTACACTTAAAAAAGTATCTAAGTGAAAACACCAGCCGGTGAGTACTTTTGCCTGGACTTTCACAGAATCTAGGCCCTTGACAGATTAACAGGTTTAAAATAGTACACTACTTAGATGTAGGTATGTGGTATGAACTTATGAGGGCATAAAAATGCAGCACAGTACGCTTACAAAAACATATTTTTGTAAAACACTAGGCAGTGATTACTTTTGCCTGAACTTTCACAGTATCTAGGCCCTTGACAGATTAACAGGTACAAAATAGTACACTACTTAGATGTAGGAATGTGGTAGGCACTTGTGAGGGCAGAAAAATGCACTACTGTACACTTAATAAACATATTGGAGTAAAACACAAGCCGGTGATTACTTTTGGCTGTCCTTTCACAGTATCTAGGTCCTTGACAGATTAACAGGTACAAAACAGTACTCTACTTAGATGTACGTGTGTGGTATGCACTTATGAGGGCATAAAAATGTGTTACAGTACGCTTACAAAAACATATTTTTGGAAAACACCAGGCAGTGATTACTTTTGCCTGAACTTTCACAGTATCTAGGCCCTTGACAGATTAACAGGTACAAAATAGTACACTACTTAGATGTAGGTATGTGGTATGCACTTGTGAGGGCAGAAAAATGCACTACTGTACACTTAATAAACATATTGGTGTAAAACACAAGCCGGTGATTACTTTTGGCTGTCCTTTCACAGTATGTAGGCCATTGACAGTTTAACAGGCACAAAATTGTACAGAAAAATGCGGCACAGTATGCTTTAAAAAAATGTATTTTAGTAAAACACCAGCCAGTGATTACTTTTGCGTGGACTTTCGCAGTATGTAGGCCCTTGACAGATTAACAGGTACAAAATTGTACACCACTTAGATGTAGGTATGTGGTATGCACTTATGAGGGCAGAAAAATGCGGTACAGTATGCTTTAAACACAAAATTGCACTCTGTTATTCCTGCCTCCTCTGCTAAGGTTTATGAAGTTGAGGCAGCTTGTTGAAATGTATGAGCCAACACACAGCTATCTGCCCCTCTCTGTAATACAATGTTGAAGAAAGTAATTGGGAGGTTAATGGCTGCAGTAAAAATCCTTTTTCAAGGAAAAAACACACAGCTCTCTGTCCACCAGAAAGCGGATGTGACTAGGATGTGAAATGCTGCTGGAATTAGCTTTTCTGTGTAACACACACACACAGCGATGTCCGTCCTATCTGTATGCAGTGTAATGAATGATATGATGAGCCGCAAAATGGCTGCCGAATATATAGGGCTGTGACATCACAGGGGTGACTGGCTGCTGATCTGCATCTTGCATGTGATTCAGGGTCATCCCGCCTACTTCCCTTCCCGCCTTCCTTTCCCACCTTCCCAGCGTTCCTTGCCCCATGTACTGACATGTGGATCTGCCACTTTAGGTGCCCTGGAGCCTGGACCACAGTAAATGGAGTTTAATGAAGTGATTTGCGCAATAGAATCGCGTCGATATTTGCATTTGTTGCAAATGGAATATTTCATGAAATTCGTAACAAATTCGGGTTCCTCAGCTTCGATTCGCTCATCTCTAATAATAATCTCTCCAATAGTAAATACTAGAAAACATCATTTCCATGTGTAATATTACTTTGTGTTTATGAATTTATCACCATAAAGAGCTTTGCATGAACACCTTTTACATGTTCTACACTTCTGAAGCGATTATTAACAAGGCAAAATGAACAAGTTCATCCTTGTGCTCTGTCATATTTTATGGATTGCCTCGAAGCTACTTGTTTGTGCCTCTTGAAATTGTGATCCTTTATCATCTTGTCATCTAAGTGATTCTAGGGTTAGATAAATGGAATATAAAAATGTCACATCAGTTGTATTTGATTTGAAGAGGAAAAAAATAAAAATGTGATAATTCCATTTTGGTGAAAATCTACTTCTTCCTTTTACTTTTTAAACAGTTTAAAGTTAGAAGCAAGTCATAGAATTGTCTTCTTTCTGTGATTTCCTTATTGTCCAAATAAACGTAGTCTCGAGGTGATAACAGGTGCTCAACCCCAAGTGCAGTTGTGCACATGCATTGGAGTAGAGGACCCGCACCTATGGACCAGAATGTGGTTTCACTCCTGTGGTAAATATATACAATGATATTAGCTAATCCTCAAAACTGATGTAAAATTAAGACATTAGCCAGTATATCCTTATATGAAGGATATACCTGAGCCCGCACACCCCGCCAAGGTTTCTCAAGTGATGCGGGATCTATCCACTAACCTACCTGGCCAGATGCATAAAACCAGGAACCAAATTACAGCAGCCTTAGGTCCAACCTGCAGACTGCTCCCCAGTCGCCTCCAGTGTGGACTAAGCACACATACAATGGGAGGGGGGAGACAGGTTACAAGCCCCACCCTTGCTGGTTCATTTATAGCAGGCCTCACAGGTGAAACCCCAACGCTACCCGACAAGATAAAAGGGCGCATTGGTATAGGCCTTAAAAGATGCTTGCCGGCTTATATTTGCATGGACATGGCAATAGCAGGAAACTCAACCCCAAGTGCAATTGTGCACCTTCGCTGGGGTAGAGGTCCTGCACTTGTCAACCGTTGCTATGGGCGATCCCCAGCAAAAATTGCATACAATGGAGGATGCCTGCAGACGGTCACAAATACCACAATCGCATCCTGACACCTGATAAATGTGTATGTGGATGCGTACAACATGACTAACTTTAAACAAATAAACGTAGTCTCGAGGTGATAACAGGTGCTCAACCCCAAGTGCAGTTGTGCACATATATTGGAGTAGAGGACCCGCACCTATGGACCAGAATATGGTTCCTTATTGTCCATCCTCTAAATGGGCAACATTTTGTGTTATACAACGGGAAATTAAGTAGCCACATAATTTGCGTCTGAATTATTACCTAATTTATTGAAGAGCAAAGTTCTAAAATACTCATATAACCCACAGAAAGTGCTGTTATATTAATGTATATCGACTAAACTGTTGGATGTTTGCAATTTCACAAATTCAGCTGTTTTCTCTCACATCAATAGTTTGAAACCCATCCACTATCATCCCAACTGTTTATAAAGTGAATCTGATCCTATGATGTGTGTGTCATGTTACTGAGGCAGACAGGCTGAACTCCCATTCTATCTAACCCCACTGGTGTTGGGAGACCCATGTACTTTAGTTGGTGGAGTGTCATTCTATTTGTTAGCCAAAAGGAGCCAGAGAAATGTATGATCAAATTAGTTTCTATTTTGATTCTAGCAGCCATTGTGGCTCATGTGCTTTACTCCAGAACCATACTAAACTTCTAGAAGCTACCTGAGGGGTGGGGCCATGAAGAGTCAAGAAGAAGTAATCTACAAGAATGGTAGGCCTCATTTGATATGACTGCATTGTAAGAAGACACTGGCTACCCACAGTGATTCTATGTACCTAGTTTTCCCTTGTGCAGAAGTTATATTTCACATGATTTTGGTATACTACAAATTGTTCTTATTTATTAAGATCATTTTAATATGTGAATAACATTATATCAGTTAGTATGGTGAATAGATTTTTCTTTAATCTCCATGTTAAGGTTGTAAGTTAAGCATATGGACCACTTCTCCTTCTGCTGAGAATGGAACGTGTTCTATCCATATGAGTGCATTCAGATTATGTGTATAGCATAGTCTATTTAATCCTTCACCAATAATATTCCCATAAGGAAACCTATTTCAAGAACATATATCTAGTTTACTTTACCTGTCACAATTATGAGCAAGTTAATTAATTGAAAGTGGGCAGATTGTTTACATATCCATTTTATATATTTAGCCCCCCACTGAGCTAACATTTATCCCCTATTGGTTACAATAATCCTTTGAATAGCAGCACAACAAGTTGTGTGGTTCCTATCCACACTATATTAGGAAGGGCCCATCGTAGGTAGTCAAGATTAGGTATTCACCTGTACCCTTTTCCCCATCCCCCCACACTGATGGTGTTATTACGGTAACCTTATATTTGATTTATTTTATGTTTTTGATCTATAAGTAAAAGTTATGTTTTATTTATTTACCTAATTGGTGTACTTTCTTTGTGGATATAATCCTCCCAATGAGGCACAGTGCTACATTCTGCCAACTCTGTCCATGGAACTGTCCAGAGCAGGAGAGGTTTGCTATGGGAATTTGCCTTTGCTATGCACAGTTCCTGACATGAACAGAGGTAGCAGCAGGGAACACTGTGTCAGATTGGAAAAAACATGATTTTCTTCAGTGCATCTGGCAACTGATAATTACTGTAAGTCTTTAATTATTTTTTTTTCTTAATAGAAGTAATTTACAAATCTGTTTAACTTTCTGACACCAGATGATAGGAAAAAAAATACATGTTTTCCGGAATATCCATGTGCGTAATTCACAATTACAGTATTCTGCGCATACTTGATACGTAGGATTTGAAGTTGCAGATTTGAAGCTGTGTTCAGTCATTTACTTTACATTGAACTCTGCAGCATAAAATCTGCAGCTTCAAACCCTGTGCATCAAATATTCACAGAATATTGTATGTGTAAATAGTCCCTAATGTGATAGAAATGTCAGTTAATTTGCTCATTTGAATTATACTGGTCTGAACATGTCTTCTTTTGGACCATGATACAGCATGCAACAAGCCGAGAGTAGGACTCCACTGGCCTTTAGACATTGCTTGATTAGATATTAGATATAATAAATAGCAATGGAGTGAAACAAAAAGTAAACTTTTACAAAGTCGAAATGTTTTTCATAAGTTTTATATAATATTCACTAAATTTAATAATCACATTCAGTGAATGTTGACTATAGTTTCTCAATTATTAAGCGATTCATATTGGTACCTCTATGATATCACAGTTGTTACAGTGACTTTGGGTGTGGCAGTGGGTGGTAGTAAGAAATAAAAAAATGACAAATACCTTTTTACATATACAATTTCCGCATAGCTAACTCTGACTTTTGGCCGTAGATGATACTTTCCTTTTTTCCTTTAAATCATTCATTTATAACTTTGGAATTGATGTAATTTATTGCCCCTACGCTTACAAAGAATCAATGAAACAAAACAGGTCAGCTTTAATCCTTGACTGCATAATACATCCACGATTTAATGAATTATGATTCAAGAGATGAGTTTGAAGTTATATCTCATTATATATTGTTGCTCTAAAGAGCAGTGTTACTAGTTCAGCTTTTTTGTCTAATAACTTTGTATTTTTTGTCTTTTTAACTCAAAAACATAAATCAAAGATTTACACATTAATATTTAATAACTTTTTTTTAACCTCATTTTACCTTTTAGCAGAACAGATTTTAAATGACTGCTGACTCATTGTTTCAGTATCAAGCACAGTGAAGCACAATGAGCTCTTTTAATTTTTGAGACATGGGTTGGACTTTGTTCCTAATTTAAATATTATTAAAAACATACTCACCTCCTGACATGATAAACATCAAATGTTGGGAAGGGAAGGCCAGATTAACGTAGGGCGGATGGAGCTGCCACTCCAGGCCCCTACTTGAAAATAGGCCTAGCCAGACTTTCAGGTTGTTTTTTTTTTTTTTTTTGCTGCCCGCGCTTGGGGATCTAGCATACTTTTCCCGGATCCCCAAGCGAGCGAGCACCTCTTTCAACTGTATACACCCACGCGCATACAGTTGAAAGCTGCCTGTGATGCAGAGCAGGCTGTCTGTGACCTTTGCCATGGCATCCCTCTTCGACACCTGCACTGTGAAGAGCGAAGAGCAGAAGATGCGGTAACGCAGAGGAGGGAGGACGCGTCCAAGTTGAACCGCGGGACTAGGTAAGTATATACTTTTGTTTTTTTTTATGTTTCCCGGGGGAGGAGAGTGGAAGATGTTGGGGAGGCAACTTGGTTAGGGGGGGACTAGCCACCCGCCGGCCTGTATAATTAGCCTCAAGCCCTCAAGCCCGTAGAATAAGTCGCCCGCCAGTCCATTTAATTACCCTATCCGCCTGCCCACCTGTATAATCACTGAAAAACCTGCCCGCCTGCCTGTATAATTACCCAATCTGCCCACCTAACAGCCTGTATAATTACCTGTCCACTTGCCTGTATAATTACCCACCCACCTGCTCATGTGTATAATTACCTGCCTGTCCAACTAGCCCGCCCACCTGTCTAAATAGCCACCTGCTTGCCAGTCTGTCTAACTAGCCGCCCAAATTTATTACCACAGCACAAGCCGCCTGCCCGTCTGTCGAACTACCCGCCCGCCCACCTGTCTAACTACCTAACTGTAGTAGGTCACGCCACATACTGTTGGTTAGTATTGTGCTGCTATGATGCAGTAGCAAGTATTTGTGCTGCTCTATTGTATGATTTGGCAGTGATATGCAGGACATCATATCTGCTGAGCACCTTCTATACATTGATTGTACATGGACACTGTATATTATGATTAATATTACTGAATGGGTGCAAGCCATATGTGTAGTACTATAAAAATGTAATGCTATTAGCCTTGCCATTTATATTTAACTCTATGTGCACTGATATATAGATTTATTATCTACTCAGTGTTCCCCCACTGTGCTATTTTAATCTTGTCTGAGTGTCATATGTTTTTTATGGGGTGTTTATTTGTTGTCATTATTATGATTGGGGTTATATAATGAAGATATTTTTGATACCATTGGTGTATATTAATTTTTTTGAGGATTTATTTGAGAGATATAGGGTGGAGATTTTTTGTAGGTTATATATCATTTGGGTGTCTTTGCCTTTTTCTTTATTTTGGTTTTCATACAATTTTTTGTATTTAGTGACCTTATTCATGTAAGTTTTTATCTTTCTAGCTACCTGGCTGTCTACATACCTAGCAAGCTACCTACCTGGCTACCTAATTAGCTACATAGTAACCTACCTTCCTGGCTGGCTACTTACTTGGCTACCTACCTGCTTAACAACTAACCTACATACCTAGTTCCCTACCTACCTTTCTTACTACCTGGCTATCTACCTAGATAGCTAGTTAACCCACATAGATAGCTACCTTCCTAATGGTGGAACTACCTGCCTATTGTGGGGGATATACCTCCTTAATGGGGGACCTACTATCCTTACTACTTTTACTGTGGCAAACACCAATAGGGGCATTAAACCTGATAGGGACCAATAGATGAGCAAATTGTGTAGATGTTGGGAGGGTACTGTAAAAAGGCAGTCTAAGATGTTTGTGTAATGTCCTTTTATTTGTTTTTGTATTTTTCTGTTTGGGTGTAGTATATTCGCACACTAGTTTATTCTGAGCAGTTTGCTACTCTCCCTGTATAGGGAATAGTTAATGCTCTGAACAAATGAGAACTGGGGTGGGTCTATTTTAACCAGAGTTCTCTTGCATTCTAGCGGCTTGTTATTTTGTGCAATATTGCTACTATGATGTCTGTTTGTGCAATAATGCTACTATGATGTCTATTTGTGCAATATACTTCCAAGTCTGTTTGAGTATGCACTTTGTATTTATCTTGTGATATTTTATCTGAGTTTTAGCCATGGTTAAATAGTCTTGTTTATCGTAGATTTTAGTCTGTGTTATTTGTGGGTTTTTAGGATGTATGTCTGTTCTGCTTAGTCAGTGTTCACACTGTGAGAATCCTGTCCTGTTCCTCCACATAGTGGATTTTGGTTTTGAATTTATCCTGCCTTGTATCTTGAAATATATCCTGTTTTGAATCTTGAGAAATATCTTGTCTAGTTTCCTGACCAGTGTTCCTCTACGTTGTAGAGTTTGGTTTTCATGTTTGATATCTGTGTCCAGTGTGTCCTATGTTACCTGATCAGTTTAGATTGTTAGCTTTCAGTTCTTCCATCCATCCCCTGCGTCTCTTCTGCTGTATTCTTGTTTTTATCATGTCTGCCATTTATCTGATATTCCGGTTTGTGAACTGTTTGTTTATTCACTATATTCTGCCCTGTTAGTATTTATATCCTGTCTAGTATATCTGGTTGTCTGGTAGTTTTCTGTTTCGGTTTCTGGCCTGTGAACGACTATGTGTATTATTAGTTTTTTTGCCACTGCACTGTAGCGCAGGAAGGCACCGGCTCCAAGTTGTCGATTCACTGCTTAAGGTGTATGGGCAAGTAGGCAGGGAGAGTGTCACTATTGACAGTTTAGGGATCACTCTCCCTGTTCCCCCAGTCGGTCATGACAGTTTGTCCTGCAGATGTTAAGAGATGAGTTTTGACTGGAAGAAGGTGGTCTGAGCCAGATGGAGAAGAAAAGGAAAGAGGATGTTGCTGATCAGAAAATATGTCTCCTAAGAGTGCTTAGATGTAACTTTAATCACTTTTATGTTATACAGATCCTGAACACAGCCGGTATATACCTATATATAGTCCTGTATATAATCACTTATATGGTATACAGGTCCTGTGTACAGCTGGTATCTATTTCTATATGGGCACTGTATGGGAGAATATCAGTCTGTGTACAGTGGCTTTATTCAGTTACAGTACGGCGCATTAGTCAGTCACTATGTGATGTATAGTGTATTCCTCATGCGGTAGTATTATTTGGACTTTGTATTATTTGTATACTGGTATTATTGGTAATTTTTAGTCTGTGTTTAATGGTTTTTACTCAGCATTGCAATATTATTCTGTATTTGTGTGGTGGGATAATTGGTTTAATGTATCCTGTTATTATTGGTAATATTAGTTCCGGTACTGTGGATTTGATCAGTAACAGTATAATGGTAATTTATATGGTGATTGGTAACATTGGTCTCAGTATACAGGAATTGGTAATATGTAATGTGATAATATTGCTCCTTATATACTGATTTTAATAGTAATATTGGTCTCAGTATACAGGATTTGGTCAGTAGCAGTATGCTGGTAATATGTATGGGGATAATATTCCTCCTTATATACTGGTATTATTGGCCATGGAAAATTATTTTACCTGTGTATTTTACCTATAATGTTATTTTTTTTTTATATGGTTTGGGTGCAATAGGGGTGTGGTGGAGGTGTGGTCAGGGTTGAAGTCTCACAGGGGGGCCTTGCTTTATTTGGTCCGGGGGGCACAAGTGTTGCTAGTCTATTTAATTATATAAAATTATCGATATGAGGGCATTTTGGTTGGTGTTATTTTATAGCAAGGGGGGCAGCATTTTATTCTAGGACCCAGGCAGCACAGTGGGGAAGTGGCCAGCAGCATGAAAGGAAAGACTGGAGCCTTCCTAGTGCTTCCAACTCTACAGCTAGCTCCATCACCTGGGGGATGGCATCAGGCAGCGATCATCTGCAG